>NW_027206546.1:0-1200000 GCF_024711535.1 Dipodomys merriami | reverse complement strand
CTCATTTATTAACAGAGAGCAGCCCTTTTTTTTTTTTTTTTTTTTTTTTTTTTTTAATTGGTCGTGGGGCTTGAACTCTGGGCCTGGACGCTGTCCCTCAGCTCTTCAGCTCAAGGCGAGCGCTCTACCGCTTCAGCTACAGCGCCACTTCCGGTTTTCTGGTGGTTTATTGGAGATTGGAGTCTCACGGTCTCTCCTGCCCGGGCTGGCTTAGAACCGCGATCCTCAGATCTCAGCCTCCTGAGTAGCTAGGATTACAGGCGTGAGCCACCAGCGCCCGGCTTGAGAGCAGCCCTTTTTAAAGCCAAAAAAAGTGGGTGGCATGGCAGGCGAGGAAGAGGAACCAATCACTCTCAAGGTCACACCCTATCATGCACCTAAGCTTTCACGGGCTGGTTAAGCACTGAACATAAGGTAAATTGGGCTCTGCCGACTCACCTCCCTCTCAGCGCCATCTTTACTGCCCATGTGCTCTGTAGTAACTAACTACAGTAGGGGAAATTACAGTGAAGGGGACTACTGTATAATTGTTTTGTGAAGAGGAACACGTATCTTAATAAAAGGTTATTTTCTGTGAAGAAAAACCATGCAAAATTCTTTTGCCTTTTTCTGAAACTCTACGACATTTCTCCCCTCCCAACTAACCATCTTCCCACCTGGGTGCTGGAAAGGACAAGCACTCCCAATCTATCTTAGCTGTGCCATCAAGTCTTTCCATGGCAACAATGTTTGTTAAGAAATGTATTCATTACCTTTCTCAGGTAATTGTAACCTCTCTGTATGGTATTTTCACAATTAAAAAGAAAAAGCTGCAGTACAAACATGATTTATTCCTCAACAATCAAGCTTCCTGTAGACTGTTTCACTCTTCCTATTTTGCTCCCAGATGCCCAGGAGACCTTGGTTTGAAGACATATTCTGTATTGTCAGGTGTGTGAGATAAATGACTTCCTTAGAAGAAAATGTGAATTTGAAGATTGAAATTGGGAAGGGAAATCAAACTCTTCTATCTTTTTTACTAAAGACCAGAAAACAATGGTAATGTGCTTACTTGCTGAGAGTAAGCAACTTTTGCCACCTGTGGTAATGAATTTCATTTTGATGCTGTTGTGAAATGTATCTGACATGTGTCCTGAACCCTAATTCTTTATTTTCTGAAAGCACCACCTATTCAGAAATTCTGATTTGTGCTGTGAATATTTATTTCCTGTAAAATGTAGTTGCTTGGATATTTTGATTTTGTGAAATCTTGGTTAGTTTGATATTGTTCTCTCATTTAAATTATAAGCAAGTAAAATCAATTGAACCTGATTAAATGAAGTTCTTTCTGCCCATTTACTCTGGTACAGATTTCTCTGATTTAGGAAATCTACATTTTAAGTCATTCTGGATGCCTAACTAGGTCTGTGTATGTGGATGAGTCAATAAGAATTGCAGACTTTGTCACATTGATTTTGGAGCAAAACCTTATAACTAGTAACTGGGCAATGATTCAAAAGACAGCAGAGTCTGAAGCCATGAGGCCTCCTGCCTGCATTCAGCTCCAAATCTCTTCTACAACACCCCTCACTTCCCATGCAGTGGTTTCTTTTGCTATCCAAAAAGGTTTATGGAGCTTCATCTTATGCTGGCCTCCTAGTATGCCAACATGCTGGGAGTCAAAGCAAGCAAGACAGACGTGACAGAGGCATTTTTTGGTCAGTTGTGGGGCCTGAACTCTGGGACTGGGCATTGTCCCTCAGCTCTTCAGTTCAAGTCTAAAACCGCTGATCTAAACAGCTGCATATATCAACTAGATTTAACAGACATCTATTGAATATTTCACCCAGCAGCATCAAAACACACGTTTTTCTCTGCAGCACATAGAACATTTTCCAAAATAGACCACATTTATATCCCAAAGCAATCTTGTCCAAATTCAGAAACATTGAAGTTATACCTTGCATTTGCTCACACCACAAGGGAATAAAATTAGAACTCAACACCAAAAACCACCAAAGAATGTCCTGTAACACATGGAGGCTGAACAATACACTGTTGAATCACCAGTGGGTCAGGGAAGAGATAAGAAAGGAAATTCAAATGTTCATGATATTCAACAAAAATGAGCACACAAATTACCAGCTCTTCTAGGACAGAGCAAAGGCAGTCCTAACAGGTGAGTTTATAGCTTTGAGTTCCTAATTGGAGAGATCAAAAACCAACAATTTAATGAAACATCTGAACCTCCTTGAAAAAGATCAGCAAGATAAACCCTAATCCAGGAGATTGAAATAAATAATTAAAATTAATTCAGAATTAAACTAATCAGGATCGAGGAAAACCATAGAAATAACAAACAAAATAAAGAGTTGGTTCTTCAACAAAATTAACAAAATTGACAGACCCTTAGCAAATCTTATCAGGAAAAGAAGAAAACTCACCCAAATAAATAAACTCAGAGATGAGAATGGAAACATCACAAGAAAAACAACCAAGATTCAGAACATTAAAAGGGAATACTTATCAAAACTATGCTAATAAGATTGAGAACATGGCAGAAATGGACCTTTTCATAGCAAATATTGACATGCCAAAACTAAACCAAGATGAGTTAAAACATTTGAACAGGACTTTATCAAACATTGAGAGAGAAAAGCCCAGGGCCAGAAAGATTTGCAGAAGAATTCTACAAGGCCTTTAAAGCAGAGCTCACACCAGTAGCTCTTCAATGAAATTGAAAGAGAAAGTTCACTACTGAACTCATTCTATGAAGACATCATAACCCTTATCCCAAAACCAGTCAGGGACTCATCAAAAAAGAGAACTATAGAACCTTTTCTTTGATGAACATCGATACTAAATTTTGGCCAATCAACTTCAACAATTTATGCAAAAAAAATCAAACACCACGATCAAACAGGATTCATTTCAGGGATGCAAAGCTGGGTCAATATATGCAAATCAATTCATAAAATTCATCACATCAACAAGACCAAGGATAAGAAGCACATGGTTATCACAATAGATGCAGAAAAGGCATTTGGCAAGATTCAACACCCATTGATAATGAAAACTCTGGAAAAACTAGGAATCCAGAGAACATTCCTCAATACAACAAAGGCTGTATATGACAAACCTACAGCCAGCATTATACTTAATGGTGAAAAGCTAAAGCCATTTCCTCTTAAATCAGGGAACGAGACAAGGATGACCACTCTCGCCACTCCTCTTCAATCTTGTATTAGAATGCCTATCTACAGCAATAAGATAAGATGCAAACATAAAATTGATCCAAATAGGGAAAGATGTTGTAAAACTCTCCCTCTTTGCAGATGGAATGATCTTGTATTTCAAGAATCCCACTGACTCCACTCCCAAATCATTCAAGCTTATTCAAACTTGGGCAAAGTAACAGGGTATAAAGTTAACCCTCAAAAATCAATGGCTTTTCTGTATACCAACAATGAGAAAAGTGTGGATGAAATCAAAAAAGCAATTCAATTCATAATAGATCCACAAAAAATAAACTACCTAGGAATTAACTTAACCAAACAAGTGAAGGACCTCTATGATGAAAACTTTAAAAACCTGAAAAAGGAAATCAAAACAGAACACAGAAAGTGGCAAAAAAAAAAAAAACTCCCATGCTCCTGCATTGGAAAGATCAACATCATGAAAATGGCAATACTTTCCAAGGCTATCTACAAATTCAATGCAATACCTATCTATATCCCAACTTCATTCTTCAAGGAATAGAAGAGACAATCCAAAAATTCATATGGAACAATAAAAGACCAAGGATAGCATAAAAGATCATTAACAGAAAGAAAAGTGCTGGAGGAATATCAATACCAAATTTCAAACTCTACTTCAACACCATAGTAATCAAAACAACTTGATAATGGCACAAGAAAGACCTCAGGACCAATGGAATAGAATTGAACCTACAGATATATAGCCATCTAATCTTTGATAAGGAACCTAAATAATTAGAATGGAAGAAAGACAGCCTCTTCAGTAAATGGTGCTGGCAAAATTGGTTAATCACTTGTAGAAAACTAAAGCTAGATTCTTATAAATCACCCTGCAAAAGAATCAACTCCAAATGGATGAAAGACCCCGGAGTCAAAGCAGACACTCTGAAAACATTAGAGTTCTCCTTGGCACAGCCCAAAATTTTCTTAATAGAGACCCAGAAACACAACAAATCAAAGAAAATTTGGGCAAATTGGATTGCATGAAATTGCAGAACTCCTGCAAGGCAAAGAACATAGCTAGCAAGATCACTAGAAAGCCCACGGATTGGGAGATGATCTTCAGTAGCCATACAATGGACAAGGGTCTTATATCTAAAATATACCTGGAACTCAAAAAATTAAATCCCCCAACAACAAATCCTCAGAGAAACAACTGCCCAATAAATAAGTGGCCTAAAGACTTAAAGAGAAACTTCTCTGAAGAAGAAAGAAGGATGGCCAATAGACACATGAAGAAATGCTCAACCTCCCTAGCCATAAAAGAAATGCAAATCCATACAACATTGAGATACCACCTCAGCCCAGTTAGAATAGCTATAATCAAGAACTCTAATAACAACAGATACTGGAGAAGATGGGGACAGAAGGGAATCTTATGGCATAGTTTGTGGGAGGTTCCTCAAAAAGACTCCAGATAGAGCTCCCCTATTTCCCAGCAATCCAACATTTGGGTATTTACCCAAATGATCACAAACAAGACCATACTAAAGCTACCAGCACAATTATTTTTATTGCAACATTATTTACCATAGATAAGTTATGGAACCAACCCAAATGCCCCTCATTAGATGAATGGATCTAGAAAATGTGGTATATATACACAATGCAATTCTATGCCTCTATCAGAAAGAATGTAATTGTCCCATTTGTTAGGAAATGGAAAGACTTGGAAAAAATTAAGTGAAGTAAGCCAGGCCCCAAAATATAGATCCCATGAATTCCCTTATTTGCAATAACTAGTATATTTTTGAGACAAGCAGAAAAGGTAAGATAAGTTCATGTTAGGTGAAATGAACCCCAAGATAAGTATTGAAATGTTTTTTTTTCTCTCTTGCAATTGTTTCTAACATATTTATAAGATTATTTCTTTGTTGCTTTGTATGTCCCTCCCCCATGGTATAACCCCTGCTTCCATTTTATTTCATATTGGAATAATTTGTGGAGGGAATGGGCAAAACCAACCTTTAAATAGGGATACGTCGGATCCATTGCAACAATGAGCTATACAAGTCTTTATGTCCAATAACGAACTTTACAACTTTTGCCAGGGGCGGGGTGTTGGGGGGTTGGAGAGGGGAGATCGGAAAGGATGAGAAGTGGAAACAGGAGGAGGCAACAATGCTTGATAAGAAATTTACTCATCACCTTACCCATATAATTGTAACCCCTCTGTACGGCATTTTGCGAAAAAAAAATTTAAAAAACGTTTGGCAGAATAATGTCAAAAAGTTTTTGACAGAATAATCATTTGTGTATCACCTAGAATCTGGATATGGTTAGTAACTCTAGAGGATTTTCTCATACTTTCAGAATTTTCGTAAACATACATAATAAGTCAAATGAGGTGTTTTATACCTATAATCCTAGCTACTCTGATAATGGAAATGTCGATATTTTCAGTTCAAGGTCAAGCTCGAGACCTCTAGCTCAATGTGTGTGCCAAAGTTTGGCTGTCATCCTACCTATGTTGGACATAAAACTAGGAAGTTCACTATCCAGGTAGCCTAGGAATAAGCAAATACAAGATTCTATCTCAAACACAAACAAAGCAAAAATTGCTGGATGTGGCATGGTTCAAGTGATCAGATGCCTGCCTGGCAAATGCAATTCTCTAAATCACTTCTCAGTGCAATTATCTTATGTTTTCTTCAAATAATCTTGTAGTGAAGGCAGAGAAGTGATTAAACCAGATCAATATGATAGGTGAAATGAACCCAAGAATAAGTATTGAAATGTTTTATTTTTTCTTGCTTACAATTGTTTCTAACATATTCATAAGATTTTTTCTTTGTACTGGGAATGCCTCGCTTCTTCATGGCTCACAGGCTGGTGTGCTCATGTGGACCCATTCGCCAATTATTCCTGCTATGCCCCGAGTTCAGATCCCAGCCCTGCCAAAAGATTCATCTTGATGTCAAAAGCAAATCGTTGCCCTGTTTTCCTTTCCTGTGCAACTACTGGGTTTCAGCTAGGATGGAGAATGCATGGGCCACACTATGGTCATGGGAGTAAGTTGTTATACATGTCAGCCGAGTTATACCTGTCATCATATACTCAAGCAAATACACAATACATCCATGAATAGCATACAAAATAAAGACAATAACTACACTTAATATACGATGCAGTCCACACACGGATGTGAATATACATCCCATGTTTCAATGACGCATTGAGGACTATTTTGGCCTCTGTGGGGCTCAATCTCAGTTCCTGGGAACAGCCCAGCTCCTTACTGGCTCACAGTCTGGTGTGATCTCTTGGACCCAATGGGCAGTTGGGCTTCCTAGGCCTCAAGTTCGAATCCCAGAACTGCCCAAAATTCACCCTGATGTGAGAAGCCAGACATTGCACCTGTTTTCATGTGCTGTGCAAATTCTGGGTCTCAGCTAGGATAGAGAAGGTATAGGCAACTCTACATTCATGAGAATAGGTTGTCATCCAGTTCACCACAGTTATATCTGTCAACCTATACTTAAGAAAATACACAATACATCAATGACTAAGACACAAAATAAAGAGAATGACTACACCAAACGCAAGTTGTTGCCCACTCATGTTTGGAAATATAGATCTTTTGTTTAATTATGAATTTATGACTACATTGGACCCCACAAGAACTCCATCACAGGTCCCAGGAATGGCCTACCTCCTTAGTGGTTCACAGGCTGGTGTGCTTACCATGACCCATTCACCAGTTGGGCCTGCTAGGCCTTGAGTTCAAATTCCAGCACTGCCAAAAGATTCATTCTAATGTGAAAAGCCTAGGGTTGCTCATGTTTTCCTGTTCTGTGAATGTCCTGAGTCTCATTGAGAATGGAAAATGCTATATAAGCAACTCAATAGCCATGGGAATAGGTTGTCATCCATGTAAGCACAGTTATATCTGTCACCATATTCAATAAAATGCACAATACATCCATGAATAAGATAAATAAAAAATGAATAAAAAGTGTAACTACACTGAATGCAAGATGCATACCACACCTGTAGGTAAAGAGAGATCCTATGTTTAAAAAAGGTGGGCTTGCTATTTTGTCCAGTGCTGGGGCTTCAAATCAGGCGCTAAACCAGGACTGACATTCTATTCTTCAAGGATGGTGAGCTTCCCCTTCCCCCTCAGTGCAACCGAGCTATCCAAACCTGAATTCAAATCCCAGCGCTCACAAAAGATTCATCCTGATGTCAGAAGCCAGTTGTTGCACACGTTTTCCTCTCCTGTGAAAGTCCTGAGTCTCAACCAAGAAGAGGAATTCTTCCTATAACCATAGGAACAGGTTTTCATCCATGTCAGCAAAGTTATACCTATCACCATATTTAGTAAAATACAGAATACCTCCATGAAATAGAGACAAAATAAGAAGTTCACCGAACACAAGATGCTGTACAAACATGTATGTCAATATACATCGTATGTTTACATTATGAATTCATGACTATAGTGGACCACCCTGGCAATCAATCTCAGATCCTGCGAATTGCTTAGCTCGTTAGTTGCTCACAGGTTAGTGTGTTCACCTTGACTTATTGGCCAATTGGTCCTACTTGGACCTGAGTTAAGATTCCAGCACTACCAACAAGTGGATCGTGGAGTAAGAAGCCAAGTGTGAAACTTACTTTCCTTTTCTCTGTATATCGTGGGTGATCCTGAGAATCGTGGCATGATGGAGAACATTTCTATAAATATAGATGCTCTGTGATAGCATGTCATCAGTGTAATAAATTTAAGGTGTTTCATCTTAGTACAATCAATGGTAAATAAATGAATAAAATAAAAAATACAAGAACAACCACACCAAACATGTATGGACTGAACATCTATAGGTAAGTATACATCTTATCTTTACAATGTATATAAATAGTATGTTTCCAGAGCTAGGGCTTGAATACAGGACTAGTGAACAGGCCTAACTTTCTTATCTTCAAATATGGTGATCTTTCCCTTCATCCACATTGCTGCAGATTTACCCAGATCCTGAGTTCAAATCCAAAGCCTGGAAGAATAAACAGCGTGAATTGCAAGCCAGGGAGCTAAATTTTTTTATTTTACTTTTCTCAATTTGGTGCTTGACCTCAGGTCGTGGCAACTCTGCCTCAGCTTTGATCACCCTAGGCTGGGTTGCAGCCACTAGATCTACAGCTCCTCCTGGGATCCTAGACCCTCAGGCCTTGCAAGGAAAGCAATAAACAGAAAAATATGGCCATTTTATGTTTTCTTCCTTTGCATGGTGACCCTCATGGGTCTGAATGACATTGTTGCAAAGGGTACTTCATCTTGCATTTCTGAAGGCTGCCAGACTATCAGGGATGCCATAGGCCCACGTGGCAACATAGGCCATGATTTCAAATCCCTGTCCTACACCAACCAATGGCAGGAGCTACTAAGAAAATGGTTCCCATCCATAGGATTAACAATGGAATGTTTTCAATGTCACGGTTGAATGAATTGATCATGAATGATGCTCCTATAAAATTAGACAGCATCATTTCAGGAGGTTGATTCATTTTATTTAATATTTATGAAGCATTGAAAGTATATTATTACGTAAAGGAACGCAATAATTTCAGGACACTGATTTCATTAATAGTTTAAGGATGAAAACAATTAATTACATTACATTAATTACATTAATTACATGGTGGCATAATTAATACCCAGGAATTGGAAGGAATGTAGTCTATATAACTGAATACTGTATAGACTTCTCTGACACTCTATAAAGATATATATTTATCAGCGTACTGCCATCTGCATGTC
This sequence comes from Dipodomys merriami, assembly GCF_024711535.1. Classification (NCBI taxonomy): domain Eukaryota; kingdom Metazoa; phylum Chordata; class Mammalia; order Rodentia; family Heteromyidae; genus Dipodomys; species Dipodomys merriami. Next base: position 1,191,003 of record NW_027206546.1, on the reverse strand, counting down.
AGTCTCTTATTTTGGTCACCCCTGGAGCTTGATCTGAGGTCCTGGGAACAGCCTGTCAGCTCAATTTGCCCCAGGATGGCATGCTAACACTCACACATTCATGAATTGGGACTTGTAGGCTTGTGGGTATTGAGTTCAGATGCCAGCACTCCCAAAAATGAATCATGGAGTAAGAAGATGATGTGACATATGTTTTCCTTTTCTGTGAAAGTCCTGGGTGTCAGGTATGAAGTGGAATACATATGTAGACCTATATCCTGTGTAATCAATGTAATCAATTTTTTATGTTCCATAATAGTCAATAACATAAATGGTCAATACATGAATAAAACAACAAAATAAAATAACTACACTGAATGCAATATGGAGTCAACATATTTATATAAATATAAATCATATATGTAAATTGTACATGAATAGGATGTTTTCTAGTGTTGGAGATCTATTTTAGGCATAAGGAACAGACCTGAATTTCTTGACGTTAAGTAGGCCAGCTTCCCAATCCCACACAGTGCAACAGAGTTACCAAGAAATTGAGTTTCAATCCCAGTCCTGGCAGAAAAATGGTACCTTTGCAGTATGTGAGGCCCAATTCTTAAGCATTTCATTATGCCTCCATTTTATGAATGTGATTGTTTAACTGCTTAATAAAGAATTAACTAAAATCGATCAGTGTTCTATAATATAATTGTGTATAATTTTATCCTAGAATCATTCAAGAACTGCCCAACCATGACATACATCACATTCCATTGGTATTCATATGGAAAGAAATGAGTTCCTTAGGATCTCCAGCCATTTGGAGGTGGCAAGACCAGGATTCCAACTGTGAGCTCCAGTTCCCACCACTTCAACCTGGGGTTAGGGTACTCACCGGGCTGTCCAAGAATATCAGCAAGACCAATGATTAGACAGGTACTAGTTGCTCTCAGCAGTCCTCCTTGATACTTACAAGGCTGTGATGGGAGAATCATGGTCAAAGTCATCCTAGTCAGGAAAGACCTTGAGACCTCTGTCCAACTTCAGTGCCAACAAAGCCAGAAGCCCAGGGCTCCAGTGGGAAGGGCGAGCCTTGAGCAAAAGCAGTGCACAGACTGGGCCAGATCCTGAGTTCAAGGTCTGGGTCTGGCAACAAACAGACATAGAGAACAATCTGTGCAGCCATCCAGCTAAAGCAGGTCACCATCTCATCTCCAACTGAATTGGACATTGTTCCCTCAGAAAAGGGCTGGGGGAGCTGCTATCTTCTTGACTCCGCCCATGCTGCTTGCATCACAGAATTCTGGCCACACCCCCATTCTTTCATGGTTCTATCTGACCAATGGGATACAAGAATGGGATCACGCCCCCATTCCATGCTGCCTAGTAGCACCTGGGATTCCCTCTGTTAGTTTACAACACTACCAGCAGTTGAGGAAGGTAGATGTGGCTGAGTGGTGAGAAAGAGACTCAAGCAACTTTGAAGTATAGTAGGAAATTGAGATGCCTGACCACACCCTCGCTCCTTCCTCACTTTTCCAAGTTGCAGGATTTCAAACCTCAGGCAATGGTGCACTGCCAGCCCGCCTAAAGCCCTGACCTGGTCCCTGGCCCTGGTTCTCTGCTCTTGGCCCATGTGTTTGCAATGCCGCTGCCATTGCTGCTTGCTCCACCTGGAGCAGCCTCCAGCAGCTTTTCTCAGCAGCACAGGTGAGTGGCTGTCCCCAAATCACCACTACCTGGGAGTAGACACCCCTCTGGGGGGACCAAGACCCCCTACTTGTTTTCTCACCCTGGCTCTGAGGAGCCACCTTTCTGTCTTGGGCATTTCTGAAATAGAAACTCCATATATGTTCTTGTTGGACTGGATAGAGGTCCTCCTATCTGGGACAGGTATGCTCCACCTGGTCCTCTGTAGTTGGGATGGTAAACATGTAGCACCATGCTCAGTCATCGATTTAGATGGATTATCCCAAACTTTGAGTCCACAGCAGCGGATTCTTGACCACAGGTGAAGCTCTGGGTAGGGCCACAACCATCAGACCTCATTCTCCTCACAGGACAGTTTTGAGGAAACAAGGGATTTATAGAGAGGGAATCTCTGGAGCATGGCTTGGCATGGAAGGAGTGGCATTCAGAGAAGGTTCTCTGCAATTCTGTGAGCAAATGACAGGAAGATACCTACAAAGGGCTCTGGTGGGGCCAGTTATTAATCATGCAACAGTTGAGGATTTTGAAACAAACCATGGCTCTGTTTCATCATTACCCTATCCCCATGAGGAAGGGGATCCTAAACTGTTGAATTCGGCATCTGGGGAAACCGAGGCACAGAGAAGTCAGGTGATTTCCTTATGACTTCAACTTCACAGGAAGCTCAGCCTGACTTCACTACCATGCTCCCTAGGACAATGGGTGCTATTCAATCCACTTCTTGTAGTAGGAAGTCCACTTCTTGTCAGTTGTGGGGTTTGAACCCTAGACATGGGCACTGTTCCTGAGCTCCTCAGCAAAAGGCTAGTGCTCTACCACGTGAGCCCACAGCACAACTTCTGGTTTTCTGGTGGTTCTTTGGAAATAAAAGTCTCAAAGACGTTCCTCTGGGGGCTTGCTATGAACCATGATCCTCATATGTCAGCCTCCAGTGTAGTTAGGATTAGAGTTCTGAGCCACGGGCACTCAACTTAAATTTAATTCTGACTTCTCTCTCTCTCTCTCTTTTACAAACACTGGATGAGTAGGTACTGGAGGAGGGGGTCCAGCATGCCCATGTGGCTGGAATCCAAGTTAACCCTCTCATTCTGGAGGTGGGCTGTGGGTCAGGAGCTGTCTTGCTCAGCCTGTTGAAACAGCTCCCTGAGGTAAGCCCCACTATTCCTTGGCTAGACCATTAAATTCATTGTCCATCCAGCCTTACTGGACTTATTGAATTGTATTGCATTCTACATCATTTTCTAGCACCTGGCCAAACTTATGATACATAGTTACTGAGTGAAAATGTAATGCCTTCTTAAGAAAGTCATTTAGGGCTATGGGAATGTGGCTTCATGGTATGGTGATTGCCTAGCATGCATGAAACCCTGGGTTCAATTCATCAGTAACACAGAAAAAAGAAAAACACTAGAAGGAATGCTGTGGTAGAGTGCTAAAAAAGCTCAGGAATAATTCCCTACCCCTGAGTTTAAGCTCCAGGACTGGCAAAAAATTAGTAAATGGAAAATAAAGAACCCATACTTGAAATATATAATTGCTACTTCCATACTAACACCTAATAATAGCCCCTAAATCATGTATTTTACTTATGTTTAGGATACTGTGTTGAAAAAAGTTTTGTTCATTAAGTCACAGCAATTAATGCCAGGAATGTGCTAGATGTCAGCTGAAGATTAATTCTGGAAATTCAAGGATTCAAGGATTGTGTGTCATCACTGATATTCACAAAGTGAAAAGTAGTCTAAGTGTGATTTTGAAATCTTTTTGATCAGTTTTGGCATCAAAAAGGCAGAGGCTAATTAATAGTTGTGACAGAAAATAAGGAGTAACTCCAGATGGAAGGAAAAAATGATAGTAAATACGGTATACCAGAAACTGGTCTAGAGAGTCATTTTTGGTTATTGAATAACTACTTGTCAACTAGGCTTTTGCTCATTGCCTTTATCATTCTAAATCTCTTAGGCTAGTTCTTAATCTCTGCGTGAAAAATGTTTCTCCTTTTTTTTACTTGTGTGCCTTTTTTTCTCTTCTTTCTTTTTTAATTTTTTTTATTTTTTTAATTTTAATTTTTTGTGAACATACTGTACAGAGGGGTTACAATTACATGGACAAGATAATGAGTACATTTATCAATCATTGCAACCTCCTCCTTTGTTTACCCTTCACACCCCTTCCAAGACTCTCCCCACCCCCTAACCCAACCGCCCCACGCCGCACCAAAGTTGTAAAGTTCATTTTTGACATGACAACTTCTACTTATCATAGTTGCATCGGGTCCACCTGTATCCTTAAACGACTTGTTTTTCCACATCTCCTCCACAAATTATACCGTCATCAAATATAGTGAAAGCACGGGTTGTACATTGGGGGAGGACATACAAAGCAACAAAGATATAATCTTATAAATGAGTTAGAAACAAATTCATGAAAGAAAAAAACATTTAAATACATATTAAGGATTCTTTTTCTTAACATCACATTATCTGACCTTTCCTGCTTGACTCATACATATATTAGATATTGCAAATAAGGGAAACCATGGGACCTTTGTTTCTTTGGGCTTGGCTTACTTCACTTAATATAATTTTTTCCAAGCCTTTCCATTTCCTAACAAATGGGGAAATGACATTCTTTCTGATGGAGGCATAGAATTCCATTGTGTATATAGAAAATATTTTCTTGATCCATTCATCTACTGAGGGGCATCTGGGTTGGTTCCATATCTTAGCTATAATAAATAATGCTGCAATAAACATAGATGTACTGGTAGCTTTAGTTTGGTCTTGTTTGTGAACATTTGGGTAAATGCCCAAAAGTGGGATTGCTGGGTCATAGGGGAGCTCTATGTGAAGTCTTCAGGAACCTCCATACTGCTTTCCAAAGTGGTTGAACAAGTTTACACTCCCACCAACAATGAAGTAAGGTTCCCTTCTGTCCACATCCCCTCCAGCATCTGTTGTTGTTACAGTTCTTGATTATAGCCATTCTAACTGGGGTGTGGTGGTATCTCAATGTTGTGTTGATTTGCATTTCTTTTATGGCTAGGGAGGTTGAGCATTTCCTCATGTGTCTATTGGCCATCCTTCTTTCTTCTTCAGAGAAATTTCTCTTTAAATCTTTAGGCCACTTATTTATTGGGCAATTGTCTCTTTGAGGATATGTTGTTGGGGGATTTAATTTTTTGAGTTCCAAGTATATTTTAGATATACTTGTCTTTTGTATGGCTAGTGAAGATCTTCTCCCAATCCGTGGGCTTTCTATTGATCTTGCTAGCTATGTCCTTTGCCATGCAGAAGCTCTGCAACTTCATGCAATCCCATTTGTCCAACCTTTCTTTGATTTGTTGTGTTTCCGGGTCTCTATTAAGAAAATTTCGGGCTGTGCCCAGGAAACCTAGGTTTTTTCCTATTCCATCCTGTAATGTTTTCAGAGTGTCTGCTTTGACTCCGAGGTCTTTGATCCATTTGGAGTTTATTCTGGTGTAGGGTGTTATATAAGGATCTAGTTTTAGTTTTCTACAAGTAGTTAACCAATTTTGCAAGCACCATTTACTGAAGAGGCTGTCTTTCTTCCATCCTATTATTTTAGCTCCCTTATCGAAGATTAATTGGATATAGGTCTATTGGTTCATTTCTGGGTTTTCAATTCTATTCCATTGGTCCTGAGGTATGTTCTTATGCCAGTACCAAACTCATTTGATTACTATGTCTTTATAGTAGAGTTTGAAATTTGGTATTGATATTCCACCATCAGTGTTCTTTCCGTTGAGGAGTGTTTTTGCTATTTGGGGTCTTTTATTGTTCCATATGAATTTTTGGATTGCCTCTTCCATTTCCTTGAAGAATGAGGTTGGAATTTTGATAAGTATCACATTGAATTTGTAGATAGCCTTGGGAAGTATTGTCATTTTCACAATGTAAATCCTTCCAATCCAGAAGCATGGGAGATTTCCCCATTTTCTAAGTCCTGTTTTGATTTCCTTTTTCAAGATTTTAAAGTTTTCATCACAGAGGTCCTTCACTTGTTTGGTTAAGTTAATTCCTAGGTATTTTTTTTTTTGAGGTGCTATTACAAATGGAGTTACTTTCTTAATTTCATCCACACTTTTCTCATTGTTGGAATACAGTAAAGCCATTGATTTTGGGGGGTTAATTTTATACCCTACTACTTTCCAAAGTTTTGAATCAGCTTGAGTAATTAGGGAGTGAAGTCCATGGGATTCTTTAAATACAAGATCATGTCATCTGCAAAGAGGGAGAGTTTTATTTCTTCTGTCCCTATTTGGATCCCCTTTATGTTTTTTATCTTGTCTTATTGCTTTAGCTAGGCATTCTAATACTAGATTGAAGGGAAGCAGAGAGAGGGGACATCCTTGTCTTCTTCCTGAGTTAAGACGAAATGGCTTTAGTTTTTGACCAATAAGTATAATGCTGACTGTAAGTTTGTCATGTACACCCTTTATTGTGTTGAGGAATGTTCCATGGATTACTAATTTTTCCAAAACTTTCATCATAAAGGGGTGTTGGATCTTGTCAAATGCTTTTTCTGCATCTATTGAGATAACCATGTAGTTTTTATCCTTGCTCCTGTTGATGTGATGAATAATATTAATTGATTTGCATATATTGAAACAGCTTGCATCCCTGAAATGAATCCTGTTTGATCGTGGTGTATGATTTTTTGGATGAATTGTTGAAGTCGATTGGCCAAAATTTTGTTGAGAAATTTTGCATCAATTTTCATCAAAGAAATGAGTCTATAGTTCTCTTTCTTTGATGAGTCCCTGCCTGGTTTTGGGAAGAGGGATATGATGGTTTCATTGAATGAGTTTGGTAGTGAACTTTCTCTTTCAATTACATTGAACAGTTGGAGGAGTATTGGTGTGAGCTCTGCTTTGAAGGCCTTGTAGAATTCCGCTGTAAAATCATCTTGTCCTGGATTTTTCTTAGTTGGGAGGTCTCTTATTGTTGTTTCTATTTCAATGCTTCATATTGTCCTGTTAAGCTGATTTAACTCATCTTGGTTTAGTTTTGGCATGTCAATATTTGCTAGGAAAAGGTCTATTTCTGTCAAGTTCTCAAACTTATTAGCATAAAGTTTTTACAAGTATTCCCTTATAAGGTTCTGAATCTTGGTTTTTTTCTGTGGTGATATTTCCCTTCTCATCTCTGAGTTTATTTATTTGGGTGTGTTCTCTTCTTTTTCTGATAAGATTTGCTAAGGGTCTGTCAATTTTGTTGATTTTTTTCGAAGAACCAACTCTTTGTTTTGTTGATACTTTCTATAGTTTTTTGGATTCTAATTCATTTAATTCTGATTTAATGTTAATTATTTCTTTCCGTCTACTGCATTGGGGTTTATCTTGATGTTCTTTTTTAAGGAGGTTCAGATGTCTCATTAAAGTGTTGGTTTCAGATCTCTCCAATTCGTGGACTTGGGAACTCAGACCTATACCTTGCCTCTGAGTACTGCCTTTGCTATGTCACAGAGGAGCTGGTAATTTGTGTGTAAATTTTTGTTGAATGCGAAGGACCAGCTCGGCCGGAGCACTGGGACCGACGGGACAGGGATCTCGGGATAGGTGGGCAAAGGAGTCGGCGAAGTGACAAACAGACACAGACTCAAAAGAGTTGCATCTGAGTGTATCTTTATTGAGGAGAATTAACATTTTTATACAGTGTGTGATTGTGACATAGATTCTTTGTTTATTTAAGCACGTAATCAATTTTTTAAAAGGCAAAGCATTGATGAATTACATGAAAATTAATGACTATCCCACCAACTGTTTAAGCTAAGTGGTGTGAAACAAGTCTAGCTTATTGTTTAATAGAATACGTCATCTATTCAGCCTTTTTTATGTTTAATAATTAACAAACCTAAGACAGGGCTGTACTTACATTATACTCTTTTTAATTTTATCCAACTAATTTTATCTTTATAAGCTCCTGTATAAGGAAATGGTTCTTGGTTGGTTCAGGAAATATGTTACTAACTTTATATTTTGTGTGAAAACACCATCTATTCCCTATAATGTAAGTTGGACTAAACTTAATCATAACTGTTGGGAGAATCTTTCTTTTTTTTTATAATCAGAGGTCCCTTCTTTTTAGAACTCTCTAAACTACTGGGATAACTCTTTTTAACTTAGTTTAGTTTATTGATTTTGTCTATTAGACATATCTAGAAATTTTAAGTCTTTATATCTACTATTTATGAGCTGCAAAACCGCTTGTGAAGTTGTAGGAGTTTCTGGAGGCAACGTCACATCAGATGATAGATTGATTGGGGGATTGCCCACATTTAATCTTTGGCCTTAGTCTTTATTACTTTAGAGAAGCCATCTCTATTGGACTGGAAAAATACAACATGCTCTGTTCACGGATCAATGGAAAAATAGCCAAAATGAGAATAAAGACAACGAATGTACAGCCAAGAAGAATATAGTAAGAATAAAGGTAGAGGCTATAAAGGTGTAGCCAAGTGTATGGGAAGCCTTGAACCAACACCCCCTTCCTGGGGGCATGTTTCCTTGAAGCTCTTTGTCCAACACAATCTCTCACGCAGACTCCACAGAAGGTGGCGTGGCACCCATTGGTCACAAAAAGATGTCCACTCAGCTGGAAATACCAGGAACCACTGGAAATGAAGAAACTTAAGTGTTTGACCTTGTTTCTCTGGCCAGAGACTATTCATTAAACTTGTAGTCCCTTATTTTGTTGTCGAGGTCAAATCAGTCCATCTGTCCACCACAGGCAGCTTTATGGAAGTGCTCCGCCCACCTGCGCTGGCTTCTCTTTGCTAAACCCAGCTAAGGACTCCTTGCAGACACATCTTCATGGCTGCTTTGCTTACTGTGATCGCTGCTCCTTTCCAAACGCTTGCTTCGGCAGCTTCCTCTCCATTGTGCCTCTCGGACTGGGTTCCCATAGTGGTTGGATACTGAGCTGCTTGTTAGAGGAGGAAACAAGAGTTGTACACAATGGCAGGCCTGAATTGGCCTGGAGGCAGGACAGACGCTCTCCCAGGTGGGACTTGTCAGGGCACAGGGCAGGCATCCTGCCACTGGGCCCTGGGTCACTGTGGTCAGCAGCAGTCACACTGGAACTTCTCTTTCTCAAAGAACAACGGGTTAATTCTGACCAGATTGTCTTTTTTAGGGAATCCAGTTCTCCACCAACTCCTGGGGGATGCCTGGGGCTTGAGTCTATGCCAGGCTCCACTCCTGTCCAGAACCTTTCATTCCAAAAGTTTTAACCAAGTGTACGTGGCGTGGCATTTGAATATCATGAATACTTGAATTTCATGTCTACTCACTTCCATGGCCCACTGGGTGTCCAACGGTGTTGTTCAGCCTCCATGTGTTACCGAACTTTCTTTGATGGCTTTTAGTGTTGAGTTCTAATTTTATTCCCTGGTGGTCAGAGAGAATGAAAGGTGTAACTTCAATGATTCTGAATTTGGACAAGTTTGCTTTGTGGCCAAAAATCTAGTCTATTTTAGAAAATGTTCCATGAGCTGCTGAGAAAAACCTGTATTCTGATGCTGCTGGGTGAAATATTCGGTTGATATCTTTTAAACCTAGTTGACCTATGCAGCTGTTTAGATCTGTGGTTTCTCTGTTGAGTTTTTGCCGTGTTGATCAATCTAGTTGGAGACTGGTGTGCTAAAATCCCCAACAATTAATGTCTTTGGATCTATGTGGGATTTGAGGGAAAGTACTGTTTCTTGGATAAATTTGGGTGCTACATTTTTGGCGAATAGATATTTAGAATTGTAATATCCTCATGAAAGAGAGATCCCTTAATTAGTATGTAGAGACCTTCTTTAACTCCTCTCATGAATTTTAATTTGAAATCTATTTTATCTGATATTAGGATTGCAACTCCCACCTGTTTATGGGGGCCGTTTGCTTGGTAGATTTTACTCCAGCCTTTAAAATTGAAAATGTGTTTGGTTTTATGGGCAAGATGTGACTCCTGAAGGCAAGAAATAGAAGGATCTTGTTTTTTAATCTAACTAGACAGTCTATGTCGCTTAATTGTAAAGTTAAGTCCGTTAATGTTAAGAGATAGGACTAAGAGGTATTTGGGAGTTCCTGCCATGTTATCCACCTTCTTGGGGGTTGCGAAAACTGTGTTCTTCCTATGGTTCTTGGATTCTCAGTTTGGGTGCACTTTCTTGGCATTTATTGTGGTCTTGTTGGTTTTCTATGTGTAGGACATCTTTAAGTATCTTTTGTAGGGCTAGTTTGGTGGAGAAGTGTTGTTTCATTTTTTCTTTGCTATGGAAGGTTTTTATTTGGCCTTCAGTTATTTAGGAGAGTTTAGCTGGGTACAGTATTCTTGGTTGATAGTTGTTTGTTTTTAGGGCTTGTCATACATCATTCCAAGCTGTTCTTGCTTTGATTGTCTCTGCTGAGAAATTTGAGTTAATTCTAATTCGTTTCCCTTTATAGGTGATTAATCTTTTCTCCTTGGCAATTTAAGGATCTTTTCTTTGGTCTGAGTTGATCCTGTGTGGATTATAATGTGACAGTGGGACGTCCTATTCTGATCTGGTCTATTTGGAGTTCTAAAAACTTCTTGTATCTGAATAGGCCTATCTTTTTGTTTGGGAAGTTCTCTTCTAGGATCCTGTTAAACAAATTTCCTAGACCATTTACTTCTGCTTCTAGGTGCTCCTCTACACCCATTATCCTTAGATTAGGCCTTCTGATGGTGTCTTCCAAGTGTTGGATAGATCTATCATATTTCCTGGATTTGTCTTGGATGGTTGTACGTTTTTTCTCTATAATATCTAGGCTATCTTCAATCCCCGAGATTCGATCTTCTGCATGGGCTAACCTGCTTTCAAGGCTTTCTACTTTGTTTTTTGTTTCTTTTCCTTCTTATTGGTCAGCTTTGATGGCTTCAAATTCTTTGTTGAAGCTTTGTTTTAGATCTTGTATGGACTTCTTTACTTCCTTAATTTGGTGTTCAGTGTTTATTGTCAAATCACTTACTTATTGGTTATGGTTTCCTTGGACTCCCATTCCTTCTGTTGGATGCCATTCAGCCCTTTGTGGTCTCCCTGACTTCCTTCAGCTCTTTGTTAATGGAGCCCATGAATGTCTTTAGTGATCTTTGTGTATTCTCATCCTGCTCTCTCAATTCCTGTATTACTCCTTGCTTAGCTTCCTCCAGTCCATTCCATTCCTGTAGTTCTCTTTGAGTTTTCTCAGCCTGGTCACGGTGTTCCTGCCTTTCTCTTTGAGTATTCTCAAGAAGCTGCTCATGCAAATCCTGTATCAGTTTTTGAGTAGCTTCCTCACGCTCATGATATTCCTGTATAGACCATTGGATTGCCTCTTCTCTCTCCCTCTTACACTCATACAGAGTCCTTTGTAGGTTTTCAATATTTTCCTGCATTGACCTATTGTTTGCCTCCTCTCTATTCCTATCATGCTCATACAGAGTTTTTGTAGGTTTTCAATTTTTTTCCTGCATTGATTTTGTTTGCCTCCTCTCTCTCCCTATCACGCTTATACAGTGTTCTTCGTATGTTTTCAATCTTTTTATTTATCATGTTTGCTAGCAGTGTTTGTAGAGCTATTTGGGGACTCTCCTCTGGTTTATTCATTATCTGTTCTGTCCTATGATTATCATGAGTGGAAGTGGAGATACCCTGACTTGCCATTTTTCTTGTGGTTTTCCGGCTTACTCTGCCCATTTGGGATGAAAGTAACACCAGTTTTGTGCAAGAACACTAACTTAAGGCAAGCATCAACCAAAGTCTGAATTTGCATAGTCAATAGTCTGCAGATACAATCTAGTTCAACAGATAACTCTATTCAACATCAAATAACTATATATTAATGGGCTATGAACCGAAAAGAAGAATTTGGTTAACCAGAAATTATTAAGGTTAGGGAGAGGTGTGGGTAAAAATTAAGAATAGAGTTATGTGGGAAGGTACATGGAGAGTTAACTAAGTCCTAGTCTCAAAGCAGGAAATAGGTTGGATAGGATGGAAGTAGAGAGAGAGAAAACAAGAAGAAAGAGAAAGGGAAAAAAGACCAGAAAAAATAGAAAAATAAAAATTAGTAATATGCATATTTGAGAACAAACTATTCAAAGAATGGGAATATATTGAGAGAAGGGGAGGGATATAAAGGGGATGTGAAAAAATGAAAAATAAAAATACTTAAAATGTTATATAGGTATAAAGAGGTAGTACTGCTATTAAGAATTTAAGTCTCAGAAGTTTTGAATTGAGTAATAAATTTGTGTATTAAGTGTGTACACAATGGGGGATAGAGGATAATAATCAAATACGGGTTTATCTGAGGATGTGCAGAATAACAATTAAGTCCCATAAAGAGGAACAAAAGAGAGAAAAAGGTGAGAAGGATAAGGAAGAAAGAAAAAAAAGATCAGAAATTGAGTCGAGCTAAGCAAAAAACAAAAAGAAAAAAATTTTTAAAAGAAGAAAAAAAAAAAGAAAAACGCACACATGCATGCATCCCTAAAATAAAGATTATAAGGGAAAAAAAAGTTACTAGAAATTTTTTTTTCAAAAAAGGTAAAAATTAAAGATTAAAAAAAGTTTTAGAAAAGAAAAAAAATTTTTAAAGGTATAATAAAAAAGCAAAAGAGGAAAAAAAAGTTCTTTGATTTTTTTGGGAGGGTTGGGAAAAATCCTGTATCTCCCTTGTGTCTGTAATCAGCCTCTGGTTGTAGTCACTGGTCTGCTTGTGGTCCTGTGGCTTGGTTGGTTTCTTAAGTCAGTTTCTTTGGACAGGCAGAAAAATGTTCTGCTTTACCCAGGATTTTTCGATCCTCCTCCCAAGTTAGTTCAATGTGATTGGGTGTGCTTTGAGTATCACAAAAGAGGGAAGATGGCTTTTTCCTCAAGTTTGGAGATGCTGTGATGAGGCTATGTTCTGGGTACAGTTGAGGCCTTTCAGCAAACATTAGCTTTTCCCGGGGGCTAGTTTGTGAGAAACTCACAAAGCTCAGCCTGGAGCCACTCTCAGGGTTTTTGTTTACTGATGTTGAGGCTACTAAAGGGATGGGCAGCCTGTGGCTGTGATTACCCAATGAAGAAAGGCACTCCTAGCGCTGGCGACCGAACTGGGTGGAGCTGAGTCTGGCAGGTCATGCTGTTAGGTTCTTGTGATCTGCTAAATGACCCTAGTTTTATTCCAAGGCCTGAGTTGGAGCTAGCAGCTCTGCCAAGCTTTGTCCGCATCCAAGATAGAGATCTCCGGTACTGGGGGGGGGAGGGGTGGCCTTCCCTCCTCTGCTCCCTGAGAAGGAGTGAGGAAGTCAGGCTTCTACTCACGCTGAGTCTTGGTTCCTGGGTCGTCTCTGGTCTGTGAAATGCAGGATGAAGATGTCTGCTCCTTGTCAGTTCTTGCTGTTGTTGAGTAGAATCTGCTCGCCCGCTGTGTCTGGCACTTTTGTCCCCAGACTCTCTCCGTTTCAGGTATGGCAGTACAGCCCCCGCTGCCACCGACGCACCTGCCACAGCAGCAGTTGTGGGCAAGAGCTCAAATCTGTCTCCTTGCCTGGATTTTTCCTCTATGGCCTAACTCTCTGTCCTGTGATGGCACACTTGGTGTGATTCTCTGGCTTAGGACTGTTCACTGGAACTCTAAATCTGCTTTCTATGGGAGAGCTTGTTTTGCCTCCAGCTTCTCCTCTGCCATCTTCCCGGAACTCCCAAAATGTACCTCCTTCTATGCTGTTCTTTCATACCTTATCTCCTTTGTTTTCTAAAAATCTCAGTCTTTCTATATTTCTCTATGAACATTTCCTGATAGTAAATACACCTATACAGATGTCACGGGATGCTAATATAAGGGTCTCATAGCTCATGAGTCATTAATGTAACAAAATGGAAAAGAGGACATATTTACTGCTACCTCAATTTTTCTGAAAAGCTGCAATATCATCATTTGGTTAAAATTCCATTCTTTGTCTACACAGTGTCATTCACTGCACCTAAATGCAAATATGAAATGGGTGCTGGTGGTTTACAACTGAAATCCTAGCTACTCAGGAGGTTGAGACAAGAGGATTGTGGTTCAAACTAGCCTTGTCAGGAAAGGCTATGAGACCCTAATCTTCAGTTAACCACCAGAAACCCGGAAGTGGTGCTGTAGCTAAAGTGGTAGTGCACTCAACTTGAACTGAAAAGTGGAGGGACAGTGCCCAGGATCAGAATTCAAACCCCACAACCAACAAAAAAGGTGAAAGATGACTTTAAGTTTCCCCAGAAGGAACGACAAGATCAATAATCTTCCCAAGCAAAAAAATTAATTTCAAAATTATTCAGTGCACCTACTTTTGGTGAGTTATGTTATGGAATCTGTGCTGGACATATTCTCTGAAAACAAATTGTTTAGGGATACAGGTGGACCCATTGCAACAATGAGATGTACAAGTCGTTATGTCAAAAAACGAACTTTACAACTTTGGAGAGGAGGAGTATGGGAAGGAATGGGAAGTGGAAACAACGAAGAGGCAACAATGCTTGATAAGAAATGTACACGTTATCTTGCCCATGTAATTGTAACTCCTCTGTAAAGTATTCCCACAATAAAAAAAGAAAAAATGTCAAATATTAGCTTCACAATAAACATCTAATATTTCTTCTTTGAAGAGAGACGTCTATACAGTTGATGTCACTTGGCTTTCTTACTATCTTAGTTCGAATCCAACCCTGGCAGAAGAGTCTGTCAAACTCTTATCTGTAATTACACAGCAACAAAGCCACAAGTGGAGTTTTGGTTCAAGCAGTAGAGTACTAGCTTTGGGGGCAGATTAGGAGGAAATAAAACTGTTCAGGGACAGGATCCAGCCTATGAGTTCAAGCCCCATAACCAACACAAATTAAAAAAAAATCAAGCAAACAAAAAAACCCCATATATTTCATTGGGACCCTCCTTAAAGGAGTACTGGTCTGAGAAGAGGTGCCTTTTTGCTGATCATACTCACTGGATGCTTTTGTGGAATCCTTATTGCTCTTCAGAATCCAGGACCAAACTAAAGGAATTGATAACTGACTCCTGAAACAAGAGAATCATCTCAGGGGTGAAAATACCAGCGGTAAGACACTTTAAAACCTCCATGTCATTGTTTCTTAGCAGTAGTACTGTTTTGGGGGGTCCAGTCGTGGGCCTGAACTCAGGGCCTGAGTGCTGTCCCTCAGCTCTTCAACTCCAGGCTAGCGCTCTACAACTTGAGCCACAGCACCACTTCTGGCTTAATTTTTGCTTATATAGTGCTGATGAATTGAACCTGGGCCTCATGCATGCAAGGCAAGCACTCTACCACTGAGGCAACTTCCCAGTCTCTGCAGTAGAACATGTTTAAAACAATGTTATTTCTTTTTGTTCTATGCTGGCCTTCAAATGGCACATTATTTCTTTTTGTAATACTCTCAAATAGAAGTTTACAGAAAAGTTATATATGAGTTAAAACACACACGAAAAAGTCGGGGACAGAGTTTCTTTCAAGCCTTGGGATTTTCTTGTACAGTAAAAAGGAAAGCACAAGTTAACTTGAACTTTGTCAATCCTCTATTTTCCATTCCTCTCCTGGGATCAGTTTCCACTTCCAGTAGCAGTTACTTCCAGGAACAATCTACGGTGCTGCCTGAGATATAATGAATGTTTTCTTGCTTCACCGAAATAACACAAAGACACCCTTATCTGAGGTTACACGTGTTTCAGAGACAACTTAGTAAAGAGAAAATATGAAATTTATATTGCTCTTAAATACATTTTCCATGAGTATATTGAGTTCAAACTTTGTAAGTTCTCTATAAATTAAGGCGAATTTTAAATAGGAAGAAGGTTCTCAGATCATTTTTTTGTGAGTGTATGTGCTGCGCATTATTTCCCAACTGTTCATAAGTTAACAGTAAGGAAACAATAGCAATAAAAGGAGAAAGAGAAGTTTTGTGTTTAAGTATAAGGGTTCAATACACTATAGAAGATTCTACAAATAAGACCACATTGAAACAATAAAGCCAAGTCGAGTATGTAGATTTGAGAGTGATATAGAGAAAGCATTACTCCTACGTGGAAAAGGAAGTATGAGGCCACTCCCTTTCTAAATCACGCTTGCTAATCACGCAACTTGGTAGACAGTAGAATGGAAGCATAATTCTCTTTCCAATGCAACTCAGATATAAGAGCATGGACTTAATTGGAAAAAAAGTCCATCCTGAGAGAGCAGGGATTATACTAGCCATGAATTGGTGGAGAAGATCACATTTATTTTCTTTCTTTTACCTATGTATTTTTTGTTGGTGGTGGTCTTGGCACTTGAACACTGAGCCTGGGAGCTCTCCCTCTGCTATTCAGTTCAAGGCTAGTGCTCTATACTTGAGCCACAGTGCCACTTTCAGTTTTCTTGTAGTTAATTGGAAAAAGAGTCTCCGGGACTTTCCTGACCGGCCTGGCTTTGATCCCTATCCGAAGATCTCACCACCACCCAGCTTAGGATCACACTTCTAACAGCGTACACACAGCATATATAATGTGCATGTTCATCTATCTTTATATGAATTCGTAGGTTAAAAATCTAGGCAACAGCCTAGCCTTTACACTCACAAAAATGTTTGTAATTTAAAAGTTGATACTACTGGAGAAATAAAACCTAAGAATGTAAAGGTGTTTGGGAAGTTCAGTTTGCATCCAGCCTGGGCAGAACAGTCTTTGAGAAGCTATAATTAACCATCCAAAAGCTGGATTGGAAGCATGGCTCAAGTATTGGAATAGCAGTCATGAGCAAGATTGCTGGATAAGATCTTGATGCTTTTGCATACACACTTACAATAATACACATATATACAGAGACACTTATATGCACACACACAAATACACATATGAAGCAACTCTCAGAATATGTGGAAAAGTTAGAAAACAATAGAAAATATGTCCTAAGACTAGAACCAAGTGATAATTTTTAATGTTAGAAAGTCCTCAAGAGAACCTTCTTCAAAAAAGTTTAAGAATATTACCTAGATAGGGACCAAAGATAGTAAGAGAGTCAAATAATTATTATTAATGGGATCGGATCCATGGAGGAATGAATCAGAGACTCCTTCCGGTGCATCTGAAAATGTTCATATCCTGTGTCAAATGTTAGAACATGTTTGAAAAGAGTACATGAACACTCTGAGCAGTATAGTGGATAATACTACTGGAGAAATTCAGAATTGCTAGTCTGTATCTAGATTAAATAAACCAAGAAACTATGGAGGGGCAATGTGATACAAGGCTAACATTCGAGCACTCAGACTAAGACAGGAGATTAGATAGTGGAATTACGCAGTGATACCTTCCCTGGACCAGGTAGTATAATTTTGTCTTAATAAAGGAAAGGAATACAAATTTGGATGTTTGGGCTAATTTTGTCATTATGTTTTGAGAAGTCAAGTTTCCTATTGAAATGCAACACATATGTAATGCTCAGTTGTGTTTTAAATGTTGTCTTCATTACAGAACATTCTTAGATGCAAAATGGCTCATGATTCCCATCCAAAATTTGAAAAAGTAAGTAATCATCATTCTGATAGATTCCAAGGAAAGGATAAAGGATTACAAAAGCTTAAGCCTGGAAAAATAGCAAAGTTAATCTAATGTAGCACTATGTAGATCTTGCTAAATTAGAGTTTAGATTTAAAATAAATGTTTTGGTTTTGTTTGTAATTTCATATTCTATAGGGTACTACAAAATTCTTTTTAAGTAGAAGGTTTAATTGACAAATTTACAAATGTTTCTTGCATTCTATTTGCCTAGAATTTTCTTTCATGAGAGTTATAATTAGAACTCAGTTAATAGATAATACCAACACTTCATGTATGAAATGATAATGTGAATAATGTAGACAGAGTTGGCAACAAATGGATGATATTAATTTATAAATTTAGAAAAAGGGCGATTTTCTGAGGCTTTGGCATAACATGGTATGGAGAGAATAATTGTGTGACATCTTCTTTCTTCTACCTGTATGTAACACAGGAAGCAATTTCCTTAATTACTTCTGTATACAGTGAGAAAAATGCTAAGTTTTAGATTTGTTTTATTTGCGTTTTTGTTTTATTGGTTTGTCCTAGGCTTGAATTCGGGGACTGGACACTGTCTCTGAGCCTGTTTATGCTCAAGGCCCGTGTCCTACCACTCCAACCTCAGCTCATTTGTGTCTGGCTTTTGCTAAGAAGTTTATTGGAGATAAGAATCTAGAGAACCTTCCTGCCTGGGTGGGCTTTTGTCAACCTCTAGTGCATTGGGGTCTCTGGGTAAGGGTAATGAAATCACCAGGACACTGGTGATGCAGAGTGCAAACAGCAATTGTTACTGCATGCTGTGCTTTATTGTTAGTTGTATTTAACGACAAGAAAGCATGATCTTTGCCAAGATTTGGTCAGAAGACATTGACACAAAAATTTCAACAGATACATTTTTACTTGACCTATGAGACAATGTCTTGGTATATTATTATCTAAACTATTTTAGAGCAAGCTTAAACCAATCAGGAAAATGCTTGACCAGCTGTTCATCTATGATTAAGCAAGTAGAAGAGCTACTTCCTCAGCTCTCAGGAGTCTGTGACATGTGTTTTGAAATAGGGAGAGAGAACATTTTCCCTCTCTAGCCTGGCATGCCAAGAGCTTTCCTAATACTCAAATACAGTCTTCAGATAATCCTGAGGCAAAGCCAGCAGCATTCTGCCCCCTCAACATAGACCTTGAGTCTTCACAATTTCCATCTTTTTTCTTTTGTTTTAAAAGTAAAGCTTTCCACAGAGTTATCATAAATGCTTACATTGGTTTCATGAAAATCAGATATAACAGTACAAGGGCAAACAAAATAATAACAATCATAATTTCCATACCACTAGCAGTATGTGAAATGCTTTGTAGTATTTCTTTGGGAACCAACCCTTCCAATTGTTTAATGAATGCATCAGCAATATTGGAAGCATCATCATTTGTAAATTGTTTACCAAAAATCTCATGTACATTAAATTGTAACTGAGCAATCAATTGAGCAGCAGTAGAATTTCCAGATAAACACTGCTGTATTACATTCTAATCATGTATAGATTTATTATATTTTACATTAGTAATGCAAAAGGTAGTAAAATTCCAATTACATTTTAACAATAACTGTTTTTCCACAACCAATAACATGTTTCCTAACCACTCCACTGTCTGTTTAAGAATATTAATGTGTTTGTAATAGAGCATCAATTTCTACCTGTGAGACCCACAATTCATGTGAATCCCGGTGCCATTCTTCCACAAAGCGCTAATATGTAAGGAAGTGTGTAGGGCAATTCAAGACACCGCAGCAACAGTGGTAATAGCAATTAAGCTTAAGATCACAGCTACAATGGCTCCAATCATACACTTTGTACGTTTTAGTAGTTTGGTAAAAAATTCAATAACAACACTATCCAAAGGATTTTGGGACCATTCTCTTCCTAATTTAACAGGTAGCCAAATATGAGTTCTTTGTTGTAATATCATAGTACTATCACTGTCATTAAAATTAAGAGAGGAATTATGCAAGAACACAGGTGACAAAACAAGAAATATTAGGAGAAAATGTAAAATTTCCCACTAAAAATGCATAAGGCAGAGGTAGACAAGCAGTTGCATCATAAGATTAGTACAAAGTAAAATTATAAGTGGATGCAGAGTTCACCGTCCTTGAAAACAATCCATTTGATAGCATCACGGGTTTCAGCGACTCTGCGAACTTCCAAAGATGAGTCTGAACAGCAGTGGGTGCAGCCATGAAAACCCATAGAGCATCTGCAATGCCTCCATCTCTCCAGGCAATTAATCGAGCTCCAGTAAGTGATCCATTAATGGCTTCCGGCATCGTAGTAACATTTGATAAATCACATCTGGTAATATTCCATTCTGAACATGTGTTAATAAATTGTCCAAAAGGTTCTCAATTAATGAAATTATTGCACATTTTTCCAAATGTTCCTCTACACTCTTGCCACACAAAAGGCTCATATTTTAAATCAATATAAGTAAATCACGGCACATGGGTAAGGATAACTTGCCATCAGTGACACTTTCCCAGCTACTATTAATGGCCAAGTAGTTAATCGCTGCAGCTGTGTTTTAGAATTCGAAGTGCATTTCCCAGGTAAAACCCAATGTTGCCAATTCATTACTAAACATGGAGGAAGCCCCAGAAAAACAGGCAAGGAATGAGTATAGTAAGTAAAATTTAAAAAGCTACCATCATCCTTATTGCAAAATGTGAAATTATTCCAAGCAGGAACAGTATAGACGGTTATATCCATGTCTCCCCAAACAACAGGTTGCAATAAAGGAGGGTTAGGAATAAAGGGTCTATAACTTATATTAGCATTAGCATGGACAGAGTTTACAGTAAGCAGGGCACACATGGCCAGGAACAAGTTCTCAGCTGGGACAGGTTTACCATTGCATTGTAACATCTTTTGTCCTTGTCCAGTCAACTTTTTAACCGGCCCCTAGATGGGCAGTGGGGATTTCTTTTTCCTCAACTGGTGGCCAATTCCTTGAAGGATACAGGGCTGTCCTCACTGGGCCGCATCTGTATCCATCAGGCAGGAAGCTAGTATTGTTTGCCATCCTGTGTAGACACAAAATCCTATCCTCGCCCCTTATGTAATAATGTTCCTAGTTGCCATTCTGCATCCAATGAAATCAATCCATACGGAAGAATTTAAATAAGGTTTTTCTGATATTCGTTCAAAATGGCGCTCAGCTCTAGTTAAAATATATCCTTGTGGTAAGTTTAAAAAATTAAGAACATAAAAAGCTTGATGTAACATTATTTTAAGATTTTGCATGGAAAACCACAACATATCCATACCCTCATCCAACCTTTTCCTCCTTTTTAATTTGTTGTTTTAGTGTGCCATGAACTCTTTCAATAATGGCTTGTCCTTGGGGGTTATATTCTATTCCTGTAATATGTACCACATCATAAAGTTTACAAAATCTTTTAAATCTGATACTTTTATAGGCCCGTCTATTATCAGTCATTATTTTAGCAGGCACTCCCATAAAGGCAAAAGCTTCCAATAAGTGTTCTATTACATGGTTAACAGTTTTTCCCATAAGGGCAGAAGCCCAAACAAATTTGGAATACGTATCTAGTGTAACATGTAGAAAGGAAAAACGGCCAAAGGCTTAGGCATGAATTATATCCATTTGCCAGAGCTCGTAGGTTGTAATCCGCGAGGATTTACTCCAACAGGTACAACTCTCAAATGCATTGGTCTTCAGATAGGACACCTTTTTATAATTTGTTTAGCTTGAGAATAGGGTATTTTATAATGCATATATAAATGGCTTGCATTTGTATGTAAAGGAGAACGAACCTGTTTAGCAGAAGCAAAACTAACTATTTTATTAACCTGATTATTGCCATATAAAAGGTACCCAGGTAATGAAGAGTGAGCTCTAATGTGAGTTACAAACACTTTGGCATTACGTTGTTGCAGTAAGGCTTGTAATTGTTTAAATAGTTGGTTTAGCTGGGGTTTAGATGAATGTGTAACTGCAGTGACTCTATTAGTCACAACTCCTACAGCATAGGTAGAATCAGTAAAAATATTAACATCTCCCACAAAATCTTGTAACATCTTATTAATAGCAAAAAGTTCATTTTGTTGAACTGATGATTAAGTAGTTGTTTGTACCCAATATGTATTTGTTGTCCAATAGCACTTTTTGTTTTGGAGCCAACTGTAAAAACGGTAAGAGCAGTGGAAATAGGGGCCTTGGTAATTATATTATTAATGACAAGTTGTTGTTTATGCAAGCAATCCCACAATCTACCTTTTGGAAAATGATAAGAAAATTGCCCAGTAAAATTTACTTATGCTATTTGTAGCGTTTCAGACAGGTTTAACAAATATTTTACTTGGACATTTGGCAAAGGAAAGATAATTTCAAATAAATCATACACCGATAGGGTAAATATCCGTTGCCTGGCCTGTTGAATAATAATCACCAACTGTTGTTCATAAGGCATAATATTTTTTGTAAATCTATGCCGTGTATAAATCCATTCTAATGGTAGCTCATTTTGTCGTATAATTCTTGTTGGGTATTTCCATGTATCTAAAATATATAAATTTATGAGTTGATTTAGCGTTACTCGATGTAAAAACATTTTTTTAATTCTCTGTTCTACAAATTGTACTTCTCTTTCAGCTGCCTTAGTTACAGTTCTTTTGCTATGTAAATCAGGCTCCCATTGTAATAATGAAAAAAATTATATAATTGATAAGTAAGAATTCCTAAGGCCGGTGGCATGAAAATAATATCTCCTAGTAACTTTTGAAAATCATTTAACTTATGTAATTGATCACGTCGTAAATATATTTTTTAGGTGTCACTGTTGGTCTACAAACAACATATCCTGATGGAGGCATAGAATGCCATTGTGTATATATACCACATTTTCTTGATCCATTCATATACTGAGGGGCATCTGGGGTGGTTCCAGATCTTAGCTATGGTAAATAATGCTACAATAAACATAGTTGTGCTGGTAGCTTTAGTGTGGTCTTGTTTGTAAACATTTGGATAAATGCCCAAAAGTGGGATTGCTGGGTCATAGGGGAGCTCTAGGCAAAGTCTTTTGAGGAACCTCCATACTGCTTTCCAAAGTGGTTGAACAAGTTTACACTCCCACCAACAATGAAGTAAGGTTCCCTTCTGTCCACATCCCCTCCAGCATCTGTTGTTGTTAGAGTTCTTGATTTTAGCCATTCTAACTGGGGTGAGGTGGTAGCTCAATGTTGCTTTGATTTGTATTTCTTTTATGGCTAGTGAGGTTGAGCATTTCCTCATGTGTCTATTGGCCATCCTTCTTTCTTCTTCAGAGAAGTTTCTCTTTAAGTAATTATCCCACTTATTTATTGGGCAGTTATGTCTTTGGGGGTTTGTTGTTGGAGGATTTAATTTTTTGAGTTCCAAGTATATTTGAGATCTGACACCCTTGTCCGTCGTATGGCTAGTGAAGATCTTCTCCCAATCCGTGGGCTTTCTATTGATCTTGCTAGCTATGTCCTTTGCCATGCAGAAGCTCTGCAACTTCATGCAGTCCCATTTGTACAAGCTTTCTTTGATTTGTTTTGTTTCCGGGTCTTTATTAAGAAAATTTCGGCCTGTGCCAAGGAAACCTAGGGTTTCTCTTATTCCATCCTGTAATGTTTTCAGAGTGTCTGCTTTGACTTCGAGGTCTTTGATCCATTTGGAGTTTATTCTGGTGTAGGGTGTTATATAAGGATCTAGTTTTAGTTTTCTACAAGTAGTTAACCAATTTTGCTAGCACCATTTACTGAAGAGGCTTTCTTTCTTCCATTCTATTATTTTACCTCTCTTATCAAAAATTAGTTGGCTATAGCTCTGCAGATTCATTTCTGGGTTTTCAATTCTGTTCCATTGGTCCTGAGTTCTGTTCTTGTGCTAGTACCAAGCTGTTTTGATTACTATGGCTTTATACTAGAGTTTGAAATTTGGTATTGATATTCCTCTAGCAGTGTTCTTTCCATTGAGGAGGGTTTTTGCTATTCGGGGTCTTTTATTGTTCCATATGAATTTTTGAATTGCCTGTTCTATTTCCTTGAAGAATGAAGTTGGAATTTTGATAGGTGTTGCATTGAATTTGTAGATAGCCTTGGGAAGTATTGCTATTTTCACGATGTTAATCTTTCCAATCCTGGAGCATGGAGGATGACATTGCCCCATTTGTTAGGAAATGGAAAGAAGTGGGAAAAAATTATATTAAGTGAAGTAAGCCAAGCCCAAAGAAACATAGGTCCCATGAGTTCCCTTATTTGCAATATCTAGTATATGTATGAGTCAAGCAGAAAAGGTCAGTTAAGGTGATGTTAGGAAAATGAACCCTAGGAT
The DNA here is from genome assembly GCF_024711535.1 of Dipodomys merriami. Classification (NCBI taxonomy): domain Eukaryota; kingdom Metazoa; phylum Chordata; class Mammalia; order Rodentia; family Heteromyidae; genus Dipodomys; species Dipodomys merriami. Next base: position 1,167,377 of record NW_027206546.1, on the reverse strand, counting down.
ATGTATTTAAATGCTTTTTTTTCTTTTATGCATTTGTTTCTAACGCAATTATAAGATTATTTCTTTGTTGCTTTGTATGTCCCTCCCCCACAGTATAACCCCTGCTTTCACTGTATTTGATGTCGTTATAATTTGTGGAGGGGAAGGGGAAAAACAAGTCATTTAAATAAGGATACAGGTGGACCTGTTGCAACAATGAGAATTACAAGTTGTCATGTCGAAAACGAACTTTACAATTTGGGGGGTGCGATTGGGTGGGCAGGAGGGCAGATGGGAAGGAATGAGAAGGGTAAATAAATTAGGAGGCTACAATGCTTGATAAGAAATGTACTCACTCTCTTGACCATGTAATTGTAACCCCTCTGTACGGTATTTTCACAATTAAAAATAAAATCCTAAATATTTTACCATCGTATCTTTTTGTATTTTTCCAGGTGCTATTATGAATCCAAAAATCTTTAAATATAGAGGGTAAACACTGTAACACCATTTCTAATTCTGTCATATTTGGTCCTCCAAATAAAATATCATCCATATAATGAAAAATGTAAATGTGAGGCCATTTTTGTCTAACAGGTTTTAAGGCCTTATCAACATATATCTGTCACATAGTTGGAGAATTCATCATTCCTTGGGGCAACACTTTCCATTGGATGTGTTGATGAGGGGTTTGATGATTTATTTGTGGTAAAGAAAAGGCAAATCTTTTATAATCTTTTACATGTACAGGAATGGTAAAAAAAAAAAAACAGTCTTTCCATCTATTACTATTATTGGCCAATTTTTAGGAAACATGGCAGGCGACGGTATACCAGGTTGTAAAGCCCCATAGGGTATGTGGATGCCTTACCTCCTTGTAAATCAGTCCACAATCTTCATTTCTCTGACTTCTTTTTTTTTTGTCGGTCGTGGGGCTTGAACTCTGGGCCTGGGTGCTGTCCCTCAGCTCTTCAGCTCAAGGCGAGCACTCTACCACTTGAGCTACAGCGCCACTTCCGGTTTTCTGGTGGTTTATTGGAGATAGGAGTCTCACGGTCTGTCCTGCCCGGGCTGGCTTTGAACCACGATCCTCAGATTTCAGCCTCCTAAGTAGCTAGGATTACAAGGGTGAGCCACCAGCGCCCGGCTCCCTGATTTCTTTTTAATAACAAATATTGCAGAATTCCCTGGTGACATAGATGGCTCAATATGTCTTTGGTTAACTGTTCTTCAACTAATTGATGAGCTGCTTCTAATTTTTCTTTAGATAAAGGACATTGTTGAATCCAAAGAAGTGCCTCAGATTTCCATAATATCTTTCTGGGCTCCAACTTAAAATGTTAAAAATTGAATATGAGCTCCCCATTGCTCCAGTACATCTCTACCAATTATGTTAACTGGAACTTCCATAATATAAGGTTTAAGGACAGCTGTCTGTTCATCTTCTTATGTGATACTAACATACGACACTGAGAGTTAGAAAAGAGCAGCGAGAGAGAGCCTCTGGGCTTGGGCTAGGCCTTATCTAGGGTATGGGCAGAGAATGATGTGGCCACATCCAATTCAGATGTGACCTCAGTGGATGCAGATGTGACCTCTTCCAAGTGTCCCAGTTGCCTAGGTAATGCAGGTACTGGGTGGGAGAAGGGTGGAGTCTGCTCGCCATCCTGGAGTGTACCATACATTCCAGCCTTTAATAATCATAAAATAGGGTGTGGATTCTCTCTGGCTACTTCCTGCTGACAAGGGGGCTTCGACAATAGGGGTAAAAGGCTGGAATTTGGTCCCCTCCCAGAGAAGGCAGTGAGCAGCAGTGGTCTCTTGGTGGTGTGAGTCCTTAGATGAAGTCTGGAGAAGTCCTATGAGCATTGAGGGGCTGGAAAAAATGGCAATAGGAAGGACTTGGGGCTTAAAATGTTGTAGAAATATCCCTAGCAACTTCTGACATCTGGCAACTAGGTTGAGAAGTCAGGTGACAAAGGTAAGAATTATAAATTCCTGTTCAGTTAATAAGTAGACAGGTATAGACATTGGCTGGGCAGGCTTCTTACTTCCCCTGACGTCCAGACTCTGGTTAATTGTGAAAGGGCAGGCACAAAGTAGTTGAAGTGTCATCACCTCTTACTCCTTTCCATGTTCCCTTGTTCCCCAGACTGGCTCTGTCTAGGTGCTCATTGTTGGGATGGCTTGTCCCAGTTGGTATTCAAGGAGGTTTGAACTCAAGGCCTCGGCACGGTCCCTGAGCACTTCTGCTCAAGGCTAGTGCTCTACCACTTTGAGTTACAATAGCACTCCCAGTGTTTGGCTGCTTACAGATAAGAGTCTTGAGCCATGCTTCCAGCCGGGCTCTTTGCAGGTTAGTAGGGAGATGTAGTCTTAGGGATTTTTCAGCCCAGGCTGGCTTTGAAATGCAATCTTTGCCACAAAAGCACTTTATTATTTCGAATTAAACCACAGGGAGATCAAGTAGAATAAGTAGACCTTACCTGGTTCTTATCAAGAATTGACTGACAAATATTCTGAAATGACAAAACTCATTAGAAGTGATGAGAATTTCAGTACAGATATGCCCAGTACTTTAAAACCATGTATTCAGTAGAATACATAACACAAAACAAAAAAGGCAAAACTCAAAACCTAAAATTTTGACAATAATGTTTAGACATCTTTGCTAACAAAGCACATCACATGGTTGGGCCTCCGTTACCAGGGCCTGTGAAAAAAGCAAATTATTAGCAAGGCACCTTAGAATAGCCGGATGGAGTAGTAAGTTTGGTGGAAGGTTAAGGGCCAGATGGGGCCAAACCCTTAAGACAACATGAGGCCAAGATGGCAAACTCAAGATGGTGAATTTCTGAAAAAAAATACAAAGACACCCTGAACAAATAGACCAAGACCACAATTGGCTAGCCTTTGAGAGAGAACCTACAGGGGGTCACTGGGACCCAGCCTGCATCGCACTCTTCAGGAGACAAGCCAAAATGTAGAAAAAAGAAAGGGAGAGATAGGGAACGTTGGACATGAATGGCAGAGAGAGAGCAAAGAGAGCCTGGAAATAAACAGAATTCTGACCATTTACCATTGCAGTAGCAAAAACTGTCTACATCTGAGAATGCCATAAAAATGAGGAGCTCTGGCATTCCAGGTAGTTCAGGAGACATTTCAAAGGGGTTTCACGGCTCAGGCGTGATTTGCAGCACCCCATTAAATGAGTAGGAGAGTCAGTCTGATGAGTGAAGGAGAGCTGACCAGGCAGAAGGGGCGCCCTGACTTCCCCCAGAGCCCTCTAGAGAGAGCAACAAAGAGCCATAGAGTATCTTCACCCACCAGAGTAGAGAAGTGGTGTGGACGTGGATGTGAAGGCCAGCAATGGTATCGATATGCTGTGTACACAGCAGAGAGATGGGTTCGCAAAAGGCCATTAGAACTGTGGGTATTCCTCAGAGCAAACAGGGGAAAACAAACTGAAAAAGAAAAAAAGGGGAAAAGATACCAGAGAGAAATCCCAGCTATCCTGACTTTAAGCCCTTTATCCGAGTCATGCCACCATTCATGTTAGGTTTTTAAAAAGAGGTAGCCGAGTAAGAACAGCACCACGCACGTGGTATTCAGGTAAGGGGTAGGTTTATTCAGTAGACCTGCTGGGCCAGGCAAGTTTGGCAATCCACACAGCTGAGAAAGGCCTAGGAAAGAGAGATCTGGGAAAGAGAGAGGAAAGAAAGAGAGGAAAGAGAGAGAAGAGAGAGCTAGAAAAAAAGCTGTGAGAGAACAGAGACCTAGAAAAGAGCAGCAAGAGAGCAGACAGTGAGCAGAGAGAGCTAGAAAAGAACAGTGAGAGCAGAGAGAGAGAACAGAGAGCTAGAAAAGAACAGTGAGAGAGCTAGAAAAGAGCAGAGAGCAGAGAGAGCTAGAAAAGAACAGCAAGAGAGCGCCTCTGGGCCTGGGCTAGGCCTTATCTAGGGTATGGGCAGAGAAAGGTGTGGCCACATCAAATTCAGATGTGACCTCAGGGGATGCAGATGTGACCTCTTCCAGGTGTCCCATTTGCCTAGGTAATGCAGGTACTGGGTGGAGACTTTGCTGCAAGGAGGGTGGAGTCTGCTCGCCATCCTGGAGCGGACCTTACAAGGACCATACACCATCACTGCCTTCTTAAGTTTACCAATATCATCAACAGCAGCACCTTCATATCTGGCTGGTTGAGATATACCATTCATAGGGGATGGTCGAATTACAGGATAAGAAAAAATAGGCATTTCATCATCAAACTCACTGTCTGAGCCATCTGTTTTTTGAGGGAGTGATGCTATAAAAATTGCATCGGCCAGTGAAGGAGCCGAAGGCTGCTTTACTTTCACTTTCTCAGGTTCTCTTTTCACTCTGCTAATTTCCAACTCCATATGTTGTAATTTTGATAAAAACAATTTCAGTTGCTCAGACATTTTATTTACACTTTCAGTTTGTTCCTTTTCAGCCTTTTTTACGTCTTGTTTTTTCTCTGTTAATTGTAATGCATCCTTATCTCTTGTGTCCTTAATCTCAGAGTTCAATTGTAAATCTACAATAGAAGGGGGGGCCTCTTTAAGTCTGCTATTAATCTTTCCTCATTCAAAGCTTTAAAAAGGGTATGTAAAATTGCCCAAATGGATCAAAATCTAATAGGAATCTTTTCCCCTTCTCGAACAGCTCTTTCTACGTTATTCTTTACTCGTTTCCAATTATCAACATGTAATGTTCCTTCATCGGTGAACCAAGGATTCCATTCCCTAACTACATTAATACACATTTTTATGTCAGAAAAAGAAATATTTAGACCATAAGCAGCAAGTAAATGTTTAAGCATATGTAAGTAAGGAGTAGATTTAACTTGTCCCATCACCCTGTAATTAAAAGCACTTACCTGAATATCCCTTCCTGAATTCAACAATGAAGGGTCCCTGTTTGGGTGACAATTGTATCGTCTAGGGCCTTGGTGTCCCTGGGTAAGGGTAACGAAATCACCAGGACACTGGGGATGCAGAGTGCAAACAGCAATTGCCACTGCATGCTATGCTTTATTGTTAGTGGGTATTTAAAGACAAGCAAGCATGATCTTTGCCAAGATTTGGTCAGAAGATATTGACACAAAAATTTCAACAGATACATTTTTACTTGACCTATGAGACAATGCCTTGGTATATTATTATATTTTGAGGAGTCCGTTCGTGGGGCCTGAACTCTGGGCCTGGGCGCTGTCCCTCAGCTCTTCAGCACAAGGCTAGAGCTCTACCACTTGAGCAACATTACCACTTCCTGCTTTTTTCTTTTTGCTTATGTGGTGCTGAGGAATCGAACTCAGGGCCTCATGCATGCAAAGCAAGAGCTCTAACACTGAGTCACGTTCCCAGCCCTGTTGTGGTATATTATTATCTAAACTATTTTAGAGCAAGCTTAAACCACTTCTCCAATCTCAGGAAAATGATTGACTAGCTGCTCAACCTGTCCTTTGTGACCTCACCAACAATGTGACATCACAAAGCCATTGTGATATCACAATGCTGTTGTGACATTACAATCACCTTGAGAGATCCCAAACCCATTATGACATCTTTAGCACTTTTGAAAAAACGCATGGCCTTTGTGACACCACAGTCCCTTTGTGTATCCATATCTTCATTGTGAAATGTCAATTGAGATCAGATATGCCATTGTAGTATCACAGAGCATTTATAATATAATCATCGGTGTGAAAGCACATTGTCATTATGACAACATCAGCTCATTGTGACATCACAAATCTGTAATGATATCACTATTACATTACATTGTCATTGTGACATCATATATACATTATGAATGCCCATTATGTTATTTCATTATATTTCAAATGTTAATGTGGTTACATATCAAAAACATATTTTGACCTCATAACGATTGTGACATCGCAATCCCTTTGTGACATAACATTTCCATTGTGATATCTCTAAACAACTGTGACAACTCAAACATGTCCTGTCCTCATAAGTTTTATGACATGTTGCCACTGTGTAATGTTAGGTCCATTGAGAGCTCAACCTCTTTTCAACCTCATTATTTCAGGTATGACATGAAGTATTAGCAATATACTGTGACATCATGAATATTGTGACATCACACTACTAGACATCTCATTGTCACATTGTCACATGACAAATCTGTTCTGATTTCATCACATTTGTGGCAACAAATACCTTTGGAATCCTCACAATCCCATTCCAAACTCATATACTCATTGTGAGTTAATGACAATTGAGGTCTGGAATGACATTGTCACATCACCAATCTACTGCTATATCACAAAATTATTTTGAACTCATCACTATTATGGCATCAGCAACTAATTGTGACATAACAACACTCTTATGACATTATAATTTGACATCATATTGCAATTGTGATATTACTTTACCATCATGCGTACACAAACCTATTATGACCTCATCACATCTTAGAAAATTCATGGCCTTTGGGACATCAAACTCTTTCTGTGAACTTGTATCATTGTGAATTTGTAGCAATTGAAATTTGAAATAAGATGCGATATTACAAACTAGTTTTGACATCACTAACCCATTTTTATATCATTAATGAAGTACCCGATTTTAGGACACCCCCTCTTAGACCACCAGAGACCATGATCAATGCAAACAGCAAAGAGTCGTTTATTGCAAGCTCGAGCTTGGTCCTCTGTGCACTCTGTAACCGGTGACGCTAAGAGGTCCTGAGGACAAAATTAGCACAGCTTTTATACTATCAAACAAGTTTACAAATTCGGAGGGTTCCACACAACCAAGTTTAGGGGTTTTCCACACAAGCAAGTTCACAAGTTCAGGGGATTTAAGTCCACCTTGACTGCACTTCCCTTTTTCTAATGGAACAGAAAAAGGCAACTGTTCTGTTCCTTAAGGGAGGGCAGGGTTGGTGGCAACCTGCGGTTTTCCTGAGAGCTATTTTTTCTTTGGCAGCACAGCTCTCTTTGGGGGTTACTCTGAGGGCAGCACAGCTCAGGGGGCTTGATCTTAAAATGAGTTACTTTAGCTCTTCAATTAACACTTTACAACCAAAAGTTAGGAACTTTAGCACTTTTGACAAAAAATCATGGCCTTTGTGTCATCACAGTTCATTTGGGTATGTCGTGATTTCATTCTCTTATCCGCACTATAAACTAATGGCAATTAAGATCTGTGATGACATTATGACATCACAAACCGTTTGTGACATCATCACCAGTGTGACATCAGACTGTCATTATGATACCATCAGCTCATTGTGACATCACCAATTTACAGTGACATCATAGCATTATGACATCACATTGCCATTTTGCTGTAATAGGGGCCGGGAAGGTAGTTCAGTGGTAGAGCATGCATGCATGAAGCCCTGGGGTCGATTCCTCAGCACCACATAAGCAAAAAGAAAAAAGCCAGAAGTGGCACAGTGACTCAAGTGGTAGAGTGCTAGCTTTGAGCTGAAGAGGTGAGGGACAGTGCCCAGGCCCAGAGTTCAGGCCCCATGACCGGACCCCTCCCCCCCAAAAAAAGAAAGCTGTCACAGACACATTGTGATTGTATATCCTGTGATTTCTTTCTATTTCAAATGTGGCATATCACTTGCTATCAGAAACACATTGTGACCTCATAAACATTGTAACATTATAAACCCTGTGTGACGTCATAACCAGTGTGACATCACATTGTTGTCATGACATTTTTAGCTTATGGTGTCATCACAAAATGACAATGACATTATAGCATTTGCCATTATGTCATTGTGATAACATAGACACATTATGACTGCCTAATCTGTGATTTCATTGTATTTGAAATGTGGCATGTGAGTTGATATCAGAGACTCATTTTGATATCATAATCATTGTCACATCAAAATCCCTTTGTGACATCAATTTGGCAATATGACATCACAATGGCAATGTGATGCTAATAAGGCATCGTGATATCACAATGGTCACAAACTCACAATGGGTTTCAGATATCAACTGGCATGCCACATTAGTAGTAGAATCAAATAACATAATAGGCAAACACAACATGTCTGTGACATCAGAATGACAATGTGATGGTACAATGCTATGATGGCATTGTAGTTTTACATGTCAAAATGAGCTGATGGTGTAATGGCAACATGATGTCAAAATTATGATGATGTGAGAAAGGATTTGTTATGTTTCAATGTTATGTCTGATGTCAGTTGTAATTAGTACCCCATGAGGATAGGAATACAAAATAGTTCTGTGATCCCACAGAGACAATGTGTGTTTACAAAGGTGGTAAGAGGTCATAATAGGTTTGGGATGGCACAGTGTGATCCGTAATGTCACAATGGAAATGAGATGGCCCATTGGGTTTTTAATGTCACAGTGGTGATGAGGTCACAAAGGTTTTGTGATGTCACAGTTTGTAATTTCAGAATGATATATCTAATTTCAATTTCTCATAATTCAATATGAGGATACCAGGTATTAGAAGAAGTTTCACAGTATGAGGTCATACTATGTGAAAACCCAATGGAACAGTGATTCCACAATGACAATGTGATGTCACAACATCATGTTATAATAATGTTTTGATGTCACAATTTGTGAAGCCATACTGACGAGGAGGTTGTAATCGATTTCAGATGTCCCAAAGGGTTGGTGATGTCACAATGGCATGTGGGATCTCAATTGTCATTAACTCAGTATGAGTATATGAGTTTGGGAAGGGATCCTGATGACACCAATGTATATGTAGTCAAAACGGTGAAGAACTAACAGGTCTGAGATGTCACAAAGTGACACAAAGGTTATGATGTCCAGCAGTGTGATATCAGGATGATACACTGGATTTTAGATATCCCATGTCATATCTGAAATATGAGGTCGAACGCAGATTTTCAACTCATAAAAGGCCTAAGATATCACAATGGCATGTCACAAAAGTAATGAGGACAGGCGAGGTATTTGATGTCATAGTGGATTAGTGATGTAACAAAGGCAATGTGCTGTGTCAAAGAGATTTTGATGTGACAAAGGTTATGAGTTCACAATGGTTTCCTGATATCAACCCACATGGCACATTTGAAATAGAATGAAATCCAAGAATAGTCATTCATAACATTACCTTGCTCATGTAACTGTAATCCCTCTGTACATTATTCTTACAATAAAAATACACAGAAGAAAAAAATGGTATGGTGTCATTGGGATTTGGTGATGTCACAATGAGATGATGGTGTCATGATGACAATGTGATTTCACAGTCATAATTTTTGCTCAAAGTATTTGTGATGATACAATGCTATGTGTGATCACAATTTTCATTAGTTCGCTATGAAGATATGGGTAAACAAAAGGACTGTGATGCCACAGAGGTCATTTTTCTTATAAATGGTGCTGAGTTAACAGTAGCTTTGTGATGTCACAATGTGATTGTGAAGGCACAACAGCAATATGATGTCACAATGGGTATGTTATGTCACAGTATTGATGAGGTCACAATGAGTTTGTGATGTCACGATTGTCACTATGAGTTTGTAATATTACAATGACATGTCCAATTTCAATTTCTACAAGTTCACAATGAGGATACAATTTCAAAGAAAGAATCAAGCTCCAAAGAGCATGAGTTTTTAGTCATAACTTGTGTGATATGCTGCCATTAGTATATTAGTAAGCTTAGAATCTGTTTTCAAACTCATGATAATTCCGCTATGACATATGATGTCAGAAATTGACTCTGACATCATGACCATTGTGGTATCACATTGATAAACATCAAGACCATGGTGTCACATTGTGAACTCACAAATCTGTTAGGACTTCATCACATTTGTGCCAACACAGGTGTTTGGAGACAACACAGTCCCTTTGTCAACTCATATCTTCATTGTGAATTAATTACAATTGAGATTCGGCATGCCCTTGTGACATTTCCAGCCAATTGTGACAGCACAAACCTACTATAATAAGAACACATTGTGATCTAATAGCCATTGTGGTAGCACAATCCCTTTGTGACTCCACATTTCCATAATGATATCACTAAACCACTGTGAAATGATAATCCTCTCATCCTCAATTCAGGTATGAAATGTGATACCCGAATCCAGTGTGACATCTACACCATGGTGACATCACACTGATAGATATTATGAGCATTTTGTCACATTCTGACAACACACACCTGTTAGGCCTTCACTTTTGTGACCACGCATGCCTTGGGAGACATCACAGTCCCTTTGTGAGCTCATATACTCATTGTGAGTTACTGATGATTGAGATCACATGTCACATTTTGATATCACCAATCCATTGTAACATCATACATCTCCTGTAAACTCGTCACTAGTGTGGCATCACCAATTGTGATATCAAAACATTATTAAGTCATCATATTGCAGCATCACATTGCCATTGTTATATCACTGTTCCATTGTGTTTCAAAAACCTAGTATGTCTTCATAGCATTTTAGAAAATTCATGGCCTTTTTTACTTGTCTTCTGTGAACTCATATCCTCATCGTGATATAGTAGCAACTAAAATTGGTCATGTGATTATGAGATGTGACTTCACAAAACTATTTGATTTCATCACCAATGTGACATCACAAACCCACTGTGAGCTTTCATTGCCATTTGACATCACTATCACATTGCGACATCCCAAACCTATTAGGACCTCAGCACCTTTGAAAAAACACATGGCCTTTGTGACACCACAGCCCCTTTGTTTAACTATACCCTCATTATGAACTGGCAATTGATATCAAACATGCCATTTGTGACATCACCAGTATGACATAACATTGTCATTATGACAGCATCAACCACTTTTGACATCACAAAACTACAATGACAAGATAACATTATGAGATCACGTTGTCATTGTGATGTCATAGACAGATTGTGAATGCTTGTTTTTAATCTTTATTTTTTTGTCTGTCATGGGGCTTCAACTCTGGGCTTGGGTGTTGTCCGTGGTCTTCAGCTCTAGATGAGCTATCACTTGAGCCACAGTGTCACTTCTGGTTTTCCAGTGGTTTTATTGGAGATAAATCTCACGGACTTTCCTGCCTGAGCTGGATTTGAACTGCTATCCTCAGATCTCAGGCCCCTGAGTATCTAGGATTACAGGCACGAGTCACCCATGTCTGGCTTTTTCATTCTACTTCAATTTTGACCTGTGTGTTGATATCAGAAACATAATGGGACCTCATAACCATTGTAACACCATAAATCAGCAGTGACATCAAATTGTCATTATGATACCATCAGCTCATTGTGATATCACCAAACAACAATGGCATCATAGCATTATAACTCACAGTGAAATTGTTACATCATAGACGTAAGAGTGTTATGGCCTATTCTGTAAATTCATTCTATTTCAGAAACCCATTTTGACCATATAACCATTGTAATATAACAATCCTTTGTGACATCACATTGCCATCGTTATATCATTAACCTGCTGTGCCATCACAAACAAGTCCTGTCCTTATAAGTTTTGTGACATGCTGCCATTTTCATATATTAGGTCCTTTGTGAGCCCATAATCTGTTTACAATCTCATATTTCTGGCATGACATGTGATATCATAAATCTCCTGTGACATTATTCTGGCAGATATCATGATCATTATGTCACATTGTGACATCACAAAACTATTTGAATGGCATCACATTTGTGACAACACATGCCTTTGTAGACATTACATTCCCCTTTTAAACTCATATATTCATTGCCAATTAATGACAATTGAGATCTGCCATGCCACACTGACATCATGACCCATTGTGACATCACAAACTTATTGTGACCTCATCACGACAATGGCATCAACAACTAATTGTGGTATCAAAGCATTATTTTGACATGATATTGTGGTATTGCCATTGTGATATCACTGTCCCATTGTGTTTTTACAAACCTCTTATGGCCACATAACATCTTAGAAAATCCATGCCCTTTGAGACTTCAAGCTATTTCTGTGAACTCGTGTTCTTATGATCTCAACGCCAAGGAGACAAACAATCGAGTCATATTTAATATAATAAACCAATTTACACTAGAAAAGGGACTGTGATTAGCTTATTCTGGACTGGATACCCAGCAGCCTTGACCACCAAACCTCAGACCTCCAATGGGCAGCCCTACCGGTCTACAAAGAAACAACCAAAATATTATGATCTCCAAAGCTCCAAACCTCCATGGGCATGCCTTTTTACTTTTCAATTCCTCCCTCCTTCGCTACAGACCTGTCCTTCCTTCCTGGTCTTTCCCTTTTCCGCTTCCACCCTTTCCTTCTTCTCTTTAGACCTCTCCACTCTCCACAGGCCTGCCCTACTCTGCCCCAGTGACCACTTGCCAACCTTCTGCTCTCCTTCAACTTCCTCTCTTCTCAGGTTTTTCCCTTCCTGCTGTCTCACCACTTTCTTCCATCCGGGTAGCTCCCATTTTTATCTCCCCTTCCAATGCTCTGAAAATGCAACCTATATATACGTTGTACACCTCCTCACTCCAACAGGTATCCTGCCTAACAGTTTTCAAACATCACTTCCCAAACTGCCCAATGCTCAATCAATTCTTGACAGGTCACTATGTGAGGCTTGACACCTCCACCTTTCGCGGCATTCCCAACTCTCTCTGGTGGGCCAGGCCAAGAATTTACAATAATTATCAGCTCCCACAGATAATTCTGGCCCCACTTTTTATTACAGTATCCTCATAGTTAATTAGAAGAAATTGAAATTGTATACATCATTGTTATACTACAAACTTGATGAGATATCACTAACCCATTGTGACTTCATCACTGTGGTAACATCACAAATCCATTGTGATATCACAGTGCCATTGTGCCACCATGATCACATTTGACATCCCAAACCTATTATGACTTCTGAAGCTTTGAAAGAAAGAATGGCCTTTGTGACATCACAGGCCCTTTGTGTACCCATATCCTCATTTTGAACTAATGACAATTGAGATTAGACATGCCATTTTAACATCGCAAAACCTTTGTGACATCATCACCAGTGTAACATCACATTGTCATTATGACAACATCAGCCCACAGTGATATCATAAAACAAAAATGACATCATAGTATTATGACGTCATATTGTCATTGTGATTTCACAGATATATTGGAATGCCTATTCTTTGATTTTTTTCTATTTCAAATGTGGCAGGTGGGTTGATATCGGAAATACATTGTGACCACCTAAACATTATGACATCATAATACCTTGATGACACCTATTGCCATTATGATATCACTAACCCACTGTGACATCACAAAACTGTCCTATCATAATTTTTGACATGCTGCCAGTGTGATCTCTTTGGCCTCTCTGAGTTCATACATTGTTTAAATCATAATACCTCAGGTATAACGTGATATCAGAAATCAACTGGGACATCATGACCACTGTGACATCACACTGCAAGATGTCATGACCACTGAGACACATTGTGACATCACAAACCTGTTAAGACTCATTACACTTGTGCCAACATATGCCTTTGGATACATCATTATCCCTGTGAATTTATATAATTGTCAATTAGAGATCTGGCATGAGATTGTAACATCACCATCCCACTGTGAAATCACAAACATATGTGACTTCATCACCTGTATGGCATCACCAACTATTTGTGACTTCAAAACAATACTATCTCATGTAATGGTAACATTATATTGCCAATGGGATATCTCTGTCCCATTGCATTTTCACCAACCTATTATATCCTCATAATATTTTACAGAATTCATGGCCTTTCTGACTTCTAGCTCCTTATGTGAACTCGAATCTTCATTGTTATCTAGTAGAATGAAATTGAACATGTAATGGTGATATTACAAATTCATTTTGATATCACTATCCAAGTGTGACCTTGTCACTACTGTGACATCACAAACCGATTGTGACATCACATTCCCACAGTGATATCACAATCACCTTGTGACATCCCAAGCCTGTTGTGACCTCTTAGCACCTTTGAAAAAGCACATGGTGTTTGTGACATCACAGTTCCTTTGGGTAACCTTATCCTCATTGTGAACAAAGGACAACTCACATCAGGCATGCCATTGTACCATTACAAACTCTTTGTGACATCATCTCCAGAGTGAGATCACATTGTTATGATACCAGCAGCCCGTTGTGACATCCCAAAATGACAATGACATCATAGCATTATGACATCACATTTTCATTGTGAGGTCATAGAGACAATGTGATTGCTTATTCTGTGATTTCATTCTATCTCAAATGTGGCATATAGGTTGATTTTACAAACCCATTGTGACCACATCACCATTGTGACATTACATTTGTGACTTCATATTGACATTGTGAAATCATTAATGGAATGTAACATCACAAACCTGTCTTGTCGTCTTAAATTTTGTAACAGGGGACTACCTTGACCTGGGCTGGATGCCCAGAGCTAAATGCAACCTCAACCATGGACCCTCAGAACTTCGAAGAGCAGCCCAGCCATTTGTTAACTGGTCTACAAACAACCAATCTCCAAAATAATGATCTCCACAGTTCCACATTTCAAAGGACAAGGCTTTTTCCTTTCTCTTCATCCTCCTTCTCTAAAGACCTGTCCTACCTTTCAGATCTTTTCATGTTTTCCTTCCACCATTCCCTTTTTCTCTTCCGGCTACTCTATGCTTGAAAGGCTTGTCCTGCCCTGACCAGGTGGCTAGTTGCCGTCCTTCACCTCCATCTCTCCCTCAATTTCCTCTCCTCCCTGGTCTTTACCCTCTTGCAGTCTCCTCACTTATTTCCTTCCAGGTCTTTCCCCTTTTTCTCTCCCCTTCTGTTTCTCTGAACATGCAGCCTATATATAGGCTGTACCTTTCCCCCACTGCAATCTGTTTCCTTTATAGCAGTTTTCAATCATCACTTCCCTAATGTCCATGCCCAATTACTTCTTGGCAGCTCACCATGTGGGGCTTCACATTTTATCTCTTTCAGCAGCATGTTCTCTCCCCTCCTGTGGCATGCACCTCCTTCTCTGTTGGTCCAGACCAGGAGATCATGATGACTATCTGTTCCCGTGGATTATGGGGGCACTGCTGGTTATTACAGTGTCCTCATGGTGAACTAGGAGCAATTGAAATTGGACAAATAATTGTGATATTACAAACTTATGACTTAACTAAACCATTGTGACCTCATCACCACTGTGACATCACAAACCCATTGTGACATTGCTGTTTTGACACCAGGATCACTTTGTGACTTCCCAAATCTATTATGACCTCTTATAACCTTTGAAAAAATACATAGATTTGTGACATTACAATCCCTTTGTGTACCCAAATCTCCACTGTGAATTATTGACAATTGAGAATCAGACATGCCATTTTAACATCAGAAACATTTTTGAGATCATCACAATTGTGACATCACATTGTCATTGTGACACCATCTGATAATTGTGAAATCACAAAACTAAAATGTTATGAAAGAATTAGAACTTCACATTGTCATCGTGACATCATAGCCATAAATACTTTTTTATTGTGATTTCATTCTATTTCAAATGTGGCCTGTACTTTGATATCATAAACAAACTGTGAATCACAACCATTGTGACATTACAATCCCTTTGTACATCACATTGCCATTGTGATATCACTAACCCACCGTGACATTACAAACCTATCCTGTCATAACTTTTGTGACATGCTGCAATTCTGATACCTTAGGCCTTTTTGTCCTCACGATCTGTTGTCGACATTAGATTTCACATATGACATTTGATATCACAAATTCCCAGTGACATCATGACAATGGTGAGATCACACTGCTAGATGTCATAACCATTGTGTCAAATTCTGACATCACAAACCTTTTAGGATTTCAATATGTTTGTGACAACACATACTTTTAGAGAAAACACAGTCCCTTTGTGAACTCATATACTCATTGTAAGTTAAAGACCATTTAGAACAATCATGTCATTGTGACATGCCCAACACATTGTGACATCACAGTACCATGGTGACATCACAAGCCTGCCCTGTCCTCATAAGTCTTGTGATGTGCTGTAATTGTGATTTCTTAGGCCATTATGAGCTCATAATCTGTTTTGAAACTTATATTTCAGTTATGACATGTGATATCAGAAATCCACTGTGACATCATGACCATTGTGACATCATACTGACAGACATCATGAACATTGTGTCATACTGTGACATCATAATCCTCCTAGGACTTCATTACATTTGTGACAACACATGCCTTTGGAGCATCCACAGTCCATTTGTGAACTCATATTCTCTGTGATTTCATGACAAATGAGATCCTTTATGCCATTTTAATATCACCAACCAATTGTGACATCATAGACCTACTGTGATCCCTTACCTGTATGGCATCACCAACTAATTGTGAGATCAAAACCTTTTGTGATGTCACAATGTGACATGATGATCATGGCATCTGTCAGTGTGATGTTACAATGGTCATGATGTCACAGTGGATTCCTGGTATCTCATGTCATACATGAAATATGAGGATGAAAACAAATTATGAGTGCAAAAAGGTCTAAGATATCACAATGTAATCATGTCACAAAAGTTATGAAGACAGGAGAGGTTTGTGATGTCACCTTGTGTTATTGATATCACAATGGCACTGTGATGGCACAAAGTGATTATGATGTCAATTTTTTGTTGGTTGTGGGGCTTGAACTCTGGGCTTGGGTGCTGTCCCTCAGCAATTCAGCTCAAGACTAGCACTCTACCACTTAAGCTACAGCGCCACTTCCGTTTTTTGAGTGGTTTATTGGAGATAAGTGTTTCTTGGACTTTCTTGCCCAGGCTTGCTTTGAACCGTGATCCTCAGATTTCAGCCTCCTGAGAAGCTAGGATTATAGGCATGAGCCATAAGCGCCCAGCTCAAAATTGTTATGTAGGCACAAAAATTCGTTTCTGATAGCAATTCCCATGCCATATTTTGAATACAATGAAATCACAGAATAAGCATTCACAATGTGTCTATGATGTCACAATGAGAATTGTTGTCATAATGCGATGATGTCATTAAGTTTGGTGATGTCACAATGAGCTGATGCTCTCATAAAGAAAAAGTGATGTCACACTGTTGAGGATGTCACAAACACTTTTTGTTGTTATAATGGCATATCTGATCTCAATTGTGATTAGTTAAAAACAAGGATATGGATACACAAAGGGACTGTGATTTTGAAAAAGGCATGTGATTTTCCAAACGAGCTAAGAGGTCATAATAGATTTGAGATGTCACAATGACAATCTTATCACAATGGGTTTGTGATGTCGTGGTGCTGATGATGTCAAAATGGTTTGTGATGTAACAATGAGTTTGTAATATCACAATCAAATTTCCAATTTCAACTGCTATTAGTTCACAAGGATGATACTGTAATAATCAGCACGGCCCTGATAATCTATAGGGTCTGATAATCAGCGTGGCCCCATCTCTTGGCCAGCTGGAGAGGACAAAGTATGCCACCAAAGAAGATGGGGCATTCTGTGGGAGGGCCTGGGGCAGTAATCACTAAGGGTTGAGCTATTAAGAAGTGACTGGGCTGTGGGCAGTTTGGGATGTGACAGTTGAAAACTGTTAAGCAGTTGGTGTGGAGAAGGGTTACAGACTTTATATAGGCTGCTTATTCAGAGCAATAGAAGAGAAGAGAAAAAGGGAAAAGTCTTGGAAGGAGGGAAGTAGTGTGATATCAGAAGGGGAAAGACCTGAGAGGAGAGGAAGTTGAGGGAGAGCAGGAGGTAAAGGATGGCATCTGACCCAGGCAAAGCAGTTCAGGCCTGTGGAGAGTGGAGAAACCTGAAGAGAAGAAAGAACTGGTAGAAAGGAAAAGGGGAAAGACCTTGAAGGAAGTATAGGTCTGCCTGTGAAGGATAGACTAACGGAAGGGGGATAAAATGCTTGCCCTTTGTGTCTCAATGGATTCTCCTGAACAATAGAGGTTCTAATAATTGGAGACCCCCATCGATATAATCCATTTGCATAGCATCAGGCCTTGGCCCCAGGGAAAAATCCCCATAGGAGAGTGTCAGCCTTCATGGTTGAGAATCTACTTCAAGTGTTTGTCTCCGGAGTACCAACATGGAAAAAAGTCATTTAGGTACCTCTAGGGGTACATCTGGGCAAGCTTGCCAGCCTGTTTTGGGGACTCCATCTGGAGGTCATCTGTGGCTTCCTTGGGAAGCCATCTGGGAACTCCTCAATAGGTCATGTAGGGCTTCCTTGGGAATCCACCTGGAATCTCCTTGAGAGGTCATGTAGGGCTTCCTTGGGAAGCTATCTGGAACCTCATCATGAGTACATCTGTGACTTCCTTGAGAAGCCATCTGAGACCTACCCTGGAGGTCATCGGGTCCTTCAGGGGCCATCTTGGACTTTCTACAGAGGTCATCTGGGGCTTATTCAGGAGGCTACCTGAGAACTCTTCAAAAGTAGTCATTGGGGCTTCCTTAAGAGGCAATCTAAGACCACTTATGAGGTCATCTGGAGCTTCTTTGGGAGGTCATCTCAGGTTACCTTGATGAGAAAAATATGACCGTCTTGGACATTATCTGGGACTTCCTGAAGAAACCATATATGACCTTCTCTGGTGGTCATCTGTGGCTTTCTCAACAGGGTTATCTGGAACCTCCTCTGGAGTTCATATGTGGCCTCCTTGAGTGGATATCTGAGATATGTGAGAGGTAATCTCAGCCTCATTGAGAGGACATCTGGGACCTCCTTTGCAGGTCATCTGACACTTCTTGGGAAGCCATATGGAACCTCCATGAGAGGTCATCTAAGGCCTCCTAGGGAGGACATATGTGATGTCCTCCAGAGGTCATCTGTGACCTCCTCAAGAGGCAATCTGGGATGTTATGTCTGTCATCTGGGACATTCTGTAGAGTTCAACATTGAAAGGTGTGGGACATGTGGGTTACTTGTCTGTGGCTATTGGTCTCTGTGTGTATGCTGATAGTTCTATCAGTGTCCTGTATGCACTTCTGTTTAGTCCTTTTCTCAGGATGGGAGAACAAGGCCTAAAGTTGTCATATACAAAAAATTCTCCCCCAGGGTTATAGAGTCCCTCAGAGGAAGATGCACTGATGTACTCTCCCTCTTATTCTTTGCCATCAGCATCTTATTACCCTTGAGACAGGAATATGGAGGAGATGGTGAACAGGCCCCCTTTCTAATATATGTTCCCTTTACCACTAGTGACCTGTATAAATGGAAACAGAAAAAAACATCATTTTCAGAAAAAAAATTAAAAACAGGCGCTCATTACCTCATTAGCAACAGCAATTTTCACAAACAAGCACATCTGGGATAAGTGTCAGAAAATTTTACAGGTGCTTTTCACATGGTAGAAAAGGGAGTGAATCCTGCTCGGTGACTTGAAGGTGGTCCTTGGACCAGACAGTAGGTCCACTATTGAACCAGACCAATTGGAGCAAGTCTTTCCTCAGACTTACCCAAGCTGAGACTAACAGGGATCGAGGTATGGAAATGCTTACCAATTATTGCCAGGTTCAGATAGCAGGTATACCGCAGTGGCTAGAAAGCCAAGTCATCCGTCTAAAGTAAGTGAGATGATACAGTTCCCCAGTGAGTACCTTAATGCTTTTCTGGAACTTTTCCCAGAAGCCTATAGGATCTATAAGCCTATTGATCTTGAAGCCCTGGAGAATCAAAAAGCCGGAAATATGGCCTATGTTACCCAGTCAGCCCCAGATATTAGAAGAAACCTTCAAAAGTTAGAAGGTTTTGAGGGAAAGGTGTATTTTAAGTTGGAAGTGGTTGCCCAGTGGGTGTTTGATAACAGAGATACCCTGGAAAAAAATAGTTTAAGAAGGGGGTTTGAGTTTTGGTAGGAGCAACAGAATAGGGATGAAGAAATTCTTGGCAAAGACAGTACAATTCAGTTGCAACTGGCAGTAGGGAACCTCTAGGACTAGATCAGTGTGCTTATTCCAAGCAAAAGGGACATTGGGAAAAGGAATGTCCAAGGAGGAGAAAGATAGAAAATTACAGGTTAAGTAATCACATTAACCATCTGGAAAATGTGTTCATATCTCTGAGAAATATGCAAAGAAGCATGGGGCTCTGAAGTCCAACTGTGTTAATTTAAAAAACAGCCTTCTGAACTTATGGAGAAACGTGACAAAGAAAATATTCACACACTTCTATCTCAAAAAACAGGCTTATAAAAGACAGAGTCACCGATATGTGCCAGTCAAAACCCACCAAGAGATTAAAAGCACATAGAAGAGCACACTGGAGAAAACAGAGACAATTATTTGATGTGAAGAAAGGATTTGAAGATATGAATTAGGAACTTGTGAGAGTCAAAGATGAGAAGAAAATCCTAAAAAGGAACCCAGAAAACACTCAGAATCAAATGAAATTCAAGTACAGTAGCCTCGGTGAGCATAAGGCAAATTAGGGGACCACAGATCAGAGGCTGACAGAAGCACAGGGCACCAATGCTGCCATCCTCGCTAAGCACAAATGAGGCAAAGAAGAGATTATGATGCTGCATTAAGAAATCATGGCCATGAAAAAGGAGCTGGACCTGATATAAGAATGTATTAGGCTGAAGTACATGTCGATTATAAGCTCTGAAGAGTGTCACCCGAAATTCAAAGCATTAGAGAAAGAAGGAATGAGTAGTTAGCAGAGGAGACGGGGATGTGCTGTGTCATAGAAGATGAGGCCAAGAAAAGTAAACAGGAAAATATCAGGCTCAAGAAAGGGATTGTTACTCTTCAGAAAGAATTAAAGGACCACATGCTCTGATAGGGAATGCTGGGGAAAGGGAAAGAGCATTAGGAAGAAAAACAAAAGTGCTAAACAAACAGTTGAAAGGTCTGTCACAAAAATACACTGAAGTGGAAAACTAAAAAGAGAAACTACTAGAGTAAAAGCCCCAAAAGACTGCTAAGATCTTCACCAGAAATCTAAAGCAGAAGCATCATGTCCCAATGGAACAGGTGGAGGTGGGAAATAATACCTCGCAATAGAATCTTTGTGAACTTAAGGGAGGAGCTGAAGAACAAGCAAAGTTGTGAGAAGGAGCAGCAGTTGTCCAGTCAAAGGAACTCTCCTGTGACCCGGCCAAAACAGTTACAGGTTAAGGAGCACATTGAGAAGGAGAGTGCGATCTTGAAAGCAAGTTTGAGCGAAAAGGAGGAGAATAAAATGGAAGAAGTCTCCAAGGTTCAGAGTACTGTACAGGAGTTAAAGAAACTAAAGACCCTAAGATACAGGGAATCATCTGAGCTGATCAGGTAGCTTGGGAGATCACTCTATAAAACCAGTGAGGTCTGTAGAGCTACTAGTCGTTAAAATTAAAGTATGAAGCAAAAACAGTTGTAATAAGTGTGCAAATGTTAACACTGAACTTGTGAAAAATGCATACAGGCTTAAGATTTCTGTCAGTTTACGTGTAGATATTTGCACCCTGGTAAATTTCCCGAGGCCACTACCTAAAAATGTTCTGAAAATCAGTGGGGACTTACCCTGACAATACTTTGTAAGGTGTGTAGGTAATTTCCAATAGGTAAATGCTGAAAAGCTGGAACCTATGGAAAGAATTCATATTTGAGGTACCTCAGATAGTGAATTTGGGAAAGTGGACTTCACACAGGTAAATCGTGGAAAGTATGGGTATTGGTATCTATTAGTAATAGTGGAGATTTTTCAGGCTGAGCTGAGGCATGTTATAATTCCTTGATTGGCTTACCCTTAGCTGTGGGGTCCAAAGATGGCCCTGCATTCATGGCCGAAGATCTCAATTATTAACTAACACTCTAGGAATAAATTGGACGTTACAATCCATTTATAGAACTTAGAGTTCAAAGCATTAGAAAGAATGAATATGCCCTCAAAGGAAACTAACTAAATTAAATACAGAGACTGTCCATGGCTAGGTGAGCCTCCTCCACTTTGCTCTCCTTCAAGCAAGATGTAGCCCTTATGTTAAAGGATTTAATCCCTTTGAAATACTTTAGGGAGGACCACCCACTTTGGTTCCTAAATTTGGGAAGGCTATATTAACAGAAATGTCTAGCTACAAACTTCTGGCTTTACAACATATTCATTTATGGACCTATCCTTTGGTAACCAAGGCCCACTGGCCACCTAAGAAAAACTCCACATAAAGGGGAGGGCCAAGATGGCGATGGAACAGCAGGGAAACACCACAGCTCTCCCCAACAAAATACAGAGTTTGGATTTCAATGGTCCATTTCTGCAAGTGACCCAGAAAAAAGGCGATTACTCAGAAAGATACAGGAAGTGAAAAAAGAAAAGGGAAAAACCTACACAGACAGTAAAGTGGGAAGATCCTTCCCCCAACCTTTGTTGGGGCTCCCCGCTGCTCAGCATAAGTGGTGGGGCTTTGTGCCAGGTTGATTAAGTGGCATGGCTCTGGTCCCTCCGAGGACCACACACCCACAAACATCCCAAGGTTCACAGAAGACTCCCCAGGTCTAGTGCCAACCCAGAGAATACAAACCAAAATCTCAGAAGAGCCGGCATGAAGATTCCCCGCTCCCTCCCTGGCATGGCGCCTCTGCCTGGCTGGTGCAAGCACCCCAACCCAGTCAGGAGCAGCAGCAGCTGTCAACAATGGTGAACGACCCTAGACTCGCAGTGTGGCACCTCTGTCCTGCTGGTGTAAACAGTCTAGCCTAACCTGGAGCAGCAGCAGCATCTGGCAGTAGTGGCAAACAACCCAGATTCTGGGCACAAGGCCTCTTGGCACTAGCCCACAGGAACAACCAAGACCAGCCCGGGGCAGCAGTGATAACTGGGACGTGGACAGCTGCAGTGAACAACTCCAGACTCATGGCGGTTTGTGCCTCTCCATACTGGCCCACATAATTAGCCCAGCCCAGCCTGAGGCACAGCACTGGTTAACACCTCACTGCTGGTGGAGTGGAGGGCCTCTCCATACTGGCTTGCATAAGCAGCTCAGCCCAGCCCAGAGTGGCAAAGGTGGTGAACAACCCCAGACATGACGCAGGGTGTGGTACTGAACAACCCCAGAAAAGCCCCATGAACTTTCCTGTCTGGTCTGGCTTTGAACATGAATACACAGATCTGAGTCTCCTGAGTAGCTACAATTACAGGCATTTACACCAGCAGGGTCTAACTCTTGCCAACCCCTTCACTTTTTCTACAATAGATCATTTCTTAGTTCATACAGGGAATTTAAGCAAATACAAGAGGATCAACATAATACCTTGTATTCTATCTGACCATAGTGGAATCAAACTGGTTCTCAATAAGAAGGTATAAAGTAGAAAAACTTAAACACATGGGAATTAAACTGAACTAAGTTGAACAATACATGGGTCACAGAAGAAGTTAAAGAAGAAATTAAAAAGTTCCTACAATTCAGTGAAAATGAAGAAATATCACAAAGAAGCCTCTGGGACCCAGTGAAAGCAGTCCTGAGGGGCAAATGTATTGCTCTCAGTGCACATATCAAGAAAACAGAGACCAAGTAAACAATCTTATGATACAACTAAAACTGCTAGAGAAACAAGAAAAAAAATTGAACCTAAAATTGCTAAACAGAAAGAGATGACAAAACTAAGAGCTGAAATTAATGAGATAAAGACAGAAAAATTATACATAAAATTAATAAAACAAAAATCTGCTTTTCAGAAAAAAATCAATAAGACTGACGGACCACTGGCAAGAGAAACTAACAAAATAAGAGAGGCGACCCAAATCAATATTATCAGAGATACCACAGGAAAAATTACAACAAACATCCAAGACATCCAAATAATCATAAAGAAATAATTCCAGACTCTACTTACAAAGGAAGGAAAACCTAGCAGACATGGATGAATTTCTACAGAAATACAAATTACTATCTCCCCTTTCCTTTTTGGACCTGCTTCTCCACCATATATGGTTGGGGCAGCAGTTCGGTAAATAAACTTTTTTTCGTGACTTAATAGTGTGTAGTATTCTCTTCATAGGCTACCGAATGAAACCTACCTACTTAATGTTCCTTATATATGATGCTGTAACTCAGATGGGGTTATTGAGTTGGAAATATTAGAATTTCCTAACCACTCCTTTTCTGTGAACTAAACTGCCTTGAGACACCACGCGAGACTTTTCACCAATACCATTGCTGGACTTCACATCCACGTCCACACCACTTTTCTTTTCTGGTGAGTGAAACTACTCTCTACGGCTCTCTGTTGTTCAATTTCTGTTCAGATGTGGCACCATGCTAGAGAGTTCCTATAGCCTTTATCGGAAAGGCTGGTCACCTCCAAACTTGAGGTTGCTTGGTTGTGGGATCTTGGCCATTTCTCTCTAGACTGATATAGGGGAAGTAGGGACATCGCATCTGCCTGGTCAGCTCTCCTTCACTCACCAGACTGACTCTCCTACACATTTAATGGGGTGCTAAGAGTCATGCCCAAGCCATGAAACCCCTCTGAAATGCCTCTTGCGCTCCCTGGATAGCCAGAGCACCTAATATTTTTATGCTGTTCTCAGATTTAGACAATTTTTGCCTCTGCAATGGTACATGGTCAGAAGTCTGTTCACTTTCAGAATCTCTTTGTTCTCTGCTTATCATGTCCAACTTTCTATATCTCTCCATTTCTTTTCTACAACTATTTGTATTGTGCCATGAAGCGTGTGACATGGGCTGGGTCCAGGGGACCCATTCTAGGTTCCCTCTAAAAGGCTAGCCAAACTAGGCTTGATTTTTTGTTCAGGCTTTCTTTGCAATTTTTTAGAAATTTGCCATCTTGAGTTCGCCATCTTGGCCAAATGGTGGGTGAAGGATTTGGCCCCCTCTTGCTAACAAGTTGTTCTTTTCACAGACTCTGGTAACTGAGGCCCAATCACCTGATGTGCTTTGTTAGCAAAGATGTCTGAACATTGTCTAAAATTTTAGGATTTGAGTTTTGCCTTTTTTGTTTTGTGTTGTTTAGGCTAGTACTGACTATGTGATTCTAAAACATTGGGCATTTCTGTGCTAAGATTCTCCCATCTAACAAGTTTTGTCATTGCAGAATATTTGGTCATTTCTTGCTAAGAACCAGGTAAGCTCTATTTATTCTCTTTTATCTCCTTGTTGCTTTAATTGGAAATAACAAAGGATTTTCGTGACAAAAGTTGCAATTCAAATCCAGCCCGGGCTGAAAAATCCCTAAGACTCCATCTCCCAACTAACTTGCAAAAAGCCAGGCTGGAAGCTTGGACTGAGCCTCTTATCTCCAACCAGAAAACACTGCAAGAGTTTTTATAACTCAAAGTGGTAGAGTGCTATACTTGAGCAGAAGTTCTCAGGGATAGTGCCCAGGAATTGAGTTCAAACCTCCTTGAAAACCAACTGGGACAAACCATCACACCATTGACACTGAGACTCAGCCACTCTGCAGAACAAAAGAACATGGAAAAGAGTAAGAGGATATGATACCATATCAGCCACTTTGTGCCTGCCCTTTCAAAAGTAACCGGAGCATGGAGGTCAATAGAAGTATGAAGACTGCCCATCTAATGTCCATACCTGTCTACCCTTCAATTGGACAGGAATTTATATTCTTGCCTTTGTCACTTGATTTCTTCTCTACCTAGTCGCCAGATGTCAGAAGTAGCTAGGGATATTTCTACCAACATTTTCAGCCCCAAGTCCTTCCTCTTGCCATTTATTTGCTCTCTAGTATTTTTTCAGTCCCTCAATGCCTCGTGAGACTTCTCCATACTTCGTCCAAGAGACTTGCCTCCTCCAGACTTCATCAAAGGACTCATTGCCCAAGTGACAGCTGTTGCCTGCTGCCTTCTCTCAGAGGGGATGTCATTTCAACCTTTTACTCCTACTGTTGATACCCCTTGCAAACAGGAAAGAGCCAGAGAGAATCTTCACCTTTTTTCATAATTTACAAAAGGCTGGAATGTAAGGTCTGAACAGGAGCACCTCCCTCCTTCTTGGCTAAGTTTCCGCCCAATATCTGTTACATAGGTAACTAGCAAGCCTGGAAGCAGTAACCTTCTCCTGCTGCTAGATCACATCCTGGGCGACCTCTGGTCACAAGCCTCCCATCTGACTTTAGGAGGGCTACAGACCCTGAGGTTACATTGAGATCCAGTGTGGCCACACTTTTCCCCACCTGGCCAACTTCTTCCTTTCCCTAGCCTAGATAAGTTCTGGCCCAGAGGTGGGTCATCCCCCTTCATTTTAAGCCATGCTTCTCCACCATACATGGTGTGGGCAGCAGTTCAGTAAATAAACTTTGTTTCTGCCTGAAAAATAAGAAATACAAATTGGACAAACAGAATGAAGAAGAAAGATATCAATTAAATATGTTAATTACCTACAATGAGATAGTAAAAGTAACCAAAAATCTTCCAACAAGAAAAGCCCAGGACCTGATGGATTCACTACAGAATTCTATAAGACCTCAAGCTCTTCAGAGAAATAGAAAGAGAGGGAGTAATCCCAAACTCATTCTATGAAGCCAATATCACATTCATCTCGAAACCAGGCAAAGACCGAACAATAAAAGAACTACACACCAATCTGTTTGATTAAGACAGATACAAAACTCCTCAATAAAATTGCAGCCAATAGAATCCAGAAACATTTAAAAAATCATACATTATGACCAACTGAGTTTCATTCCAGAGATACAGGGATGGTTTAACATATGTAAGTCAATAAATCTAATCCATCACATCAACAGATCCATGGTCAAGAACCACATGATTATCTCCATTGATGTAGAAAAGGCTTTTGATAAAATTCAGCACTCATTTATGTTAAACGCTATTGAAAAAATAGGAATAGAAAGAATATTTCATAACATAATAAAAGCCTTACATGGAACATCAAAGGTCAATATTATACTTAATAGTGAAAAACTACAACCAATTCCCCTAAAAACAGGAACAAGGCAAGGATGCCCACTCTATCCACGCTTCTTCAATATAGTTCTGGAATTCATAGACTGAGCAATAAGGCAAGAGAAAGACATTAAAGGGATCCACATAGGAGAGGAAGAAGATAAACTATCTCTTTTTGCAGATGGCATTATTTTATAAATAACTGACCCCTAACACTCCATCCCCAAACTCTTAGAGCTTATAAGCCAATTTGGCAAAATAGCAGGATACAAAATTAACCAACAGAAATCAATCGCCTTTCTGTATAGTAACAATGTACAAATAGAAAGGGAAATCAAAGAAACAACACCATTCACAATAACCTCAAAATAAAAAGTGTCTAGGAATTAACCTAACTAAAGACATAGAGTTTCTGTTTCATGAAAACTGTAAAAGCCTAAAAAAAAAAAAGAGTCATAGAGATTACCAGGAAATGGGAAGAAATGGGAAAAAATATTTACCAGCAATATAACAGATAAGCGTCTAATATCCATTATATTATAATATCCATTATATTATATATGGTGAAATTAAGAAACTAACCCTTCAGATACCTAACAAAGCAATCTTGAAATGGTCAAGGAAGCTAAAGAGAGATTTATTAAAAGAAGAGATAAAAACGGCAAAGAAATACATGAGGAAATGTTCATCATCCCTGGCTGTAAGGGAAATGGAAATAAAAACAACTCTGAGATACCACCTTACCCCAATCAGAATGGCCCACATCCTAAATTAAGTCAAAGACAAATGCTGGAAGGGATACAAAGAAAGAAACATTATTGCATTGTAATTGGGAACATATACTAATACCACCACTTTGGAAAGCAGTCAGGAGGGACTTACGAAAGCTAAATATCGACCTATCCTATGTACTGGCCATACCACTCCTAGGCATCTACTCTGAAAAACAGGAACCAGCATACATAGACACACACAGCTCTATGATTATTATTGCAGCACTGTTCACAAAAGCCAAGATTTGGAAACAACACAGATAAGCCACAACTGATAAGTGGATCCAAAAAATGTGGAACCTATACACAGGAATACCATGTAGCTATTAGATAGGACAAAATGAAGTTATTTGCAGGGAAATTGATGGAACTAGACCAAATTATTTGAGTGAGGTAAGCCAAGAACACTGAGACAAAAGGCATAGAGTCTACCTGATAGGTGGATGCTAAAGCCAAAATACAAGAAGGTATGGCAAAGTAAAAAGGACTCGAGAAACAAAGGACAGCCACTCATTTTGTTGTATAACCATGAATGACTCCATGTTCTTGACTATGTAGACGGCAGAAATATGCACGCAATGGAGGGAAGCCAGGAGGAGGAACACAATAAGTGGAAAATGGAACAACATACAACAAAGGGGCCCATCAGCTGCACTGGACATAGAAGAAAAATAACTAAGC
Source organism: Dipodomys merriami (assembly GCF_024711535.1). Classification (NCBI taxonomy): domain Eukaryota; kingdom Metazoa; phylum Chordata; class Mammalia; order Rodentia; family Heteromyidae; genus Dipodomys; species Dipodomys merriami. The sequence goes on along the minus strand of NW_027206546.1, from coordinate 1,139,007 downwards.
AACCCCAAAACAGTGGTAGGAAGAGATGAATGAGAGGGAAAGAGGGTAAGAGGGAATAGCCTACATTAAGCAAAAGGAAAAATAATGTAAATATCACCTGTGCTGGGAAAAATAATTTGGATTGTAAAAGCTCATAGAATTAACAAACATTGGAATATGATAACAATAATTTGCCTTGTCAAGGTTAAAATGTGTTTGTGACTTTAACTAAGTATCACAATTCCACAATACTGTGAAATATGTGAAAAATATGTAATCACCTATCTCAATTTTTGCAAAAAAGTGTGAGAATGGAAGGGTTAGGAGGAATGGGTGACAATGTTGTAAGACACTTGTATTTGTGTACTGTTTTGTAGAATGGGAACTTTGTACAACTATTTAAAGATAATAATAATAAAAATTGTTTAAAAAATAAACATTAGGATGAAAATAAAAATTTCAAATATAAAATAAGAAATTAAATCCAGTTGGAAGGAAAATTTCTTTAGGGAGATTAGTTTAGTTTATTCTATAGCAAGTCTCAATTCAGAAATAAATTAAAAAAACTAGACCACAGGAAAGTGAAATAAACTAAGAAATGGAGTTAAAAAAGAAAATAAGAAACTCCACCCACTCTTTCTTGCCTGGACAGCCAGTGTGGGTAAAAATGCATCATGCTCCTGAATTGGAACTGAAGTGGCAAGGAACTTACTTGGGGGTGCTAACATCACTGTCCCCTATTGTATTAGCACGAAAACAGCATTGGATCCATCAGTGTCAAGTGGAATAGGTAGTGGACCAATATACAGAGAAGGTTGCAAGATGGACTGTTAAAGATAAGACTTACTAAGTGTTAATTAGTTCTAACTACTGTTTCTATAATTTACTTGTTTTCTATTAAATTTACCTTTTCAGCCTATTAATTGGGTGGAGAGAAGGAAATTTTAGGATTTGGTTAGAAGGAATCAAGGATTTGATTGGACATGAAAAACTTTGGGGGATATATGAAGGAGCATGATCCTATTAATGAGCAGGGCCCACTAATCAATGTTGCCCCATGACCTGGCCCACTGGAGTGCATGGGGCATGCCACACAAGTGAGCAGGGCATGCTGCTGGAGGGGGTCGGATGTCATCCTCACATGATGAGCTGTGAACAATTGATTGGAGAACAGACAGTTTGTGAAGTGATGGTTGAAAACTGTTAGGTAGGAAACCCACTGGAGTGATGGAGGGATTCAACCTATATATAGGCTGCATGGTCAGAGCAATGGAATTGGAGAAAATCAAGGAATGACCTGCAAGGAAGGAAGTGGTGAGACAGCAGAAGGGGAAAGATCTGAGAGAAGAGGAATTTGAGGGAGAGCAGAAGGGGAAGGAAGTCAATTGGCCACCAGTCCCGAGAAGTGTAGTGGAGAGACGTAAAGAGAAGAAGGAAGTGATGGAAGTGAAAAAGGGAAATGAAGGAAAAGTCTATAAAGAAGGAGGGAATGAGGGAAAAGGAAAAAGCCTTACCTATTGAAGTTTAGATTGTGCAGATTATAATTTGGGGGGTTGGTGTTTTGCAAACCAATTAACTATGCCTATTGCACGTCTGAGATTTGGTGGTTGGGGTTGGGCTGTCACTGAGTGTACAGCCCAGGACGAGGTAAATGTGGGCCCATTTCTAGTGTAAATAAAATTATCTTCAATGTGCCTCATTGCATTGTCTTGTATTTTATGCATAATAAGTGTGCAAGTTCACAAGTTAATAGGCTCAAAGGCCACGAGTTTTGTAAAATGTTATGAGGTCATAATAGGTTTGAAAAACTCAATGGAACAGTGATATCATAATGGCAACATGATGTCACAATATCGAGTGATAATAATATTTTGATGTTATACTTAGTTGGTGATGTTATAATGGTGATGAGGTCACAATATGTTTAACATGTTACAATAGGTAACAATAGGTTTTTATAATTGTGAAAATACTTACAGAGGGGTTACAATTACAGGGGCAAGATAATGAGTACATTTCTTTTTTATTTATTTATTTTATTTTATTTTTGAACATACTGTACAGAGGGGTTACAATTACATGGGCAGGATAATGTATACATTTCTTACCAAGCATTGCAGCCTCCTCCATTGTTTGACCTTCACCTCCCTTCCCAGCCTCCCCCCCTGCCATTTCTTATCAAGCATTGTATCCTCCTCCTTTGTTTCCACTTCCCATCCCTTCCCATACTTACCTGGCAGGGGAAATACCATGATCACACTATAGGTTTATGAAGACAGTTATGATATCAGATTTTATGTCAGTTCCACCCAGGAGAAAGTCACCCAGGCCAGGCAGAAAAAACTCCACACACAAAGGAGTGACTTTCTTCACCAGGTAAACACAGCCACAGACTGCCTTTCCCTACAACAGTCTAGAAAAACAATTGAAATTTAGTAAACATAAAGCCCGAGAAAAGCTCCAAGCTGGGCTGTGTGAGTGTCTCAGGAGTTAGCCCCTCAGGGAAAAGCTAGTTTGCTGAAAGACCTCAACCCTACCCAGAACCGAGCCTCATCACAGCATCTCCAAACTAGAGGAAACAGTCATCTTCCTCTTTTGTGATACTCCAAGCAGATCTCCCTCCCACTGTACTAGCCTGTGAGGAGGAACAAAAAACATGCCTAACACAGAGCAGTTTCTGCCTGCCAAACAGACAAGAAACCAATCAAGCCATAGGAAAACCAAACACCACAAGCAGACCTGAGACTCTACCAAGAGACTTGTTATGGACACAGGGGAGATACAGGGTCTACCCATTCACCCCCCCCCCCCAAATCAAGGAACTCTTTTTTGAAACTTTTCTTAAATTTTTTATTTTTAAAAGTGTTTTCTGTTAATCTTTTTTCTCATAATTTTAATTTTTGGTGTGTGTGTGTGTGTGTGTGTGTGTGTGTGTGTGTGTTTAATCTCTTTTGAGCTTTTGGTCCTTTTTTATTGTTTTCAATTTTTTCTCGCTTTTTTTTCTATGACTTAATTGCTGTTCTGCTCATCCCAAGATATACCTGTCGTCAATTATTAGACCTTATGCCCGATTGTGTACATACTTAATCCAGAAAATTATTACTCAATTCACAACCTCTTAGGCTTAACTTCTTTAAAAGCAACATCATCTCTTTATACCTACATAATTATCAAGTAACTAATTTTAATATTTTTTTTTTGCTTTCATGTTTCTTTCTATCCTTTCCCTCCTCTCATCCTATCCTTTTCTTCTCTCGGTATCATTTCTTTAAACGTACATAATTTTTAAGTGTTTCACTTCTTAAATTTAGTTTTTGTTTTTCCAATTTTCTTTTTTTTTTTCATTTCTCTCATGTCATTTTGTCCAATCCATTTCCCTCTCTGAGATTGGGAATTGGTTAAATTTATTCTCCTTTGACCCCTCCACATCCCTCTAGTCCTATTTGTCCCCACATTTCTCACTAAAGCTAATAATTTCTGGTTTGCCAAATCCTTTTTTGTTGTTTGTAGCACAGTACTTCATAGTTGTTTGATGGTGAATAGATGGTATCTGTTCAATTAGATTGTATCTGCAGCAATTTTGATTGTGCAACTACAGGACGCTGGCTGATGCTTGCCTTAAAATAGTGTTCTAGCAAAAAATTGGTGTTACTTTCATACCAAATGGGCAAAACAAGCCGAAAAGCACAATAAAAATGGCAAGTCCAGGTAACTCAGCTCCCACTCATTTTAATCAGGTGAGAGAATTGTTACCGAAAAATCCAGAGAAGCTCCATAAAAACCTGTACATACACTACTAGTAAACATGGTGAATGAATTGATTGAACTTGCAAAGGACTCTGTGTGAGTGTGATAGGGAGCAAGAGGAGGCAAGCCAAAATTAATACAGGAATCTTGTAAGCATTAGGAAGCTACTTAAAGATTAATGCTGGAATTTCATAAGCAGGTTGAGAAGAGTCAAAGATAAATACAGGAAATACACAAGCAGGAGGACCACAGCCAAAGAGAATTACTGGAATTGCGTGATCGTGACAAAACTAATCAAAGAGTAATACAGGAATTATAAGAGCAGGATGAGACTAGACACAGATCAATAGAGGCATTCATGGAATCCATAAACAGACAGCTGAAGGAAGTCAGGGAGCGGACAAATGGAATGCTGAATGGAGCACTACAGAAAGAATGAGTGTCCAGGGAAACCATAACCAATCAACTAAGTGATTTGAGAAACTGAACACAAAATTAAGGAAGTAAAGAATTTCATACAAGATCTAAAACAAAGCTCCAGCAAAGATTTTGAAGCCATCAAAGCCGACCAATTAGAAGAAAAAGAAATAAGAAACAAAGGAGAATGTCTTGACAGTACGTTAGATCATGCAGAAGATCGAATCTCGGGGATTGAAGACAGCCTATATATTATAGAGAAAAAACATTAAACTATGCAAGACAAATCCAAAAAATATGATATTCAACATTTGGAAGACACCATCAGAAGGCGTAACCTGAGGATAATGTGTATAGAGGAGCACCTAGAAAAAGAAGTTAATGGTCCAGAAAATTTATTTAACAGAAATCTAGCAGAGAACTTCCCAAACATACAAAAAGATAGGCCTATTCAGATATAAGAAGCTTATAGAACCCCAAATAGACCAGACCAGAACAAGATATCCCACTGTCACATTATAATCTGCACAGGATCAATTCAGACCAAGGAATGGAGCCTTAAAGGTCTCAAGGAGAAAAGAACAATCACCTATAAACAGAAACCAATTAAATTCATTCCAGATTTCTCAGCAGAGCCGATTAAAGCAAGAAGAGCCTTGAATGGTGTATGCCATGCGCTAAAGACAAAAAACTATCAACCAAGAATTCTGTACCCAGCTAAACTATCCTTCATCACTGAAGGTCGAATAAAACTGTCCATAGCAAAGAAACATTGAAACAATGTATCTCCACCAAACCAGCCCTACAAAAGACAAAAGGATCCTACACATAGAAAACCAACAAGACCACAGTAAGAGCCAAGAAACAGTATCCAAAGGAATAAAATTAGAACTCAACACCCTTTGTGATAAAAGCTCTGTAAAAACTATGAATCAAATCAACATTCCTCAATACAATAAAGGCTGTATATGACAAACCTACAGCCAGCATTGTACTGAATGGTGAAAAACTAAAGCCATTTCTTCTTAACTCAGGAACGAGACAAGGCGGTGCACTCTCTCCACTTCTCTTCAATTTAGCATTAGAATGCCTAGCTACAGCAAAAGACAAGATGCAAACATAAAAGGGATCCAAATAGGTAAAGGGGATGTAAAACTCTCCCTATATGCAGATGACATGATGTTGTATTTAAATAATCCAACCGACTCCACTTCGAAATTATTCATGCTCATTCAAAACCTTGGCAAAGTAACAGGGGAAAAAGTAGCTCTCAAAACTCAATGGATTTTTTGTATTCCAACAATGAGAAAAGCATGGCTGAAATAAGGAAAGCAACTCCATTCATAATAGCCCATAAAAATAAAATACCTAGTTATTAACTTAATCAAAGATGTGAGAGATCTTTATGATGCAAACTTTAAAAACCTGAAAAAGGAAATAAAAATGGAAATTAGAAAGTGGAAAAACCTCCCATCCTCCTGGATTTGAAGAATCCAATCGTGAAAATGGCTGTACTTCCCTAGGCTATCTACAAACTCAATGTGATGCTTATCAATATTAAAAACATATTTCTCCAGAAAATAGAAGAGGAATTCCAAAAATTCATGTGGAACAATAAAAGACTCTGAAGAGCAAAAATGTTCAACAGAAAGAATAGTGCTAGAGGAATATCAATACCAAATTTCAAACTCTACTACAAAGCCATAGTAATCAAAACAGCTTGGTACTGGTACAAGAACAGACCTCACGACCAATGGAATAGAATTGAAAACCCAGAAACATATAGCCATAGACATATAGCCACCTAATTTTCCATAAGGGAGCTAAGAAACAGAATGGAAGAAAGAGCTTCTTCGGTAAATGGTGCTGACAAAATTTGTTAATCACTTGTAGAAAAATAAAGGTAGATCCATATATATCACCCTGATGGGGAAACAAAGGAGGAGGCTACAATGCTTGATTAGAAATGTACTCATTATCTTGCCCACGTAATTGTAACCACTCTGTACAGTATTTTCACAATAAAATAAATAAAAATTAAAAAACAAGAATCAACTCCAAATGAATGAAAGACCTCAGAGTCAAAGCAGACACCCAGAAAACATTGCAGGACAAACTAGGAGATAACCTATGTGTCCTTGGCACAGGCTGAAATTTTCTTAATAGAGACCCAGAAACACAACAGATCAAAGAAAGTTTGGACAAATGGAAATCCATGAAATTGCAGAGCTTCTGCTTGGCAAATGACATAGCTAGCAAGATCAATAGAAAGCCTACGGATTGGGAGAAGATCTTCACTACCATACAACGGACAAGGGTCTCATATCTAAAATATACCTGGAACTCAAAAATTAAATACCCCAACAACAAATCCTCAAAGAAGCAACTGCCCAATAAATAAGTGGATAAAGACAAAAGAGAAACTTCTCTGAAGAGGAAAAAAGGATAGCTAATAGATACATGAAGAAATGCTCAACCTTCCTAGCTATAAAAAAATGCAAATCAAAACTACACTGAGATACCACCTTACGACAGTTAGAATGGCTATAATGCAGAACTGTAATAACAAGACTAGCTGGACAGGATGTCGGTGGGACTGTAATCTTGTTCAACCATGCTGGAAAGTAGTATGGAGGTTCCTCAAAAGACTCCATTTAGAGCTCCCCTATGACACAGCAATCCCACTTTTGGGCAGTTACCCAAATGATCAAAAACAAACCCATACTAAAGCTACCAGCACCACTATGTTTATTGCAGTATTATTTACCATACTTAAGATTTGGAACCAACCCAGATGCCCCTCAGTAGATGAATGGATCTATAAAATGTGGCAACAACGCTTGATAAGAAATGTACTTGTTATCTTGTCCATGTAATTGTAACTCCTCTGTACAATATTCTTACAATTAAAAAATGTGGTATATATACACAATGGAATTCTATGCCTCCATCAGAAATAAAATGGCATTGCCCCATTTGTTAGGAAATGGAAAGACTTGGAAAAAATTATATTAAGTAAAGTAATCCAGGCCCAAAGTATCATAGCTTCCATGGTTTCCCTTATTTGCAATAACTAATATATGTCGGAGATAAACACAAACTGTCAGACAAGTTGATGTTAGGTGAAATGAACACCAAGATAAGGACTCAAATGGTTTTTCTTTCTTGCTGTTGTTTCTACCATATTTACAAGATGATTTTTTTGTTGCTTTTTATGTCCCTCCCCCACGAAATCACCTCTATTTTTACTGTATTTGATGTTGGTATATTTTGGGGAGGGAAAGGAAAAAACAAATTGGGATTCATGTGAACCCATTGCAACAATGACATGTACAAGACTTGAAAATCTAACTTTACAAATTTGGCGCAGGGGGACAGGGGGCAGAAAGGGAGATGGGATGGGGAAAAAAGGGAGGAGGCAACAATGCTTGATAAGAAATGTACTCATTACTTTATTCATGTAATTTTAAACCCTCGGTATGTATTTTCACATTAAAATATCATGAAATAATAAAGAAAAATCCATGCTAATTTTTTTTGCCTGTTGTGGGGCTTGAACATTGGGCCTGGGCACTGTCCCTGTGCTCTTCAGCTCACGAATAACACTGTACCACTTGAGACACAGTGCCGTTTCTAGTTTGCAAGAGATATATCGGCGCTAAGATTCTCACAGACTTTTCTGCCCAGGCTGGCTTTGAACCACTCTCCTCAGAACTCAGAAATTTGGGTAGCTAGGATTTCAGCATGAGCCACCATAGCCCAGATTCAAGACTAGTTTAAAAAAGCAAGCTAATTGAACCATCTCGCTTTTTCTAATAAACAATGTTATCTTTCATCATTAATTTATAACTGTGAGTAATTTTTAGGTGTAACTTGGAATTTTTTAATAGAATCAAATATAATTGTTACAATTACTCAGTATCTCAAAAAACTACTGTAATTGACTTTCCCCAAAGGCAATTATTACATACTATATTACTCATCATTATTATTACACTCTATATTACATATAGTGTGAAGTAAAAATAGTTAGGACCATTTTGTATAAATTAGTAGGTGCTACTTTAGCATAATAAATTCAGAACTGTGATTTTAAATGAAGGAAAGAAGATTTCTGAATCAAAAATTCTGAGTTCATATAGACAAAAATATTTTCTTTCCACTAAAGTCTTTGAAGTAATCTATTTGGAAAAGTTCTAAATCACTGATTTTTTTTATAATTTCTGTTATATGAAACAAAATATTGACACAAAACAACAAAAAATGTAATCCTGGAGTGAGAAGCTGAGTGTGACACCTGTTTTCCTTTTCTTTGAAAGTGATCTGTGACAGGTAGGATGTATAATTCAGATGCAAATCTATATGTTATGTAACAGGATGTCATAAATGTAAAGAATGTCATAGGTGGAAGAGTTGTCACTACAATAAATAAAAAACAGATTGAATTAATAGTGAATCATTCTAGGATAAAATTAGAAACAAAAACTATAGGATGTGGATTAAGTTTAATATTTTATTAAGTATTACTAGAATAAAAAAGTCATGGAAACATAAATACCTAATAATTGGTAGTAACACATGATGCATAATTTAATAATATATAGAAATCTGTCGCATTCTATAAAATATGAAATTATGTTTATGGATGTATGTACATATGAGATAAACAATAATAGGATATTGAGTAATTTAATTAATGCTTTATGAATTGTTAAATGGGACACATCATTAAATGGAGACATAATTTAATAAGTAATAATTGGTAGTAATATCTATAAAATAATAATATACAGACATGTTTCTGTGTATATAATACACACACACACACACACACACACACACATATATATATATGTATATATATACATATATATATATATACCAATCTCTATCTATTTATACCTCGTTCACTCCTGGGGCTTGGTGGGTAAGTGCTCACCTATTGAGCATGAAGAATTGGGTTTGATTCTTCAGTGCCACATTGTAGCATCCATCTACTCGACCAGCGAGGAAAAACGACCACCACACCAGGAGTCTTCTCAGATCACGCTTTATTGGAGAGCCTTTTAGTTGTAGGAGAGCTTGGGCGCGAGAGAGCGTGCACCCGAAACATGGCCACTTATATAGGGAATTGGAACACGGGTCTTTCTATTGTTGGTCGCCTGCCTTTCACCGTCACCAGGTGTCATGGGATTGGCTGGGGACTCTACCTGGCTCGCGCATGCGCACAGCCCAGGCGTCCCGCCAAGCACCGTCTGGGGTGGTTACCTCAAAGCTACAAGGGAGTGGGCGGAGTCTCGCCTCGGCTCCCTACAGTTCCCCCTTCTTTGTTTTATGGCAACAGGTAAGAGTAGAGGTTGGGCCTCTGTCTAAAACATTAGGACCTTGCACTGGCCTTCGCCTGAGGGGCGCGCCTTCCCCAGTGATGACCAGGCCCGTCCGATGCCTTTTTTGCAGAGGTGGGATCTTGGGCATCAACCCACTTGCAACCCAGCATGCTCTTTTTGAGGAGATGAGAACCATCTCCTCAAGTGCAGTGCACTTGCCTTGCACCCTGTCCCAAATTGCAAATTGCATACCTGTCCCGGTTCAATGGGATCCCCTGATCCCTCGGGGTGCTAAGGCTATGCAGAACGGTAAGGCTTAACTACCTCATAGGGCCGACAGCCAAATCTGGGGTGAGGATCCACTCTCCAAAGTGGCTAATACTTGCAAGATAACAACCTTGTCCCTTCTGGTTTGGGCTCGAAGGCGACAGACCAACCATAGGCAGACCATGCATCCTCCCAAGCAGCAGGCTAAAAACATTCCGACTCCCACCCGCTCTTTGACAAAGGACACCGCAGAGGCAATCCAGTCAGTAAATTGTAACAGCCCACAGCATCATTGGTTTAGCTATCACAGGGATTGCTATAAGCACTGTTGTTAACAGCAGGAAGATCAGATGTATCAGGAGACGAGTGGATGGCATCTTCAAGATGGGGTTCTTCTGCAGTCTCCACCGGCCTGGTCAGTCTCGTTGGCACCCAGTGAGGTACTTCTTGACTCTGTGGAAAAACACAAACAGCTCCCCTGGATCTCGTTATTACCGGATCCGGTCCATACCATTTATTATTAATAACATCCTTCCACATAACCATGTCTTTAGTATCCATGGAGTCTCTTGTCATATGCCGATCTGCGGCAGACTGATCGTTGTCATTTAGAATTAAAAAATTAAGGGTAAAGAGCGCAAGAGAAAGTCTTTCCCTGGGGGACGCGGACTCAGCAATTCACCTTTTTTGTTTTTGAAGCATTTCTTTTATGCTTCGATTAGCTCTTTCCACTATACCTTGTCCTTGAGGATGGTAGGGCAATACAGTGGTGTGGGCAACCTGCATTTGTGCGCAAAAGGCGTGAAAACCATGGGAAGTATAAGCAGGGCCATTATCCTTCTTAAGTCTAAGGGGCTTTCCCCAAGCTGCCCAAGCTTCTAAGCAGTGTATTCTGACGTGAGACACCTTTTCTCCTGCCAGAGGTGTGGCATGAATGACACCAGAAAAGGTGTCCACAGACACATGTAAATATTTCAACTTACCAAATTACGTCAGATGAGTAACATCCATTTGCCATAGGGCGTTTGTCTCAACCCCCTGGGGTTTACCCCCACATGGGGAGGATGATGAAAGGTAACACAAGATTTACAGGCTTTAACAATATCTCTTGCCACATGCCTGGACAAATTATATCTTTTCCTAAGGGTATTAGCAGGTACATGATACAATCTATGAAAGTCTTTTGCCAATTCTACAGGATCAGCAGCAACCAGAGCCATAGCCCGAGTTGCCTGGTCCACCAAATCATTACACTTTGCCATCGGGCCCGGCAACATAGAGTGGGCACGAATATGTCCAATATAAAAAGAGTGTTTTCTGTTTAAGATAAGGGATTGAATCTGTAACAAAACATTAGAAATTGTACTGGCCTGCTTAACTGAAGCAGCAACTTCAAGAGTAGCAACGGCATTTACAACATATAATGAATCAGAAAATAAATTAAAAGGTTGATCAAATCTTTTAAAAACTTCAAGCACAATTAAACATTCAACAGCCTGTGGGGCATTCGGCCGAAAATTAAAGACTACCGGCTTTTTGTGTCCTTGAACAAAAAAGGCACATTGTCCAGATTTTGATCCATCCGTAAAGATGGTTAGAGCATCAACCAAGGGCTCCTTTGAAGTGACAACAGGAAAATACACTAAATTTTTGTTAACTATGGCGAGCAGAGGATGCTTAGGATAATGATTATCAATTACATTTGGAAATGAGCAAACAAGGATTGCCCACATATCCACTGTGGCTGCTAAAATTTCAACTTGCTCATGGGTGTATGGAATAATTAATTTATCTGGAATTTTTGCAAAGTGCATTAAACAATACTTTATACCCAAAATTGCCTCTTTTTTTTTTCTCAGATCAAAATTGCCTGTTTAGCCACTAATTCAGGAAAATATTGAACAGTTTTTGCTCCCACAGAATCATAGCATTAATAGTTAGCCTTTGAAGCAAGGCAGTGGTATAATTGGCCGTCACCCCATAAGTCCTGACTGCCTCAACTAAATCTTTTAACTGGGAGTAGGAAACCGGCTCAAAATCTCTTTCATTAGTAATGGGATTCTCAAAGACTGGGAAAGTGGCTGCTAATCGCGACCAGGTGTTTTCTTTTATAAAGTGACTCTTCCCTGCCGGCGGGCACGGCGGGGGGGCCGACGGGTGAGGGGCAGCTCCGTTTCCTCTCCCTGGCTGCTGCGGTACTCCCACCCCTAGGGGGCGCCACCCCCCATATCTGTCTGCCTCGTGCTCCGCCGCAGCCTCTTCTAACTCTTCACTATCAGCTGGATCGAGCTGCTCTCCCTCCTCCTCTAACATTTCTTCCTCTGAGTCATTCACAAGATTACTATATTCTTGGTCCCGCCCTTCCACATGTAGGGCTGAGAACCGGTTTGCTTTTAAAGAAGGGCATGGGGGTCTCCTTGAGAGCCCCTCCCTAAAACCCTTCTCCTTTTGTGAGGGCTGCAGTCCCTCTTGCTTTAATTCTTTAGGATCCTTTTGTCTTTTTTCCCTTTTTCTTTTAGGCCTATTTTCCTCCCCCTTACTGTATGCTGACTCTGATAGACTATCCTGATGCCGCGGTAGTACTTTGTATCCTTCCTGGATTAAATCAAACCCTCCCTCCTCGAGGCAAGTGCGCACCATCAAAAAGACAAGCCACAAAGGAAGAAGCAATGCAAGCAACCAATAAATATCTAAATCTACAGTGAACAGCATACCGGGGGATATTTACCGACGTCCCCTCTCCGCGTGTTGAGTTCTGGCTCCGGTTTTCAGCCTCTCACGCGGGTCCCGTCCCTGGTTCGTTCCCGGGTTTCGGCACCACTTGTAGCGACCGTCTACTCGACCAGCGAGGAAAAACGACCACCACACCAGGAGTCTTCTCAGATCACGCTTTATTGGAGAGCCTTTTAGTTGTAGGAGAGCTTGGGCGCGAGAGAGCGTGCACCCGAAACATGGCCACTTATATAGGGAATTGGAACACGGGTCTTTCTATTGTTGGTCGCCTGCCTTTCACCGTCACCAGGTGTCATGGGATTGGCTGGGGACTCTACCTGGCTCGCGCATGCGCACAGCCCAGGCGTCCCGCCAAGCACCGTCTGGGGTGGTTACCTCAAAGCTACAAGGGAGTGGGCGGAGTCTCGCCTCAGCTCCCTACACCACATAAACAGAAAACCCGGAAGTTCTGCTGTCTTTCAATCAATTGAGTTCTACCCTTGAGCACAAATGCTTAGGGACAGTGTCAAAGCCCTTACTCAAGCCCCAGGACTGCCGCCAAAAAGAGGTACAATGTTCTAACTGCAACTATAGAAGGGCAGGACTTCAAATACCACATGACAGTGCACGCTAGTAGTCTGGTGCTGACAGCTGCCACCTAACCTGCCTTAGCCAGATATAAACTGCTGCAACCCAGCTCCAATGGTACCACCATCATCCTGGCTTACCCTGGCATACCCCCGATATCCTGGCCACTCTGGGGCTTTAAAACCTGGCGGGAAGTCTGCTAGACTCTTTGAAATATGGCTCAAAGTGGTAGAGTTCTAGCCTTGTGCAAATGTTATTTAGAACAATAATATCCCCAAGCTTTAAGCTCAAGCTCCATGACTAACCCCTCCCCCAAATAAAACATCCCACTAAACACTTAGGTTTGAACTTTTGTGATTTGTGAAATGTTCCTCAAAGAATGGTGATATTGATTAGAGCACCCTAAGTCTAATGACAGCTTGTGGAACAGAGCCATGTGCTGAGTTCTCCATAGGATACTCTGTGCTGAGTCCTGCACATGGTGCTATGTGCCGAGTCCTTCACAGAGTGCAGTGTGCTGAGTCCTGCATTGCTGCTGGGTTCTGAGTCTTACACAGGATGCTGTGTGCTGAGACATGCAAAGAGTGCCATGTGCTAGGTCCTTCACCAGGTGCATTCTTTCATTGGGTCCTTGTAAGATCTCCCCACTGAGATGATTATGCAGACAAGAATATTGAGGCTCAGATATGTCTCCATAAGAGGGACGATATTATGTAATACTGAAGACAAGTGAGTTGTCTACCACAGACAATTGTTTGTTTTGTTTTTTTCTCAGTCATGAACCTTGAACTAGGGGCCTAAGCTCTCACCCTTACCTCTTGGGCTCATGAATAGCACTCTACCGCATGAAGCCATGGACACCCTTGCAGCAAAGGCCACAGTGTAGGGGTCTATAGCTGAGGTCACTCATCCAGCCTTCTCAGGAAGCTGAGATCTGAAGATCCGGGTTCCAAATTATCGCAGACACAAAAGGTCCCATGAGCCTATTGTCTCCAATTCACTACTAAGAAACCTGAAGTGGAAGCTAGGTGCTTGTCACTCATGCCTATCATCCTAGCTACTCAAGAGGATGAGATCTGAGGATCATAGTTCAAAGCCAGCCTGGACACAAAAGTCCTTGAGACACTTATCTCCAATGGTCCACCAGAAAAGCTGAAGTGGCTTTTGGCTCACGTGGCTTTTGGCACAAGACTTGAGATGAAGAGCTCAAGAACAGCACCCAGGCCAAGACATCAACTCCTAAAATAATAAAAAAAAGAAAGAAAGAAACTAACAAACCTGAAGTATAGGGCTGAACAAACCTGAAGTATGGGTCAATAATGTTTCTTTCTTGCTTCTATAGCTCAAGAACTCTAAGAACATTTAGAGTGCAAGTACTTCTCATCATCAAAGGAAACACAGGAAGTTCTTGAACATCTGATTTTCAGAAGTGGAAGTCAGAGTGTCATAGACTTTTCTGCCCTGGCTGGCTTCACCCTGTGATCCTCAGACCTCAGCCTCCTGAGCTAGGATGATGGGCCTGAACTACTGGTGTTCTGCTAGGTTCAGAACTGTGATGACCTTGACAATACAAGTCAACTGCTTATCACAAAGGGCTTGGGGAGCATATTAAGCCTTTCAACATTGGACCTTTCAGAACCCTGTAGGTCACAAGATTACAATGCTAGAGTCTGAGAGGCTGGGCATATGGATGTGTTACACTTGAACCTTAAGCTCTGACTCGAATTCTGGTATACATCAGTGTTCATTTTCAAAGGATCTTCTCATAAATAGCAAATAGGAAAAGTACCTTGATTAACCCTCACGTTTTTCCCAATAGTGTGTCTTGAACTCAAGCCTGGGCACTGTCCTTTAGACCCTCAGGTCAAGGCAAACACTCAACCATTTGAGCCACAGTGCCGCATGGGGTCTTTTCCTGGTTCACTGGAGATAAGAGTCTAACAGGCCTTTCTAAGGCTAGGCTGTCTTTGAACTGTGGTCTTCAGCTCTCAGCCTCCGGAGAAGCTAGACTTCCATGTGTGAGCCACTGACAGTTCGTCTATTGTTTTTGGCAGTCCTTGGGATTGATCTTAGGGCCTGGTTACTGTCTCTGAGCTCCTTTTTCTCAAGGTTAGCCACTTGGCCAACTCCACAGCTTCTGGCTTTTTCTGAGTATGTAGCACTGAGGATTAAACCCTGGCATTCATGAATGCTAAGCGAGCTCTTTACCACTAAGCCACATTTCTAGCCCCACTCTTACAATTTTATCCCTCATTTGCCTATCCTCAGGAAAAAGGTTTCCGACTATAAATAATTTAAAGAAATCCCAATAGGAAAATGTCCAAAGATTGTATAAAGCTCATTCTTGGGAGAGACTCTAAACATGTGAAGACTGTGATAAATGCTTCCATTTAATTACGTATAATGTTTCAACACTTAATAAAATATTAATAAAAATGAGGCAATGTCCTCAATTATTGTATAGAATTTTATTATACATGTGCAAATTGTAATAATACCAAATACAATAATCAATCAATAAATGAATAAAAGGAAAACAAAATACAAAATAAAAATAAAAATCAAAAATGTGAAATTAACATATATATGTAAGTGTATATCATATATTAAACATGTATAGAAACATTTTTTCCATTGCAGAGCCTTCATTCAGGCCCTGGGAACTCTAGCCTGAATTTCTTTTCCTCAAGGACAGTGAGCTTCACCTTCACCCATGGTATAAAAGAGTTACCTGGACAGTGATCTAAAATCCTAGCAATGGCAGAAATACTGGCCCCAGTTCCAAGACAGTGACTTCTTTTTTTTTTATTGGAAGCAGTTATGTTTACTCAGTTCCATACTTAACATTAAAAAAAAGCAGTGTGGAATTTGTACAGCTATTCAGACATACTCTCCTTACCTCTAAAGTGCTTCTCTGAGAACGATATTGTTTCTCTTTTTTTGTACTTTTTTATTGCAAAAGTGTTTTACAGAGGGGTTACAGTTACAGGAGCAAGGTAATGAGTACATTTCCTATTGAGCATTGTTGACTCCTTCTTTGTTTTCCTCCTCCCATCCCTTCCCTCCCATCTCCACAACTACTTCACCCTGCCGAGGTCAGTGACTTAGTTTTTCTTTTGTGGTTGGCACGGGGTTTGAACTCAAGTAGTGGCAACTCTTCCCTCATATTGCTACAAATTTACCAACACCCTGAGTTCAAATCCCTCTCTAGGAAAGAAAACTGGCAGAAATTCCAAACCAGGGAGCTTTATTTTTTATTTAGTTAAATAATTAATATTTTTATTAATTTATTTATTTATTGGCCATCCATGGGGCTTGAACTCAGGTCATGGAAACACTTCCTCAGCTTGGATCTCCCTAGGCTGGGGTGCAGTCTGCAGACCCATAGCCAATCCTGAGATCCTAGGCCAGAGGGCTTGCAGGAAGAAAAAAAAAGCTGGAAAGCACAAAAAGTGGTGAGCTGCAGAGGGCTGGCATTTTACGTTTTTTGGGGGCATGGTGACCATCCTGGGTCTGAATGACATGGCTGCAAAGTGGACCTGACCTGACATTGCTGATTCTGGTGAGCTATCAGTGAAGCCATAGGCCAACCTGTCAACATAAGCCCTGGGTTCAAATCCCAGTCCTGACACCAATGGCAGAAGATCACAAGAGACACATTCCTATGCATGGGAATACCAATTGAATGAGAGTTCATGCATCCGTCTAGTAAAAACTTGGATGTAATAGTCCTAGAATGCTGATTGATCTTAACGTATAGTTTATTAAGCATGAAAAGAATAATATTCCTTCAATGGTGGTATAATAAATACCTAAGAATTGGTAGGAATGTAGTAGGTGTCATTCAATCATAGATAGATTGCTCTGGCACTCTTTAACAATATATATTTATTTGTATACCACCGTCTGCCTATCCATGTATCGCTGTTTTGGCCAAACATGTGGGTTGATCTCAGTGCCTGGGAATCACTTGACAGCTTCATTGGCTAGAATCTCCCATGCTCAAACTCACCCATTCATGAATTGGGCCTGCTAGGCACTGAGTTTAGATCCTCACATTGCCAGGCATCATGGAGAAGACATCTAAAATCTATATTTTATGTGATAGGATGTAAAATGTAAACAATATAATAAATGGAATAGGTTTCATCAGAGTCAATAACATAAATGGTAAATAAAAATAAAACAAGAAATAAAATTTATAAACGCACCAAACACAATATGGACTGAACATCGGAACAGAAGTATAAATCCTATCATTAAAATGTATATAAAAAGTATCTTTCCCAGGACTAAGGCTTGAATTCAGTCCCCCTAGGAGGAGGGAATGGCAGGAGATCCTGAGATACTCATTTCTGGACATAGAAAATGCCATGGCATGCGATCGATCTCATCCTTGAATGAGTAGTTCGTGCATGATGAGAGTAGGAAATGATACATAAGACTCATGGGGTATAGATGTAAAGAAGATTGATGAAGCATGACAATGATCATCATATACATGAAATGGATGCATCAGAAAAGATCCAAATATAGGTACTCACAGATTGGATTCCATCACAGGTCCCCACAATCCTCCTCTATACAAATATGTACTTATTTGCATTCTACCTTCAGCTTATGAATGGATAACTATTGTGCTCCCCACTCTCCCTCCGCGGGGGGGAGGGGTCAAACTCAGTTACTGGGAACGCCTAGCTCCTTTGTCGCTCATAGGCTTGTGTGTTCATGTGGACCCATTCACCAAATGTGCCTGCTAGGGCCCAAGTTCAGATCCCAGTCCTGCCAAAAGATTCATCTTGATGTCAGAAGCCATTTGTTACATCTATTTTCCTTTCCTGTGCAAGTCTTGGGTCTCAGCTAGGATGCAGAATGCATGAGCCACACTGTGGTCATGGGAATAAGTTATTATCCATGTGAGCCCAGTTATATCTCTGATCATATACATAAGAAAATACACAATACATCCATGAATAACATACAAAATAAACACAATAAGTACACTCAATGCACGATGCAGTCCACAGACGGATGTGAATATACATCCCATGTTTCAATGATGCATTGAGCACCATTTTGGCCTCCCTGTGGCTTTATCTCAGTTCCTGGGAAGAAACCATCTCCTTAGTGGCTCACAGTCTGATGTGATCACGTGGACCGATTAGGCAGTTGGGCCTCCTAGGCCCCGAGTTCGAATCCCAGCACTGCCAAAAATTCACCCTGATGTGAGAAGCCAGCCGTTTCACCTGTTTTCCTTTGCTGTGCAAATTCTGGGTCTCAGCAAGGATGACTACACCAAACTCAAGATGCAGCCCACCCATGTTTGGAAATATAGATCCTTTGTTTAATTATGAGTTTATGACTATATTGGCCCCCCACCAGGGCTCAATCTCAGGTCCCAGGAATGGACCGGCTCCTTAGATGTTCACAGGCTGCTGTGCTTAACATGACCCATTCACCAATTGGGCCTGATAAGCCTTGAGTTCAAATTCCAGCACTGCCAAAAGATTCATTCTGATGTGAGAAAACCAAGGTTGCATATGTTTTCCTGTTCTGTGAATATCCTGGGTCTCATCGAGGATGGAGAATGCTATATAAGCAAATCTATAGCCATGGGAATCGGTTGCCATCCATGTCAGCACAGTTATATCTGTCACCATATTCAATACAATGCTCAATATATCCATGAATAAGACACAAAATAAAAAGAATAAATACACTGAATGCAAGATGCATACCACTCCTGTAGGTAAAGAGAGATCCTATGTTTAAAAAAGGAGGGCTTGCAATTTTGTCCAGTGCTGGGGCTTCAAATCAGGCCCTGGACCATGCCTGAAATTCTAGTCTTCAAGGATGGTGAGGTTTCCCTTCCCCCACAGTGCAACAGAGATACCCAGACCTGAGTTCAAATCCCAGCACTGAAAAAAATTCATCCTGATGTCAGAATCCAGTTGTTGCACACATTTTCCTCTCCTGTGAAAGTCCTGAATCCCAACCAAGAAGGGGAATTCATAGGCAACCCTATAACTATAGGAACAGGTTGTCATTCATGTCAGCAAAGTTATACCTGTCACCATATTTAGTAAAATGCACAATACCTCCATGAAATAGAGTCAAAATAAGAAGTTCACTAAACACAAGATGCTGTTGATACATGAATGTCGATATAGATTGTATGTTTAAATTGTGAATTTATGACTATAGTGCACCATCAATGTCAGATCCTGGGAATGGCCTAGTTCCTTAGTTCACCTTTTGGTGTGTTCACCTTGACTTATTGACAATTGGTCCTACTAGGCCCTGAGTTAAGATTCCAGCACTACCAACAAGTGGGTTGTAGAGAAAGAAGCCAAGTGTGAAACTTATTTTCCTTTTCTCTGAATATCCTGGGTGATCCTGAGAATCCTGGTATGTTAGAGAATATTTCTACAAATCTAGATGCTCTGTGATAGGATGTCATCAATGTAATAAATGGAATGGTTTTCATCATAGTATGATCAATGGTAAATTAATAAATAAAAGAAAAATTTCAAAGAACAACCACACCAAACATGTATAGACTGAACATCTATAGGTAAGTATAAATCCTATCTTTACAATGTATATAAATAGTATGTTTCCATGGCTGCGGCTTGAATTCAGGACTAGTGAACAGGCCTGACTTTCTTATCTTAAAGTACAGTGATCTTCCCCTTCATCCACATTGCTGCAGATTTACCCAGATCCTGAGTTCAAATCTAACGCCTATAAGAATAAACTGTGTGAATTGCAAGCCAGGGAGCTAAATTTTTTATTTTATTTTTCTCAATAAGGGACTTGAAGTCAGGTTGTGGCAACTCTGCCTCAGCTTTGATGACCCTAGGGCAGAGTGGAGCCACTAGATCTACAGCTGCTTCTGGGATCCTAGACCCCCAGGTCTTGAAGGGAAAGCAATTCACAGAAAAAAATGTGGCATTTTTATGTTTTCTTCCTCTGCTCGGTGACCCGCACGGGTCTGAATGACACTGTTGCAAAGGGTACTTCACCTTGGATTGCTGAAGGCTGGCAGACTATCCAGGAAGCCATAGGCCCAAATGGCAACATAGGCCCTCATTTCGAATCCCCCTCCTAACACCAACCAATGGCAGGAGATGCTAAGAAAATGGTTCCCATCCTTAGGAAGAACAATGGAATATTATCAATGTCAAGGTTCAATGAGTTGATCATGAATAATGCACCTATATAATTAGACAGCAGCATTTCAGGAAGCTAATTGATTTTATTTAATATTTATGAAGCATTAAAGGAATATTATTACTTACAGGAAAGCAATAATTTCAGGACACTGATTTATTTCATTAATAGTATAAGAATGAAAACAATAACATTAATTAAATGGACACATGATTCATACCCAGGAATTGGTAGGAATATAGTCTATATAACTGAATAATGTATAGACATCTTTGATACTCTGTAAAAAACACATATTTATTAGCATACTTCCATCTTCATGTCAATCTTCTTATTTTGTTAACCCCCTGGGGCTTGAGCTCAGGTCCTGGGAAAAGCCTGTCAGCTCAATTTGCCCCGGGATGGAGTGCTGACACTCACCATTCATGAATTGGGCCTTGTAGGCTTGTAGGCCGTGAGTTGAGATGCCAGCACTTCCCAAAAATGAATTGTGGAGTAACAAATTGATGGTGACACATGTTTTCCTTTTCTGTGAAAATCCTGGGTGTCAGGTATGAAGTAGAATACATATGCAGACCTCTATCTTATGTAATCAATGTAATCAATGTTTTATGTACCATAATAGTCCAAATAAATGGTCAATACATGAATAAAACAAAAAATAAAATAATTGCACTGAATGCAATATGGAGTCAACATATGTATATAAATATAAATCATATATGTAAATTGTACATCAATAGGATGTTTTCTAGTGGTGGGGATCTATTTCAGGCCTAAGGAATATACATGAATTTCTTGACTTGTAGGAGGCCAGTTTTCCATTCCCCCACAGTGCAACATAGTTTCCAAGACCACGGGTTCTAATCCCAGTCTTGGCAGAAAAATGGCACCTTTATAGTATGTAATAGTATAATAATGCTAAGGTATTTCATTATACACCAATTTTATTAATGTGTTTGTTTAACATAATTGTGTATAATTTTATCCTAGAATCATTCAAGAACTGCTCTTTCAATCATGACATACATCATATTCCATTGGTAATCATATGCACAGGAATAAGTTTCTTAGTACCTCCTTCCATTTGGAGGTGGCAGGACCAAGATTCCAACTGTGGACTACAGCTCCCTCCACTTAAACCCAAGGATAGGGAACTCACCAGTCTGTCCAAGAACTTCAACAAGACCAATGATTAGGTAGGCACCAGTGGCTCTCAGCAGTCCTCCTTGATACTTACAAGGCAGTGATGGGAAGATCATGGTCGAAGTCACCCTAGGCAAGAAAGTCCAACTTGAGTGTCAACAAAGCCAGAATCCCTGTGGCCCTAGTGTGGAAGGCCAGCCTTGATCAAAAGCAGCTCACAGACTGTGCTCATATCCTGAGTCCAAGGTCTGGGACTGGGAACAAACAGACATACACAACAATCTGTGAAGTTATCCAGCTAAATGAGGTCACCCTCTCATCTCCAACTGAATTGGACATTGTTCCCTGGGAAAAGGGCTGGGGGAGCTGCTATGTTCTTGACTCCGCCCATGCTGCTTTCATCACAGGATTCTGGCCACACACCCATAGTTCTTTCTGACCAATGAGATACAAGAATGGTGGACACGCCCACATTCCATGCTGCCTGGTAGCACCTGGATTCCCTCTGTTAGTTTACTCCACTAACAGCAATTGAGGAAGGTAGAGATGGCTGAGTGTTGAGGAATAGACTCCAGGCAACTTTGGAATATAGAAGGAAATTGAGATGCCTGCCCATGCCCCAGCACCCCTCCCTCCTTCCCAAGGTGCAGAATTTCAAACATTAGGCAATGGCACGCTGCCAGGCGCGTAAAGCCCCAACCTGCTCCCTGGCCCTGGTTCTCGGCTCTGAGGACATGTGTTTGCAATGCCACTGCCATTGCTGCTTGCCCCACCTGGAGCAGCCTAAAGCAAGTTCTCCCAGCAACACAGGTGAGTGTCTGTCCCCAAACCACCCCTACCCCGGGTCAGACACCCCTCTGGGGGCACCATGACCCCCTACTTACGTCCTCGCCATGTCTCTAAGGAGCCATGTTTCTGTCTTGGGCATTTCTGAAACAGAGACTCAAGATATGCTCTGGCTGGGCTGGATCGAGGTCCTCCTATCTATGACAGGTATGCTTCAGCAGACCTTGTCCTCTGGTGTTGGGATAGTAGACATGTAACAACATGCGGTCATCGATTTAGATGGATTATCGCAAACTTTTAGTCCACAGCAGCTGATTCTTTTATTCTTTATATTTGTTATAGTGAAAATACTGTACAGAGTGGTTAAAATTACATGGGCAAGATAATGAGTACATATCAAGCATGGTAGCCTCCTCCTTTGATTCCCCTTCCCATCCCACCTTCTCCCCATTCCCCTACCCAACCCTCCACCTCCCCCTAACAAAGTTGTAAAGGCCATTTTCGTCATAGGACTTGTACATCTCATTGTTGCAATGGGTCCACCTGTAATCCCTATTTAAATGATTTTCTTTCCCTTCCCCTCAATAAATTATAACAACAAAAAATACAGTGAAAACAGGGATTATACCATGGGGGAGGGACATAAAAATCAACAAAGAAATAAACTTATAAATGTACTTGAAAAAATGGAATGAAAGTAAAAATTTTTGAATACATATCTTAGGGTTCATTTCCTTAACACCAACTTACCTGACCTTTTCTGCTTGAGTCAGGCATATACCAGTTATTGCAAATAAGGTAAACCATGGGACCTATGTTTCTTTGGGCCTGGCTCACTTCACTTAACATAATTTTTTCCAAGTTTTTCTATTTCCTAAGAAATGGAGCAATGTCATTCTTTCTGATGGAGGCAGAGAATTACATTGTGTATATATACCACATTTTCTTGATCCATTCATCTACTAAGGGGCACCTGGGTTGATTCCATATCTTAGCTATGGTAAATGAGTCTACAATAAACATAGTTGTGCTGGTAGCTTTAGTGTGGTCTTGTTTGTGAACATTTGGGTAAATGCCCAAAAGTGGGATTGCTGGGAAATAGGGGAGCTCTATGTGGAGTCTTTTGAGAAACCTCCATACTATTTTCCAAAGTGTTTGAACAAGTTTACACTCCCTCCAACAATGCAGTAAGGTTCCCTTCTGTCCACATCCCCTCCAGAATCTGCTGTTATTAGAGTTCTTGATTATAGTCATTATAACTGGGGTGAGGTGGTATCTCAATGTTGTTTTGATTTGTATTTCTTTTATGGCTAGAGAGGTTGAGCATTCCTTTATGTGTCTATTGAGAGAAGTTTCTCTTTAGAGAAACTTTAGAGAAGTTTCTCTTTAAACTTTTAGCCCACTTATTTATTGGGAAGTTGTTTCTTTGAAGATTTGTGGTTGGCGAATTTAATTTTTTTTTAGTTACAGGTATATTGTAGATATGTGACCATTGTCTGTTGTATGGCTAATGAAGATTATCTCCCAATCCGTGGGCTTTCTATGGATCTGGCTAGCTATGTCCTTTGCCATACAGAAGCTCTGCGATTTCATGTAATGGCATTTGTCCAAACTTTCTTTGATTTGTTGTGTTTCTGGGTCTCTATTAAGAAAATTTCAGCCTGTGCCAAAGAGACCTAGGGTTTCCCCTATTCCATCCTGTATTGTTTTCAGGGTATCTGCTTGGTCATTGAGGTCTTTGATCCATTTGGAGTTGATTCAGGTTCAGTGCTTTATTTATCTACAAGTGGTTAACCAATTTTGCCACACCATTTACTGAAGAAGCTGTCTTTCTTCCATTGTATTTTGTTAGCTCCCTTATCGAATATTAGAAGGCTATAGGTCTATAGGTTCATTTCTGGGTTTTCAATTCTGTTCCATTGGTCCTGAGGTCTGTTCTAATGCCAGTACCAAGCCATTTTGATTACTATTGCTTTGTCGCAGAGTTTCAAATTTGGTATTGATATTCCTCCAGCACTGTTCCTTCTGTTGAGGATTGTATTTGTTATTTGGGGTATTTTATTGTTCCCTATGAATTATAGGATTGCCTCTTCTATTTCCTTGAAGAATGAGGTGGGAATATTGATAGGTATCGCATTGAATTTGTAGATAGCCTTGGGAAGTATTGCCATTTTGACGATGTTGATTTTTCCCTTCCAGGAACATGGGAGTTTTTGCCATTTTCTAAGATCTGTTTTGATTTCATTTTTCAGGTTTTCAAAGTTTTTATCATAGAGTTCCTTCAGTTCTTTGGTTAAGTTAATTCCTAGGTATTTTATTTTTTGTAGGGCTATTAGGAATGGAGTTGCTTTCCTAATTTCAGCCACACTTTTCTCATTGTTGGTATACAGAAAAGCCATTGATTTTTGAGTGTTAATTTTATACCCTGCTACTTTGCTAAAGTTTTGAATCACTTTGAGTAATTTGGGAGTGGAGTTTATGGGATTCTCTAAGTACAAGATCATGACATCTGCAAAGAGGGAGAGTTTTACTTCTTCTTTCGCTATTTGGATCCCCTTTAGGTTTGCATCTTCTCTTATTCCTGTAGCTAGGCATTCTAATACTAGATTGAGGAGAAGTAAAGAGCTTGGACATTCATGTCTCATTCTTGAGTTAGGAGGAAATGACTTTAGTTTTTCACCATTAAGAATAGTGCTGGTCAATCCCACTTTGGGCATTTACCCAAATGTTTACAAACAAGACCACACTAAAGCTACCAGCACAACTATGTTTATTGCAACATTATTTACCATAGCTAAGATATGGAACCAACCCAGATGCCCCTCAGTAGATGAATGGATCAAGAAAATGTGGTATATATACACAATGGAATTCTATGCCTCCATCAGAAAGAATGACATTTCCCCATTTGTTAGGAAATGGAAAGGTTTGGAAAAAATTATATTAAGTGAAGTAAGCCAGGCCCAAAGAAGCATAGGTCCCATGGTTTCCCTTATTTGCAATATCTAGTATAGGTATGAGTCAAGCGGAAAAGGTCAGATAATGTGATGTTAGGAAAATGAACCCTTAAATATGTATTTTAATGTTTTCGTTTCTTTCATGCATGTGTCTCTAACGCATTTATAAGATTATTTCTTTGTTGCTTTGTATGTCCCTCCCCCACAGTGTAACCCCCGCTTTCACTATATTTGATGTCAGTATAACATGTGGAGGAGATGGGGACAAACAAGTCGTTTAAGGATTCAGGTGGACCTGTTGCAACAATGAGAAGTACAAAATGTCATGTCAAAACCAGCTTTACAATGTCGGTGTGTGGGGGGAGGGGGGTATAATTGGGTGGGGGGAGGGGGGTAAAATTGGGTGGGGGGAGGGGGGAGGCGGGGAAGGGAAGTGAAGGGTAAACAAAGAAGGAGGCTGCAATGCTTGGTAAGAAATGTATGCATTATCCTGCCCATGTAATTGTAGCCCCTCTGTACAGTATGTTCTCAAATAAAATAAAATACAATTAAAAAAAATAGTGCTGGTTATAGGTTTATCATATACAGCCTTTATTGTATTGAGGAAAGTTCCATGGATTCCTAATTTTTCCAGAACCTTCATTATAAAGGGACGTTGGATCTTGTCACATGCCTTTTCGGCATCTATTAAGATAACCATGTGGTTCTTATCCTTGTTTCTGTTGATGTGATGAATTATATTAATTGATTTGAGTATATTGAACCAGCTTTGCATCCCTGAAATGAATCCTATTAGATGATGCATTGTTTGAATGAATTGTTGAAGTCGATTGGCCAAAATTTTGTTGAGAAGTTTTGCATCAATGTTCATCAAAGAAATGGGTCTATAGTTCTCTTTCTGTGATGAGTCCCTGTCTGGTTTGTGGATGAGGGTTATTATGGCTTCATAGAATGAATTCGGTAGTGAAGTTTCGCTTAATTTCATTGAAGAGTTGAAGTAGTATAGGTGTGACCTGTGTTTGGAAGGCCTTATAGAATTCTGCTGTAAAGCCATCTGGTCCTGGGCTTTTCTTAGATAGGAGGTGTGTTATTGCAGTTTCTACATCAGTGCTTGATATGGGCTTGTTAAGATGGTTTAACTCATCATGGTTTAGTTTCGGCATGTCAATATTTGCTAGGAAATGGCCCTTTTCTGGCAAGTTCTCACACTTATTAGCATAAAGTTTTGAGAAGTATTCCCTTATAATGTTCTGAATCTTGGTTGTTCCTGTGGTGATGTTTCCATTCTCATCTCTCAGTTTATTTATTTGTGTGCTCTTCTTTTTCGGATAAGATTTGCTAAGGGTCTGTCAATTTTGTTAATTTTTTCGAAGAAGCAACTATTAGTTTTGTTGATTCTTTCTATAGTTTTTTTGGATTCTAATTCATTTAATTCTGATTTAATTTTAACTATTTCTTTCCGTCTACTGGATTGGGGATTATCTTGCTGCTCTTTTTCAAGGAGGCTCAGATGTCTTATCAAATGGTTGGTTGCAGATCTCTCCAATTTGTTGATGTAGGAACTCAGAGCTATAAACTTGCCCCTGAGTACTGGCTTTGCTGTGTCCCAGAGGAGCAGGTAATTTCTGTGTTCATTTTTGTTGAATATCATGAACATTTGAATTTCCTCCATGAGTTACAGGACTTTCTTTGGTGGTTTTTGGTGTTAAGATCTAATTTTATTCCCTTGTGGTCTGAGAGAATGCAAGGTATAATTTCAATGTTTCTGAATTTGGACAAGTTTGCTATGTGGCCTATAATGTGGTCTATTTCAGAAAACATTCCATGTGCTGCTGACAAGAACATGTATTCTGGTGCTAATGGCTGAAATATTCGGTAGATGTCTGTGAAATCTACTTGATCTATTCAGTTGTTTAGATCTGTGCTTTCTCTGTTGAGTTTTTGTCAAGTTGATCTATCTAGTGGGGAAACTGGTGTGTTAAATGCCCCAACAATTAATGTCTTTGGATCTCTGTGGGATTTGAGGGAAAGTAGTGTTTCTTGGATAAATATGGGTCCTCCGTTATTTGGCGAATAGATATTTAGAATTGTAATATCCTCCTGAAGGAGAGATCCCTTAATTAGTATGGAGAAACCTTCTTTACCTCTTCTCACGAATTTTAATTTGATGTCTGTTTTATCTGATATTAGGATTGCAACTCCCGTCTGTTTACAGGGGCAGTTTGCTTGGTAAATTTTGTTCTAGCCTTTCACATTGAAAATGTGTTTGTTTTTATGGGCAAGATGTGCCTACTGAAGGCAACAGATAGAAGGATCTTGCTTTGTAATCATACTAGATAGTCTATGTCACTTAATTGGAGAGTTACGACCGTTAATGTTGAGAGATAGGACTGAGAGGTATTTGGGAGTACCTTCCATTTTATCCACCTTATTGGGGGCTGAGGCAACTGGGTTCTTCCTGAGGTTATTGGATTCTCAGTTTGGGTGCAATTTCTTGGGCTTTATTATGGTCTTGTTGGTTTTCTATGTGTAGGACGTCTTTAGGAATGTTTTGTAGGGCTGTTTTGGTGGAGATATATTGTTTCAATTTTTCTTTGCTATGGAAAGTTTTTATTTGACCTTCAGTTATGAAGAGTTTATTCTTGGTTGATTGTTGTCTGTCTTTAGGGCATGGCATATATAATTCTAGGCTCTTTTTGCTATGATTGTCTCCACTGAGAAATCTGAGGTGATTCTAATTGGTTTCCCTTTATAGGATTGATCTTTTCTCCTTGAGAGCTTTAAGGATCTTTTCCTTGGTCTGCATTGATCCTGTGTGGATTATAATGTGACAGTGGGATGTCCTATCCTGGTCCGGTCTATTTGGAGTTCAAATAGCTTCTTGTATCTGAATAGGCCTATCTTTTTGCATGTTTGGGGAGTTCTCTGCTAGGATCCTGTTAAACAAATTTCATAGACCATTAACTTGTGTCTCTAGGATCTCCTCTACAGCCATTATCCTCAGATTAGGCCTTCTGATGGTGTCTTCCAAGTGTTGAATAGATTTATTATATTTCTTGGATTTGTCTTGGATGGTTGAATTTTGTTTCTCTATAATATCTAAGCTGTCTTCAATCCCCGAAATTCGATCTTCTCCATGGTGTAACCTCCTATCAATACTTTCTATTTTGTTTTTTATTTCTTTTTCTTCTAGTTGGTCGGCTTTGATGGCTTCAAATTCTTTGTTGGAGCATTGTTTTATATCTTGTATGAACTTCTTTACTTCCTTAATTTGGTGTTTAGTGTTTATTCTCAAATCACTTAGTTGATGGGTTATTCCCATTGCTTCTGTTGGGTTCCATTCAGCATTTCCTTTGTGGTCTCCCTGACTTCTTTCAGTTCTCTGTTTATGGATTCAATGAATGCCTTTAGTGATCTTTCTGCATTCTAATCCAGCTCTCTCAATTCCTGTATTACTCTTTGCTTAGCTTCTTCACATTCATGCAGTTCCGGTAGTTCTCATTGATTGATCTCAGTCTTTTCACGACATTCCTTTATTTCTCTTTCAGTGTTCTCAAGCTGTTCATGCAATTCCTGTATCAATCGTTGAGTAGATTCCTCACGCTCATGATATTCCTGTATTAACCTTTGTTTTGCCTACTCTCTCTCCCTATCACGCTCATTCAGAGTCCTTTGCAGGTTTTCAATATTTTCATTTACCATGTTTACCAGTAGTGTTTGTAGAGCTTTTTGGGAACTCTCCTCTGGGTTATTCATTATCTTTTCTGTCTCCTGATTATCATGAGTGGGAGTTGAGATACCGGGACTTGCCGTTTTTCTTGTGTTTTTCCCAGTTGCTCTGCCCATTTGAGATGAAAGTAAGGCCAATTTTGTGCTAGCACACTATTTTAAGGCAAGCATCAACCAAAGTCTGTAGTTGCAAAGTAAAAAATCTGCAAAAATCTAGTTCAACAAATATACCTATTCAATATCAAACAACTATATATTAATGGGCCATAAAGAAGTATTTGGCAAACAGAAATTATTATGTTAGGGAGAGATATGGGCAAAAATAGGCATATAGGCATGTGGAAAGGCTGTGGTAGAGTTAACTTAACTCAATCCTAATCTCAAAGCGGGAAATAGGTTGGATAGAATGATAGTAGAGAGACAGAAAATAAGAGGAAAGAGAAAGAAAAAAGACAAGAAAAAATAGAAAAACAAAAATTAAAAATTAAGAAGTGCAACACTTAAAAATTATGCAAATTTGAAAATGGAATATTCAGAGAGGAACGTGGATAGAATAAGAGAAGGAGAGGGATAAAAAGGAGTTGTGAAAAACTTAAAAATAATAATGCTTAATATATTATATAGGTATAAAGAGGTAGTACTGCTATTAAGGAATTTAAGTCTAATAAGTTTTAAATTGAGTAATAAATTTCTGGATCAAGCATGTACACAATGGGGCTAAGGTCTAGTAATCAACTATTGGCATATCTGAGGATGAGCAGAACAGCAATTATGTCATGCACAGAAGAATGAAAAAGAAGAAAAAATGAAAAGAATGAGAAGGAAAGAAAAAAGGATCAAATGGTCAGTAGAGCTAAACAAAAAATTTTTAAAAAGAAAAAAAAGCACACACACATATACCCCTAAAATAAAAATTATTGGAAGAAACAATGTTAATAGAAAACAAAAAAATTAAAAGTTAAAAATTAAAATAAACTTTTAGAATTTTTTAAAATAAAAGGTACAAAAAGAAGTTCTTAGATTTTTTGGGGGGGTGGGATGGGAAGATCATGTATCTCCCTTGTGTCCTTAACCTGTCTCTTGTTGGAGTCTCTGGTCTGCTTGTGGTTTTTGATTTTCCTGTGGCTTGAATGGTTTCTTAAGTCAGTTTGAACTGGCAGAAAAATCACAGCAGACGATTCTTGACCACAGGTGAAGCTCTGGGTTGGGTCACAACCATCGAACCTCATTCTCCTCACAGGACAGTTGTGAAGAAAGAAGGGATTTATACAGAAGGATCTCTGGAGCATGGCTAGGCACAGAAGGAATGGCCTTCAGAGAAGGTTCTGGGCAATTCTGTGAGCAAATGACAGGAAGATACCCGGAAAGGGCTCAGGTGGGCCCTGTTATTTATCGTGCAACAGATGTGTGATTATCAAATAAAACATGGCTCTTTTTCATCATTACCCTATCCCCATGAGGAAGAGGATCCTTCAATGTGTTGAGTTTTGCAGCTGGTGAAACCAAGGCACAGAGAAGCCAGGTGACCTACTTATGACTTCAACTTCACAGGAAGCTCTGCCCTACTTCGCTACCATGCTCCCTAGTACAATGGGTGCTATTCAGTCCACTTCTTGTGTTAGGAAGTTCACTTCCTGTCAGTCGTGGGGCTGGAATTCTAGGCCTGGGTGCTGTTCCCGAGAGCCTCAGCAAAAGGCTAGTGCTCTAACACGAGCCCACAGCACTATTTCTGATTTTCTGGTGGTTCTTTGGAGATAAGAGTCTCACAGACGTTCCTGCCTGGACTGCTTATGAACCATGATCCTCATATCTCAGCCTCCTGTGTAGTTAGGATTAGAATTCTGAATTACCGGCACCAGACTTAATTGTAATTCTGACTTTTTTCTCTCTCTTTCCCAAGACCTGGTTGAATGGGTGCTGGAAGTGGGAGTCCAGGATCCCCATGTGGATGGAACCCAAGGTGGCCCTCTCATTCTGGAGGTGGGCTGTGAATTAGTAGCTGTTGAAATAGATTCATGAGATAAGCCCTTCTGTTCCCTAGCTAGACCGTGACAGTTATTCATTGTCCATCCAGCTTTATTAGACTTATAATATTGTATTGCTTTCTACATCATTTTCTAGCACCTGTCGAAAATTATGATAGTTACATAATGAAAATGTAATGCCATCTTAAGTAAGTTATTTAGGGCTCTGGGAATTTGGCTTCATGGTACGGTGATTGCCTAGCAGCCATGAAACCCTGGGTTCATTCCTTAGTAACCCATTTAAAAAAAAAAACACTGGAAGTGGTGCTGTGCCTCATGTAGTAGAGTGCTAGTGTTGAGCTAGAAAAAAAAGATCAGGAAAATTCCCTACCCCTGAGTTAAAGCCCTTCGACTGGCAAAAAGAACAAAAACAAACAAAACAAAAAAAAATTAGTTAGTAAATGCAAAAGAAAGAACTTGGAATATATAATTGCTTCTTCCATTCTGACACCTGACAACAGTCCCTAATTTATGCACTTATGTTAGGATACTGTGTTGAAAAACATTTTTGTTCATTAAGTCACAGCAATTAATGCCAAGAATGTGCTTAGATGTCAGCTGAAGATTAATTCTGGAAATTCAATTATTCCAGGATTTGTGTGGTCACTGCTAATCACAAAGTGATTTTGATATCTTTTTGGTGAGTTATGCACCAAAAATGCAGAGGCTAATTAATAGTTGTGAAAGGATATAATGAATAACTCCAGACAGAAGGAATAAATGATAGTAATTAAGGCATACCAGAAACTGTTCTAGAGAACCATTTTTAGTTATTGTAGAACTTGTTGTCAACTAGGCTTTGCTTCATTGCTTTTAACATTCTAAATCTCTTAGGCTAGCTCTTAGTCTCTGTGTGATAAATGTATCTCCTTCTATGCTATTCTTTCATACCTTTGTTTTCTAAAAATCTCATTCTTTCTATATTTCTCTATGAACATTTCCTGATACTAAATACACCTATACAGATGGCAGAGGATGTTAATGTAAGGGTCCCAAAGCTCATCAGTCATTAATGTAACAAAATGGAAAAAGAGGATATATTTATTGCTACTTCAATTTTTCTGAAATGCTGCAATGTCATCATTTGGTTAAAATTTCCATTCTTTGTCTACACAGTCTCATTCAGTGCACATAAATGCAAATATCAGCCGGGTGCTGGTGGTCTACACCTGTAATCTTAGCTACTAAGGAGGTTGTGACCAGAGGATTGTGGTTCAAAGCCAGCTGTGTCAGGAAAGCCCATGAGACCCTAACCTTCAATTAACCACCAGAAACCAGCAGGTGGTGCTGTAGCTAATCACCCAGGATCAGAGTTCAAGCCCCACAACCAACAAAAAAGGTGAAATATGACTTTAAGTTTCCCCAAAAGGAAGGACAAGTTCAATAATCTTCCCAACCAAAAAAAAATTCCAAAATGGTTCAGTGCACCTACTTTTGCTGAGTTATGTTATGGATTCTTTGCTGGACATATTCTGTAAAAGCAAATCATTTAACTAGGGATACAGGTGGACACATTGCAACAATGAGATGTACAATCGTTATGTAGAAAAACGAACTTTACAACTTTGGTGGGCGGGCGGATCGGATGGAGGAGGGGGGTATATGGGAAGGGATGGGAAGGGGAAACAAAGAGGAGGCAAAAATGATTGATAAGAAATATAGTCTTTATCTTGCCCATGTAATTGTAACTCCTGTGTACGGTTGCTCACAAAAAAGAAAGAAAAATAGTCAAATATTAACTTTACAATAAACTTCATCTAATATTTCTAATTTGAAAAGAGAAGACCGTACATTTGATGTCACATGGCTTTCTTACTATCTTAGTTCAAAGCCAACCCAGGCAGGAGAGTTTGTCAAACTCCTATCTGTAATTACACAGCAAAAAATCGAGAAGTGGAGTTTTGGTTCAAGCATTAGATTACTAGCTTTGGAGCTGGTAGGCAGGAAAAAAAAAAGTGTTCAGGACAGAGTCCAGCCTCTGGGTTCACGCCCCAGAACCAACATAAACTAAACAAAAAAGCAAACAAAAAAACCAGATATTTCATTGGGACCCTGGTCTGAGAAGTGGCTCCTTTTGCGGATCATATGCACTGGATTCTCTTTTGGAGTCCTTATTGCTCTGGAGAACTCAGGACCAAATTAATGAATTGATAACTGACTCCTGCAATAAGAGAATCATGTCAGGAGTGAACTATCCATCCATAAAACACTTAAAAACCTCCATGTCTTTGTTTCTTTGCAGTAGAATTTTTTTGGGGGGTCCAGTCATGGGCCTGAACTCTGGGCCTCAGCGCTTTACCTCAGGTCTTCAACTAAAGGATAGCACTCTACCATTTGAGCCACAGCACCACTTCTGGCTTATTTTTGCTTTTGTGGTGCTGAGGAATCGAATCTAGGGCCTCAGGCTTGCAAGGAAAGTTCTCTACCACTGAGCCACCTTCCCCGCCCCTGCAGTAGAGCATATTTAAAACAACGTTATTTCCTTTTGTTCTATGCTGGACATCAAATGGCACATTATTTCTTTTTGTAATTCTCTCAACTAGAAGTTTACAGAAAAATTATATATGAGTAAAAACACACTAGAAAAGGTCAAGGACAGAGTTTTCATCAAGCCTTCAGATTCTCTTCTTTTACATTAAAAGGAAAGCACAAGTTAAGATGAACTTTGTCAATCCTCTATGTTCCATTCCTCTCCTGGGATCAGTTTCCACATCCAGTAACAGTTACTTCCAGGAACAATCTATGGTGCTGCTTGAGGTATAGTGAATGATTTCTGGCTTTACCGAAATAACACAAGGACACCTTTGGACCTGAAGTAACACGAGTTTCAGAGACAACTTAGTAAAGAGAAAATATGAAATTTATATTGCTTATAAATACATTATCCATGAGTATATTGAGTTCAAACTTTGTAAATTCTCTGTAAATTAAGGTGAATTTTAAAGGGGAAGAAGTTTCTCAGATCATTTTTTTTTGTGAGTGTATGTGCTGCGCATTATTTCCCAAGTGTACATGAATTTGTTAACTCATGTTAACTACAGCAATAATAAGAGAAAGAGAAATTTTCTGTTTAAGTATAAGGGTTCAATACACTATAGAAGACGCTATGAATAAGACCACGTTGAAACAATAAAGCGAAGTCCAGTAGTTAGATTTATGAGAGTGATATAGAGAAAGCATTACTACTATGTGGAACAGGAAGTATGAGGCCACCCCCTTTCTAAATCATGCTTGCTAATGACACAACTTTGTAGAAAGTAGAATGGAAGAATAATTCTGTTTTCAATGCAAGTCAGATATAAGAGCATGGACTTGATTGGAAAAAAAAAGTCCATCTTGAGAGAGCAGGGATTATACTAGCTATGAACTGGTGGATAAGATCACATTTTTTCTTTCCTTTACTTATATACTGTTTGTTGGTGGTGGTCTTGGAACTTGAACTTGGGGCCTAGTCACTTTCCCTCTGCTATTCAGCTCAAAGCTAGTGCTCTACCACTTGAGCCACAGTGCCGCTTACAGTTTTCTTGCAGTAAACTGAAGAAAGAGTCTCTTGGACTTTCCTACCTGGGCTGGCTGTGAACCCCAATCCTCAGATCTCACCAACACCCAGCATAGGATCACATTTCTAACAGTGTACACTCAGCATATGTAATGTGTATGTTCATCTATCTTTATATAAATTCTTGAGTTAAAAATCTGGGCTACAGCTTAGACTTTACACTCACAAAAATGTTTGTAGTTTAAAAGTTGATTCGACTAGATAAATAAAACCTAACAATGTGAAGGAGTCTGGGAAATTCAGTTGGCATACAGCCTGGGCAGAACAGTTTTTGAGACATTATCTATAATTAACCAGCCAAAAGCTGGATTGGAAGAATGGCTCAGGTCATGGAATACCAGTCATGAGCAAGAATGATGAATAAGAGCTTGAGGCTTTTGCATACATACGTATAAACATACACAGACACAAAGAGGCACTTATATGTGCACAAACATATACACAAATGAAGCAACTCTCAGAATATGTAGAAAAGTTAGAAAACAATAGAAAATATGTCCTGAGTAAGACTAGAATCAAGTGATAATTTTTCAAATTAGAAAATCCTCAAATGAACTTTCTTCAAAAAAGTTTGAGAAAATTACATAGATAGGGATCAGAGATAGTAAGAGAGTCAAGTAAGCAATATTAAAGGGATTAGATCCATGGAGGCATGAATCAGAGACCCCGCAGGTGCATTTGAAAATGTTCATATCCTGTGGCAAATGTTAGGACATCTTCGAAAATAGTACGTGAACAGTCTGAAAAGTCTACTGGATAATATAACTGGAGAAGATCAGAATTGCCAGTCTGTATCTAGATTAAATAAATCAAGAAGGGCCTGGGAAGGTAGCTCAGTGGTAGAGAGCTTGCGTTGCATACATGAAGCCCTGGGTTCCATTCCTCAGCACTACATAAGCAAAAAGAAAAAAGCTGGAAGTGGCCCTGTGGTTCAAGTGGTACAGATCAAGTCTTGAGCTGAACAGCTGAGGGACAGCACCCAGGCCCACAGTTCAGGCCCCATGACCGGACCCAAAAATAAATAAGTAAGTAAATAAATAAATAAATAAATATAAATAAATCAAGAAACTATAGTGGGGCAATGTGATACAAGCCTTCAATTTTAGCACTCAGACTGACAGGAGATTAGAGACTGGAATTACATAGTGATACCTTCTCTGGACCAGGTAGTCTAATATTTTTTTAATAAAGAAACCAAAAAAGAAAGGAATTCGCAGTTGGAAATTTGGGCTAATTTTGTCATTATGTTTTGAGAAGTCGTTTCCTATTGAAATGCAACTCATATATAATCCTCAGTTGTCCTTTTAAATGCTCTCTTCATTACAGAACATTCCTAGATGCAAAATGGCTCATGATTCCCATGCAAAATTTGAAAAAGTAAGTAATCATCATTCTGTTAGATTCCAAGAAAAGGATGAAGGATTACAAAAGTTTAAGCCTGGAGGAATAGAAAAGTTCATCTAATGTAGGATTTTATAGATTTGCTAAATTAGAGTTTAGATTTCAAATAAATATTTTGGTTTTGTTTGTAATTTCATATATTATAAGATACTACAAAATCCTTTCTCAGTAGCGTGTTTAATTGAAAATTTACAAATGTTTCTTGCATTCTATTTGCCTGTCATATTGTTTCAAGAGAGTTATAGTTAGAACTCAGTTAATAGATAATTCCAACAGTTCCTATTTAAAATGATAATGTAAATAATGTAGACCGAGTTGCCAAGAAATAGATATTAATTTATAAATTTAGAAAAAGAGCAATTTTTTGAGGCATTGGTATAACATTGTATGAAGAGAATAATTGTGTGAATTCTTTCTTCTATCTGTAGGTAACACAGGAAGCAATTTCCTTACTTACATGCCTCTGTATACACTGAGAAAAATGCTAGGTTTGGAGTTTGTTTTTATTTTTGTTTTTGTTTATGGCTTTGTCATAGGGCTTAAACTCTGGACCTAGACACTGTCTCTGAGCCAGTTAAGCTCAAGGCTTGTGCCCTACCACTTCAAGCTCAGTACCACTTGTGTCTGGCTTTTGCTGAGAAGTTTATTGGAGATAAGAATCTATGGAACCTTCCTGCCTGGGTGGGCTTTGAAATGTAATCTTCCGATCTTAGCAACCTGAATATCTATGATAGTTAAAAAGCATAAATATAAATAATATTTGCAAGAATTCCAGTGGAGGAAAAATGATGCAACCCAGTTTATTGTGGTGTTCTTTCCAGAACACGGAGGGCATCACATTAGCATAGGTGTAGTATTTTTTCCAATAGAAATAAGCTATTTGTGATGTAAATTAAGGGAATTTTGAGGTGCACCCTACAAGTTGGAAACTGTTGGTGTAGGATGACTTTATGGCATAAATTTTGGGATTGTTGGTCAAAGAAATAATGCTTCATAGTTTTATACTATACCAGAATGTGGCTATTTTTCTATTCACTTCTCAATCTGTAATACCCCATTGGAAAATGCATCTATTGCAGAATTACATAACATGCGAACAGGTACTATTTTGTATCAGGTATGGAATGTTCATTATTTAAAAGTCAGTAGTTATTAGTAGTTATTATTTTGAGGAACACACACATTCTGTCCTCTTAACAACTTATTTACTTTTAAAAGTTATGGGTTTCTATAGAATTAAACGGTTTTCAGTTTTAGTATGAGAAAGTACTAATTTATTCTTT
The DNA here is from genome assembly GCF_024711535.1 of Dipodomys merriami. Lineage (NCBI taxonomy): Eukaryota > Metazoa > Chordata > Mammalia > Rodentia > Heteromyidae > Dipodomys > Dipodomys merriami. The sequence continues at coordinate 1,101,912 of NW_027206546.1, read as the reverse complement.
TTTGAAAATATTGGCAATTATATTGTGAAAAAAATTGTCAAGTTATATAACATTCAAGTTGATGGCCCTCTGATAAAGAAGGGGTAATTAATTCAAATGAGATGCCAAATAGTACTGCTTTTTAAAAAAGTTACTACATGAAGAATAATATTTATTTCCTGCAGCTTATTTTTTAAATTTAATTTTAATGTGAAAGTGATGTGCAGTGGGTTAGCAATTGTAAGGCAGTGAATGCATAAATGTCCAAACTTGTTATCCCCTCTCTCATTTTTCTCACAGTTTTCCTTCAGCCCAAAACTCCTCACAAGTTATAATGTACATTTCCAACATAATGTCTTATGGGTATTGCTATTGCATTGGTTTGCCGTTTGTCCTTTGTCTCGCCAATTTGTTGTTCGTCTTCCCTTCCCTAATTAAGGTAAATATATACACAATGCACAGGGTACTAAAATCAAACACAGTAGGAGATAACCCAGAGGACAAAAACCCAAGGAAAATAGAAATCACATAGTACATTAAAAACAACAACTGCAAATAAATATCTCTGTCCATATCTTGGAGTTCATTTTGCTCAGCATCAGCTTATATGTTCATATATATGCATAACAAAGCCACTGGAAAATAATAATTTCATGGATAATATATCATGAAAACAACATGTTAACTGTTTTTGATGGTAAAGATGGAATTAGGATTGGTTAATTCACGATTCTGATAAAGGAATTTCAAAAGAGTTTTAAAATTATGACAGGTAAATTTCAATTGTTCAAACTTTTTAATTTAGCCTATTAAAATTTAAAATTGTCTGGAAAATAGGCTTTCATGCAAAGATATCCATGGAGACTTAGCTGAGAGGGAGCAATGTGGGCAAGATGGCTCATTTTCACACAAAACAAACAAGCCTCACAAACCTTGCTTTAAATCCTGTAGGTTAACATGAGAATTGTCCTTACCCAGGAAATATAGTCTTACTGTGAGAAACAAGGTTGTAGTTGAATTTAAACTCAAAGTTTTTTTTTTAATAAGACATCAGAATTTGTGAATTGACCTTTAATTATCAAACAGTAATTCTCTTAAAAAGATAATTTTGGTCAAAATATTTAGGGAAAAAGTGCCCTTCCTTCAAAATGAAAGAACGTATTGAGTTTACACTTTTCTGTTTGTAATACGTTCCACAATGTCTTTGCACGTGAAGCACTGAAACACAGTAAAAATCTGATTGGATACTTCAAACCAATGATTTCACATTTCTAAGTAGCTCAAAAATATAATATCCTCATTAACATGAGATAGTGAAGACTTCTCTTATTACACATGCCAAAAAGTTTGGGGATCAGGAAAGAATTGAGCAAATTGAAAAGGTAAGAAAACACGTTCTTAGAAGCCCTAGCTAAGGGTATTGGCTTCAGCAGTGGAGGGGGCAAAACTTTTTGATATAGATTGTCTTAATGTTTTTGCTACCTAAAGTGATTTTACAGAGCCTACTTAGCTCAATATAATGCAGAACAAATTGAATAAAGACATGAAAATAAATTCCACCTCCAAATAAAAGAGTTTTAAAAGAGAAACCATGAAGATGTAGCAGTGGCAGATGCAGTATAGTCCTTGACCTTCACTAGACTTGAAGCCAAGAAGTTGTGATTAATTGGAAATCAGGCAAGAGCTAAGAGGTGACATAGAAGTATGGTTCTTTGTAACAGACAATGTAATCCAAGGAATGGGTGATTTAACTCTATTCTTCTCCATACATCTTGTTGAGCAAAAGCAAGACCAAGAGAAAAATAATCTATTGAAACAATTTTGCAAAGAATAATTTCACTGTTCCTGATATGGTATCTAAGGAAAGTCTTAAGAGAGAAGATAAAAGTCGTAAGAGAGAAGATATTAATGGATTATTCTTCACTTTCCTCTAAGCATCTTGTTAGCAAAATATATGTTTGAGGTTAGAAGTGATTGAACCAAAAAGGGGTGGAATACTTATTTTTGTGGGCACATTAGACACAAGAAGATTTCAAGGTAAAAGAAAAAAGAAAAAATTTATAGCTAAATATTTGTGATTACAGGTTCTTGGACTGGTTTTTTGGAGACAAAGATTTGCATTAGTGTTGGTCTTCATTAACATAGTTGTTGGGTTTTCGTGGCAACCAAATGAAAAGAGGAAGTTTAATGGAGTCGTTTGGACAAGTAAACTGCATGATAGAAAATAATGGAAAATAATATTTAATGAATTATTTTGAACAATTACTTTGCGAGAACAAAGAAGGAAAGATATAATTCAAAATCACTTGACTTTATTAAAAGTATGAAAATAGAGTAATGAAGAGATTGAGAGAAAAGAAGTCGGCTTTTCCTCCAGTGGAGTAATAGGTTCTTGATCTTGTTTCTTCCATTCTGTCTTCACCATCTATCAAGTGTGCCTCAGGACTGGAGTATCCATTTTAGACAAAGAGCATTCGCAGAAGAAAATATTTGTTTCCACCAACCCTGTCCACCCTTAAGGAAGAGAACAGTTGCGCAGGTGTTCCAGTAGAAAAAAAAAAAAAAGAGAAGTATGATCCGGGAGGACATAAAACCCTTGAACTTGTGAACTTGCTTGTGTGGAAACCCCTAACACTTGTTTGTTTGAAACTATAAAATCTGTGCTAATTTTGAGCTCGGGGCCTCTTAACATCACCAGTTACTGAGTGTATGGAAGACCAAGCTCAAGCTTGCAATAGACGACTGTTTGCTGTTTGCATTGATCATCGACCCTGGAGGTCTGAGAGGGAGCATCTGAAAACTGGACACTTCAGTGTGAGCCAGCAGTGTCTGGCTTGGTCGTATTGTTTTTTAATAAATAAAATCATTTATTTCCACATTTTATAGGTTTCAACTTATTGTGGTTAGTTCAAATAACATTCTCATATTGATACTATTCAATAACCAATGTTTTCCAGAGATATAATAAGACTAGGTTCTTCAATACATCTGTGAACACATGACACAATTTACATAATACCACTTACATACTTGTAGTTGTCTTAAAATGACACAGGCTTTAGGGCCAGGAGGTAATATTTATTTTTATTTCTGCATGAAACAATTTGTGACTTTTTACCAACAAACTGAAATTGACTCTTTCCTTATTTGCAAGCTAAGTTGGAAAACGTGAGGACTCTTCACTTTTCCTTATTCCTGCTCTAGAATTCAACAAATATATTCTTCAATATTTCTGGTAAGTTACATCCATTTACAGATGAGAAATGTAAGGCCAACAGTCAATAGAGTGAGTAAATAATGATAATATAATTTGTGTCTGAGCACTTCACTCCGTGTGCTTACAAGGAGAATAATTTGGTGATGGAGAGGACCAATATGAAAAGACTATGGGGAAAAAGCATACTTTGTAAATGGTTGTTTGAGGACTAGGTAACCAGTGATGAGTATTTGAAACAGGCTGGTGTGAGGAGCAAAAAAGGGGTAAATAGAAATCATATTAGTGACAGAAACTGAGAAAATCTTGATCATTCATCTTATCTAATGGGCAGGAGTAGAAGGGTAAGAAGAAAACTGAAATACTTCCACCTCTCTGGCTGGAAACTCTGTTAGTGATATTCTTATGATAAGGATTAGAGGTGGAAAAGATGGATTTAGAGGTAAAAATTCTCTGATAGTTCTAAAATTTATGTTAAACACATGCAAAGATAGGTCTGTTTAGACACCATCAAAATATCCACGACCCTTAATGTGAAAAAGAATAATAAAATTGGAGGCATTATTAAAGGGAAGAGGAAAAGAAAAATTCTGACACGTGTGAACAATGTGAACAAAAGTGTGGACAAGATTGGAAGAAAGAGATAAATAAGGAAACAACAATGTAATAAAGACAGATTTATAGAAGTAAATGAAGGAAAGAATTTTCAGGAAAATATTGTAGGAAATATATTATCTAGATTTGAAAACTAAAAGGACATAGACAAGTTCAATAAGAACAGTGTTTTGGAGAAAGTCATACTGATAAAATTTTGAGATATGAATATGAAGCCATAAAATTCTAGATCCATAAATTCAACAGATCCTGTTGATTTTAATTGTTGGGACCAAATGCTTTTATCCCAACCTTAGAAGAACTATTCAGATATAACTATCATGAACTTTACTTAGAGGTATTCTGTGAATATTTTTGAAGATTTGTTTAGCCAGGATGTTACAGATAGAACTACAGCACAGACAAGCCTAATTTATTCTACAGTTCCAATGAGTGACCGATGTATCTATATCAGTTTTGGATTTTATTGAAATACCTTTAGATATGTTTGGATACCTTAAAAAATACTCTTTATAAATGTAGGACAAGTAACACCAAGTATTAGATTGAATATACAGCTTTATGGATGGACTGAAGACTCCTCGAATTGATTCTTCCTTAGAATAGAAAATGCCTTATAAATGCATAGATTATTTCTTTGTTGCTTTGTGTGTCCCTACCCAACAGTATAACCCGTGCTTTCACTGTATTTGATGTCGGTATAATTTGTGGAGGGGAAGGGGAAAAAAGAAGTCGTTTAAATAGGGATACAGGTGGACCCATTGCAACAATGAGAAGTACAATTCGTTATGTCGAAAACGAACGTTACATCTTTGGTGGGGTGGCAGGGAGGATTGGGTGGGGGGATGGGGGGAAGACGGGAAGGGATGGGAAGGGGAAACAAAGGAGGATGCTACAATTCTTGATAAGAAATGTATTCATTACCTTGCCCATGTAATTGTAACCCCTCTGCGCAGTATTTTCACAATAAAAAAAAATGCTTCAATAGTCATTGACACATCCTAACTGCCATATACTCTTTTTAAGTCTAGTTCTTGTTAGGGATATCTCCATGCTGAAATAACCCTGTCAATCAACCTGCCACAAATTCTTATATGTGGGAAGGGTTCTTATAAACTTCAAGCTTTTATTGAATGGGAGAGTTCAGACATTACCCTGACCACTAAGGTTAAATGCCTAAAAATATAAAATATTGTGCTTTAATGCCTTTCTTTCATTTTCTCATACATATTGTCGAGTAGTGAAGGATTCTGATGTAACAATAATACAATGGTGACTTGTATTAACACAACATCTAGGATCTAGTGTTAATTCGGATACTTACAAATTAGCTCCAAATTTTGTGGATATTTATATTTCTCCTGGGCAAACTAACGAGCTCCAAGGAAATGTCCCTAAGGAGCCTTTCAATTGTAATATTACTGTTTGTCTCAAAATGCTTTAAATTCTACACACTCTCATGTGGGCATAGGGTCACATCGTGGAACTTTTCTCCTCAGAGAGTGAGTACTACCCTATTGCTTAACATGGACAATGTACCCTCATACATAGACTGGGCGTGCGCAAAGAAGAAGTGGTAGTTGAACAATTTTCTTAGCAGTTTTTACAGATAAAATTGAAGTAGAGCAACTATGAACTCAAAAGGAATGTGCAAAGAAGACAAAGGCACAAAGTATAATGTGCCAAGAAATGCTGCAATATAATTTCAAATTATGCTCTCAGGTGTGAGGGTGTGTTCAAAGTACAGCTTCAGACAATGTACTTACATATCTTGGGAGAAAAACTGCTTTAAACTATTGTGGGATAATTGTCTAAGTAGAAGCCCCTAACTCTGACTCCAATCAATCACAACATCATCAACTGAGGGACTATTTTCCAAGAGCAAAGTGAGAAAAAGAGGGCTCATTTCAGTTAGTGTTCAGGTTGAAGCAATGGCAATCACATAAATTTTCTAATAAGTCTTCATTTATTTTGGAGCATTAAAGTAGGTAAAAGCCAAGTAAATATTTTGCTTGTACCTAAATTAAGTGGGATGTATTCTATTTGTCTCTCTTTAACTTGAAAGTTACAGATTATGTCTTTTTATATTCTATCGGGACAATGATTTGCTGTCAGTTATTATTTTCTCTTCTTTTGCCCTTCCACTTACAAAATTATTATTTAAAGAGACATACTTGTCCTTACATTTCTAAATTCTTCAAAATTATCTGAACTACTTCATACTTCTGGCAGCCTCCTATATCTTTCTCAAGGGAAATATTTATGTTACTACCATTTTTATCCTCTATGATATTGGATATCTTCCTGCCTAATTCAGTGCGAGATATACATTTGAGTCATCCAGATATCTCAACACTCGTACCACCATAACATCCTATCTTACTGAGAAATCATGCTTTTAGAATGTCTGGCGAAGTGGCATCTCTCATTTTTGAGTGACCCTAAGTGATAATTACAAGTAGTCATGTTTTAAACCAATATGCCACTCAGTAGATGAACGAATTGACAAAATGTGGTTTATGTATGCACAGTGGAATTTTATGCTTCCAATTCATATGGAAATGGAAAGCCTTGGAAAAATCAAACTAAGTAAAATAAACAAGACGCAAAGAAACAGATTCCGTGGTTTCCTCATTTGTAATAAGTAGGAAATGTGTAGGATAGTACTAGCAGTTAAGCAGAATTGCTCAATAACTATGTATGTATGATAATATAAGATGATGATGAGCAAAATGAACTTCTGTATATGGAAGCAGAGTTTTACTTTGTGGTTGTTGTTTTTAATGTACTATGTGATTTCTTTTTTCTTTTGTGTTTTCCCTTTGGTTTTTCCCCTGTTATATTTGATTTCAGTATCCTGTGTATTTTATATACATTCATCTTAATTTGGCAAGGGAAGAGGAACAACGAAATGGCGAGACAAAGAACAAAGGGCAAACCAAAGCAATAGCAATACACACAAGACAACATGTTGGAAATATACATTACAACTTGTGAGGGGTATTTGAATGAAGGAAAACTGTGAGAAAAAATGAGGGAGCTGGTAAAAAGTTCAACATGTTATGTATTTACTACCTTACAATTACTGCAACACCTTCTACATATCACCTTGACAATAAAATTAAATTAAAAATGAGCTGCATAAAATATAATTTCACTGTATTGTTATATTAAATATTATACGATATGTATAACCTTTTTAAAAAATGTACATTTTGGCTGCTAATTTGAATTAATTACCCCTTTCTTTATTAGAGGGTCATCAACTTGAATATTATCAAACTATACAATATTTTCAGAATATACTGGCCATTATTGTGAAAAAAATATTTTAGTATTGTCTCATACTATAACAAAAATAGTTCAATTCTGTTGAAACTCCAACTTTTAAAACGGAATAATTGTTAAGAGGACAGAGTATATGTGTTCTTCAACATTCCTATGACTACTAACATCTCATCTTCAAATTCTGAACATGCCATACTAGAGACATTTATTTAATTCTGCAATAGGTGCAGTTTTCAATGGGGCGTTACATATTTAAATTCAACAGAAAAAATAGCCACAGTCTGGTAGAAGGTAAAATTATGAAGTATCTATAATAATTCCTCAAGAGTAAATATTTGTTCATCAATGTAAGCTATTATTTCTATGACCATCAATCCCAAATTTTTATGCCATAAAGTCATCCTAGCCCAACAATTTCCAACGTGTAAGGTGCACCTTAAAATTCCTTAAATTCACATCATGAAAGTGTATAATTTTGTAAAAAAAAATACTACACTTCTGCTAATGTGATGCCCTTCGTATTGTGGAAAGAACACTACACTAAACTTTGCTGCATCATTTTCCACCCAGTGTCATTCTTGAGATCAGAAAACTTGCAAATAATATTTATAGTTATATATTTTATCTATCATAGATATTCAGGCGATCTGAATGTCTGAATATTAAGACCTGAAGAGTATTGTTCAAAGCCCACCTAGGCAGGAAGTTTCTTTAGATTATTATCTCCAATAAACTGCTCACGAAAATCCTGACGCAATTGGCACTGAGGTTCAAGTGGTAAAATAACAACCTTGAGCAAAAACAGGCTCAGGGGCAGTGGCCAGGCCTACAAGTTAAGCCCTGGGACAAACCCAACAAGAAAAACAAAATAAAAACAAACCCTAAGCCTAGCATTTTTCTCATTGTATACAGAGGTATATAATTTAGGAAATTTCTTCCTGTGTTATGTATAGGTAGAAGAAAAAAGGTGTCACACATTTACTCTCTTCATACCATGTTAAACCAGAATCTCAAAAAATTGCTCTTCATCTAAATTTATAAATTAATAGCATCAATTTGTTGGCAACTTTGTCTAGATTATTCACATTATTATGAACTGTTGGAATTAACTATTAACTAAGTTCTAATTATACCTCACTTGAAAGAATATTTTAGGCAAATAGAATGCCAGATTCATTAGTGAATTTGTAAATTAAATCTTCTACTTAAAAAGAATTTTGTAGTAACTTATAGAATATTAAAATACAAACAAAAATATTCATTTGAAATCTAAATTCTAATTTAGCCAGGTCTAAAAACTCCTACATTAAATGAACTTTCTTATTTCTCTAGGCTTAAGCTTTTGTAATCCGTCATCATTTCCTTGGACTCTAACAGATTGATGCATACTTTTTCAAGTTTTTGGTTGGGAATCATGAGCTCCTTTGCATCTAGTAATCTTCTGTTTTGAAGAGAACATTTAGAACACAACTGAGGATTATATTTGAGTTGCATTTCAATAGGAAACTTGACTTCTCAAAACATAATGACAAAATTAGCCCAAACTTCCAACTGTGTATTCCTTTCTTGTTTACTTTTTATTCCTTTCTTGGTTTGTTTTATTGAGACAAAATTATACTATCTAGTCCAGTGAATGTATCACTATATAATTGCACTCTTTATTCACCTGTCTTAGTCGGAGTGCTAGAATTCCTGGTTTGTATCACATTGTTGTACAATAGTTTTTTTTAATTTAATCTAGATACAGACAATCAATTCTTAACTTCTCCATTAATATTTTCCACTAGTCTGATGGCTCAGACAGTTCATGTACTATTTTCAAAGATGTTCTAACATTTGACACAGGATATGAACATTTTCAGATGCACCTGAAGGGGTCTCTGTTTTATTCCTCCCTGGATCCGATCCCTTTATTAATGATGACTTGATTTTCTTACTATCTCTGTTCCCACCTATGTAATATTTTCAAGTTTTGGGGGGAAATTTCACTTGAGTATTTTCTAATATTGAAAATTATCTCTTGATTGTAGTCTTATAGGACATATTTTCTATTATTTTCTAACTTTTCTACACAATATGAGAATTTTTTCATATGTGTGTTTGAATACATAAGTGCCTCTGTGTATATGTGCGTGTTTGTATGTATATATGTATGCAAAAACCTCAAGCTCTTATTCAACAATCTTGCTCATAACTAGTATTCCATCACTTGTGCCATTCTTCCAGTGCATCTTTTGGCTAGTTAATTATAGATATTGTCTCAAGAATGTTCAGCCCAGACGGGATGCAAACTGAACTTCCCAGACTCCTTTACATTCTTAGGTTTTATTTCTCCAGGAGTATCAACTTTTGAACTACAAACATTTTTGTAGCTGCGGCCCAGATTTTTGACTCCAGTTCATATAAAGATAGATGAACATACACATTACATATGCTGAGTGTACCCTCTTTGAAATGTGATCCTAAGGAGGGTGCTAGTGGCTCACACCTGTAATCCTAGCTAATCAGGAGGCTGAGATCTGAGGATTGCAGTTCAAATCCAGCATGAGTAGGACAGTTTCTGAGGCACTTATCACTAATTACCCACCAGAAAACTGGAAGTGGTGCTGTGGCTCAAGAGGTAGAGCACAAGCTTTGAGCTGAAGAGTAGAGGGACAGTGCCCAGGCCCGGAGTTCAGGCCCCACTACCATCAAAAAAAAAAAAAAGTAAAGAAAAAGAAATGTGATTTTAGCCACCAGTTCATTGCTAGTATAATTCCTGTTCTCTCAACATTGCTTTTTCTTATCAGTTAAGTCCATGGTCTTATATCTGACTGGCATGGAACCAGAATTATTCTTCCATTGTACTTTTTACAAATTTGCATGATTAGCTACCATGATTTAAAGCTAGTAGCAGAAAGAGAGTGGCTTCATTCTTCATGTTCTACTTAGGAGTAATGCTTTATCTATATCACTCCCATAGGTCTACATACTGGCCTTGGCTTTATTATTTCAACGCTGTCTTATTTGCAGAGATTTCTATAGTGTATTGAACCATTATACTTAAACACAGAACTTCTCTTTCTCCTATTCCTGTTGTTTCTCCTTCTGTTAACTTATGTACACTTGGTTAATAATGCACAACACAAACACTGACAAAAATGTTTCTGAGAACCTTCTTCCCACTTAAAATTGGTCTTAATTTACAGAGCACTTAGGAAATTTGAACTTAATGTACTCCAGGATAATGTTTTTTTTATGTTATTGTGAAAATGGTGGACAGAGGTGTTAGAGTTACATAAGTAAGTTAATGAATACATTATCTAACAAACATTGTTTCCTCCTCTTTTGTTTTTCCCCTGCCATCCCTTTTCTCCCCACCGCCCCAACTCTCCCCTCCCATCCCCAACTTGTAAGTTCATTTTCAACATAGTGTCTTGTTCATGTCATTGTAACAATGTGACATAGTCTATACTTCTTTCAGCATTTTATTTCCCTTCCCCTCCCCACATTAGAAAAATGTATATGCAAGTTGCAGCACACCGACCTCGAATACAGTGGAAACGGATTATACCATGGAGGAAGAAAATAGAAGAGAAACAAAAAAATTCACATAATACATGGTAGATACATTAAAAACAATACCAAGAAAGAAAAAACAATTTGTGTTCGTATTTGAGGTTCATTTCAGTTCTCATTGTCTTATACAGCCATATGTACGTGGATACAGTTTATAAGCCATGTAATTTCCATATTTTCTCATTAATAAGTTGTCTCTGAAACACGTGTTACCTTGTGTCCAAAGATGTCTTTGTGTTATTTCAATGAAGCCAGAAATCATTCATTTTGCCTGGAGCAATACCGTAGATTGTTACTGGAAGTAAGTGGAAGGAACCTTTACAGGAAGTAGAAACAATCCAGGAGAGAAATTGAACATAGAGAAATGACAAAGTTCAAGTTAATTTGTGCTCTCATTTTTACTGTACAAGAAAATAATCCAAGGCTTGAAGGAAACTCTGCCCCTAACTTTTTCGAGGGCGCACTTTAGTCATAAAACTTTTCTGTAAACTTCTAGTTTAGAGTATTACAAAAGGAAACAATATGCCATTTGAAGGCAAACATAGAAAAAAAGGAAATAACATAGTTTTACAATGTACTACTACAAAGAAACAAAGACATGGAGGATCTAAAATGTCTTATGCATGGATATTTACCTCCTGAGATGATTGTCTTGATGCAAAATTCAGATATCCATTCCTTTATTCTGGTCCTGAGTTAGCCATATCAATAAGGATTCCAAAAAGCAGGATCCAGTGAGTATGATCAGCAAAAGGATCCTCTTTCCAAAACAGTGCTTTAAGGATGGGCCCAAAGAAATATGTGGGGGTTTTTTGTTTGCTTGTTTGTTTCTTTAGTTTGTGCTTCTTCTGGGGCTTGAACTCAGAGCCTGGACCCTGTCCCTAACAATTGTCTTTCCACCCACCTGCCCCCAAAGCTAGTACACAACTGCTTGAGCCAAAAGTCCACTTCAGGATTTTTTGGTGTTTAATTAGAGATAAGAATATGACAGATTCTCCTGCCTGGGTGGCTTTGAACTGAGATAGTAAGAAAGCTAAGTGACATCAACTATATGGACTTCTCTTTTGAACCAAGAAATATTAGATGAATTTTATGATAAAGGTAATATTTGACAATTTTTACAAAAGAGAATATGTGCAGCAAAGAAGCCATAACTTAAATAACTCAGCAAAAGTAGGTGCACTGAGTCATATTGGAAAAATTTTTCTGCTTGGGAAGATTATTATTGACTTCGTAGTATATTTTGGGGAAACTTAAAGTATATTTCACATTTTTGTTGGTCGTGGGGATTGAACTCTGATCCTGGGCACTGTCCCTCAGCTCTTCAGATAAAGTTGGGTGCTCTGCCACTTTAGTTACAGCACCACTTTCGGGTCTCTGGTATCTAATTGAAGATCAGTGTCTCATGTACTTTCCTGACCAGGCTAACTTTGCACCACATTCCTCTGGTCTCAATCTCCTGAGTAGCTAGGATAACAGGCATGAGCCACCAGCACCCGGCTCATATTTGCATTTATGTGCACTTAATGAAACTGTAGACAAATAATGGAAATTTGAATCAAATGATGACATTGAAGCATTTAAGAAAATTCGAGGTAGCAATAAATATGTCATCTTTTTCCATGTTGTTACATTAAAGACTCATAAGCTATTGGACTCTTATTTTAGCATCCACTGAGGTCTGCATCAGTGGACTTAATATAAATAATTGTTAGTAGAGAAATAGTGAAAGACTGAGATTTTTAGAAAGCAAAGAAGACCAGATATGAAAGAACAACACAGAATTACATAAAACTTATCTCACAGAGATTAAGAACTAGCCTAAGTGATTTAGAATGCTAAAGGCCATGAGGAATAAGGCGACTTAATAACTAGTTCTTTAGTAACCAAATATGGTTCCCTAGAACAGTTTCTGGTATAATTTAGTTATTATTATCATTTATTTCTTCCATATGGATTTATTCCTTCGCTTCTATCACAACTATTAATTAGCTGGTGCCTTTTTGGTGCCAAAACTGACCAAAAAGATTTCCAAATCTCACTTAGATTAATCCTCAACAGATATCTAAGCATATTCTTGACATTAATTTCTGTGACCTACCTAACAAAACGTTTTGTTTATTTTTATCAACACTGTCATCTAATATAGGTAAAGTACATGAATTAAGAACTATTGTTAGACCATAGTTGCAAGTAGCAATTTTATATTCAAAATATAGGTACTTTATTTGACATTTACTAGCTAAATGAATTTTTTGCCAGTCCTGGGGCTTGAACTCAGGGCCAGGGAACACTTCCTGAGAATTTTCTTTTCTTTTTTTTTTTTTTTTTGCTTGAGGCTAGCACTCTACCACTTGAGGCATGGCACCACTTCTTTTTCTGTTTACGTGGTACTGAGCAATTGAACCAAGGGTTTCATGCATGATAAGCAATCACTGTACCATGAAGCTACATTACCAGAGCCCTAAATGACTTTCTTAAGATGACATTACTTTTTCATTACATTCCTATGCATTATAATATAGCTAAGTGGTAGAAAATGAAGTGGAAAGCAATACTAAGACCAGTAAGGCTGACATTACTATCACATCACTAGAGAAGTTCAATGTAAGACCTTCAGGACTCATAGGGCTATTGCATGTGACATTATTATTTTATATTATTACATAATATTTTACATTATTATATAAAGAACCATTTACAGCCATCTCCTACATCCATAACATTCTGCTTCCACTTTCAAGTTCAAGAGCCAAAAATTTAAGTCTTTTTATTGATTGAGTGTTTTTCCAAGGAAGGAAGACAGAGGATGTGGAAGCTGATGTTGGAAAAATACGTACATTGGCTCCCAGTCCACATTTTTTGCATTTTTAAAAAGTGCTACTGATGAACTCCTACATCTACTAGACTATGCTGTCTGCACAAGAAGCAGATAAATGAAGACATTTATTCTGGTGGATAGTCATATATATTAACAAAATCCAGTTCTGGAAAAAAAGTTACTACTATAAAGTATTGTCTATAAAATGGTTTCATGTCCTAGCAGAACAAAATGTAGTATTGAAATAATTACTCCAGCTTTCTTTGAGATTTTATGCTGTCTCAGAATCAAGATGTTCTCGATTTCCAGTAATCTACAAGCATAAGACATGATTTGAAGATCTCAGTAGTTTTAGAAACAAAGGTACATAATAGCTTCCTTCCTGCAGAGACAAGTGATGGCATGTATGACTGATTGTATTATAGTTATCTTCTTTTTCCTCTTTGTCTCATGTTGCATATCTTGGCATATTAGTCTGTCCTGCATCAGCTTCCTGTAGGTGAGATTTACCTCTACTCTGCAATGTCAAGATGAGTCATGTGACTTACTTCAGCTTACAAAAATGAACCAGAAGTGGTGAAAAGTTATTTCTAGGGGAAGATTTCTATCTCATTGTCTGTATCTAAAAGCTAACTTCTTTTCCCTTAGCTATAAAAATAGCATATTTCCAGAGGTAATCTTCTTTCAACTTACATACTGGAAGAATACAGCATGTGAAAATGAGGCAAAACTCAAACACAGCAAGAATAAAGCTAATATTAGAATATTATATTAAGATATTAGTTTCTTACTATTCTTGTATACCTTTATGATAGTTGACTACAGTACATCAGAATTTAAGAAATACTAAACAAGTACTAAACAAATGGATAACACTTCCTGTTTGATGTTATTACATTTTTTAATAAATAAGTATTCTCTATGTGATCACTTAAGGGGTTAGCTATTTCTATAAATGTTGTTTAATCACTCTAAAGCACTGTATCAAATATCCACAATCATTATCCAGACCTTGTGATTGAGATGAGGAAGAACAAAATATCTAGATTTCTCACTTGCCTTTTCCTCTTCTCCTTTTCCTAGTGAGAATTCTCATCCTTTCTCCAAATTCTCCTATTAATAAAGGAAGAATGAGACATTGTGGATATCAAGCAAAAGACTTCAAAGCCAGAATTTTATTCTTTCAGAAATAGATGAAGTAAATCAGAGTGACTCAAGGAAGAAGAAAAACATGATTTTTTCCCTTTCTGGCTTCAACAATAGAGTCTGAACACAAATCTAAATGTTTAATACCATTGGCTTTTGCTCATTTTTTAAAAATATAGTGTTTTAAAATAAATAATAATTTTTAAAATTAAAAAATTTCAAATATGTAGTAATTTGTTGTTTGCTTTTGGGAGGCATGAAATGACTGCATTAACATTGTGTGAATTGAGAGGCTAAATTTTATCTGAATCTAAACAAAATGAAAAAATATATGATGTTAAGATAAATAGCTTTTAGGTACATTTTCAACATGACATACACAAAGGGACATCTTTTTTCTTCTTTTCCTCTCCACACTTCAATAAGCAGTTCATGTAATTCAAATAGCTGTGTTTCTTTCAGAAATAGTTTAGACATAAAAAAGGTAGAAGACGACAACTAGGATTGGTGGTGCATTCTTTAAAAATAGCAGTCAAATATCTATTAACCATAATTCCAAAATAATAACAATCAAATGCTCTTGAAAAGAGAAGATTTTAAGCAGAATATACAAAAAGTTATAATGCCAAAACTGCTTCAGGAGCTGCTCTCTGACACTTAAGATTTCTAGTACATGACAATGTTTTAATCAGGATTAAATGCTTTCAAGAACTAAATTTTTTCTAGTTATATTTCATTGAAGAAATATGTTGTTCAAAATTAATGAAAGGATAACAGGTTATAGTAGAAGAATGCTTATGCACTCATTGTGGTAGGCAGTAAAATACCTTCCTAAAATATCTATAGTCCCGAAATATCTAATCAATCAAATGTAGATTTACATTTTATAATGTTTGTAAAATAATCACCTTTCATTACCTAAGGAATAGAAATTTGAATAATTATCAAATGGGAAAAGTATACTCAAAAGTCCCAGCTGTAGTTAGAGGGACATCATTAGGTAAGAACCATCCGTAAGATGTAAAGATGCTACATTAGAAGATAAAAGAAAAGACAACAATCCAGATTCTGAAGTTTCTGGAAAGTGGAACAGGAAGTAAATGCCTTTTCCACTAGAATCATCTGAAAAATATTTTAGCTCTGTAGGTGGCTCAATTTTAATCTAGTGAGACTTCTTTTAGATTTTTGTCCTTTAGAACTGTAAAATGAAAATACGAATTATTCAAGCCAATTAACTTGTAGAAATATTTTACAGCAGATTTGGTTTAGTAAACTAACTCAACTACAGCCTTTCTTTGATGCAACTGCAAAGATACCACATGTCCAATTTTCTGAGAATAAGAAAAATTGCCACCAGCTTTGTACACATGTATGATCTATATACTACTAAGGGTCTTGCATTAATGAAGTCTTGAAATTCTAAATAATATTTAAATAAGAAATTACCTATCTGCATTTTCACATTTGGGGATCATTAAGTATCAAAGTTATGTAGAAGGCTAGGGTAAGAATATAGAAATGAAATCTGTCTTCTAATATTATAAAGACAATTTATGTCACTTTGATTTACAGCTTGTAAGGTAATAAAAAATAAGGTGAAACAGTAAGTCAATTTTCTATCTTTCCTAACTTTCCAACAGAATTTAGAGAATCCAGGAAAGATACAGCAATCCCAGGATGCCATAGCATGTTATAGGATCACTTGATGGTGAAAAAGAAGTTAACAAAAATGCATCCCCTGGAACAATGTGAAAGAAAATCTATGCCAACAGATTGTGATATAGCTAGAAAATAATTTCCACTATGCTAAGTCTTTGATATTTTAGGTTTGTTTACATAGAAACTTTCCTCTCTTAGGAAATGACTCTTTATTAATACCCAAGTGTTTGCAGCTTGTAACACAGAAACAAATAATGCTTCTAAATATAAACAAGCATGATACTAAGAGTAACCAAGGCTACTTGCATTGCTATAGCTGATAAAGAAGAATAATCTTGGGGAATAGTCCAAAAATCTTGAAATATTTCATACCTTTCCTCTTCTTCAACACGAGAAGTCCTAGTCTAGATATGTAAAATTTTAATAAAGGATTTTTATATTTCTTATTGTTCACCATAACCATTATTTTATAGACAAATGTTTACTGCTTTGGCTTAGGTGTTTTCTTGCTTTTGGGTGTTGTTCTCTATTATTTTGGCAACTACACAGAAAAACAAGATAAATCAATTTTGCTAATTTTGGATTGTTCAAAGTCAGGCTATCTTCAGTTTTCTGTTCCCTTCTTCACTGCTAATTAAAGTGTAATTATTGCTCTTTAAATGATAACAAAAATGTGATACTTTAACATATATTCTCATTGAAACTGGTGATTACAGGAGTGTGTGCAATTGTTTTATAATTGTTTTCAAATATTTCCTTGTCTATTTTCATTATTGCCTTTGTTCCTGTCTTTTAACCAGGAACACAAGGTTACACAAAAGATCTTACTAAGGAAAAGGTTTCAGGCAGAAAAAAATAGATGTATAATTAAAGGTTTCATCTCTTAAGAGACTGAAAAGCTCAAAAGACATTTTGTTATTAGTGGTACGGTTAAGATGACTTGAATATTTTGTTTCTTAAACTAAGTGAAATGCATGTACAATGTTACACTTGTTCAAAAAAATGATTATGGTTTATTCTTTTTTGCTTCAATGAGATGAAATCTCTAACAATGTTGGAGGGCATATTTATTTTAAGGTAAAAGGATTAATGATAGAAAGCCAAGGGAAATTCCTAAAACAGCACTGCCTATCACATATCAGTTAATTATAATTATGGCATATAAGCATATAAACACACAAATATGAATTGAGTGAGAAATGTGAGATTTACACAATTATTCAATGACTACTAATATCAGAAAACAATTCTTTACATTTATATAAACTATTATATCTAGTGAGGGTTTAAACATTTTTATAACATATATTTTAACATTTATGCCAAAATATTTGTTTATTTGTAACTGTTTATTTTTAGTTTTTGTCAATCATGAAGCTTGAAATATTGACTTGGACAATGTCCGCCAAGGCTTCAGCTCAATACTAGTGCTCTACCACTTGAGCCACAGCCAATTTTCTGGTCGGTCATTGGAGATAAGAGTCTCACTGACTTTCTTGCCTAGGCTGGATTTGAAATGAAGTATGGAGTGGTAATCCCATTCATTTATATGTTGTTTAATGATCAAGCTACATCATATCCGTTAATTTCGGCATGTAACATTTCTTTATAGTGAGAATGCTCATAAACTTATCTTTTGGCTATGATGAAATATGTATTCTTAAGTATAATCACTTTGCTTCATTTTTTTTTTAGTTTCACAGTCTTTTTTTGTCTTTTTTTTTAATTTTATTCCATTTTATTTGTGAACAGAGGGGTCACAATTACATGGGCAGGATTATGCGCATATTTCCTACCAAGCATTGCAGCCTCCTCCCTTGGTTTACCCTTCACATCCCCTCCCAGCCTCCCCCCTCCCCCCAATCCCAATCCCTCTCCTTCGCCGCCTTCCTCCGCCCCCCTGCACCGACACTGCAAAGCTCGTTTGGACATAACAACCTGTATTTCTCATTGTTGCAACAGGTCCACCTGTATCCTTAAACAACTGTTTTTTCCCCATCTCCTCCACAAGTTATAATGACATCAAATATAGTGAAAGCAGGGGTTATACTGTGGGGGAGAGACATACAAAGCAACAAAGAGATAATCTTATAAAGCGTGAGGAAGCTACTCAAAAACTGATACAGGATTTCCATGAACAACTTGAGAATACTCAAAGAGAAAGGGAAGAATGGCGTGAGCATGCTGAGAACACTCAAAGAGAACTGCAGGAATCCCAGGAAAGGGAGGAAAGAGAACTACAGGAATCCCACAAACGGGAGGAAGCTAATCAAATAGTAATACAGGAATTGAGAGACCAGGTAGAGAATACACAAAGATCACTAAAGGCATCCATGGGATCCATTAACAAAGAGCTGAAGGAAGTCAGGGAGACCACAAAGGGAATGCTGAATGGAACCCAACAGAAGAATTGGGAGTCTAAAGAAACCATAACCAATCAACTAAGTGATTTGAGAACAAACACTGAACAAAAAATTAAGGAAGTAAAGAAATTCATACAAGACATAAAACAGAGCTTCAACAAAGAACTTGAAGCCATCAAAGCTGACCAATTAGAAGGTAAAGAGATAAAAAACAAAGTAGAGAGCCTTTGCTTCTTTTAGTATAAAATTAATATATTTACTTTTAGTTATGGAAGTCTGCTAATTAAAGTTATATAAAACATGAATTGTAAAGTAAAAGATATTCATAGTTCTATTACTGGTTTAAAGAAAATAATTATGCATTTTTTCAATTATATTTCTTTGGAATGTGTAATATTCATTGATTTAACTTAAAATTGATAACAATTACATTATATCAAGTAGATTCAAACTTGTATTTGAAAATTGCACACTTAACACAAATATACTTCCACTTTCTTCTAACACATAATTAAAATAACAGTATAGGAAAGTTTGGTGTTATCTGTTCATGTGTAGAATCATAGAAACTCAGGAGGCTAAGACCTGAATATTTTAGTTCAATACCAGTCCAAACAGACAAAAATGTGAAAACTTATCTCCAATTATATAGCAGGAAGCAGAAGGTGAGATGTGGCTCAAGGAATAATGTGTTATCAGCCATGAGCAAAAAGTACAACAGAGACAATTAAACATTGAGTTCCCACCCTAAAAATGGCATATACACAAAAGACAACAACAAAAAAGTAGTATGAACATCAATAATAAAGACAAAATAGTAGAAAATTTCATGAGAAATGTTGTGTAAACATCTGGAAGTCAGAAATAATTTGACAGAATTTTGAGTCATGAGAGGTAAAAGTCACAGTATAATTTCAACAATCTCATTGAAGTTATTTGTGTTAAAACCTGGCTACTGCGTAATATGTGAAAGAGCAGACTGGATTACCTGACATAGCAGATATTGCCTGTAACTATACACCATCCCACTCTGTAAAAATATAAAATCATGCTTGTTAATTTAAAAAGAACCTCATGCTAGAGACTTTTTGGTCCATACAGAGTGGTCCTTATTTTGAGGCTTTATACCAGTGCTTTTATTATAACCACTCCTGTTTTACTCCCCTTCCCTGGTGCAGCTATACCTTACTTACTTGGCACCAAGCCACTCCTTAGAATTGGGCAAGAGCATTTGCTGATGCTCTTCCAACTTCTCTCTGTGGCTCTGGATAGCCAGACTCTTGTACATAAGATGGGTTACTTTGCTATCCAGGTGGCCTCAAACTTGAGATAAACATGTAACGGATATGTCAACATGAGTTAGTTTCAAACTATGATCTTCAGATCTGAGCCACTATGCTCAGTATTTCCAGTAAATTACTTAATCTTTCTGACACTCGTTCTTCCTGTGTGGAAAGTGAAAAGAATTACTTGTGGACCTTAGAATCCAGTGGGAGTTAAGACTAGGTGCAGGAAGTGTAAGTGTTCAGGATGTGTGGATAGAGTCTGACACTCGTATAAAACTACTGGTATTTATATTGAAATGAATTCCAGGAATTCAAAACACTAGGGATATTTTTGTTCTTGTTTATCCTTTTATGGACATTGAAGGAGCCAGAGAAATTCAAGGAGAACAGGGAAACAAATGCAGCAGTTGTACTCTGTAGAGATTATATTCACAATGAGCTATACCTCTTGTGGACAGGGACAGGAGGGAAAATCAGAGAGAGAGCAAAGTGATGAGATTGTCAAACAAGAAGTGAACTAATTAGCGTCTTATAAAATGGTGATCTGTACGTACACTACCTTAACAAAAACAATTTGAAAAATCCGGGTTGATGATTCTTTCCTCCAGTTTTTGTAGAGGCCCTCAAAACTCAGGCCCACCTGGAGTTTTTGAAGGTCAAATTATATGATAATTAATGTAGAGCCAGAATCTCTTAAGAAATATTATAAAAAGTATATCATTCTTGGTACCTTTTTCTCTTTGAATGGCGATTCTATATATTGTTGTCATAGCAAAATTTTTACTTTATGTTCTTAGTACTTGTCAGATGTTGAATCCTCTTAAAGCTTTGTGACAAAGTTCTGCTATATCTTGGCACCCTGCCCAAAACTAAAATGGTAATTAATCTTTGAAATTAATGTACTTGAGTATGAGTTTTATTTATTGATTTAACTTGTCGGTGGTGGTGAACTCTGGGCATGATTGCCATCCCTCAGCTCTTCAGCTCAGACTAGTGCTCTACCACTTGAGCCACAGTACCACTTCTACCATTTTCTGCTTAGGTGGTACTGAGGAATCAAACCTAGGGTCTCGTGCATTCAAGGTAAGCTGTCTACAACTGATCCACCTTCTGAGCCCCTATGAGTGGTATGTCTGTGCATAGGTCTATCAAGCAAATCTATTGAGCAAATGTATTCATTTTCCACTAGACATATGCAAAATTATGAATTATCTGCTATTTTAATGAATAAAATTGTTATCATTGATACTAGGAAGTGTTTGTCTCCCTATACTAAAAACATGGATGACGGTATTTTAAACTAAAACTACATAAGAAATTTTAAGATCTTGTTGCTAACAAATGTGTCCAGGTGTTATTACATTAAACAGAAAATTCAAAATGGTTTTTCTTCATAAATACAAAGATCAAAGGTCTTATAATACTTATTTCAAGATGCAAATTAAAGGGGAAAATCAGTCAAGAGGCAAAATTTATATTGAATGTTAATAGCTAAAGAGGAAAAGGAGATCCTAGATGGCAAACTAAAGGCAAAGCAATATCAGAGCACTATATGCTCAATATTAAATAAGAAGGTTTAATTGAAAAATTGAGCTGGAATGTGCACATCAGGCAAAAGCAAGAAATCAGAGCCTACCACCGTAAAAGAAAGACCATAATGCATATCTAAGAAAAAGGAAAAAAAGTTCCTGTCCTTGATTTCAATGATACATATAACCCCTACACACACACACACACACACACACACACACACACACACACACACACACACACACAGATGCGCGCGCACGCACACACACACACAAACACACACACATGAATGTATGCAACAGCTCAACCTACTCACATCCATTCGACATGAATCAAAGATATTCCTATAATATTTGAGACTTTAAAACTTTCTAGTTTTGTAAATAATTGATGACAGATGCATAAGCAAATGTTTTCTGAATAATACTCTGTTATGTAATTGAGAATTTATGATGGTTATATCTACTTAAAGTATCTTTGAATCTCGAAAGAATTAAACAAGAGACAATACTAATTTGGGACTATATTTCTACCAGCTATTCTGCAAAGGCTTCAAAAAATTATGAGAGCCAATATTAAATACCAAATTAATACAATTAATACATGTGTAAGTGAAGTGAAAGACAGTGATCAGAGACCTATGATGCCTCCAATTCTCAGGAGGCTGCACAGTGTGACACCTTTGATTCTGCTGTGCCAGGCAGACAGTTATTTTCTCTAGAGCACTGGCCCTGCTGGGGTTGGGGATGGGGGCTGTGTGGAGAGGATGGTGGGGAGGCCCTGACGGAGGCTGTGAAGGGAGGAAGATGGAGTTGGCCAACAGCTCATGCAGCAGTAGCCCCAAAGGCAGCTGGGTTCTGGAGAGTGTTTGTGAGGTGTGCAATTTGTGGTGGATTTGCTAGGGCCTGTTTGCTTGGTGAGGAGAGGAAGAAGTCTCGAGTCCCACCAAAACAGATAATGAAAAATGAGACAACCAGTGGCTGAAGAATTTTAAGAACAAAGGCAGGGACTTTTAGGTAACCTCTATGGCCAGTGAGGGCAGCAAGGCTGGGCCTGTGGTTGTCATGCCTCTCTTGATGCCCTTGGAAGTGAGGGCCAACTCTCCTGTGGGATAGGCCTCGCTCTTGCCTTGACGCCGGCACCAGGAATTGTCAGCACAGCCTCAGCCTGCCCAAAGGAGCTGGTCTGTTGTGGGTGCTGGAACCTGGGCAGCTGCTGGAAGGCTATACACAGCAGGACAGAGGAAGCATGGCTGGTAGGCTCTGCTCCAGCCTAGCCATGCTCATGACCACTGGGGAAGTACCTGCTCTGGATCAGGACCAGGCACTGCTCCCCAGACAAGTAGGGCCTCTGGAGACCTGTGCAGTGGCCGCCACGTGTGGGTTGTGAACCTCCTTAGAATGGCCAAGGAATCTCAATGGAGAGGTGCATTTGCTTCTGTGCTCCTCCCATCTTCTGGATTCCTGCTCTCATCCTGCCTCCTGCCATGTCCAACTACAAGGAGTCAACTTCTCCAAGCCACTGAGAGGCCATCCTGGAGATGCTCACAGGGCTATCCAGGCTGCTTCACCATGCATGCAGGGGTCACAGGGTGCCATCCTCCAGGCAAAGCATACCCCCATTTCAGCTTGGCCACCCCTGCCTAGGGGACCACAAACTGCATTCTTACACAGAAAGCCAGGGGTACACAAGGCCGCCCAGTAGTCTAAGTCATCCTTTCCTTCCTCCTGCTCAGGTGTGGAGCAGCTGTGGAGCCAACTGCAACATCATGTTTGATTTTCTAAAAAGAACAGGAAAAAAGCATCATTGTCCCAGATACTGCTGCCCCTGGGGTTCACTGTGTACACTAGTCTTGCGCTTAGATAAGGATCCCCAAAGACCATCATGGAGCCAATTCTCATGCAAGAACATTAGAGTCATTTATTGCAAGCTCAAGCCTGGACTCAAAACTTTCACCATTGCAGTGGGTCAGAGTTGAGAGCCCCGACCCTTCAGTTAACTGGGTAATCTTATAACAATCTTATTGGCTAGTAGGTGCAGACTAAGCAATAAGCAATAATTTGTGGAGGAGAAGGGAAAAAAATCAAATCGTTTAAATAGGGATACATGTGGACCCATTGCAACAATGAGATGTACAAGTTCTTATGGAGAAAAACGAATTTTACAACTTTGGTAGGGGGAGGGTTGAGGAGAATTTGATGGGGGAGCGAGGGGAGGATGGGAAAGGATGGGAGAGGGAAACAAAGGAGGAGGCTACAATGCTTGATAAGACATGTACTCATTATCTTGCCCATGTAATTGTAATCCCTCTGTATAGTCTTTTCACAGTAAAAAGTAAAAAAAATTAAAAATTAAAAAAAAAACTGTAGCTTTAGGTACTTTCATTTAGTGATGGCTATTGCTAGGGAGTTATGGGCAGAGCATTATTATGACATTTCACAGTTTTTCCAGGAATCTGAGTTCTAACTTTCAGTAAAAGTCTACTTACAATGGATACTTTCAGTAAAGGTCTTCACAAGGGATACTTTCTGATTATTCGGAGTCTAAGTCCAGAATGCCTATACTTTGACAAAGGCCTCTCACTAGATGTGTGTGTGTGTGTGTGTGTGTGTGTGTGTGTGTGTGTGTGTGTGTGTGTGTTGTGTGAGAGAGTCAGACACAGATGAGGTTTGGAGTAAAACACTTCTTCTCTTCAGCATTGAGTTTGGGTATCTATTGTTTGTCCCACCTCCCCAACCTGGAGTTCTGAAGTTGTCCTTCTAAATACTTTTTATCCTTTGATCTTCTTGATATTCAGATTCCTAAGGTCTTCTTGTGAACTTCCACATTGGCTTCATGAAGGTGATGCCTTTCTTCTAACTTTTTTGAAGCCTTTTGCTCTCTTTAAATCCAGTTTTTGCTGTGTTAGTGTTTTTACTTAGCCCAGACTGTGGTGGTCCATGCCGTGACTTTTAATTCAGAGATTAGTTTAGGCCAATATGAGATACTATACTTTCAGTATATCAGTGAAAGAAGTTCAGCATCTTTATTGAAACATTTTCCTGGTTGTAAATACAAACAAAAACATCCAGTGATATAAATATACAATCTGTTGTTTTTAGTTAATTGTGCAACAATGTAATGAAAAAAATCCTTTTACTAACTAAAGTGTGTATTTGAAATGGGAAAAAATAAAAAATTATAAATCTTAAAAATTGATGAAATACCAAAAGAAAAAGAAAGACACTGATCAGGAATGAAGTACAAACATAAATGTTTATAAATAAATGAAATGTTTGAAATTCATATCCACATAGCGAAGACGAAGTAAAATAAAGAGGAAAGTCAATGAGCTCCTATCTTACACACCAGAATAAATAAACTGCTGGATAGGTTGAAATAAATCAGGAACTATATTTGGTTTTGTGGCATTGTAAACTAGTGCAACCCATAGGAATATCTTAATGGAAGTTTGCACAATACCAAAAAGTCAGATATGTTGATGACCTTTACAGCAATTGGATACATATTGAAGGAATATAAATCAACATGAACATCCATGAACTATAGCAACAGATAAATAAGTGAACACCTATGTGCACACAATCTCAGTCACTTTCATGTATAAGAATTTCTTTTCTATGCTCCTAATCACCTACACAGAGAGTACATGAGTTAACCTTGAATTGTCTTGGAAGTTCTTTTTTGGGATACTGTAGCTTCATATCCTTTGTTCCCTATGTAGCCAGATGATATTTATTCAATAACAAAACTGTTACAGGCAAAAGTATCCACCCTGACACACAGAGTAACTTGGATTTCAGAAATGAAACAAATAAGTGGGAGGTATAGCAGTACTTTTCAAAATTGAATAGATTACATATTTATTAGAAAGCCGGGTGCTGCAATAGATAATAAATAAAAATAAAAAAATTACATATGACATCAAATTACAAAGTTCCAGGGCATTTCCCTACTCTTGAGAACTTGAGTAATCCATATTAAAAATAAATAAATGAAGAGACGAATATTTTATACCAAATTTCAAAACATACTATCTGTTATCCAAAGGAAATGCAATAAGCATGCATTTTTAATCTAGTAACATCATATGGTATGAAGAATCTGATTAACTGATTCATAGAAATCAATACAATGCAGATAAAACATCCGATATCTCAAGTGTCAACTTAGCAGAATACTTTCTATATATGGTGTCTATTTTACATATTATCCAACCCTATCCATCCAACAATGGCAGAAGGCCCTTCCTGAGAAGGTCCAGAGACCCGTCTACTGTGAGTGCTCAATGTAGACCTGTTCCCATTCTCTTTTATTTGGGCTTGTGATAGACTATCTGTTAACTTGCCAAAGGCACAATTTGAACAGGCTTCCAGTAATGATATTTTAGCTTTAAGAAAAACAGGGAAATTGAAGACAGAGGGAAAATCTACCTGATCCCTGAAAGATTTCTATCATTGTGCTAAACCTGTAGCTTTCTACTAACACTTGAACAAACTGCACTAATTGCCACTCCAACCACATGTCCAAAAAGTGGCTTTCCAAATATTGGCCTATTTTCACTTTGGTAAATCAAGACACACTATAAACACTATTGTGGCCCCATTTTACTTAAACTTTTAGCTATGGTTGGCCCAAGGGACAGCTGAACTTACCAAATTCGTAAATTTTAGGTCATCACACAATCACTTAATAGCCCTTAAACATGAAAAATACCTACCCATATAAGTCTGCATTACATACTTATTACTGTTTTTCTTCATTTGTCATGTTTTACATATTTGTGTATCCCAGGGCTTAGATCTGTAATATTCCTTCTCATGGTTGTTACTACTGAGTACAGTAATTATTTCTGTATTTTTCTCCAGCTCTGTTTTCTTTAATTCAAGTCCTTAATAGCATCCTGGCTACTGACAACTCCTAGCTACTGATTTTAGTAAACTCAAAAGATCCCAAAGTGAGCTTTGATCTCTGTCTACAAACCAACCCCTCATTACTATTTGATTAAGTGATAACTCTTCCAGCTCTCTTGTCAAAATAACTTGGAGTCATTTCAGACTTACATACTTTTTGACACCTCATATTTCATCTATGACCAGGTTTCAACAAATTAACTCACTGTATATTTTAGGAACCGTATATATGGTATATGAGTGCTAGTACTATGACTTAAATTTGGGAACTAGGTTCTTTTGTTTTTCTTTTTATGGGGGGGATCCGGTCGTGGAGCCTGAACTCTGGGCATGGGTGCTGTTCTTCAGCTCTTCAGCACAAGACTAGTACTCTATCACTTGAACCACAGTGTCACTTCCAACTTTTTTTCTTTTTGCTTATGTGGTGCTGAGGAATTGAACCCAGGACTTCATGCATTCAAGGCAATCGCTCTACCACTGAGCCACCTTCCCAGCTCCTTACTTTACTTTTTTGCGCAGGCTTTATTTAGTATAAAGATCACCTACAATGTGATTACCCACACCTTTTTCATTTAAAAAATATGTATATTCTGTAGCAATGTTATTGCCATTATAACCATAATTAGGAAGATAATGTGCGTTCATCTGCTCCATACATCTTGAAAGGTAATGAATGTGAAACTTACAGAATATCCTCAGATATGCCTGGTGGAAACCTGGATTTGTATTATGGGTCTATAGTTGATCAGTATTAGGTACTTGGGAAATGTGTTCGGCCTTGTTGCCTACTTCTGTTTTTAATAAAACACTTAATTCATTTCCTAACTGGAAGAACTATCATGAGCACTAAAATTACCCTAATGCAAGTGCAGTGCTTGGAATGGGATCTGCACATTGTGTAGTAGGTCCCAAAGAAGTCAGCTTCCATCAATATAGGCACAACATCCTACTTGAAAGCCTTAAGAAATATATACCCAACTGATGTTAATATGGGTGAAAATTTGTCTTTACAAAAAAAAGGTCTTTTCTTCATATGAAACAATTAATGTAATGTTGGGCAGTCCTGTGGCTTTTACTCTGAATGAGTTCTGCCTAAATTTTATTCTTACTCTATTAGTGGTAGCAGTAGCATTCTTTAGTGCTACCCTTCATGTTTCTAGTTCTGTGTTCCATTTGGAATAGTATTGTAACTTAGTTTATAATCTTTGTTAACAGAATAAATAAACTACAACTGCTGAAGTTTTAAATAAAGAGACAATTTTAAGTGTGCATTACATTTATGTGCTTAATACTTTCCTGAAATTATTCCTTTTAGGTCATATATCCCAAACAAATTATTTTTATGTTTCTTATATGATTTATTATATGATTCTTATATGATTTCTTAGAGATCCATAAATAAAACATCTCAGAACAGGAAAAGAGTAGGTAAGAAATCATAAAAACATTATTATGGTGTCTTAATGGCTAAGTGTCAAGAACATGTAACAAAACAGTTGGAATATTCATTTGCTCTTTTTGCTATTCTCTCACCCTTCATTGTAGAAACATTCTCACTATGAAGTGCCAAGTGGTCGGGACCTTTCAAACTCGTCTCACTGACAGAAGTGATGGGATTAGGACATGTACTCCTATGACTGGCTTTTAGGAAGTTCACAATAAAGCAATACCAGTACATATAAAGAAACTTTTGTGAGTGGTGTGTATTGACTTCCTCAATTGCCAAAATTAAATTCTTATGTCAAAACATCAAATTACTTACATTATAATATATGCAGTTCAACTGGCATCTCTAACACATCTATAAATCAAGTGCAAACTAAAAGCTCTATATCAAAAACCAACATCTAAGGCAATGGTGGAAATACAAGATTATACACAATAAATCTAATGGAGTGAGATCTTTACACTCGCAATGAGCAATGATAGCTGAATTTTTAACCAAGCTTGGAAAGTTCAGGTGTCCACAAACTATGTGATTAGAGATGCGGAGTTGACCTTGGTATCAAGATTGGAGGTAAATTTCAAAGGCAGCTAAGGTTGCTGCTGTATTGTAGCTCAATACAGTGTGACCCTGCCTGATAATGGTAAAGCACAGAGTAGAAGCTAGGCCAGTAAAATGTATAGGAAGGATTTTCCACTGAGAATAATTGCAGGGGGTGATCATCACTTTTGCGTTGAAAATGTATAGCCCATCATTCTACTTTAAACTCTAGAGTATTTCTGATCTGAAGACAATTATAGCAAACCAATGTGCTGTGATTGCTGAGCAGCTTAGGTGTGTATTACTGTAATATATGTAAAATTTCTATAGGTATGGAGTGCCCTGACCCTCACACTTCATTCTGTGTTGTGAAGTTTCATGGAGAAATGTTCATAATTATGCAATTCACACTCACCTAAGTCTGAATCAGTCAACTGGGATAAGACATTAGGATCATCACTCCAGTGATGAGGTTTGTGACCTATGAAATACATAACATTATTTCACAATGTATATGCGTTTCTGAAAATTTATGCAATACCAAATACCAAATGTACAAAAGGGACTATTGTCCATCGCTTATATTATCAGAAGATAACATACTCCTGAATTATACTTTCTTGCTAGAGGATCACAGGGTGACTGCTGATATTTGGTATCTTTTCAGGTGCTCCTATACATTTGTGAATTTTGGGGGGGAAGTGTTTTTCCATAGTTTGTTTTGAGGTGTTCAAAATATCAGTACTGTCACTAACCACAACCATGGAACAGCAAAGATGACGGGATACCTGGACAAAGAACTGAGAAATCACAGGAAGTGATAGGAAAGAAGACACCAGAGGACCCAAAGCCTCATAGCCCGGTTCCAGAACCCCAAATCCCACTTAACATGCTTTATATTCATTCTACTACAGGGGAGGGGGAGTGAGTGGCTACAGGTAGGTCCACAAACTAAGGCATCAATCTAGCTTGTGGTTACAACTATTAACTGAGGTATTGTTTGAATACATAGAGATAATTGAATCCCTTATTTTTAGGGAGCAGAAGGGAACAATTGTCATTATGTAATCACTTAACCACCATTAAAAAAAGAACCTCAGGGAAGTTAGGGAGTGAAGGGATGGTAGGGGGAAAACAATGGAGGGGGTAACAAAACTCAATAGGAAGTGTACTCATTACCTTGCTCATGTAACTGTAACCCTCTGTATTGTATCTTTACAATAAAAAATTAAAAAAAGAAAAGAATCCGAAGGCTTGAAGGAAATTCTGTCCCTGACTTTTTTGAGTGTGTTTTTACTCATATATAACTTTTCTGTAAAATTCTAGTTGAGAGTATTACAGCAAGAAATAATTTGCCGGGAAGTTCCAGTAAGATGGCGGAGGAGAAGCTGGAGGCTAAACAAGCTCTCACATAGAAAGCAGATTTAAAGTTCCAGTGAACAGTCCTAAGCCAGAGAATCACACCAAGTGTGCCATCACAGGGCAAAGAGTTATGCCAGAGAGGTAAAATCCAGGCAAGGAGACAGATCGGAGCACTTGCCAGGAGTTGCCACTGCTGCGACAGCTGTGTCAGGGGTGGCCATACCAACCATACATGGAACAGAGAGTCCGCGAGAAGGAGCCAGCAAGAACTGACAAGGAGCAGACATCTTCATCCTGTAGTTTGCAGACCAGAGATGACCCAGGAACCAAGACGCGGCTTGAGTAGAGGCCTAACGTCCTCACTCCCTCTCAGGGAGCAGAGGAGGGAAGGCCATCTCCCCCACCCCCAGTACCGGAGATCTCCATCTTGGATACTGACAAAGCTCAGTGGAGCTGCTAGCTCCAACTCAGGCATTGGAAGAAAACTAGAGTCATTTAGCAGGTCACAAGAACCTTAAAGTGACCTGCCAGACTCAGCTACACCCAGGGAAAAGTCACTCAGCTCAGTTACCAGCCCCAGGAATGGCTTTCTTCACTGAGTAATCAGAGACAGAGGGTGCCGCTCCCTTTAGCAGCCTTGACAATCTATTGAAATTTAGTAAACATAAACCCAGAGAGTGGCTCCTGGCTGGGCTCTGTAAGTTTCTCACAAACTAACCCCTGGGAAAAACTACTGTTTGCTGAAGGGCCTCAACTCTACCCAGAACCTAGCCTCATCACAGCATCTCCAAACTTCAGGAAAAGCCATCTCCCTCTTTTGTGACACTCAATGCAGATCTCCCTCTCATTGAACTAGGCTGGGAAGAGGATCACAAAATCCATGGTTAAGCAGAGCATTTATCTGCCTGTGCAAAAATACTGACTTAAGAAACCAACCAAGCCACAGGAAATTCAAACAGCACAAGCAGACCAGAGAATCCAACAAGAGGCTGGTTACGGACACGAGGGAGTAACAGGATTTTTCCCACCCCTCCCAAAAAAATCAAAAAAAAGTTTTATTCAATTTTTGTGCACCTTTTATAAAAAATTTTTTTTTACTCATTCATAGCACAGCTCACACCAATATTCGTCCAACTCTTCAATGAAATTGAAAGAGAAAGTTCACAACCAAACACATTTTATGATGCCATCATAATCCTCATCCCAAAACCAGGCAGGGACTCATCAAAGAAAGAAAACTATGAACCCACTTCTTTGATGAACATTGATGCAAAACTTCTCAACAAAATTTTGGCCAATCAACACAACGATCAAACAGGATTCATTTCAGGGATGAAAAGCTGGTTCAATATATGCAAATCAATTAATATTATTCATCACATGAACAGGAGCAAGGATAAGAACCACATGGTTATCTCAATAGATGCAGAAAAAGCATTCGACAAGATCCAAAGCCCCTTTATGACAAAGGTTTTGGAAAAATTAGGAATCAATGGAACATTCCTCAATACAGGCTGTATATGACAAACCTACAGCCAACATTATATTTAATGATGAAAAACTGAAGCCATTTCCTGTTAACTCAGGAACAAGAAAAGGATGTCCATTCTTTACACTTCTCTTCAATCTAGTATGAGAATGCATAGCTACAGCAATACGACAAGATGCAAACCTAAAGGGGATCCAAATGGGGAAAGAAAAAATAAAACTCTCCCTCTTTGCAGATGACATAATCTTGTATTTATAGAATCCCATAAACTACTCCCAAATTATTCAAGCTGATTCAAAACTTTGGCAAAGTAGCAGGGTATAAAATTAACCCCCCAAAATCAATTGCTTTTCTGTATGCCAACAATGAGAAAAGTGTGGCTGAAATTTGGAAAGCAACTCCATTTGTAATAGCCCCACAAAAAATAAAATACCTAGGAATTAACTTAACCAAAGAAGTGAAGGAACTCTATGATGAAAACTTTAAAAACTTGAAAAAGGAAATAAAAACTGAACCTAGAAAATGGCAAAACCTCCCCTGCTCCTGTATTGGAAAGATTAACATCGTGAAAATGGCAATACTTCCCAAGGCTATCTACAAATTCAATGAGATACCTATAAAAATTCTAACATCATTCTTCAAGGAAATAGAAGAGATAATCCAAAAATTCATATGGAACAATAAAAGACCACGAATAGCAAAAACGCTCATCAACAGAAAGAATGCTGCTGGAGGAATATCAATACCAAATTTCAGACTCTACTATAAAGCCATAGTAATCAAAACAGCTTGGTACTGGCACAAGAACAGACCTCAGGACCAATGGAATAGAATTGAAAACCGAGAAATGAACATACAGATCTATAGCCATCTAATCTTTGATAAGGGATGTAAAAAAATACGATGGAAGAAAAACAGCCTCTTCAGTAAATGGTGCTGGCAAAATTGGTTAACTAATTGTAGAAATCTAAAGCTAGATCCTTATATATCACACTGCACCAGAATCAACTCCAAATGGATCAAAGACCTCGAAGTCAAAGCAGACACTCTGAAAACATTACAGGATGGAATAGGAGAAAACTTAGGTCTCCTTGGCCCAGGCCCAAATTTTTTTAATAGAGTCACAGAAACACAACAAATAAAAGAGAGGGTGGACAAATAGGATTGCATGAATTTGCAGAGATTCTGCATGGCAAAGGACATAGCTAGCAAGTTCAATATAAAGCCCACGGATTGGGAGAAGATCTTCACTAGCCATACAATGGACAAGAGTCTCATATCTAAAATATACTTGGAACTCAAAAAATGAAATCTGCCAACAACAAATCCTCAAAGAAACAACTGTCCTATAAATAAGTGGGCTAACGACTTAAAGAGAAACTTCTCTGAAGAAGAAAGAAGGATGGCCAATAGTCACATGAAGAAATGCTCAACATCCCTAGCCATAAAAGAAATGCAAATCAAAACAACATTGAGATACCACCTCACCCCAGTTATAATGGCTATAATCAAGAATTCTAATAACAACAGATGCTGGAGGGGATGTGGACAGAAGTTAACCTTACTTCATTGTTGGTGGGAGTGTAAAACTTGTTCAACCACTTTGGAAAGCAGTATGGAGGTTCCTCCAAAGTCTCCACATAAAGCTCCCCTATGACCTAGCAATCCCAGTTTTGGGCACTTACCCAAATATTTACAAACAAGACCACACTAAAGCTACCAGCACAACTATGTTTATTGCAGCATTATTTACTATAGCTAAGATATGGAACCAACCCAGATGCCCCTGAGTGGATGAATGGATCAAGAACATGTTGAATATATACACAATGGAGTTCTATGCCTCCATCAGAAAGAATGACATTGCCCCATTTGTTAGGAAATGGAAAGACTTGGAAACAAATATATTAAGTGAAGAAAGACAAGCCCAAGAAACATAGGTCCCATGGTTTCCCTTATTTGCAATATCTAGTATATGTATGAGTCAAGCAGAAAAGGCCAGATAAGGTGATGTTAGGAAAATGAACCCTAAGATAGCTATTTCAATGTTTTTTTTTCTTTCATGCATTTGTTTCTAATGCCTTTATAAGATTATGTCTTTGTTGATTATTATGTCCCTCCCCCACATTATAAATCCTGTTTTCACTGTATTTTATGTCGGTATAAATTGTGGAGAGGAAAGGGAAAAAATAGTCGTTTAAATAAAGATACAGGTGGACCCCTTGTAACAATGAGATGTACAAGTTGTCATGTTGAAAACGAACTTTACAACTTTGGTTGGGGTGTGAGGATTAGGTGGGAGTGGGGGAGGAGGCTGGGAAGTGATGGAAGTGGAAACAAAACAAAGGAGGCGGCTTCAATGCTTGATAAGAAATGTATTCATTATCTTGCCCATGTAATTTTAACCCCTCTGTACATTATTTTCCCAATAAAAAATAAATTAAAAAAAAGAAATAATGTGCCATTTGAAGGGGAGCATAGAACAAAAGGAAATAACATTGTTTTAAACATGTTCTACTCAAGGGACTGGGAAGGTGGCTCAGTGGTTGAGCGCTTGCCTTGCATGTATGAGGCCCGGGTTCGATTCCTCAGCACCACATAAGCAAAAATAAGCCAGAAGTGGTGCTATGGCTCAATTGTTAGAGGACTAGCCTTGAGCTGAAGAGCTGAGGGACAGCTCCCAGGCCCAGAGTTCAGGCCCATGACTGAACTCCCCCCCCCAAAAAAAAAGTTCTACTGCATAGAAACAAAGACATGCAGGTGTCAGTTATCAATTCCTTTAATTTAGACCTGAGTTCTCCAGAGCAAGGAGGATTCCAAAGACGCATCCAGTGAGTATGATCAGGAAAAGGAGCCTCTTCTCAGACCAGTACTCCTTTAAGGAGGGTTCCAATGAAATATCTGGGTTTTTTTTTTATTTGCTTGTTTGTTAAGTTTGTGTTGGTTCTGGGGCTTGAACGCAGAGGCTGGACCCTGTCCCTGAACAGTTTCCTTTCCTGCCCACCAGCCCCCAAATCTAGTATTCTACTGCTTGAACCAAAACCCACTTCTGGCTTTTTTGTTGTGTAATTACAGATAAGAGTTTGACAGACTCTCCTGCCAGGGTTGGCTTTGAAATAAGATAATAAGAAAGCCAAGTGACATAAACTGTATAGACTTCTCTTTTCAAACATGAAATATTAGATGAAGTTTATTTTAAAGCTAATATTTGACAATTTTTTCCATTTTTTATTGTGAGAATACCGTTCAGAGGAGTTACAATTACATTGGCAAGCTAACAAGTACATTTCTAATCAAGCACTGTTTCCTCCTCTTTGTTACCCCATCCCATCCCTTCCCATACTACCCCCCTACCCCCTCCCTGTCCTTCCCCCCCACCAAATTTGTAAAGTTCTTTTTTCGACGTTACAACTTGTACATATCATTGTTGCAATGGGTCTACCTGTATCCATAGTTAAATAATTTATTTTTAGAATATATGACCAGCAAAAAATCCATCACATTACTCAGCAAAATTAGGTGCACGGAATCATTTTGGAATTATTTGTATTGCTTGGGAAGATTATTGATCTTTTCCTTCCTTTGAAACTTAAAGTCATATTTCACCTTTTTTATTGGTTGTGGGGCTTGAATTCTGATCCTGGGCGCTGTCCCTCAGCTCTTCAGTTCAACTTGAGTGCACTAACACTTTAGTTATAGCACCACTTCTGGGTTTCTGGTGGTAAACTGAAGATTAGGGTCTCATGGACTTTCCAGAGCAGGCTGACTTTGAACCACAATCCTCTGGTCTCAAACTCCTGAGTGGCTAGGATTACAGGTGTAAATAACCAGCACCTGTCTGATATTTGCATTTATGTATACTGAATGACACTGTTTACAAAGAATGGAAATTTTAACCAAATGATGACATTGCAGCTTTTCAGAAAAATTGAGATAGCAATAAATATGTCCTCCATTTCCATTTTGTTACATTAATGACTCATGAGCTATGGGACCCTTACATTAGCATCCTCTGACATCTGTATAGGTGAATTTAGTATCAGGAAATGTTCATAGAGAAATATAGAAAGGCTGTGATTTTTAGAAAGCAAAGAAGATCACCTATGAAAGAACAGCATAGATGGAGATACATTTATCACAGAGATTAAAAACTAGCCTAAGAGATTTAGAATGCTAAAGACAATGAGGAAAAGCCTAGTTCACAACATGTTCTTCAATAACCAAAAATGGTTCTCTGGAACAGTTTCTGGTATACCTTAGTTACTATGATTTATTCCGTACATCTGCAGTTATTCTTTATCTTCTGTCACAACACTTAATTAACCTCTGGGTTTTTGGTGCCATAACTGACCAAAATGTTTCAAAATCACACTTAGACTACCCTTCTCTTTGTGATTAGCAGTGAAGACACAAAATCCTGGAATCATTGAATTTCCAGAATTAATCTTCACCTGACATCTAAGCACATTCCTGGCATTAATAGCTGTGACTTAATGAACAAAACTTTTTTCAACACAGTATCCTAATATAAGTACATTAATTAGGGACTGTTGTCAAGTGTCAGTATGGAAGGAGCAATTATATAATACAAGTATGGGTTCTTTATTTTTCATTTACTAACTAAAAGCTTTTGTTTTGTTTTGTTTTGCCAGTCCAGGGGCTTAAACTCAGGGGTGGGGAATTATTCCTGAGGTTTTTTTTTTTTCTTTTATCTTTTTTTTTTTTTTTTTTTTTTTTTTTTTTTTTTTTTTTGCTAAAAGCTAGTACTCTACTACTTGAGGCACAGCACCACTTCCAGAATTTTTCTTTTTATATGTTACTGAGGAATTGAACCCAGAGTTTCATGCATGATAGGCAATCACTGTACCATGAAGCCACATTCCAGCAGCCCTAAATGACTTTCTTAAGATGGCATTACATTTTTATTCAATAACTATTTGTCATAATTATGGCCAGGTGCTAGAAATGATGTCAAAAGCAATACCATACAATAAGTCCAGTAAGGCTGGATGGACAATGAAGAACTGTCATGGTCTAGCAAGGTCACAGAGGGGCTTATCCCATGGAGCTATTTCAAGAGGCTGAGCAAGACAGCACCTGACCCACAGCCCACCTCCAGAATGAGAGGGCCACCTTGGGTTCTAGCCACATGGGGATGCCGAACCCCCTCCTCCAGCACCCATTCAACCAGTTCTTGTGAAAGAGGGAGAGAAAAAAGTCGCAATTACAATTAAGAAGGTTGCTGGTGGCTTAGAACTCTAATCCTAACTACACAGGAGGCTGAGATACAAGGATCATGGTTCATAGCCAGCCACTGCAGGAATGTCTGTGAGACTCTTATATCCAAAGAACCACCAGAAAACCGGAAATGGTGCTGTGGGATCAAATGGTAGAGTGCTAGCCTTTTGCTGAGGAGCTCGGGAACAGTGCCCAGACCCAGAGTTCAAGCCCCACGACTGACAAGAAGTGGACTTCCTACCACCAGAAGTCTACTGTATAACAACCATTGTCTTAGGGAGCATGGTAGTGAAGTCAGGCTGAGCTTCCTGTGAAGTTGAAGTCATAAGTAGGTCACCTGGCTTCTCTGTGCTTTGGTTTCCCTAGCTGCAAAACTCCACAGAATGAAGGATCCCCTTCCATATGGGATAGGGTAATGATGTAAGAGAGCCATGTTTTGTTTCATAATCCCACATCTGTTGCACAATTAATAGAAGGCCCCATCTGAGCCCTTTCCGGGTATCTTCTTGTCATTTGCTCATAGAACTTCAGAGAACCTTATCTGAAGGCTGCTCCCTCTGTGCCTAGCCATGTTTCAGAGATCCCTCTACATAAATCCCTTGCTTCCTAACAACTGTACTGTGAGGAAAATGAGGTCTGATGGGTGCAGCCCTATCCAGAGCTTCACCTATGGTCAAGAATCGGCTGTTATGGACTAAAAGTTGGGAAAAAGACATCTAAATTGATGACTGCGCATGTTGCTACATGTCTACCATCCCAACTACAGAGGACCAGGCCTGGAGGAGCATACCTGTCACATATAGGAGGACCTCGATCCAGCCCAGCCAGAGCATATATTGAGTCTCTGTTTCAGAAATGCCCAAGACAGAAAGTTGGCTCTTCAGAGCCAGGGAGAGGAAACAAGCAGGGGTCATGGTGCCCTCCAGGGGGGTCTGACCTCGGTAGGGATGATTTGGTGGCGACCACTCACCTGTGCTGCTGGGAGAAGCTGCTAGAGGCTGCTCCAGGTGGGGCGAGCAGTGATGGCAGTGGTATTGTGGGCAAATGGGCCCAAAGTAGAGAACCAGGTCCAGGGATCAGGTTGGGGCTTTAATCGGGCTGGCAGCACGACATTGTCTGATATTTGAAATCTCGAAAATTAGGAAAGGGGGAAAGCTGCTGGGGCGAAGGCAGACTTCGCAATTTCCTACTATACTCTGAAGTCGTCTTGAGTCTCTTCCTCACCACTCAAACACCTCACCTTCATCAACTGCTGGTAGTGGTTTAAACTAACAGTGGGAATCCTGGTGCTACTAGGCAACATGGAATGTGGGCGTGGCCACCATTCTTGTATCCCATTGGTCAGAAAGAACCATGAAAGAATGGGGGTGTTGACGGAATCCTGTGATGCAAGCAGCATGGGCAGTGTCAAGAAGTTAGCATTTCCCCAGCCCTTTTCAAAGGGAACAATGTCAATTCAGTTGGAGACAAGAGGGTGACCAGCTTTACCCAGATGGCTGCACAGATTATTGTGTATGTCTGTTTGTTGCCAGTCCTGGACCTTGAACTCAGGATCTGGGCACAGTCTGTGAGCTACTTTTGCTCAAGTCTGGCCCTCCAAACTAGAGCCACAGCACTTCTGGCTTTGTTGTCACTGAAGTTAGAAAGGGGTCTCAAGGACTTACCTGCCTAGGATGACTTCAACCATGATCCTCCAATCACAGCCTTGTAAGTATCAAGGAGGACTGCTGAGAGCCACTGGTGCCTGCTTAATCACTGGTCTTGCTGATGTTCTCGGACAAACAGGTTAGTTCCCTATCCTTGGTTTTAAGTGTTGGGAGCTGTAGCCCACAGTTCGAATCCTGGTCCTGCCACCTCCAAATGGCAGGAGATCCAAAAAACTTACTCCTATCTATATGATTAACAACAGAATGTGATGTGTGTCATCATTGAATGAGCAGTTCTTAAGTGATTCCAATATAAAATTATACACAATTATATTATAGGACACTGATCTATGTTAGTTAATATTTTATTGAGCATTAAAACAATCTCATTAATAAAATGGAGGCATAATGAAATTACTAAGAATTGAG
Source organism: Dipodomys merriami (assembly GCF_024711535.1). Lineage (NCBI taxonomy): Eukaryota > Metazoa > Chordata > Mammalia > Rodentia > Heteromyidae > Dipodomys > Dipodomys merriami. The sequence goes on along the minus strand of NW_027206546.1, from coordinate 1,063,392 downwards.
TCTCACATACTATAAAGGTGTCATTTTTCTGCCAGGACTGGTTTTGGAACTCATGGTCTTGGTAACTCTGATGCACTATGTGGGAAGGGAAAGCTGGTTTCCTTGAAGTCAAGAAATTCAAATCTGTTCCTGAGGCCTGAAATAGATCCCCACCACTAGAAAACATCCTATTCATGTACAATTTACATATATGATTTATATTTATAAACATGTGTTGACTATATTTCATTCAGTGCAGTTATTTAATTTTTTGTTTTATTCATGCATTGCATTGAACATTTATTTTATTGACTATTATGTCACATAAAACATTGATTACATGGGCCTGGGAAGGTAGCTCAGTGGTATAACTTTTGCCTTGAATGCATGAGGCCCTGGGTTCGATTCCTCATAAGCAAAAAGAAAAAAGGCAGAAGTGGCGCTCTGGCTCAAGTGGTAGAGTGCTAGCCTTGAGCTGAAGAGCTGAAGGACAGCGCCCAGGCCCAGAATTCAGGCCCCACGACCAGATTCCCCCCACAAAAAGCATTTATTACATTAATTACATAGGATATATGTCTGCATATGTATTCCACTTCATACCTGACACCCAGGACTTTCACAGAAAGGGAAAACATGTGTCACCATCAGCTTCTTACTCCACAATTCATTTTTTGGCAGTGCTGGCATCTGAACTCATGGCCTACAAGCCTACAAGGCCCAATTCATGAATGGGTGAGTGTCAGCACTCCATCCTGGGGCAAGTTGAGCTGACAGGCTGTTCCCAGGACCTGGTATCAAGCCCCAGGGGTTAACAAAATAATAACATTGATATGAAGATGGCAGTACATTAATAAATATATATCTTATCGAGTGTAAGAGATATCTATATATTATTCAATAATATAGATTACATTCCTACCTATTCCTGGGTTTTAATTATGCAGCCATGTCATTAATATTATTGTTTTCATCCTTAATGAAATGAGTGTCCTGAAATTATTGTGGTCCTGTAAGTAATAATATGCTTTAGTGCTTCATAAATATTAAATAAAGTCTATCAGCCTCCTGAAATGATGCTGTCTAATTTTATAGGAGCATCATTCACGATCAACTCATTCAACCATGACATTGAAAACATTCTATTGTTATTCCTATGGATGGGGGACCATTTTCTTAGTATCTCCTGCCATTGGTTGGAGTCAGGACGGGTACTCAAAATCAGGGACTATGTTGCCACATGGGCCTATGGCCTCCCCAATAGACTGGCAGCCTTCAGCAATGCAAGATGAAGTACCCTTTGCAACAGTGTCATTCAGACCCACATTTTTTCTGTGCATTGCTTTCCCTGCAAGGCCTGGGGGTCTAGGATCCGAGGAGCAGCTATAGGTCTAGTGGCTGCACCCCAGCCTAGGGTGATCGAAGCTGAGCAGAGTTGCTACAACCTGAGTTCAAGCCCCATATTGAGAAAAGTAATTTTTTTTAAAAAAAAGCTGCTTGGCTTGCAATTCATGCCATTTATTCTTCTAGGCTTTGTATTTGAACTCAGGATGTGGGTAAATCTGCAGCAATGTGGATGAAGGAGAAGATCACCGTACTTGAAGATGAGAAAGTCAGGCCTGTTCACTAGTCCTGAATTCAAGCCCAAGCTCTGGAAAACATACTAATTATATACATTGTAAGATAGGATTTATACTTACCTGTAGATGTTCAGTCCAAAGATGTTTGTTCCTTGTATTTTTTGTTTTATTCATTTATTTACCATTGATTGTACTGTGATGAAACCCCATTCTGTTTATTTCATTGATGACATCCTATCACAGAGCATCTAGATTTGTAGAAATGTTCTCCACCATACCAGGATTCTCAGGATCACACAAGATATTCAGAAAGAAGGAAAACAAGTTTCACACTTGGCTTCATACTCCACGATCCACTTGTTGGTAGTGCTGGGATCTGAACTCAGGGCCTAGTAGGACCAATTGGCCAATAAGTCAAGGTTACCACACCAACCTGTGAGCAACTTAGGAGCTAAGCCAGTCCCAGGATCTGACATTGATCCCCAAGGTGGTAGACTATAGTCATAAATTCATAATTTAAACATACAATCTATATTGACATACATCTGTCAACAGCATCTTGTGTTCAGTGAACTTCTCCTTATTTTGTAGCTACATCATGGAGGTATTGTGTATTTTACTAAGTATGGTGACAGGTATAACTGTGCTGACATGAATGACAAAAGGTTCCCATGGTTATAGGGTTGTCTATGAATTCCACTTCTTAGTTGATACTCAGGACTTTCACAGGAGAAGAAAACATGTGCAACAACTGGCTTCTGACATCAGGATGAATCTTTTGTCAGTGCTAGGATTTGAACTCAGGTGTGGGTAGCTCTGTTGCACTGTGGGGGAAGGGGAAGCTCACCATCCTTGAAGACTAGAATGTCAGACCTGGTTCAGGGCCTGATTTGAAGCCCAGCACTGGAAAAATAACAAGCCCACCTTTTTTAAACGTAGGACCTCTCTTTACCTACAGATGTGGTATGCATCTTGCATTCAGTGTAGTTATTCTTTTTATATTGTGTCTTATTCATTGATGAATTGTGCATTTTATTGGGTATGGTGACAGATATAACTGTGCTGACATAGATGACAACCTCTTCCCATGGCTATAGAGTTGCCTATATAGCATTCTCCATCCTGAATGACATCCAGGACATGCAGAGAACATAGAAACATGTGCAACCCTAGGCTTTTCACATCAGAATGAATCTTTTGGCAGTGCTGGAATTTGAACTCAAGGCCTAGCAAGCACAATTGGTGAATGTTTATTGGTAAGCACACCAGCCTGTGAGCCTCTAAGGAGCTTGACCATTCCCGGGACCTGAGATTGATCCCTGGTGGGGGCCAAAATAGTCATAAATTGATAATTAAACAGAGGATCTATATTTCCAAACATGGGTGGGTGGCATCTTGCATTTGGTGTAGTCATTCTCTTTATTTTGTGTCTTGTTCATTGATGTATTGTGTATGTTCTTAAGTATAGGTTGGCAGATATAACTGTTGTGAACTGGATGACAACCTAGTCCCATGAGTATAGAGTTGCCTATACTTTCTCCATCTAGCAGAGACCCAGAATTTGTGCAGCACAGGAAAACAGGTGCACCAACTCTCTTCTCACATCAGGGTGAATTTTTGGCAGTGTTGTGACACGAACTCGGGGCTTAAGAGGCCCAACTGCACAGTGGGTCCACGTGATCACACCAGACTGTGAGCCAGTAAGGAGCTGGGTGGTTCCCAGGAACTGAGATCGAGCTCTAGTGAGGCCAAAATAGTCCTCAATGCGTCATTGAAACATGGGATGTGTATTTACATCCGTGTGTGGACTGTATCATGCATTTAGTGTACTTATTGTCTTTATTTTGTATGCTATTCATGAAGGTATTGTGTATTTTCTTGAGTATATGATGACAGGTATAACTGGGCTAACATGTATAACAACTTATTCCCATGACCACAGGGTGACCCATGCATTCGCCATCCTAGCTGTGACCTAGTACTTGCACAGGAAATTAAACAGATTCAATGATTGGCTTCTGGCATCAAGATGAATTTTTTGGCAGGGCTGGGATCTGAACTCAGGCCTAGCAGGCACCATTGGTGAATGGTACCACATGAGCAGACCAGCCTGTGAGCAACGAAGGAGCTAGGCCTTCCCAGTACCTGAGTTTGAGCCCCAGTGCGGGGGAGTGTGGTGAGCACAATAGTCACCCATCCATAAGCTGAAGGTAGTATGTAAATATGTATATATTTGTATAGAGTAGGATTGATGGTGACCTGTGATGGAATCCAATCTGTGTGACTACTGATTCTTGGATCTTTCCTGATGCCTCCATTTCATGACTGTGATTATTATTGTCACGCTTCATCAACTCTCCTTTACAAATAATTTATACCCCATGAGTTTTGCCTATCATTTCCTACTTGCATCATGCACGAATTACTCATTAAACGATGAGATTGATTGCATTCCATGACTTTGCCTAGGTCCAGAAAGCAGTATCTCAGGTTCTCCCGCCATTCCCTCTTCATAGGAGGGCTGAATTCAAGCCTCATGCCTGGAAAAGATACTCCTTATATACATTTTAACGATGGGATTTATACTTCCTGCAGATGTTCAGTCCATATTGTGTTTGGTGTGGTTATTCATTTTATTTCTTGTTTTATTCATTTATTTACCATTTATTTTATTGACTCTGATGACACCTATACCATTTATTACATTGCTTACATTCTATCACAGAAAATCTAGATTTTAGATATGTTCTCCATCATGTCTGGCAGTGTGAGGATCTGAGCTCGGTGTCTAGCAGACCCAATTCATGATTGGGTGAGTTTCAGCATGGCAGCCTCTAGACAATAAAGCTGTCAGGTGTTTCCCCAGCACTGAGATCAACCCCCAGGTTTGGCCAAAACAGCAATACATGGATAGGCAGACGGTGTTAAACAAATAAATATGTATTGGTAAAGAGTCCCAGAGCCATCCATCTATGATAGAATGACAACTACTACGTTCCTACCAATTCTTAGGTATTTATTATCCCACCATTGAAGGAATATTATCCTTTTCATGCTTAAAAACATTAAGACCAATCAGCATTCTAGGATTATTGAATCCAAATTTAGACAAGACCGATGTATGAACTACTCTTTTAATCACTATTCCTATGCATAGGAATGAGTCTCTTGTGATCTCCTGCCATTGGTATCAGTACTGGGATTTGAACCCAGGGCATATGTTGACAGGTTGGCCTATGGCTTCACTGATAACCCACCAGTCATCAGCAAGGGCAGGGCAGGTCTACCTTGCAGCCATGTCATTCAGACCCAGGATGGTTACCGTCCAAAGAAAAAATCATAAAACCCCAGCCCTCTACAACTTGCCACTTTTTGTGCTTTCCAGGTTTTTTTTTCTACCTGCAAGAACTCTGACCCTAGGATCTCAGGGTTGGCTATGGGAGATCCAAGCTGAGGCAGAGTTGAAACGAACTGAGTTCAAGCCCTAGGGTTTAAAAAAAAAAATAAATAAATAAATAACATTATTTAAGTAAATTAAAAAATAAAGCTCCCTGGTTTGGAATTTCTGCCAATTTTCTTTCCTAGCCTGGGATTTGAAATCAGGGTCTTGGTAAACTTGTAGCAATGTGAGGGAAGAGTTGCCACTGCTTGAGTTCAAAACCACACAAAAATTAAAAACTAAGTCACTGACCTCGGCAGGGTGAAGTAGTTGTGGAGATGGGAGGCAAGGGATGGTAGGGGGAAAACAAAGGAGGAGTCAACAATGCTCAATTGGAAACGTACTCATTACCTTGCTCCTATAATTGTAACCCCTCTGTAAAACATTTTTGCAATAAGAAAGTACAAAAAAAGAGAAACAATATAGTTCTCAGAGAAGCACTTTAGAGGTAAGGAAAGTATGTCTGAATAGCTGTACAAAATTCTACACTGCTTTTTTTTTAATGTTCAGTATGGAACTGAGTAAACATGATTGCTTCCATTAAAAAAAGTAAGTCACTATCAAAACTGGGGCCAGTATTTCTGCCATTGCTAGTATTTGAGCTCACCATCCAGGTAACCCTTTCACCATGGGTGAAGGCGAAGCTCACTGTCTTTGAGGAGAAGAAATTCAGGCTAGAATTCCCAGAGCCTGAATGAAGGCCCTGCAATTGAAAAAATATTTCTATACATGTGTAATATATGATATACACTTACGAATGTTAATTTCATATTATGATTTTATTGATTTTGTAGTTTATTTTTCTATGATTCATAAATTGATTGATTATTGTATTTAGCATATTATACACATAATATTTATTACATTTTTCACACCTATAATAAAATTCTATGCAACAATTTAGGACATTGACTCATTTTTCATTAATATTTTATTAAGTATTGAAACATAATACATAATAAAATGGATGCATTTGTCACAGTTTTCACATGTTTAGAGTTTCTTCTAAGTATGAGCTTTGTCCAATCTTTGCACTTTTTCCTATTGGGATTTCTTTAGATGATTTATAGTCATAAACCTTTTCCTGAGGACAGGCAAGTGAGGGGTAAAATTGAAAGGATGGAGCTAGAAATGTGGCTTAGTGGTAAAGAGCTCGCTTAGCATGCATGAATGCCAGGGTTTGAATCCTCAGTGCCACATACTCAGAAAAAGGTAGAAACTGTGGAGTGGCTCAAGTGGCTAGCCTTGAGATAAAGGAGCTCAGAGACAGTACTTAGGCCCTAAGATCAAGCCCCAGGACTGTCAAAAACAATAGACCAGATGCCAGTGTCTCACACATGGAACTCTAGCTTCTCAGGAGGCTGAGAGCTGAAGACCACAGTTCAAAGACAGCTTAGCCAAGGAAAGCGTGTTAGACCCTTATCTCCAGTGAACCACCCAAAGACCCCATGTGGTGCTACTACTAAAGTGGTAGAGTGTTTGGCTTGACCTGAGGGGCTAAGGGACAGTGCCCAGTCTTCAGCTCAAGACACACTATTGGGAAAATAGTGAGGGTTAATCCAGACACTTTTCCTATTTGCTAATTATGAGATCATTCTTTGGAAAATGAACACTAATGTATACCAGAATTGGAGTCAGAGCTTAAAGTTCAAGTGTATCACATCCATATGCCCAGCCTCTCAGACTCTAGCATTGTAATCTTGTGTCCTACAGGGTTCTGAAAGGTCCAATGTTGAAAGGCTTAATATGCTCTCCAAGCCCATTGTGATAGCAGTTGATTTGTATTGTCAAGGTCATTACAGCTCTGAGCCTAGCAGAGCACCAGGAGTTCAGGCCTGTCATCCTAGCTCAGGAGACTGAGGATTGAGGATTACAAGGTGAAGCCAGCCAGGGCAGGAAAGTCTATGTGACTCTGACTTCCACTTCTGAAAGGTCAGATGTTCAAGAGCTTCCTTTGTTTCCCTTGGTGATGAGAAGTACTTGCACTCTAAATGTTCTTAGAATTTTGAGCTATAGAAACAGGAAAGAAACATTGACCCATCTTGGGTTCACATGAAGTTTTTAGGCTCCAAACCCTAACCCCGTTAGCAGAAAGAACTCCTGTGTAACACTGTCATTGAAGGACAGAAAACAGTTTCAAAACCAGGCTAGCTGCAGAGACCAGGCCTAGAGGATTCGGAGGCAGAATGTACACATTCAACAGATAAGTGAGCAGTAAAACCACTTCATATATTCCAGGCCATGCCAGCAATGGGAGGAAACCTAAAACACTCGTTAGAGTTACACGAGGGTCAGGCTTTTCTCAGCCTCTTCAAACAATGACTAATTAACATTCTTCCCACAAGTGAAGGGAGAATCAGGCTATCATAGGTTACCAATAGAGCCAGTTTAGTCGGGGAAAGGGGAGGAACAGAAAATCCCTGATCTCTGGTTTTAGGGAGTGGGTTTTTGACTCTCCATCTTTCAGATTTGAAGGCCCTTCTTCTACCTCTGCCAGTCCTTTCTCCTTCCTTCATTCTCCACATAATTAATTCAAATCCCCAGACCAACTATAGTCAGCGTTGTTTCTCTTCATTCTCCAAGCATCCGAGTTAGAACCTGGCTCTGCCCAATTGGCTCTGGTGCCCTTGGCTGCCTGAGAAATGGGAAAGAGAGAGTCTTCTTTCTCTCTGGTTGTGTGAAGGCAATACTGGTGTCCTGGCACACTGCAGAAGGCCTAGTGACTGGGAATTGTTCCCTTCTTTCCTCCTGAAATCCAAGACCAGATTCATCTATCATCTTCCTATCTATCTATCTACCTATCTAACTATCTAACTATCATTCTATCTATCCTATGTCTGTCTATCTATCTATCTACCTACCTACCATTCTACCTAGGTATCTCTTTGCCATTCTTGGGTTGAACTCAAGGCCTGGGCACAGTCTGTAGCACTCTACTACTTGAGCCACAACCCCAATTGTGGATTATTCTATGTATGTGCTACCGAGGAATCATACCCAGGGCTTCTTGCATGCTAGACAAGCACTCTCTCAGTAATCCACATTCCCAGCTCCCTCATCTTTTCCTTAATGGTAGTTTTTAGGAAAGTATGTTGCCATTTTACCTCCCCAAGTTTAATTTTCTGAATACTGGATACTTCTATGAAACCTGGTATACTTTTCCCCTGCCTAGTTTGTTATGGTTCCTGCATTGGCCTCATAACAAAATGTAAATAAAGGCTCCTGAGAGCGTCAGTGTATCATATAAGGCACAGGCCTGGAACCCTGGAAGAGAAAAGCCATGGGCCTGAAATGAAGAGAACGATGCAGTATATGAAAGGAGCATATCTGAAATATAAATTAGTAAATAAAAGGAGAAGCACTGCATAAGGTCTGTTTGCATTCAGGGAGGTAATATACAGACATAAGTAGGTAGGGCACTGATACATAAAATTGGCCTTCTCTTTTTGAAATTTTTTTGTGGACATCCCAGGGCTTAACCTCAGGGCCCAATGCATTCCTCTGCTGTTTTTCCCAAAGCTGAGGCTTTATTACTGCCACAGCTCCACTTTCAGCCATCTGGTCATTAATTGGACATAAGCACCTCCCAGGCTTTCCTGCCTAGTCTGGCCTGTGTCTCCTTCTCGGCTTTCTCTCTCAAAGCTGGAACTCTGCCCTCTGGACCACTGTTCCTCTTCTGGTTTTCTGGTGGTTTATTGGAGATAAGAGTTTCACAGAATTCTTGCTCAGGCTGAATTTGAACGGCAATCTCCCAAACAGGATTCAAGCGGCTTTCCTCAGGGATACACCAAGGAGTCCCTCCACACAAACCCTTAGTCTAAATCTCGAAAGGCACTAGAGAAAAAGAGATACATGAAGATGCTTCTAGTGGGTTCTAGATACTTAAGGTTGTAGACACACAACACTCACAATTACTAGATCATTTTATAAATTCACTGCAGCTCAATGCTAAGTGACAGAATTGACATGTCCTACGGACATTTGCTCCCAAATCCGGTGACACTCATTTCTCACTTTTGGCTTCAAACATGTGTCCCAGCGGAGATGAGGAGAGACAATCTTTCTCAGGTAAAGCAGTTCTAAAGAATATTGGGTAGTTAATTTATAAATTCAAACCATTGGAATGACCCTGCTAAGAAGGCAGATTGTCCAGATTAAAAATGAAGAAGAAGAGAAAGAAGGTGCTAGTGGCTCTTCACTGTAATCCCAGCTCCTCAGAGGGTGAGATGTAGATAATCTGAATTTGATTCCAGCCAGATTAGGAAAGTCCATAACACTTATTTCTAAGAGATCACAGAAAAACCCAGAAGTGGGGATGTGACTCAAGCTTAATGCATTACCCTTGAGTAAAATGTGCTGAGGGACAAGTTCTAGGCTCATAGTTCCACCCCAAGACCTGCCCCCTCAAAAAAAGCCTGTACTTCCATGTCTTTGGGTATGTATGGATATATTCCTATAGGTGAAGCTCCAGAGTAGCTATGATGAATGGCACCAAACTAGGTAATGTATATGCAATAAAATGATTTCACAACAGAGACTGCTTTCATGATAGTGCATGTTCCGGGGCTCCCCTCACTGTTCCCAGTGTAACCTGAGGGTTTCTCTGCATCCCAGGACTGCTGGAAGAAGTCTCTCTCATTGTCTGGACAGGCAGACAAAAGGCCTCAGTCCTGTACAACTGTGTAGCAAACAACTCCGTCCAGGTCAGATAGTGAGGATGAGTGTGGGTGGGCTCTGAAGTTCAGGAAAAATAGCTCTCTTTGTACCCCATACTATTTCCCCAGTGCTCTGGTTTGACAGGAAGCCTTCATATGTGCCACCTTCTGTGACAGGCCACAACCTGTGCACTTATCCTGGTTTTGTGAGACTCTATTCCCGTGTTCAGATATAGTGCTCAATATAATTCAAGAGTCCTTCTGGCGGACAAGTAGGGCATTTAACCTAATGAAATGTTTCATTGCCTGTGATGATGGGCCTATGATGCCTCTCCTAGATTTCAGGAAGCTTGGGAAATCCAAGGACATATCTGGTAGCACAAAACTTCCTGTCATCTAGGGCTGGTGAACCTCATCAGGTTTTGAAACATTTGACCTCTCCTAGTTGGGCCCTGGGTGGCCAGGTTTTGGGGTTGAACACAGGGCCTGGGTGGTGACCATGAGCTCAGTGCAGAAGCCTGGTGCTTTACCATTTTGTGTAACAGCATCACTTCTTGTCTGTGTATGTGTGAGTGTGTGTGTGTGCACGCACACGTGGGAGCGGGCGCATAGGCACATACACGATTCTTGGAGGTTGAACTCAGGACCTGAGCACTGTACCTAGTTTCTGTTTTTTAAGTATAGCCCTCTCCTACTTGAGCCACAGAGCCACTTCAGGCTTGTTTTTTAGGGTATGGTCCTGAGAAATCAAACTCAGGGTATCATATTTGCAAAGCACTCTAACCCTAAGACACATTCCCAGCCCTATACTTCAGGTTTGTTTGTTTGTTTCTGTCTTTTTTCATTGTTGTAGATGATGTCTGGGCCTGGGTGCTGTCCTTGAGCTCTTCAGCTCAAGTCTTGTGCTCTGAGTCCTTCAAAAGGTGCCTTGTGCTGAGTCCATTACACAGGTTTCTTTGTGCTATTTTTTTTTAAAGTATGCTGTGTGCTGTCCTACAAAAGGGTGCTATGTTCTTAGCCCTTGAGAGGTAGGTATCCCTGAAAATCACACACACACACACACACACACACACACACACACACACAGACACAAACACACACACAGAGACACACACACTAACAGAGGGTAACCATGCACCTGCTTATTGTGTGGGGTGGATGGAGAAGAGTCTCTCCCAGCCGTTGGGCTGAGGGATGGGTTTGATGCCATGGGCATCTGCTGGGGTTGGGAGGAAGCCCTGAGTTGAGGTGAGGCTGCTTCTTCCATGGCCTGTTAGCCTTAGGGCAGTCAGGGCACCACAAGGTCAGGATTGGGGGCGTGGTCGAGTGGGTTGGGGGCGTGACTGAGGAGACAACAGGATGTGGCCCAGGGCAAACAAATCTGCTGCACCCAGGGGCACATGGGGGCTGGCTCACTTGTGCAGCGTGGGTGGGGCAGCCCGGGAGAGAAGTAGGGGACAGAGAGAGACAGCAGAGAGAACAGGAGGCACAAGCACCAGGGGAGGCGGCATCAGTGGCTGACTTCTGCTGCTGTAGGATCACGGGTCTGGGCCAGGAGCACAGAGCACACAAAGCCAGCAGAGCAGGCACATCTCCCCCAAAGGCCCTGAGAGGCTCAGAGGCCAAGTAGGCCCTGGGTCTGAGATTCCAGTGCCAGGAGTTCAGCTGGGCCTAGGGCGGGCTAAGCCCTGCCAACCGCCTGCCTCTGTCCTGGCCCCCTTTCTTGCCCTCCGCGTGGCATCACGTTTCAAACATGGGCTGCTGGCTCAGACCTGCAGTGCCTCTCAGAATCATCCAGTGATGTGCCCCTGGCCAGCTTGTGGCCCTGACCACGTCCTGGCCCCCCATCCTCTGCTCTGGGCCTGAGCATCTGCCATTATGCTGCGATTGCTGCCCGCTGCACCCAGAATGGCAGCCTATAGCATCTCCCAGCAGCACACATGAGTGGCCGTCCCATGGGCCCACACTGCATGACCTCTCCCAAACCCCCTTCCCCACCCCACCCGCGACTCCTGCTTCCCTTCTCATATCCCAACCTTGCCTCACCAGTGCCAGGGGCCAGCCCTGGCTCTGCCACAAATGCTCCCCAGGAGTGGGAGAGGGGCGTGGTTGTCAACCCAAGGATCCCACCCCAATCCCTAGTGTCAGTGTCCCAGGAAATGGGGAGATGCAGGGTTGGGTGAAAAGGGGGCATCACCAAGCCCCTGGCCTGGAGCAGTGTTCCCACACAACCCCACATCTTCACCCTTCCTCTCCTAGGTGGGAACTTAGTGGCTTTATAAAGAGGTGGGGAACAGCAACTCCACACCTGCATCCTCGGGTCTTTTCCTTTTCTCTGGGGGTGGGGGAAGGTGTTGGGTGCAGAAGATGGGGAAAACTTGCTGTGTGAGTCCTTGTCCTCTGTTCTCAGTCACCCTCTCACCTGAGGAGGGTATTGGAAAATCCCACTAGGGAGGTGAGAGCACTGGGGTCAGATGAAAGGTGAATATCTGGGAGGAACACACTCCCTCTGACACACATACACTCGGCCTGTCCCCCACCCCCACCCCAGCTGTCAACAGTACTCACAGGTTGGTCACATTTCCCAGCTCTGCCAGCATATGCTGGTGTTCCTGGTCCATCTGTTCTACTTGTCCCTCCAAGAATCCACCCAGTCGCCCAGAAGCATCTAGGCTGGAAGTAGGGAGTCTGTCCATGTATGTAGCCTTTAGAACCCCATCCATTTCCTCAACACCACACCCACCCCAAGTCAGACACCCCCTTGGGGACCCCATGACCCCCTGCTTGTTTTCAGTCCTGGCTCTGAGGAGCCACCTGTCTGGGGATTCCTTCACCCAGCGTCCTGGCTTAGGGTTTTGGTGAATGGGGATTTAAGGCTGGTTGTTCGCAAGGGGAAGGGTTTGGCTCTGGAGAAGGTGAGAGGCAGGGTGGTGCTGTGTCATTACAGTGGTGGTCCCCTTGAGTGGGAACCCTTGGTTCTGACAAGGGAATGGGGAATGGGAACCTGCATGCTCCAGCTGTACATTGTCCCAGATGAGTAACCAACAAACTTAAGAGAGGCACTACTCTGAGTCTGTGTGTGTGTGTGTGTGTGTGTGTGTGTGTGTGTGTGTGTGTGCATGAGAGAGAGAGAGAGAGAGAGAGAGAGAGAGAGAGAGAGAGAGAGAGAGAGAGAGAGAGAGAGAGAGAGAGAGAGAGAGAGAGAGATCATCTTGCTCCTTGTACAGCCTGACTGTGCTCAGGTGAGTGATCATTTGGCAAATTGCAGGTGCTGCATGGAAGACACTTCTGTCACTGTTCTGGATGTGTGTGTGTGTGTGTGTGTGTGTGTGTGTGTGTGTGTGTCTGTGTGTCACCATGTCTAAAAACAACAAAAGCATTTTATTTCTCTGTGTGTATATACTTGTCGTTGTTCTTTTTTCATCAGTACCAAGTATGAGCCCAGCCACAATTTTTGTTTTCTCCTTCACAGTTTCATGGCTTCTTTATGGAAGATTTCAGTAGACATTCCTTTCCTCCGCTTTCCACCTCTCTTTTCCCCCTTTCCTGTAGCCCACAGTAGATGCTGGTCATGTGTTGGCCCTCCCCTAGGAGACCTGTGTGAACTCAAGTGGACAAATGTCCTTCTATCCCAGGCCAGAAGTTTGGTGAGGCGAGTATGTCCACAGCCACACTCTTCCAGACAGACACTCTGCTCTCAGTGTATAGTTGGAGCTAATTCAAGTGTTGGGAATGTGTCTGCCAAACATAATTAGGGAAGGAGATGGAGGAAAGGGTAGGGCAGGGGCTGTGAACTATGAGGTTTTGGGGGCTGGCGTACAGTGTGACATGGCAGATGTTTCACCATGACCAAAGATGGGAACCTTACCTAGGGCGTTTATGGTCTCTGTGGGCATCCAGGCCCAGGGTTCCGGGGCCCCACTGGTGGCGTGGATTCTCTCCCAGGGCAGTGCACCAGTGGTCAATCCTCCCTGGAGTCCTGCAGACTCCAATCTGTGTCCTGTCTGGGACATTTCAAGCTGTACAGTGGTAAGCAAGTCCATTCCCCCTGCTGGAGTCCACTTGGTATCAGGACATGGCAGTTAGACAGGGATCGATGGATGCCACTTTCTGTAACCTGCTATAGGCTGTCTGGAAGCAAAAGGGGACCACTGATTTTGGAACCCGTTAAGTTTGATTGGGACAATTTCAATACTACATTTTCCAGGTTTTTTAATTTAAGCTGGCAATTTCCACTAATGCTTTGGATGGACGATTTCAGCTGCCAAACAATGATGTTCAAAGCGGCACAGGCAGAGTTGCCAAGCCAGATTATTTCTTGCTTTGTATGTTGTGCCTTGACTGCCTTTCTCTGGTAGCTGCTGAATCGCCTCCAGTTCTCTCTAGGGTGACCACCTCAGTCGGGGACGTCCTGGGGAGCAGAGATTGTGACCTTGCCATACCCAGCCTGCCAGCTGTGAGCAGAGATGATTCCCAGCAACTGTACTGGATTCTGGGAGATTCAGAGACCCCAGGCTGCCCCAAAGACCCTTTGTCTGCAACATGAAACTTGGGGACTGGATGTGGTAGACCATCCTGGCTTGCCCCAGGGGGAAGAGAGGAGGCCTCTTGAGCCAGTCGTTCAGCTCAAGGCAACCTCGTTCATACCTGAGTGGGGAATTGAGTACCACAGAACTGGTTAGCTGCTGGACAGAGATCTTTGAGAAGATAGGCATCCTAGAGGCCCTGGAATCCAGTGAGTACATCATGGCTCACATCCTAGGAGTCAAAACAGTTAAGTGTGGTGCCACCAGGAGGGCCTGAAGAGGGAGGAGAGAGAACTGTGGGAGAACAACATCAGGCTTTGTCAGAGGAATAATTACAGGGGATTCTTACCTGAATCAGATGGGACTTTTCTGTAGTATTGTCATAGACAGATGCTCATTTATTTATCCGACAAACCTATACAGTGTGCACCATGCTCTGGGAGGTCTTAGACAATGATAAGTTCCAGGACTATTTCCACTGAAGAAACCTAGGTTTGAGCTGGATGCTGGTGCTTCAGGCCTGCCATCCTAGTTACTTAGGAAGCTGAGATCCCAGGATAGAGGCTTTTGGCCGGGGCAGGAAAGGCTGTAAGACTCTAGCCTTCAATTAACTACCAAAAACAAAACACCAGAAGTGGATGTATGGCTCAAGCCATAGACTGCTAACCTTGAGTAAAAAAGCTCAGGGATAGCACCTAGACTCTGAGTTCAAGGCCCATGACTGACACAAAGAAAGGAAAGACAGAGAGAGAGAGAAAGAGAGACAGACAGAGACAGAGACAGAGAGAGACAGAGTGAGAAAGAGAGAGAGAGAGAGGATGGTAGTACAGAGGGAGAAAAAGAGGAAAAGAAGGAAGAAGGGAGAACATGCAAGACTTGGTTTGGAGTCCCTGGATCAAGGGAGCCAACCATTCACAATCTCTGTGGGAACAGTTTCAGAGATTAAAACCATTATGTAGGATCAAGCCACTGACCCCTCAGCAAGTTCATGACATCCAGGAGCTGTGTGCTCAACCGACTGCAGAGGAAAGCAGCCTCAGTAGACCCTAGGGATCAGGGTGGGTCACTAGGTTTCAACCATCCCTGGCCCCAACGAGTTTATTTTCTGGTCAGATAAGAAGAAAGTGTCCAAGGGCTAGGGAGGTATTGGGGTGAGGGAGTGTGAAGGGGGGAGGCAAGTGATAATTAGGAAGATGAAGAGGGAGGATGATCCCAGGTCAGGTGTGTCAGGATATTTTAGCCATGATCTCACCTGACAACCTAGACTACCAGTGATAGAGCCTTTGATCAAGCCACACTGCTATTAAGTGTCCTGGCCCCTTGGTTTCACCATTGACGACCTGGCTGTCATTCACTACAGGATGCCTGTGCAGTACATCCTTGGGGGCTGGGATTTTCAAGTGCTCAATCGGGCTCAATCTGAATATGACACCCCTGGTGTTCATTCCTCCACGAGAGACAGAGGTAAGCATGCCACTGGCACATAACAGCCTGGGAATGAAGGCGGGATTGGGACCCATGTTTCTCCCAGACTTCATCTAGAAGGTGCTAGGGCCCAGTGACTGCCATTCCCAGTGGCAGAAGGGGGTCTCTTTGCTGGCTCAGTCTTTAGTCGAGATGGCAGATTTGGGATTCAGAGAGGGCAGACTGAAGGTGGGGCAGGGCTGGGTAGAGACTGGTGGGAAAACCAGAGGCACAGGGGTCTGAGCAGGGTTGCTTTTTTGATAATACTCAAACACAGGAATATTCCTGGGATAGATCAGCCCTTCCCAAGAGAGAGGGAGTTAGAGCCCCCCCAGTCTCAATCACTTGACCAAGAAACCCTTTGGTTCTCATATCATGTTTTTGGATAACTAGATCTCACCGTACTGTCCAGTTTTGAGGCAGGACTTTTAGAAATCCTGAGTCTTTGATAATGTCAGGGGATCCTCAGTATCAGATCATTCTTGAACGTCCTAATTTGGTGCATGGTCAGTAACATCTAAGACTGCCATGGTGTAGGACAAATTATCTTTAGAATCATAGCAGGGTGGGATCTGTTCTGAGAGTCTTGATTATTACATGTGAGCTTTGATCACCCGTGTGCCCACCTGCTTCCCTTTCTTGGGTGGATCTTTGCTAAGGAATGCTTAAAATTAGGGGTGTCTTGTCTTTTTTTTAAATTTAATTTTATTTTATTTGTGAACATACTGTACAGAGGGATACAATTGCATGGGCAGGATAATGCGTACATTTCTTACCATGCATTGCAGCCTCCTCCTTTGTTTTCCCTTCACATCACTTCCAGGCGTAGCCCCTCCGCCCCAATCCCAATCCTTCTCTTTCACCCCTCCCCCCCCCGTCCCCCTCACTGACGTTGTAAAGCTTGTTTTGGACATGAAAACTTGTACTTCTCCTTGTTGCAACAGGTCCACCTGTATCCTTAAACAACTGGTTTTTCCCCATCTCTCCACAAGTTATACTGACATCAAATATAGTGAAAACAGGGGTTATACTGTGGGGGAGGGACATACAAAGCAACAAAGAGATAATCTTATAAATATGTTAGAAACACATGCATGAAAGAAAAAAAACATTAAAATACATATCTAAGGGTTCATTTTCCTGACATCACATTATCTGAACTTTTCTGCTTGCCTCATAAATATACTAGATATTGCAAATAAGGGAAACAATGGGACCTATGTTTCTTTGGGCCTGGCTTACTTCACTTAATATAATTTTTTCCAAGTTTTCCCATTTCCTACCAAATGGGGCAATGTCATTCTTTCTGATGGAGGCAGAGAATTACATTGTGTACACATACCACATTTTCATAATCAATTCATCTACTGAGGGGCATCTGGGTTGGTTCCAGATCTGAGCTATGGTAAATAATGCTGCAATAAACATAGTGGTGCTGGTAGCTTTAGTGTGGTCTTGTTTGTAAACATTTGGGTAAATGCCCAAAAGTGGGATTGCTGGGTCATAGGGGAGTTCTATGTGAAGTCTTTTGAGGAACCTCCATACTGCTTTCCAAAGTGGTTGAACAAGTTTACATTCCCACCAACAATGAGGTAAGGTTCCTTTCTGTCACATCCCCTCCAGCATCTGTTGTTGTTAGAGTTCTTGATTTTTGCCGTTCTAACTGGAGTGAGGTGATATCTCAATGTTGTTTTGATTTGCATTTCTTTTATGGCTAGGGATGTTGAACATTTTTTCATGTGTCTATTAGCCATCCTTCTTTCTTCTTCAGAGAAGTTTCTCTTTAAGTCTTTCCCCCACTTATTTATTGGGCAGTTGTTTCTTTGAGGATTTGTTGTTGGGGGGTTTAATTTTTTGAGTTCCAAGTATATTTTAGATATGAGACCCTTGTCCGTTGTATGGCTAGTAAAGATCGTCTCCCAATCCGTGGGCTTTCTATTGATCTTGCTAGCAATGCTATTTGCCCTGCAGAAGCTCTGCAACTTTATGCAATCCCATTTGTCCAACCTTTCTTTGATTTGTTGTGTTTCCGGGTCTCTATTCAGAAAATTTCGGCCTGAGCCAAGGAGACCTAGGGTTTCTCCTATTCCATCATGTAATGTTTTCAGAGTGTCTGCGTATAGTTCAAGGTCTTTGATCAATTTGTAGTTGATTCTGGTGCAGGGTGATATATAAGGATCTAGCTTTAGTTTTCTACATGTAGTTAACCAATTTTGCCAGCACCACTTACTGAAGAGGCTGTCTTTCTTCCATTCTATTTTTTTAGCTCCCTTATCGAAGATTAGATGGCTATAGGTCTGTAGGTTCATTTCTGGGTTTTCAATTCTATTCCATTGGTCCTGAGGTCTGTTCTTATGCCAATACCAAGCTGTTTTGATTATTATGGCCTTATAGTAGAGTTTGAAATTTGGTATTGATATTCCTCCAGCAGTGTTCTTTCCGTTGAGGAGTGTTTTTCTATTCGGGGTCTTTTATTGTTCCATATGAATTTTTGGATTGCCTCTTCTATTTCCTTGAAGAATGAGGTTGGAATTTTTATAGGTATTGCGTTGAATTTGTAGATAGCCTTGGGAAGTATTGCCATTTTCACGATGTTAATCTTTCCAATCCAGGAGCATGGGAGTTTTACCATTTTCTAAATTCTGTTTTGATTTCCTTTTTCAAGATTTTAAAGTTTTCATCATAGAGGTCCTTCACTTCTTTGGTTAAGTTACTTCCTAGGTATTTTATTTTTTGTGTGGCTATTACAAATGGAGTTGCTTTCCTAATTTCAGCCACACTTTTCTTATTGTTGGCATACAGAAAAGCCATTGATTTTGGGCTGTTAATTTTATAACCTGCTACTTTGCCAAAGTTTTGAATCAGCTTGAGTAATTTGGGAGTGGAGTCTATGGGATTCTTTAAATACAAGATCATGTCATCTACAAAGAGGGAGAGTTTTATTTCTTCTTCCCCTTTTTGGATACCCTTTATGTCTGCATCTTGTTTTATTGCTGTAGCTAGGCATTCTAACACTAGATTGAAGAGAAATGGAGAGAGTGGGCAACCTTGTCTTATTCCTGAGTTAAGAGGAAATGGCTTCAGTTTTTCACCATTGAGTATAATGCTGGCTGTAGGTTTGTCATATACAGCTTTTATTGTATTGAGGAATGATCCATGGATTGCTAATTTTTCCAAAACCTTCATCATAAAGGGGTGTTGGATCTTGTCGAATGCTTTTCCTGCATGTATTGAGATAACCATGTGATTCTGATTCTTGCTCCTGTTGATGTGATGAATTATATTAATTGATTTGTGTATATTGAAACAGCTTAGCATCCCTGAAATGAATCCTGTTTGATCGTGGTGTATAATTTTTTGGATGAATTGTTGAAGTCGATTGGCCAAAATTTTGTTGAGATGTTTTGCATCAATGTTCATCAAAGAAATGGGTCTATAGTTCTCTTTCTTTGATGAGTCCCCGCCCGGTTTTGGGATGAGGGTTATGATGGCTTCATAGAATGTGTTCGGTAGTGAGCTTTCTCTTTCAATTTCATTGACGAGTTGGAGGAGTATTGGTGTGAGCTCAACTTTGAAGGCCTGGTAAAATTCTGCTGTAAAACAATCTGGTCCTGGACTTTTCTTTGCTGTGAGGTCTCTTATTGCTTTTTCTATTTCAATGCTTGATATGGGCCTGTTAAGATAGTTTAACTCATCTTGGCTTAGTTTTGGCATGTCAATATTTGCTAGGAAAAGGTCCATTTCTGTCAAGTTCTCAAACTTATTAGGATAAAGTTTTGAGAAGTATTCCCTTATAATGTTCTGAGTCTTGGTTGTTTCCGTGGTGATGTTTCCATTCTCCTCTCTGAGATTATTATTTTGCGTGTGTTCTCTTCTTTTTCTGATAAGATTTGCTAAGGGTCTGTCAATTTTGTTAAGGTTTTCAAAGAACCAACTCTTTGTTTTGTTGATTCTTTCTATAGTTTTTTTGGATTCTAATTCATTTAATTCTGATTTAATTTTGAAATTTCTTTCTGTCTATGGATTGGGGCTTATCTTGCTGCTCTTTTCAAGATGGTTTACATGTGTCATTAAATTGTTAGTTTCAGATCTCTCCCATTTGTTGATGTAGGATCTCAGAGCTATAAACTTGCCTCTGAGTACTGCCTTTGCTGTGTCCCAGAGGAGCTGGTAATTTGTGTGTTTATTTTTGTTGAATAGCATGAATATCTGAATTTCCTTTCTAATCTCTTCCATGACCCACTCATGATTCAACAGTGTGTTGTTCAGCCTCCATGTGATACCGGACTTTCTTTGGTGGCTTTTGGTGTTGAGTTCTAATTTTATTTCCTTGTGGTCAGAGAGAATGCAAGGTATAACTTCAATGTTTCTGAATTTAGACAAGTTTGCTTTGTGGCCTAAAATGTGGTCTATTTTAGAAAACGTTCCATGTGCTGCTGAGAAGAACGTGTATTCTGATGCTGCTGGGTGAAATGTTCGGTAAATGTCTGTTAAGTCTAGTTGATCTATGCAGCTGTTTAGATCTGCGGTTTCTCTGGTGAGTTTTTGCAGAGATGATCTATCTAGTGGGGAGAGTGGTGTGTTAAAATCCCCAACAATTAATGTCTTTGGATCTATATGGGATTTGAGGGAAAGTAGTGTTTCTTTGATAAATTTGGGTGCTCCATTGTTTGGTGAATAGATATTTATAATTGTAATATCCTCCTGAAGGAGAAATCCTTTAATTAGTATGTAGCAACCTTATCTCTTCTCATGAATTTTAATTTGAAGTCTATTTTATCTGATATTAGGATTGCAACTCCCACCTGTTTATGGGGGCCGTTTGCTTCGTAGTTTTTGTTCCAGCCTTTAACATTAAAAATGTGTTTGTTTTTATGGGCAAGATGTGACTCCTGCAGGCAGCAGATAGAAGGGTCTTGTTTTTTTAATCCAACTAGATAGTCTATGTCGCTTAATTGGAGAGTTCAGTCCGTTAATGTTAACAGATAGGACTGAGAGGTATTTGGTAGTTCCTGCCATGCTATGCACCTTCTTGGGGGCTTCGAGAACTGGGTTCTTCCTATGATTCTTGGATTCTTATTTTGGGTGCAGTTTCTTGGCCTTCATTGTGGTCTTGTTGGTTTTCTATGTGTAGGATGTCTTTAAGAATCTTTTGTAGGGCTGGTTTGGTGGACATGTATTGTTTCAATTTTCTTTGCTATGGAAGTTTTTTATTTGGCCTTCAGTTATGAGGGAGAGTTTAGCTGGGTACAGTATTCTTGGTTGATAGTTGTTTGTTTTTAGGGCATGGCATACATCATTCCAGTCTCTTCTTGCTTTGATTGTCTCTGCTGAGAAATCTGAGGTGATTCTAATTGGTTTTCCTTTATAGGTGGTTAATCTTTTCTCCTTGGCAGCTTTAAGGATCTTTTCCTTGGTCTGAGTTGATCCTGTGTGTATTATAATGTGACGGTGGGATGTCCTATTCTGGTCTGGTCTATTTGGGGTTCGAAAAGCTTCTTGTATCTGACTAGGCCTATCTTTTTGTATGTTTGGGAAGTTCTCTGCTAGGATCCTGTTAAACGAATTTCCTAGACCATTAACTTCTGTTTCTAGGTGCTCCTCTACACCCATTATCCTTAGATTAGGCCTTCTGATCGTGTCTTCCAGGTGTTGGATAGATCTATCATATTTCTTGGACTTGTCTTGGATGGTTGTATGTTCTTTCTCTATAATATCTAGGCTGTCTTCAATCCGTGAGATTCGATCTTCTGCATGGTCTAACCTGCTTTCAAGACTCTCTACTTTGTTTTTTTATCTCTTTTCCTTCTAATTGGTCAGCTTTGATGGCTTCAAATTCTTTGTTGAAGCTCTGTTTTAGGTCTAGTATGAATTTCTTTACTTCCTTAATTTGGTGTTCAGTGTTTGTTCTCAAATCACTTAGTTGATTGGTTATGGTTTCTTTGGACTCCCATTCCTTCTGTTGGGTTCCATTCAGCATTCCCTTTGTGGTCTCCCTGACTTCCTTCAGCTCTTTGTTAATGGATTCCATGAATGCCTTTAGTGATCTTTGTGTATTCTCTACCTGGTCTCTCAATACCTGTATTACTCTTTGTTTAGCTTCCTCCCGTTCGTGGGATTCCTGCAGTTCTCTTTGAGTGTTCTCTGCCTGCTCATGTCATTCCTTCCTTTCTCTTTGAGTATTCTCAAGTTGCTCACGCAAATCCTGTATCAGTTTTTGAGTAGCTTCCTCACGCTTATGATATTCCTGTATAAACTTCTGGGATGCCTCCTCTCTCTCCCTATCACGCTCAAACAGAGTCCTTTGTAAGTTGTCAAACTTCTCATTTATCATGTTTGCCAGCAGTATTTGTATAGCTATTTGGGAACTCTCCTCTGGATTATTCATTATCTGTTCTGACCCCTGATTATCAATATTGGGAGTTGAGATATCCGGATTTGCCACTTTTCTTGTGTTTTTCCTGCTTACTCTGCCCATTTGAGATGAAAATAGCACCAGTTTTGTGCTAGAACACTATCTTACGGCAACCATCAACCAAAGTTTGCATTTGTACAGTCAATAGTCTACAGGTACAATCTAGTTCAACAGATACATCTATTCAACATCAAACAACTATATGTTAATGGGCTTCGAACCGCATAGAAGAATTTGGAAAACCAGAAATTATTAGGGTTAGGGAGAGATGTGGGTAAAAAATAGGAATAGATTGGTGTGGGGAGGCACAGGGAGAGTTAAGTATGTCCTAATATCAATGCAGGAAATAGATTGGGTAGGATGCAAGTAGAGAGACAGAAAAAGAAGAAAGGGAAAGAGAAATGAAAAGAGACCAGAAAAAATTAGAAGCATAAAAATTAAAGTTATTATGGAGATTAAGAGACAATCTATTTAGAGAGGAATGTGAGTATATTGAGAGAAGGGTAGGGACATCGAGGAGATGTGAAAAACTTAAAAAAATGCTTAAAATATTATATAGGTATAAAGAGGTAGTACTGCTATTAAGAAATTTAAGTCTCAGAGGTTTTGAATTGAGTAATTAATTTGTGGATTAAGTGTGTCCACAATGGGGGATAGGGTTTACTAGTTAACTATGGGTTTATCTGAGGATGTGCAGGACAAGAGTTAAGTCACATAAAGAAGAACAAAAGAGAGGGAAAGGTGAAAAGTATCAGAAAGGGAGAAAACAAGATCAGAAGTTCAGTAGAGCTAAACAAAAAACAAAGAGATAATTAAAAAAGAAAGAAAAAGAGAAAGAAGACAAGAAAAGAAAGGAAAACGCACATTCACGTATTCCTAAAATAAAAATTATCAGGGGAAAAAAAAGTTACTGGAAAACAATTTTTTTTCAAAAAAGGCAAAAATTAAAGATTAATAAAAGTTTTAGAAAAGAAAAATTTATATATATATATGGTATCAAAAAAAAGAAGAAGGAAAAGAGAAAAAAAAGAAGAAAAAAAAAAGGTCTTTGATTTATTTTTTATTTTTTTGGGAGGTGTGGGAAGAATCCTGTATCTCCCTTGTGTCTGTGACCAGCCTCTTGTTGGAGTCTCTGGTCTGCTTGAGGTCCTGTGGCTTGATTGGTTTCTTAAGTCAGTTTGTTCGAACAGGCAGAAAAATGCTCTGCTTTACCCAAAATTTTGAGATCCCCTTCCCAGTTTAGTTTACTGGGAGGGTGATCTGCTTTGAGAATCACAAAAGAGGGGGATGCAGTGATGAGGCTAGGTTCTGGGTAGAGTTGAGGTCTTTCAACAAACAGCAACTTTTCCCTGGGGCTATTTTGTGAAAACCTCACAGAGCCCAGCCTAGAGCCATTCTCAGAGTTTCTGTTTTTCAATTGATTGTGGAGGCTGCTAGAGGGAGGGGCAGCTTCTGGCTCTGGTTACCCAGTGAGGGAAGCGACTCCTATGGCTGGCGCCTGAGCTGTGTGACTTTTCCCTGGATGGAGCTGAGTCTGGCAGGTCACTTCGCTGTTAAGTTCTTGTGACCTGCTAAATGACTCGTTTTATTCCAAGGCCTGAGTTGGAGCTAGCAGCTCCACCGAGCTTTGCGGTTATCCAAGATGGAGATCACGGGTGCTGAGGGGGGAGGGGTTGCCTCCCCTCCTCTGCTCCCTGAGAAGGAGTGAGGACCTCAATCTTCTACTCATGCCGAGTCTTGGTTCCTGGGTCGTCTCTGGTCTGCAAGCCGCAGGATGAAGATGTCCGTTCCTTGTCAGTTCTTGCTGGTGTTGAGTAGAATCCACTCGCCAGCTGTGTCTGACTCCTTTGTCCTGGGTTCTCTGTGACTCAGGTATGGCTGCGGCCGCAGCTGCGAACCTGCCGCCGCTGCGGTTGCTGGCAAGCGCTCAGATGTGTCTCCTTGCCTTGGCTTCCCCTCTGTTGCCTAACTCTCTGTCCTGTGATGGCACACTTGGGGTTATTCTCTGGCTTAGGACTGTTCACTGGAACTCTAAAACTGCTTTCTATTCGAGAGCTTTTTCAGAATCCAGTTTCTCCGCCATCTTCCCAGAACAGAGGGTGTCTTGTCTTTTATGCTCCAAGATAGGACTCTAACATTTGAACCAGAGCTTTACTTCTAGCTTTTTTGGGTTTAATTGGAGATAAAGAGTTCTCATGGACTTGTGGCCAATTGTGGAATCCATCTGCAGTCTGCAGATCTTAGTCTCCTAAGGGGATAAGATGACATGCATGGAAAAGTATCTTTGGCTGGGTGCCAGTGGCTCATGACTGTCATTCTCGGTACTCAGGAGGTGAGATCTGACGATCACAGTTCAAAGCCAGCCTGGGTAGGAAAGACCCTGAGACTCTTATTTCCAACAAACCATGACAAAACCAGAATGTGTGCTGTGGCTCAAGCCTTGAGCTGAAGAGCTCAGGGACAACACCCAGGCCCAGATTTCAAGCCCCACAACCAAAAAAAACAAAGAAAGTAAAACATCTTTACCTGCAAAAATGTGGAGGTGTGTGTGGGGGTGCTGTGGTTGAGAGACCAGGTGCTGGCCTCACTGTACAGACATTTCTAAGGACTCCCCAAGTTTTCCCCAGTTTGAAGCCACAGTAGGATGGGCAGTGCCTTACCAAGAACTCAAGAGGACGAGGCCTTTGGCAGGCAGTGATTGGGTGAATGGGTGCAGAGATCGGATTTTTGTGCCTGTATTCTCTCCAGTGAAGGATGGATTTGGATGCTGAGTGTCAAAGTTTGAAGTCAAGGGCTGCAAGAAGTTCGTGACCTGACAAATTGGGTTTCCTCTGGGTATATGAACGTGGCTAAAGCAGGGTACTGCTGGTGGCTCACAACTGTCATCCTAGCTATTCCTAAATCTGAGATATAAAGACCACGGTTCATGGACAGCTAGGTGATACTTCATATCCAATGAACCACCAGAAAACAGGAACTGGCACTGTGGCTCAAATGGTAGAGTGATCATCTTCAGCTGAAGAGCTGAAAGTCAGTGTCCTAGCCCAGAGTTCAAACCCCATGACCAGCAATAAACAAAGAGGTGGCTTAGTTTTCAACATAGCAGTGCGTATGGTAGGAAATTCCATGCTGGGTTATGAGACATTCAAGATATGTTAGAGGCTCAATGTTGTGTCTACAGTTGGACTGAGTAAGATAGTGCCATCTTCTCACAGGTCAGATATGATCCGAATGGAGGGAGTTCGTGGTTCTGTTCTCAGGAACCGCTGAGGCCTTGGAATGTCCGTGTTTGTGTGTGTGTGTGTGTGTGTGTGTCTGTGTGTGTGTGTGTGTGTGTATTTATGTGTCTGTGTGTCTGTGTGTCTGTGTGTCTGTGTGTGTGTAATTTTCCCTCATCTTTCTCTGTCCCCTTCTTAGGTGCCTGTCTTCCTCTTTCTGACTTCAGATGGTGCCCTTCCTCCACACCGGCCTTGCCTTTAGCTCCCTATCAGGATCTACAATGAGTCGTATATTGCCAGGGAAGTGGCGCTGTAGCTCAAGTGGTAGAGAGCTTGCCTTGAGCTGAAGAGCTGAGGGACAGCGCCCAGGTCCAGAGTTCAAGCCCCACGACCGACAAAAAAAATCCCGTAAATTGCCAGTGGCCTGTGTTCCAGCTTTTATCTGGGGCACAAGTCTGGCTGTCCAAATATTTGGCTGCCTCCAGCGGATACTGGTACAGCAGTGCCAGCTGGCATAGGTTCTCCCATGCCTCAGAGGGAGGGCCTCAGTCATACGATGTCCTGTCCTTTTCCTCAGCTTGGCCTCTGAAATCCCTCTCAACACGAAGGCAGTGGAGTGGGGATTGGGGGATTGCTGGTGGCTCTGGCCAACTCAAGCTTGACAACTGACTGAAGGCCACCTGAGCAAGGAGGATCCAGGGCTACATGGGAGGTGAGACCATGGTGGCTTGGAAATATTGGTCGGTGTCTAGGAAAAGTAAATGTACATTATCACAGGAAAGTCTATCTTCTGGCCATAGCTGGGCCTTCTAGACCATTCCAGATGCCCAGAATACAGAGGCACAGACTTTAGATTCCAAGGCCAGGGAGCTGGGGGATGACAGACTGGTATGACCAATATCTCAATGTTCTAGGGTATTAGTCTTCACCTGGCTATGCCCCTCCCCCCTAGTGTATGTTCACTTCTTAACCCAGTGTTGGCCACACACTGGCCACATGTGGCAGTACTGTTGAAGTGGCGGAAATGGAGGTGAGATCTAGGATGACCAAAATCTGGGTTTATGGCCTGCGAGGCTGGCAAAGGGTGTCTTAAAAAAATCTTTGAGCTGTAACTCAGGGCCTAGGCACTGTCTCTGAGCTTCCTTTGCTCAAAACTAGCATTCTACCACTTGAACCACAGCTCAACTTTCATCTTTTTAGTAGTTTAGTGGACATAAGAGTCTCATGGACTTCCTGCCTGGGCTGGCTTCAAGCTGCCATCCTAAGAGCTCAGCTTCTTCAGTAGCTAGGATTGCTGGCACCTGCTAATGATGTTAGTGTGTGTGTGTGTGTGTGTGTGTGTGTGTGTGTGTGTGTGTGTGTGTGTGTGTGTGTGTGTGTGTGTGTGTGTGTGTGTGTGTGAGTGTGTGTGTGTGTGTTTACTGGGACAAGAACTCAGAACCTAGATGTTATCCTTTAGCTTGATTGCACTAGGTTCGTGCTGTACCACTTGAACTGCAGTAGCTCAGCTTCCCAGCTTTTTGGTGATTCATTGGAGATAAGATTCTGCCCAGGCTAGCTTTGAATCTTGATTGATCCTCAGGTCTCAGCCTTGAGTAGTTAGGATGACAGGCATGAGCCATCTTTGCCCAGCTGACAATGGCCTTTCTCCACAGTGAACTTGGAACTTCTGAAATCTTCTTTATTTTTTCTATGCCTGTACTGGGGCTTGAACTCAGGGTCTGGGCTCTGGTCTCTTAACATTTTCCCTCAAGGCTTGTACTCTACCACGTGAGCCACAGCTCCATTTCTGGCTTTTGGTGGTTCATTGGCAAGAAGGGTCTCACTAATTTTCTTCCCCTGAGCTGGCTTTGACCCAAGATCTCTGATTTCAATCTCTTGATTAGCTAGGATTTACAGGGGTTGAGCCATGGTGGCATTGGGTAGAAGCTTTTCTTAAGCAAGGGTTCTTCCCTACGTTTGCCCTGACTCCTCCATGCAAAGGAGGCCTATGAAAAATAGGTTTTCAGCCACAGGAAATGGCTGGGGTACATGGTGAAAAGTCAAGCTAATCTTCCCCTGGGCCCCATTCTGGACCGTACCCTCTGCCCTACGTGTGATTCAAGTACAAACCTTGACCCAGCCTTGAGTGTTCAGCCAGACTTGTCTGAAGACCCAGAACCTTCATTCCCTCCACACCACCTGCTCTTCACCACACCTCAGGACCTTTGCCCATGCTGTGTACCTTCTGCCTGAGGCTCTCTGTCCTGTTCCACATCTTAGAACTCCTGTGGAATTTTGGCACTAGTTATATCACCTCCTGAAGCAAGTCCTTCCTTCCATTCTCCCTCTTTTAAAAAAAAGTATTGAGTTCCTAGAGATGGAACTTGGTAGGCTGACTGGCAAATGCTCTATACTGGTGTGTGTGTGTGTGTGTGTGTGTGTGTGTGTGTGTGTGTGTGTGTGTGTGTGTTTGTGTATTTCTGTGTTTGTGTGCCAGTCCTGGGTTTGAAATTAATGACCTGGATGCTATTCCTGTGTTTTTATGCTCAAGGCTAGCACTCTACTACTTGGAACCCAGCTCTACTTCTGGCTTTTTGGGTGTTTAATTGGAGAAAAGATTATCATATAGACTCTCCTGCCTGCACTGTCTTGCAATTATGATCCTCAGATTTCAGCCTCCAGAGTAGCTAAAAGTATAGGGGTGAGCCACCAGCACCTGCCATCTCCCTCTTACCTATAACCTCGGTCCTCCTCTGAGTCCCAGAAGAGTATGTCTCACCAAGCTCACATTTTTTTTGCTAATCTTGGGCTTGAACTAAGGGTCTGGGCATGTTCCTGAGTTACTTTTCCTCAAGGCTACATTCTATCACTTAAGCCACAGGGACACTTTTGGTATTTTCTGTTTATATATTACTGAGGAATCGAACCTCGGACTTCATGCTCTCTAGGTAAGCACTCTACCACTAAGCCACATTCACAGCCCAAGGCTCACTTCTAACAGGATCTATGAGGGTGGGATTTCAGGACAGAAGTCGCTGGCCATTTTATATCTTTGCCAGGATCTGGGACCAGCCTGAGACTCGTCAATGAGGAATGATGAATGAGTGATAGCCACCAGGCCCCAGAGATCTAGGCTCACATCCTACAGAGGGATAGGAAATATGGAGCCAGAACCTTCCACAACTCCTACAGCCTAGGAACTGTGGTCTCTGTGGAAGCAGTGGCTGGCTGCCTGATGTCCCAATGGAACACCTCAGCCAGAAAATAATACACCCGTTGCATACACCAGCCCAGGCAAGCCTTCAGGGTTTCATTTATTAAATGGCAGAGAAGGATGCTTTGTTCAAGCTACTGGCTCATACTTAGTACTCTCTGGGGGCTTTTCCCAGCTTACCCAGGTTGGGTGTCTGGGCATGGGCAACCTGCTGAAAGCCCATCGTCCATACATCATCCATCTATACACAGAGAAATGGAGTTACTGAATTATTTTATTTCTTTGGCAGGTATGAGGTTGAAATATGAGACTAGGCCCTATCCCTGATCTCCTTTTGCTCAAGCGTAGAGCTCTGCCCTTGAGGCACAGGCCCAACCCATGGGCATATTTTCCTGTGATCTCTTAGAAATAAGAGTGTCTAGGACTTCCCTTCCCTGGCTGAATTCAAATTGGCATTCTCTACACCTCAGCCTCCTGAGGAGCTAGCATTAAATACAGGAGGCACTGACACCTGGCTTTCTTTTCTTCTTGTTTTTTTTTTAAATCATGACAATCTGAAATCTTCACAGTGTTATTCCAATTGTTTACATTTGAAATAAATCATCTAGGCCTAGAGTTAAAATGCCAGGACTGCCACCCACAAATGGAGGGAGATCCTGACAAACTCATTCCTATTTATGTGAATGCTAATGGAATGTTATCAAAGTAATCAAAGTAATAATTATATTTGCGGTTAATTCATGATTCTATTTTAAAATGCCACAGAAAAATTATTGAACTTAAATCTTCCATTCTAGCACCATGGTATGATTCCTCTAATGGAAGGATATTGACTAATTTTTAATTAATGGTTTTATAAGTATTCAGCCATTATATTTCATTAAATGGAGACATAACTTAAACTAATAATTGGTAACTATATATATAATTTCATGATATCCTCACATTCTCTCTCTAAGTGTATGTATTGGGCACTATTGTGGCTTGATCACAGGTCCTCAGAATTTCCTGGCAACTCAGTTTGCCAGAGGATGGTGAGCTAAGACTGTGACCCCATTTATGGATTGGGCATTCTAGGCCATGAGTTGAAATCCAAGCAAAAATTTATTCATGGAGTAAGAAGCCACTTTTGACACATTTTTTTTTCCTGAAAAATATCATGGGTCTCAGTATGATATATAATCTATATGCAAATATATCCTGTGTGATAGGATGTAATAAATGAAATGTTATGTGTGTAATAATACTAAATAAATAAGTGTAATAAACGTCATACTCACTAAACCCATGCATGTAAATAAATCTCATATATGAATATTATTTTTTTCAGTTCTGGGGCTTCTATTCAGGCCCTGGGAACTGGTCTAAAATTTCTTGTCTTCATGGACGGTGAGCTTCCCCTTCAACCACAGTGCCACAGAGTTACCCAGACCCAGAGTTCAAATCCCAGGCCTGCCACAAAAGTGGTGTCAATTCCAAGCCAGGGCTTTTTTTTTTTTTCCTTTGGCCAAGCACAGGGCTTGAACTCAGGTCTTGGCATCTCTGCCATAGTTGACCCTTGGATCCTTGGACCCAAGTTCAAATCTCGGGGTTGGCAAAAAATAAAAAGGAGAAGGATAAAACAGAGAAGTTCAAGAAGGTGGTTTTACATTTTTCCCCTTTGCATTCTGACCATCCTGGGCGTAAATGAAAAGGCCCAGAAAGTGTACATGATCTTGCGTGCTGATGTTTGGCTGTCTATTAGGGAAGCCATAACCAAAACTTCAACTTAGGCCTGGAGGTAGAATCCTGGGATTGCCACTAATGATTGTTGAGAGATTATAAGAAATGCATGCCAATATACGTCTATACAAAGAGAATGTTATAAAAGTAACAATTAAATTAGTAGTTAGTGTATGAGTATACTATAAAATTATACACAATAATTATACTACTTTGACTAATTTTCAATTAATACCTTGTTATATATTCAACCATGATACTTAAAACTTGAAGGAATAATTTATTTGTCAATAATTACTAGTAATATATGTAATTTCATAATATACATACAACTTTCTCTTGTTTTATACATATGTATACATATATATGGATATATATATATATATATATATATATATATGTATATGTCAATCTACATATTTATCTGTTTATACACTTGTCACTCCTGGGGTTCAGTTGTATAGTGATGGCTTGTACATACACAGCCCTGTATTCGATTCTTCACTACCACATGCACATAAAAATCCAGAAGTTGTGCTGTCACTCAAGCAGTCGAGCACTAGCTTTGAGCGTAAAAACATAGGGACTGTGTCTAGATTCTTAATCAAGACCCAGGACTGGCACCAAAATAAGATTGAATGTTGTGACTGCAACTCTATAAGTATAGGGCTTCAAATACCTCATCACAGAGCAAGCCATGAGTCTGGTGCTGACAGCTGCCATCTAACCTGACTTAGCCAGAGGTATGCCACTACAACCCAGCTCCACAGAACCACATGCTGCTGGCTTGCTCACCCCTGTCATCCAAGGTATTCAGGGGCTGAGATCTGACACTGATGATTTTAAAACCCAGCCCTTGCAGGATGTCTGTGAAACTCTGTGCTGTGGCTCAAGCAAAAGGTCTTAGGACAGTACCCCCAACATTTTAGTGCAATCCCTATGGCTGACTCCCTCCCCCCAAGAAAACCCCACCAATTTCAAACATTAGATGTGAACTTTGTGCAGTTTGTGATGTGTTTCTGAAAGAATGGTGATACTGATGAAAGCACCCTAATACTAATGACAGCCTGTGGGATACAGCTATGTGATGAGTTCTTCCTGAGGTGTTGGGTCCTTTGTGTGGTGCTGTGTGCTGTGTCCTGCTCAGGATGCTATGTGCTAAGTCCTTCACAGGGTGCAGTGTTCTGAGTCCTGCATTGGGTGCTGGGTGCTGTGTGCTGAATAAAGAGTGTAATGTGTTTTGTCCTTCAAAGTGTGCATTCTTTCATCTTGCCCTTGTAATAGCTCCACAACTTGGATGATTAGGCAAACAAGAATACTGAGGCTCAGATATGTCCCCATGGCAGGGACAAAATTATGTATTACTGAAGACTAGTGAGTTTTCTACTGCAGACAATTGTTTTGTTTTGTTTTTAGTCGTGAACCTTGAACTCAGGGTCTAGGCGCTGATCCTTACCTCTTGGACTCATGGCCAGCACTCCACCACGTGGAGCCAAGGACCCCTTGCAGCAGAGTGCCACAGCCTATGGTTGGATAGCCAACGTCTGTCATCCTGGCTTCTCAGGAAGCTGAGATCAGAGTATCTGGGTTCCAAACTATCCCAGACAAAAGATCCCTTGAGACTAAGAAACGTGAAGTGGAAGCTGGGTGCTTGTGACTCATGCTGGTCATCCTAGCTACTCAGTAGTAGGAGATCTGAGGATCATGGTTCAAAGCTAGCCTGGGCAGGAAAGTCCTTGAGACACTTAGCTCCAATGAACCACCAGAAAACCGGGGGCTCAAATGGTAGAGCACAAGATTAAATCTGAATTGCTCAGGGACAGCACCCAGAACCAGACTTCAACTCATACAACTGACAACAACAAAAAAGACATAAGCAAACTAACAAACCTGAAGTAGAGGGCTGGGAATGTGCCTTAGGGGTAGAGTGCTTTGCATACAGGAAAATCTAGGCTTGATTACTCTGGACAACATCACTAAGAAAAAGCCTCAAATAGCTCTCTGTTTCAAGTAGGAGAGGGCAATCCTTATACAAGAGAAACTAGATACAGTGCTCATGTCCTGTGTTCAAGCTCCAGGACTAGTGTATGCACATACACACTCACACGTGCGCTCGCTCACTCACACACAAACACACACAGAGAGTAGAAGTGAAGCTGTGACACAAAATGGGAAAGCAGTAGACTTCTGCCTCTCAGGGCCCAACTAGGAGAGGTCAAAGGTTTCAAAACCTGATGAGCTTCACCAGCGCTAGATGACAGGAAACTTTGTGATATCTGACATGTTCTGAAGCTTCCAGAAAGCTAGGAGAGGCATCATAGGCCCATCGTCGCAGGTTATGAAACATTTAATTAGGTTCCGTGCCCTAGTTGTCTGCCAGAAGGACTCCTGAATTATATTGAGCCCTGTATCTGAACATCAGAATATAGTCTCACAAAGGCAGGATACGTTGCTTGTTACACAGCTGTACAGGATTGAGGCCTTTTGTCTGCCTGTCTAGACAATGAGAGAGACTTCTTCCAGCAGGACTGGGGTGCAAAGCAACCTTCAGGCTATACTGAGAGCAGTGAGGGGAGCCCTGGAACATGCAATGTCATAAAAGCATTCTCTGTGTTATGAACTCATAGTATTAAATACAAATTTCCTAGCTTGGTGCCATTCATCATAGCTACTCTACTCTGGAGCTTCACCTGTAGGAATACATCCATACATAGACAAAGAGGTGGAGGTACAGGCTCTTTTTGAAGGGGCAGGTCCTGAGGTTGAACTATGAGCCTGTGCGCTGTCCCTGAGCTCCTTTTACTCAAGGGTAGTTAAGTGGGCAGAGCCCGATTTGCTTTACAATATGTAACTAGACCGTGGAAGCTTAGGTGCATGATAGTGTGTGACCTTGACAATGATTGGCTCCTCTTCCTCCCCTCCCATGCCACCTGCTCTTTTTTGGTTTAAAAATGGCTTGCTCTGTGTTAATAAACGAGTTTTCCTGCTTCAGTTGACTCCCTGCTTCATCTGATTGTCTCCCGGGATGAGGGAGGCTGGGGAACGGGCAAGTGGCCGCACTAACCTTTCCTCGGATGCTGTCCGTCTTTTGTGGGATGAGCGAAGACCCGACAACATGGTAGATGAGATTCCAACACAGCTAGCAACATCTCCTACTCTATCCAAATAGGTATTTATTAGCATACTAGCTTCAGCTTATGAATGGATGAATATTATGCCCCACCCCCACCCCGGGGCTCAATCTCAGATCCCAGGAACCCCCTAGCTCCTTATTTGCTCACAGGTTGGTATCCTCACCTACACCCTTTCGCCAATTGGGCCTGCTAAGCTCTGAGTTCAAATCCCAATACTGCATAAAGATTAATCCTAATGTGAGAAGCCCATTGATCCACCTGTTTTCCTGTCCTGTGAAAGTCCTGGGTCTCAGGGAGGCTGGAGAATTCTATATATGCAACTCTATAACCATAGGAATAAGTTGTTACCCGTGTTGGCACAGTTATGTCTGTCATCATACTCAATAAAACACAAATGCATCCATGACTAAGACACACAATAAAAAGAGTAACTAAACTGAACTCATGATGCATTCCATACATATATGTAAATAGAGATCCTATGCGTAAAATAGGTGGGTACATTATTTTTTCCAGTGCTGGGGCTTCAATTCAGGACCTGTGACCTGGCCTGATATTGTAGTCTTCAAGGATGGTGAGCTTCCCTTTCCCCCACAGTGTTTTAGATTTACCCAGCTGTGACAGAAAAATGGTGCGAGTTCTGAGCCAGGTTGAGGTTGTATTATTATTATTATTATTATTATTATTATTATTATTATTATTATTATTATTATTGCCAAGGAAAGGATTTGAACTCAGTTTGTGGTAACTCTGCCTGAGCTTCAATCATCTCAGGGTGGTGGGCTGCCATGAGCCCATAGCCGATCCTGGGATACTAGGCCCTGAAGTCTTGCAGGAAAACACACAGAGAGAGAGAGAGAGAGAGAGAGAGAGAGAGAGAGAGAGAGAGAGAGAGAGAGAGAGAGAGAGAGAGAGAGAGAGAGAGAGAGAGAGAGAGAGAGAGAGTAAGAGAGTAAGAGAGTAAGAGAGTAAGAGAGAGTCAGACAGACAGACAGACAGACAGAGACAGAGGAAAGCTGCGGGATGGATTTTTACATTTTGTTCCTTTCCAAGGTGACCATCCTGGGTCTTAATGACATGCCTACAAAGAGTACTTCACCTTGCATTGGTGAAGGATAGCGGGCTACCAGGGAAGACATAGGCCCATGCCGCAATGTAGGCCCTGAGTTCAAGTCCTGGTCCTGACACCTACCAATATGTGGAATTCCCAAGACACTCGTTCTTATGCATCAAAATACCGATGGGATGTCAGCAAACTCATGATTGAATGAGAAGTTTCTGAGTGCATCAGTCAGTCTAGTCTAAAATTAGATGCAATGATCCTAGGACGCTGATTGATCTTAATAGTCTATTAAGCATGAAAAGAATCTTATTCCTTCAATTGTGGCATAATAACTACCTAAGAGTTGGTAGGAACGTAGTTGATATACTTGAATCCTAGGCAGATGTCTCTGGCACTCTATACAAAATGTATTTACTGGTATATTACCACCTGCCTATCCATTTATGGCTATTTTGTCCACCCCTGTGGCTCGATCTCAGGGTCTGGGAACTGCCTGGCAGCTTCCTCGCTAGAGGTTGCGATGTTGACACATTCATTCATGAATTGAGTCTGCTAGGCCCTAAGTTCAGGTCCCAGCACTGCCAACAATTGGATCGTGGAGTAAGAAGTTGAGTGTAACACCTGTTTTCCTTTTCTCTGAGTGTCCTGGGTGTAAGACATGAAGGAGAACATGTCTACAAATCTATATATATGTGATAGGATGTCATCAATATAATAATAAATGGAATGTGTGTTTTCACAGTCAATAAAATAAGTGGTACATAAATAAATAAAACAGAAATACAATAAATAACCACAACACACAGGATATGGACTGAACATCTATAGGTAGGTACAAATCCTATCTTTACAATGTATATAAATAGTGTGTTTCTCAGGGCTGGGGCATGAATTCAAGCCTAGGGACCAGGCCTGACTTACTTGTCCTCAAGCATGGTGAGCTTCCTTTTCATCCACAGTGCTGCAGGGTTACCTAGACACTAAGTTCAAATCCAAAGCCTGGCAGATAAAACGGCACCAATTGCAATTCAGGGAGATTTTTTTTTTTGCCAAGCAAGTTCTTGAACTCAGTTCATGGCATCTCTGCCTCAGCTTCCATCACCCTAGGCTGGGGTGCAGCCACTGTAACCAGAGACGATCCTGGGATCCTAGACCTCCAGGCCTTGCAGGGGGGGAGGGATGCACAGAAAATAAGTGGTGGGATGGCCTTTTTAAATTTTACACCATGACCATCTGGGTCTGAATGACACAGCTCCAAATGGTACTTCATCTTGTATTTCTGAAGGCTGGTAGGCTATTGGGCTATTGGGCCATAGTCCTGCAGGGACTAGAGTCGAATCCCAGTCATGTCACTTCTGGATGATGGGAGATCATAAGAGACTCGTTCCAATCTACAAGAATAACGATGGAATGTTATAATTGTCACGGTTGAATGAGTTACTCATGAATGATATTCGTATAAAATTAGACATCATGGTTTCAGTGGGCTGGTTGATTTTATATAATATGAAACATTAAAAGAATACTCTTTCTTACAGGGATGCAATGATATCAGGACACCGATTTACTTAAGAGTATATTTATTTATTTTTTATTGTGAAAATTCTGTACAGAGGGGTTACAATTACATGGGCAAGATAATGAGTACATTTCTTATCAAGCATTGTAGCCTCCTATATTTTTTCTCCTTCCCATCCATTCCCATCCTTCCCCCACCTCTCCACCCAATCCTCCCCAAACCCCCTTCCCAACCCCACCCCTGCACCAAAGTTGTAAAAGTAGTTTTCAACATAACGATTTGTACATATCATTGAGGATGAAAACAATAACATTAATTACATGGAGGCATAATAATACCCAAGAATTGGTAGGAATATAGTCTATATAAGTGAATAATGGATAGACACCTCTGGCACTCAATAAAGATATATGTTTATTAGCCTACTACCATCTGAATGTCAATTTGTTCTTATTTTGTCAACCGCAGGGGCTCTATCTCAGGCCCTGGGAACTTCCTGTCAGCTCAATTTGCCCCAGGATGGCATGCTGACACTGACCCATTCATGAATTTTGCCCTGTAGGCCATGAGTTCAGCTGCCAGAACTCCCAAACAATGAATCATAGAGTAAAAAGCTGATGGTGACACATGTTTTCCTTTTCTGTGAAAGTCCTGGGTGTCATATATGAAGTAGAATACATATGCACACCTATATCCTATGTAATCAATGTAATCAATGTTCTATGTGCCATAATAGACAATAAAATAAACAGTCAATACATGAACAAAACAAAAATAAAATGAATAAATATACTGAACTCAATATGTACATACATATGTCTGTAAATATAAATCATATATTTAAAATATACATGAATAGGATTTTATCTAGTGTGGAGGATTGATTTCAGGCCTAAGGAACAGACTTGAATTTCTTGACTTCAAGGAGGCAAGCCTCCCCTTCCTACACAGTGCAACATATTTAACAAGACCATGAGTTCAAATCCCTGTCCTGACAGAAAAATGGCATCTCTATGCAATCTGACACCCAATTCTTAGGTATTTCATTCTGCCTCCATTTAATGAATGTGATTGTTTAAATGCTTAATAAAGTATTAACTAAAATCGATCAGTGTCCTATAATTGTGTATTATTTTATACTGGAATCATTCAAGAACTTCCCATTCAATCATGACATATATCACATTCCATTGGTATTCATATGGATAAAACGAGTTTCTTAGGATCTGCTGCCATTTGGAAGTGGCAGGACCAGGATTCAAACTGTGGGCTCCAGCTCCCACCACTTAAACCTGAGGATAGGGAACTCACCTGTCTGTTTAAGAACATCAGCAAGACCAATAATTAGGCAGGAACCACTGGCTGTCAGCAGTCCTTGATACCTACAAGGCTGTGAAAGGAGGGTCATGTTCAAAGTCAGCCAAGGCAGGAAAGTCCTTGAGACCACTGTCCAACGTAAGTGGCAACAAAGCCACAAGAAGAGATGTGTGTCTCACACTAGCCTTGATCAAATGCAGCTCACAGACTGTGCCCAGATCCTGAGTTCAAGGTCCAAGACTGGCAAAAAACAGACATACACAACAACTTGTACAGCCACCCAGGTAAAGCGGGTCACAATTTTGTCCCCAACTGAATTGGACAGAGTTCCTTGGGAAAGGGTCTGGCGAAGCCACTGTCATCTTTACTCTGCCCATTTTGCCTGTATCACAGGATTCCAGCCACAACCCCATTCTTTCATGGTTCTTTCTGACCAATGGGATTCAAGAATGCTGACCATGCTCATATTCCATGCTGCCCTGTAGCACCAGAATTCCCTCTATTGGTTGACACCACTACCTGCCATTGAGGAAAGTAGAGGTGGCTGAGTGGTGAGCAAGAGATTTGAGGCAACATTGGAGTAGGTTAGGATATTGACCTCTTAGTCACTTTTTGAGAGAAGAGAGGATTTCCCAGAGCCTGGGAATGTGGCCAGCCCATCTTTCCCATCACAGCTCTCAGATATCTGAAACAAAAAGATTCCGTGAGAGAGCTGAGGACAAGAACTACTACAAGAACACCAGCAGAAGAATACTCCCATCAAATCTACAACATTCAACAAAACAAAGAACACGAAAAAAGGAGGGATGCTCAAGATCATCTTATAAATATGATAGAAACAATTGCATAAAAGGAAAGAAAAACAAAAAAAAACATTTGAATACTTATCTTGGAGTTCATTCCACTAACATCAACTTATCTGAACTTTTCTGCTTGACTCAGACATATACTAGTTATTACAAATAAGGGAAACCATGGGACCTATGTTTCTTTGGGCCTGGTTTACTTCACTTAATATAATTTTTTCCAGGTCTTTGTCATTCTTTCTGATGGAGGCATAGAATTCCATTGGGAATATATACCACATTGTCTTGATCCATTCATCTCCTGAGGGGCATCTGGGTTGGTTCCATAACTTGCTATGGTAAATAATGCTGCAAAAAAAAATAGTCGTGCTGGTAGCTTTAGTTTGGTCTTGTTTGTGATCATTTGGGTAAATGCCCAAAAGTGGGATTGTCGGGTCATAAGGGAACTCTATGTGGAGTCTTTTGAGGAACCTCCATACTGCTTTCCAAAGTGGTTGAACAAGTTTACATTCCCACCAACAATGCAATAAAGTTCCCTTCTGTCCATATGCCCTCCAGCAGCTGTTGTTATTAGAATTCTTGATTATAACCATTCTAACTGGGATGAGGTGGTATATCAGTGTTGTTTTGATTTGCATTTCTTTTATGGCTAGAGAGCTTGAGCATTTTTTCATGGGTCTATTGGCCATCCTTCTTTCCTCTTCAGAGAAGTTTCTCTTCAAGTTTTTAGCAAAGTTATTTATTGGGCAATTGTTTGAAGATTTGTTTTGGGGGGATTGAATTTTTTAAGTTCCAAATATATTTTAGATATGGGACCCTTGTCTGTTGTATGGCTAGTGAAAATGTTCTCTCAATCCGTGGGCTTTCTATTGATCTTGTGAGCTATGTCCTTTGCCATGCAGAAGATCTACACTTTCATGCAATCCCATTTGTCCAACCTTTCTTTCATTTGTTGTGTTTCTGCGTCTCTATTAAGAAAATTTCGGCCTGCACCAAGGAGACCTAGGGTTTCTCCTACTCCATTCTGTAATGTTTTCAGAGTGTCTGCTTTGACTCTGAGGTCTTTGATCCATTTGGAGTTGATTTTGTTGCAAGGTGATATATAAGGATCTAGCTTTAGTTTTCCACAAATAGTTAACCAATTTTGCCAGCACCATTTACTGAAGAGGTTGTCTTTCTTTCATTCTATTTTTTAGCTTCCTTATCGAAGATTAGATGGCTACAGGTCTTTAGGTTCATTTCCGGGTTTTCAAGTCTATTCAAGTGGTCCTGCGGTCTGTTCTTGTGCCAGTACCAAGCTATTTTGATTACTATGGCTCTGTAGTAGAGTTTAAAATTTGGTATTGATATTCTTGCAGCACTGTTCTTTCTGTTAAAGCTTGTTTTTGTTATTCGGGGTCTTTTATTGTTCTATATGAATTTTTGGATTGAGTCTTCTATTTCCTTGAAGAATGAGATTGGAATATTGATAGGTATCACATTGAATTTGTGTATAGCCTTGGGAAGTATTGCCATTTTCACGATGTTGATTTTTCCAATCCAGGAGCATGGGAGTTTTTGCCACATTCTAAGTTCTGTTTTGATTTCGTTTTTCAGGTTTTTGAAGTTTTCATCATAGATGTCCTTCACTTGTTTGGTTAATTTCTAGGTATTTTATTTTTTGTGGAGCTATTAAGAATGGAGTTGCTTTCCTTATTTCAGCCACACTTTTCTCATTGTTGGCATATAGACAAGCCATGGATTTTTGAAGGATAATTTTATACCCTGCTACTTTGCCAAAGTTTTGAATCACCTTGAAGAATTTGGGAGCAGACTCGATGGGATTCTTTAAATGCAAGATCATATCATCTGCAAAGAGGGAAAGTTTTACTTCTTCTTTCCCTATTTGGAACCGCTTGAGGTTTGCATCTTGTATTATTGCTGTAGTTACGCGTTCTAATACTAGATTGAAGAGCAATGGAGAGAGTGGGCACCCTTGTCTCGTTCCTGAGTTTAGAGGACATGGCTTTAGTTTTTCACCATTAAGTATAATGCTAGCTGTAGGTTTGTCATATACAGCCTTTATTGTATTGAGGAAGGGTCCATGGATTCCTAGTCTTTGCATAATCTTCATCATAAAGGGGTGTTGGATCTTGTCAAATATTTTCTCTGCATCTATTGAGGTAACCATGTGGTTCTTATTCTTGCTCTTGTTGATGTGATTAATTATGTTAGTTGATTTGCGTATATTGAACCAGCATGGCATCCCTGAAATGAATCTTTTGATTGTGGTATATGATTTTTTGGATGAATTGTTGAAGTCGATTGGACAAAATTTTGTTGAGAAGTTTTGCATCAATGGTCATCAAAGAAATGGGCTATAATTCTCTTTCTTTGATGAGTCCTTGCCTGGTTTTGGGATGAGGGTTATTATAGCTTCATAGGATGAATTTGGTAGTGAACTTTCTCTTTCAATTCCATTAAAAATTTGAAGGAGCATTGGTGTGATTTCTGCTTTGAAGGCCTTGTAGAACTCTGCTGTAAAACCATTTGGTCCAGGGCTTTTCTTAGATGGGAGGTCTCTTGTTGTTTCTATTTCAATGCTTGATATGGGCCTGTTAAGATGGTTTAACTCAACTTGGTTTAGTTTTGGCATGTCGATATTTGCTAGGAAAATGTCCATTTGTGCCAAGTTCTCAAACATATTAGCATAAAGGTTTGAGAAGTATTCCCTTATGATGTTCTGAATCTTGTTTGTTTCTGTGGTGATATTTCCATTCTCATCTCTGAGTTTGTTTATTTGGGTGTGTTCTCATCTTTTCCTAATAAGATTTGCTGGGGGTTTCTCCATTTTGTTGATTTTTTCAAAGAACCAACTCTTTGTTTTGTTGATTCTTTCTATTTTTTATTCTAATTCATTTAATTCTGATTTAATTTTAATTATTTCTTTCCATCTACTGGATTGGGTTTATCTTGCTCTTTTTCAAGGAGGCTCATTAAATTTTTAGTTTCAGATCTATCGAATTTGTTGATGTAAGAATGCAAAGATATAAACTTGCCTCTGAGTACTGCCTTTG
The DNA here is from genome assembly GCF_024711535.1 of Dipodomys merriami. Taxonomy (NCBI): domain Eukaryota; kingdom Metazoa; phylum Chordata; class Mammalia; order Rodentia; family Heteromyidae; genus Dipodomys; species Dipodomys merriami. Next base: position 1,022,306 of record NW_027206546.1, on the reverse strand, counting down.
CTGTGTTCTCTTCTTTTCCTGATAAGATTTGCTGGGGGGGGGGTCTGTCTTTTTTGTTAATTTTTTCGAGGAACAAACTCTGTTTTTTTGATTCTTTCTATTTTTTTTATTCTAATTCATTTAATTCTGATTTTAATTATTTCTTTCCATCTACTGCATTGGGGTTTATATTGCTCTTTTTCAAGGAGGCTCAGCTGTCTCATTAAATTTTTAGTTTCAGATCTATCCAATTTGTTGATGTAAGAACTCAAAGATATAAACTTACTTCTGAGTACTGCCTTTGCTGTGTCCCAGAGGAGCTAGTACTTTGTGTGCTCATTTTTGTTGAATACCTTGAACACATGAATTTCGTTTCTAATCTCTTCCATGACTTACTGGTGGTTCAACAGAGTATTGTTCAGCCTCCATAGGTTACAGGACTTCCTTTGGTGGCTCTTGGTGTTGAGATCTATTTTTTCCCTTGTGATCTTAGAGAGTGCAAGTTTTAACTACAGTGTTCCTGAATTTGGAAAAGTTTGCTTTGTTACCTAAAATGCAGTCTATTTTGGAAAATGTTCCATGTGCTGCTGAGAAGAACATGTATTCTGATGCTGCTGGGTGAAATATTTGGTAGGTGTCTGTTAAATCTAGTTGATCTATGCAGTTGTTTAGGTCTGTGGTTTCTATGTTGAGTGTTTGCCGAGTTGATCTATCTAGTGGGGATAGTGGTGTATTAAAGCCCCCGACAATTAATGTATTTGGGTCTATATGAGATTTGCGAGAAAGTAGGGTTTCTTGGATAAATTTGGATGCTCCATTGTTTGGCGAATAGAGATTTAGAATTGTAATAACATCCTGAAGTAGAGATCCCTTAATTAGTATTGAGAGACCTTCTTTATCTCCTCTAACTAATTTTAATTGGAAGTCTATTTTATCTGATATTAGTATTGCAACTTCTGCCTGTTTATGGGGGCCGTTTGATTTTTAGATTTTGTTCCAGCCTTTCACATTCAAAATGTGTTGTTTTTATGGACAAGGTGGGATTCCTAAAGGCAATAGATAGAAGGATCTTCCTTTTTAATCCAACTAGACAGTCTATGTCGCTTAATTGGAGAGTTAAGCCCATTAATATTAAGAGATAGGACTTAGAGATATTTGGGAGCTCCTGCTGTTTTATTCACCTTCTTTGCTGCTGCCGCAACTAGGTTCTTCCTATGGTTCTTGGATTCTCAGTCTGAGTGAGGTTTCTTGGTGTTTATTGTGGTCTTGTAGGTTTTCTATGTGTAGGACATCTTTAGGTATCTTTGTAGTGCTGGTTTGGTGGACATATATTGTTTCAATTTTTCTTTGCTGGTTTGGTGGATATATATTGTTTCAATTTTTCTTTGCTATGGAATTTTTTTAGTTTACCTTTGGTTATGAAAGAGATTTTAGCTGGGTACAGTATTCTTGGTTGATAGTTGTTTGTCTTTAGGGCATGGCATACATCATTCCAGGCTTTTCTTGCTTTAATTGTCTCTGCTGAGAAATCTGAGGTGATTCTAATTGGTTTCCCTTTATCGGTTATTGATCTTTTCTCCTTGACAGCTTTAAGCATTTTTTCTTGGTCTGAATTGATCCTGTCCGGATAATAATTTGACAGTAGGATGTCCTGTTCTGGTCTGGTCTATTTGTAGTTCTAAAAGCTTCTTGTATTTGAATAGCCCTGTCTTTTTGCATGTTTGGGAAGTTCTCTGCTAGGATCCAGTTAAACAAATTTCCTAGACCATTAACTTCTATCTCTAGGTGTTCCTCTACACCATTAACCTCAGATTAGGCCTTTTGTTGGTGTTTTCCAAAGAGAATTGAATAGATATATCATATTTCTTGTATTTGTCATGGATGGTTTTATGTTCTTTCTCTATAATATCTAGGCTGTATTCAATCCCTGAGATTCGATCTTCTGCAAGGTCTAACCTACTGTCAAGACTTTCTACTTTGTTTTTTATTTCTTCTCCTTCTAATTGGTCGACTTTGATGACTTCAAATTCTTTGTTAGAACTTTGTTCTAGATCTTGTAAGAACTTCTTTACTTCCTTAAGTTGGTGTTCAGTGTTTATTCTCAAATCATTTAGTTGATTGGTTATGGTTTCCTAGGACTCCCATTCCTTCTGTTGTTCTCCACTGAGCATTCCCTTTGCGTTCTCCCTGATTTCTTTCAGCTCTCTGTTTCTGTATTCCATGAATGCCTCCATTGATCTTTGTCCTTTCTCATCACGATCTCTCAGTTCCTGTATTTCTCTTTGGTTAGCATCCCCACGTTTACACATTTTCTGAATTTCTCTTTGAGTGTTCTCAGCCTGTTCACACCATTTCTGACTTGCTCTTTGTCTGTTCTCAGCCAGCTCACGTAATTGCTGTCTATCTGTTTGACTGATCTCAACTTGCTCACACAATTCCTGTCTATCTCTTTGAGTAATCTCAACCTGCTCACACAATTCCTTTATTTCTCTTTGACTGTTCTCAATCTGCTCACGAAATTCCTGTATCAACCTTTGAGTAGTTTCCTCAAGCTAATAAGTCTCCTGTATTGATCTTTGGTTTGCCTCCTCTCTCTCCCTATCATGCTCACACTGAGACTTTTGCAGGTTTTAACTCTTTTCATTTACCCTGTTTACCTGTAGTGTTTATAGAGCTTTTTTGGAACTCTCCTCTGGATTATTCATTATCTCTTCTCTCCCCTGATTGTCATGAATGGGAGTTGAGAACCCTGGGCTTGCCATTTTTCTTGTGTTTTCCCGGCTTATTCTGCCCATTTGGGATGAGAATAACATGTTTTTTGCTAGAACACTATTTTAAGGTAATCATCAATCAAAGTCTGTAGTTGCACAGTCAAAATTCTGCAGATACAATCTGGTTCAAGAGATACAATCTATTGAACATCAAACAACTATGTCTTAATGGCCTAAGAACAGCAAAGGAGAACTTGGCAACCAGAAATTATTAGGTTTCGGTAAAATTTGTGGAACAATAGGATTGGAGGGAAGTGGGAAGTTGAGGGAGAGTGGAAGTAACCATGTCCTCATCTCAAAGAGGGAAATTGATTGGACAAAATGATAGAAGCGAGAGAAAAAAGAGTAAGAATAAAAGAAGAAAAAGGAAAAAAGACACAGGAAAAATGGAAAAACAAAAATTTAATATTAAAAAATGAAACCCTTAAAAACTGCAAGTTTGAAGAAGTAGTATTCAGAGAAGAATGGGGATGGGAAGAAAGGAGGGGAGGCATAGAAAGGAGATGTGAAAAACTAGAAAAATTAAAATGTTTTAAAATATTATATGGGTATAAAGTGGTAACACTGCTATTAAAGAATTTAAGTCTAAGAGGTTTTGAATTGAGTAATAAATTTCTTGATTAAGTGTGTACACAATGGAGGATAAGATCTAATAATCGAGGACTGGTATATTTGAGGTTGAGCAGAACAGCAATTAAGTCATGCAGAAAATAATGAAAGAGAAGAAGTGAAAAGAATGAGAAAAGAAAAAAAGAAAGAAAGAAAGAAAGAAAGAAAGAAAGAAAGAAAGAAAGAAAGAAAGAAAGAAAGAAAGAAAGAAAGAAAGAAAGAAAGGAAGGAAGGAAGGAAGGAAGGAAGAAAGAAAGAAAGAACAGGCTCAAAAGTTCAGAAGGGATTAAAAATAAGCACACACACATATTCACCTAAATTAAAAATTATATGAGGAAGAAAACAATAAAAACAAAAATTAAAAAAACAAAAAATTAAAAAAAATAAAAATAAGGTACAAAAACAAAAAGAAAGTTCTTTGATTTTTTTGTGGGCTGAGGGATGGAAGATTCTGTATTTCCCTTGTGTCAATAACCAGCCTTTTGGTAGAGTCCCTGGTCTTCTTGTGGTGTTTGGTTTTCCTGTGGCTTGATTGGTTACTTAAGGCAGTTTGTTTGGGCGAGCCGAAAAATGCTCTGCTTTACCCAGGATTTTGTGATCCTCCTCTCAGTCTAATTCAGTGGGAGAGGGATCTGTTTTGAATAACGCAAAAGAGGGAGATGTCTGTTTAATCTTGTTTGGAGATGCTTTGATGAGGCTAGATTCTGTGTTGAGTTGAGGCCTCTCAGCAAACAGTAGCTTTTCCCTGAGGGGCTAGCTTCTGAGACACTCACAGAGCTCAGCCTAGAGCCTTTCTCACAGTTTATGTTTACTTAATTCCAATTGACTGTCTAGGCTGCTGTAGGGAGTGGCAGCCTGTTTACTCAGTGAAGAAAGCTACTCCCACGAGGAAGATTTCCTCTGCCTGGGGTGGGTGACTTTTTCCTGGGTGGAGTTGAACCTGGCAGGTCTGGGCAGGTTCCTGTGACCTTGTTTTCGTGTTTTCTCCCAAGGCCTGAATTGGAACTGGCAGCTCAGCCAAGTCTTTGTCAGTATCAAAGATGGAGATCTCCAGTTGTGGCATGGGGGATGAATGCCTTGCCATCTCTGATCCCTGAGAAGAAGTGAGGATGTCAGGCTTCTACTCATGCCACCGGAGTCTTGGTTCCTGGGTCGTCTCTGGTCTGCGCTCTGCAGTGTGAATATATCTGCTCCTTGACAGTTCTTGCTGGTGTTGAGTAGAATCAGCTTGCCAGCTGCATCTGGTGCCTTTGTCCCAGACCCTCTGTGTTGCAGGTATGACGGCTATGGGTGCCGCCGCTGCTGCCGCTGCCAGAGCTCCTGGCAAGTGCTCAGATCTGTCTGTTTGCATTGATTTTCCCTCTCTGGCCAAACTCTCTGTACTGTGATTGCACACTTGGTGTAATTCTCTGGCCTAGTACTGTTCACTGGAACACTAAAACTGCTTTTTTATGCTAGAGCTTGTTTAGCCTCCAGCTTCTCCTCCACCATCTTTCTGACCTTATCTTGCGGGTTATTTTATACTCCTGACATTTTTTCTACAGTTGTAGTTAATTTTCCATGACGGGCTAAGTGTATTATATTGGATATACGAAAGTAAACTGAATGCTTATTCCATTAATCCTTTGCCACTTTTCTAATACCAATATAAATTATGCATGTGTTTGAAGTAATGAAAATAACAACAGATATAAGCAAGATAAATCAGTCTGTTGTAGACAAGTATTTGCACCTTTATTTTGAAAGTTGGTCCTTTTTTACACTACTGAATATTCTTGAGAAACTGTGCTCCAGGCTCCACAACTGAGAATATTATGGTTTGATCTATCATAAGAGAAGGAAGGAAGAGGAACCTTCCATCCAAAAGTTTGATCCCAGGAATGTGATGTGCTTTATGGTGCCTACTTGGAAATGAACAATTTTCACAGTCAACATTGGAAAGCCATCTTGACAGACAACTTCTGTAAGTGGTTACAAAGCATTATTGATGGCTTTGTAAGGATACCTGTTTGCCTCATTGTGGGACAATTAAAACAGGAATTTAGTAAACTGTTCTTTGTATCTTTAGAAAAACCCATTGACTCGATGGCAGGGGATCACAGGGGCCAAGAGAAACTACTGCTCTCAATAATAATCCTAGACCTCTAAAACAAAACACACACACACACATAAACACACACACACACACACACACACACACACACACACACACACACACTAACAAACACACAAAAAGCACTCCAGGAAGCACAGCCAGGGAGGGTTGCTATCACAGCCTAAATGAAGTCAGGCAAAAAACAGAAGCTGAGAGTCATTCACCTGATAACTAAAATATTTTTTTATGAGGTAAACTCAAATGAGACTCCAGAGAGAGGGTCAGAAAGACTGATCAGAGACACTAAAATTGGTCACACAAATTGGAAAGTAGAATTCCTTGTAGAAAAAATAAATCATAGAAAACCTGTGTATATAAGAACAAGACATCAGACCAAATTCCAGAAATGCATATTTTCTTAGAAGTCAGCTTAATTATCAATGCAAATCTTTGAATTCTTAAATATTTGACCATATGTGGGAGAAGGCTGAAGAGAAAGAAAATGTCATCATTCTCTTAGGAGGTCCAATATCACATTAGGAAGTAATCCAGTACCGATTTGTAATCAAAAGAAAACACAATTATTCCAAATGAGGGTTTTATTTCTTTTGATGTAAAAGTTCTTAAATTAGGTGCTAGCAATTACCATACAATTGATTCAGTCCCCCAGCTGAGTTGATATTGACTGCAGTATTCCCACATGAAGGAAAAGAGAAAATTTACAAATGTCTGATGAAATGAGTTAAAGGTGAAGTGTTCTAATAGTATTATCTGAGGTTTAGCCATAGGTGAAGAGGCCGATTTTCTTTTCTAAAAATCCCCCATTTTTACCTGGTGCCAGTGGCTCACAGCTGTAATCCTAGCTACTGAGGAAACTGAGTTCTGAATTCAAAGACAGCTTGGGCAAGAAAGTCCCTGAGACTCTTATTTCCATTTAACCCCCAGAAAACCAGAAGAGACACTCGCTCAAGAGGTAGAGCACTCACCTTGAGTTGAAGAGCTCAGGGACAGTGCCTAAGCCCAGACTTCAAGCACCTCGAACAACAACAACAAATCCCCATTTCATGGACTGCCTACATCTTCTCCTAACATTCAACAAAGAGTCATTTTATCACCCACTACCTTTAAGTTCTAAACTAGCTACTGGAAATAGATTGATTTGGTATCTTATATCCATCGGTTCATATTTGTGAAAACAAATACCAGCAGTGGCAAATTTTTTCCAGTCCTTCAACTCTGGGCCTGGGCCCTGAACATGTATATACTGGTAGCTTTCATGTGAGGCTGTTTGTTATTGATTGGATTACTGCCCATGAGGCAAATTACTGGTTCTTAAGCGAGATATAGGTTTAGTCTTTTCAGGAAACTCTGTACTGCATTCCACAATAGTTGAACCAGTTTAATTTCCCACCAACAGTGTAATAGAGTTCCCAGAATTTGCTATTGTTAGTTTTCTTGGTAATGGCCATATTAACTGGGATGAGGTAGAATCTGTCTTGTTTACTTATAGATTTGACTACACCTTCTAGTTTCAATAAATGAATAAATCCCTGAAACCTATATTGCTCTGTGTCTGCTTTCCTTTCTCTTTTCTCTTAATATAATTTTCCCAAACCTTTCATTTTCCTTACCACTGGTGAAAAGTCATCTTTCTGATGGGTGAATATAATCCCATTGTATGTGTGTGTATGTGTTTGTGTGTGTGTGTGTGTGTGTGTGTGTGTGTGTGTGTGTGTGTGTGTGTGTAAGATGACTATAGGCCCATGAATTCATTTCTAAGCATTGTGTATCATCTGTAATTTTGTAATTCCATATTAAAGTTGGATTGCTTTCTCTCTTTACTTTCTGTCGGTCATGGGGCTTGAACTCTGGCCTGAGTGCTGTCCCTCACCTCTTCAGCTCAAGGCGAGTGCTCTACCACTTCAGCTCCAGGGCCACTTCCAGTTTTCTGGTGGTTTATTGGAGATAGGAGTCTCAGGGTCTTTCCTGCCGGGGCTGGCTTTGAACCGTGATCTTCAGATCTCAGCCTCCTGATTAGCTAGGATTACAGGTGTAAGCCACCAGCACCCGGCCTTGAATTGCTTCCTCTACTGCACTGAAAAATATTGTTGGGATTTTGATGAGTATTGCATTGCCAATTGTTTGTGGGAAGTATTGCAATTTTTAAAATGTTAATTCTTCTAACCAGAAACATTGAACGACTTTCTATTTCCTTGAATCTCCTTCAATTTCCCTTTTTATATTTTTAAAGTTTTCACATATAGGTCCTTCACAATTTTAGTTAAATTAATTAATTCCTAGTTTTGCTGTTATTGTTGTTTTGTTTTGTTTAGATTTGATTTGCTTTTGAGGCTAATACATATGAGGTTGTATTTTGGATTTCAGCATGGATCTTCCCATTGTTGGTAACAGATAAACTACTGATTCTTGTGGTTTTTATACCCTGCTACATTGCTGAAGGTTAGCATCACCTGTACTAACTTGAGGGAGGAAGCCACAGGGTCCTTTAAATACAGGGTCATTTCATCTGTAAAGAGGGATAGTTTTACTTCTTCCTTATTTGGATCTGCTTTATGTTTTTCTCTTGTCTATTGTTCTTGTAAGAAATTCGACCATATTGAAGAGTAGTAGAGAGAGTGGACATCCTTGTCTCATTCCTGATGTTAATGTCTTCAGGCTTCCACTGTGAGGTAAATGCTAATTATCTGTGTCATATACATACTCAGTATTATATTGAGTAATGTTCCATGCATTCCTAGCTTCTCAGACCTTTTAATCATAAAGTGGTATTGGAGATTGTTAAAAGCTATTTCTACATCCTTATAGACGATTATGTGTTTCTATTGCCTGCTTTTGCTGATAGTTTGTATTATGTTTAGTCACAAGAATATTAAATCCACTTTTATCCAAGTTGAATCCTATTTGATCATACCATATGATTTTTTTGTTAGTTGCTGAAATTGGTTAGTGAGAATTTTATTAAGAAGTTCTTCTTTAATGCTTATCAAAGAGTTGAGTTTATAGTTCTCTTTCTTTGGTGAGTCCCTATGTGATTTGTGGAAGAGTTTAATTCTAGCTTCATAGAATATGTTTGATAATGTGTCTCTCATAGATACTAGATGGATGCATCTTGTTTTTAAATGCAGTCTAATCTATGTCTTCTATCTAAAATATGTCTTCTATTTGGAAATTTATGTCCATTGATATTGTGAGTTAAGAAAGAAATGTCTGATAAGTCCTGCTATGTTATACACCAGTTGTTAGGAGCTGTGCTTGATCTACTCTTAATAAATTTACCTTGAACTCTGGTAGGGAACATTTTATATAACCAGTTCCTGTTCTTCTTTATCTACTCTATGTAGGATATATTTGATTAAATTCTATCATGCTGATCTGGTGGAGATACGTTGTTTCAAGTTGTCTTTGTCATGAAATATGTTTATTTATCCTTTAAATGTAAAGGAAAGTTTGGCTTGGGACCATATTCCACGGTTGGTAGTTGTTTACCTTTAGTGTTTGCCATACATCATTCCAGGCTCTCCTTTTTACCATATCACCTAAGAAATCTGTTTTTATTCTGACTGTATATCCTTTATAAATAATCAATCTTTTCTCTATGGCAGCTTTGAGAATCCTTTCCTTGATCGTTAATGATCCTCTAATGGATTATGATGTCATGGTGGATTTTCAGTTCTATAATTCTGTGTTTGTTCTAAAGGCTTCTCTTCTCTGAATGAGCCTATCTCTTTGGATGTTTGGCATGTTCTCTGCTAGAATTCTGTAATATGTTTCCCAGAAATTTAGTTTCCTGCTCTTCTCCTTCTTGATACCTATCTCCCCGAAATTTGATCTTCTAACTGAGTCTTGACGTTCTGGCAAGATCATTTCTTATTTATTGGATTTGTTCTAAATGATTATTTCCTCTTTCCTATTAGATCTATCCTGTATTTAGCCCTGAGATTATGTTCTATGTCATCTATTTGCTGTGGAGACTTTCTACTTTGGTTTTGATTTCCCTGTCTTCTAGTTGGTAATTTATAGGGGTTCTATCTCTCAATTAAAGCTTTGTTTTAGTTCTTTTATAGACTTTCTGTATATTTTTTGTGTCCGGTCGTGGGGCCTGAACTCTGGGCCTGGGCTCAGCTCTTCAGCTCTTCAGCTCAAGGCTAGCGCTCTACCACTTGAGCCACAGCGCCACTTCCGGGTTTTTTCTTTCTTTCTTTCTTTTCTTTTTTTCTTTTTTTGCTTATGTGGTGCTGATGAATCGAACCCAGGTCCTCAGGCATGCAAGACAAGTGCTCTACCACTGAGCTATCTTTCCATCCCTCTGTACATTTTTTCTTTGGGTGGGGGAGTTGCAAGGGTTGTTTTCTTAGCTGTGTCTTCTCTCATATCTTTTAACTAGGCATCCATTTTTTCTTGGACTCCCTTGACTTCTCAGAATTTATTTATCTTTCCGTTTGTAGTCTCCATGAATTATTTTGCTAATCTTTTGTTGGTCTCATTTGTTCACAAATTTCCTTGTAGAGGTTTTCTATCTTTCCATTAATCACATTTTTCAGCAGTATCTGTAATATGTTTTGATAACTCTCTTCTAGGTCCTTGATTGTCTGTTCTAATGTCTGGATATTTACTCTGTGAATTATACTATCTTGACATCACTTTTCTTGTATTTTTTCTGATTTGTTTTGTCCATTTGGAGGTTTTCTTTTGGGGGATCTATGACCTTAATAGTTGACTGTCTATGTTCTTGGTTGATTTGCCAGGTCTTTGTTTGGTCTCCTGTTATGATTTGTTTTTCTGGAATTGCATTTTTGTCAGGTCCATTAAGTGTAGGAATAGAAATCAGTTGTGGTGAGATGTTGTGATGTTAATATTTGTGGTTCCAGTGACAGTTCTGACTGTCCAGTGCTATGGTGAATTGTCTATGTGTATGGATGCGGCTTGCTCTGATGTACGCTTCTGTTCCTGCTTTTTTCCATGTTGCCATTTATTTCCATACTGCAGATGTGCTTTTGAATGTGTTGGCCAACCAGTCATAGCAGACAACTACCTGGCTGGCACCTTTTCATAGAATTCTATTTTCTTTTGAATACAGTATAAAAATCTTCTTATGAATTATATATTTATAGTTATGTCTCTATTTATAGCTGCATATGTATAATTATATCTGATTTGAGGTGACCCTCTAGAAGTGGAGTATCTGCTAGGACTATAAACTTCTGTTTCATTAGAGATTGCTAGGGTAATTTTCTGTTGTTATTCTGTCATTGTTTTTCCTCTTCCTCAGATTTATTTTTTATATTGTGCATGTTTTCACATACTTTAGGATTTGCGATTGTTGTATCAGGTTATTTTTGTTTTCTGCTTATATTACGTTGAAGTAGTGATTTCAGGCTTGTATGAAGAAACAGAAAAAGACAGAATGTATGTTATTACATTGAGAGAAAAAAGACATTTTAATGTATTTACTACAATTAAATTCATATTAAGCAAAGCTAATGAAAATAATTACTTATTTACTCTTCAAAGATGAGTATAGTATTATTGGATATCTTGGAGGAAAAGACTTCAGACTCATTACAATTGCTAACTTATATTGAAATTACTGCCTAAACGTTCTTCAGAAAGGCAAAAGCTCCATTGCTTTCATATTAGTATTATAAAATCATAATAGCTGCATGTTGAATTGTTTTCCTCTCCTTTTTTTCAATTCCATTCTTCATCCATTAGGTATCTAGGACTTTGAATGACCAATTCCTTAAAATACCTATATTTCTTATTTTGTGATGTAAATCTCAGTAACATAAATATGAATTTATCTTTGAGTCTTATCTTGAGCTACTTTCATATGAAATGTATGCAGTCACAAACAAGAAACATATTTTACTCTATTCTATGTTTTAATAAATAAATCCATTCTCTTTAGAAATATGTTCTCATCTTTTATATTGCTCCAGTAAACATCATGTGTTTCTAGTACTTTTATTGACGTAAATATAAAGTTTGGAACAAGAAGACAACCTCCCCCCATTATCACTATAAAGTAAATCCTTGGGGATTATTATATATATAAAAATAAATAAGTACAATGCAATGTTTATACATGAATAACATAATGGTTAAGACAATTAGACAAAAGAATACCACAGCAATTCTCAATTGACTTAAAGGCACCAAAATATTGTGTTCATGAATATCACTCATTTAAAAAAATAACTAGTCAAAACAAAGTTTATATTATATTTGAAATTTACAAAATGAAAATTGCACTCAGATTTGCAGTCAATATCCTGTTTCCAGGAATACATTTCTTCAGCAAACAGGGAAACAAAAAATAAGGGTTTATCACATATAATGAAAAACGTAGAAGCACACTGTCTTTCCTTAAGATGATAAGTACCTGCAAATTGTGTGATTTATTCAAAGATAATATCAACATTAATAAGAGGATTTGTGATCAGAAGTGATAGGTAAGCAAAGTAACTGGAAAACTGTATACATAAATTGAGCTTTCAATATAGGATGACAAGTTTTCAATAAATGAGCCTATTATTCTGTATCTCTAACACATATACAGTATTCTACATTTTCCCACATACTCCCATTCTCATACCTCAGTTCCTGATTAATATTCTTCTTTTTCATGATGTCAATTCCTTCTAAAATAATAAGGTGGGCATTTTGTCCCTAGATCCAATATATTTTAGTATTTTGGAATAGTAGTATGAATTCATGGAGTTTGACTTGAATGTCAAGTTTGAAGATATTGTATTCAAGGTACTGTTAATTGGCCTGAAGCATACAAAGATACACGGTATACTAAGAAGGGACTTGATCTCAGGTAAACATACAGGTCCAAACAAGATCCTGAATCAAAGAAAAGCAAGGGAACAAACATCAATCAACTATAATTACAGAGGAATAGAACTGATCTTAGATGTGTCTGGGTGGCAGCTCTTTGTGTGTGTGTGTGTGTGTGTGTGTGTGTGTGTGTGTGTGTGGGAGAGAGAGAGAGAGAGAGAGAGAGAGAGAGAGAGAGAGAGAGAGAGAGAGAGAGAGAGAGAGAGAGAGAGAGAGAGAGAGAGAGAGAGAGAGAGAGAGAGAGAGAGAGAGAGAGAGAGGAGAGAGAGAGAGAGAAAGAGAGACATAGAGAGAGAGAGAATTTAGTGTTGCGTCCATATTTACAGTCCATAGAGCATTACTTGTTAGGGGGGAGGTGCTCATATCAGAGCTGTGATACTACTGTCATCACTTTACTACAAAAAACACTTGCTTAATCTCTAATTATATTTGGAAAATAGACTAACATCTTATGTGATTGTTTGACAATTAATTACTATATCGAAGGCCAAAGGGAGGAATTGGAGATCAATATAATCTTTCTTTTCTTTTCTATTACACCACAATAGACGTGATTTCAGGGATCTTCTGACATGTATTGCCAGTGGAATGACTAATATGCTTAATAATATGTAAATTTGGTAGGGAAATTGATTAGCCAGCAAGCACAAAGATCTAGTGATAAAATTGAGCTTTTGAGCAGGGTTGCCACAACTTTTAGGAATGTAATTTTTTCATATGAACTTCAAATTATGTGGCTTTCCCTGTGTGAATAAATGGCAAGAAAGTACTGTAGAGCCAAGAACTCCTGTTCAGCCAAGGAGAAAGTGCTCATGATCTCATCCTCATGTTGCAAATTTCCATTACACATAGACTCTCTTTTATTTTTTTTTAATTTTTATTTATTTTTTATTGTGAAAATACTGTACAGAGGGGTTACAATTACATGAGCAAGATAATGAGTTCATATCTTATCAAGCATTGTAGCCTCCTCCTTTGTTTCCCCTTCCCATCCCTTCACATCCTCCCGCTGCCCCTCCAATCCTCCCCGTCTCCCCACCAATGTTGTAAAGTTTGTTTTTGACATAACGGCTTGTACTTCTCATTGTTGCCTCCATCACAAAGAATGGCATTGCCGCATTTGTTAGGAAATGGAAAGACTTGGAAAAAATTATATTAAGTGAAGTAAGCCAAGCCCAAAGAAACATAGGTTCCATGGTTTCCCTTATTTGCAATATCTAGTATATGTCTGAGTCAAGCAGAAAAGGTCAGATAAGGTGATATTAGGGAAATGAACCCTAAAATATGTATTCAAATTTTTTTTCTTACGATTGTTTCTAACGCATTTATAAGATTATTTCTTTCTTGCTTTGAATGTCCCTCCCCCACAGTATAACCCCTGCTTTCACTGGATTTGATGTTGTTATAATTTGTGGAGGGGAAGGGTAAAAACAAGTCGTTTAAATAAGGATACACATAGACTCTCTTTTAGAGTGCTTTCATTTAATATACTTCAGCATCTCATCCTTACCTGTGGGAGACAAGAAAAAAGATAATTTTGTTTGTGTATTAAATTATGTAACTTAGCGTGTACAGGCATGATTGTACTAATACAGAAGTTTGTAATGAATATAATTAGGTATCATTTCTCAATAAAAATAAAATGAAAAGCACATAACAAGGCTAGAAGTCATAGAATTTTGTGCATGAAAACATACATTAGATTATTTGCAGAATTTCTATTTTGAGAAAAAATGTATCCTTCAATATTTGAAGGATAAAGAACTTTACCTAAGGATTGAAACATTTTATTGAAAAATATATTTCTTGGAGATATTTTTGCTTCGTAATTTTAGGGATACCGTTGGACCCATTGCAACAATGAGATGTACAAGACGTTATGTCGAAAGACGAACTTTACAACATTGGCTGGCAAAGGGGTAGAGATGGGAAAGGATGGTAAGGGGAAAAAAAGGAGGAGGCAACAATGCTTGATAAGAAATGAGCTGTTACGTTGCCCGTGTGTTTGTATCCCCTCTGAATGGTATTTTCACAATAAAAAAAATTTAAGAAGAAAACGATTCTAAAGTAATCATTTTTCTTGTTGTTTTCCTATTTCCATGTGATTTACTCCAATTTAGAAATCCAGATATATAATTTAATTTAATTTAAACAAAAATATTGAGTAAAGGGTTCTTATATTCTCTACATTCTTCACGCTAAGATCATCAAATATGGCGAGTTTGAAATGATTAGTCTCTGTTTAACCTATGTTAATATTATTTACAATGTGAGTGAAATGTTTAAAAAGTAGTATTTATTTTAGTTTAATTGCTCTGAAGAGACAATAACTGATACAATCAAAGGCTAAAAATAATTAGATTTAAAATTTAGAATCCAGGAAATGTTTTTGACCACACTGGTTACTGGAGCCTTCACAAAAACCTCATGAGATAATATATATTGATGGAGCAAAAATCTCACAGGTTAGACATTTACGAATAGAAAAATCATGTCATTTTGAATATGTAGAGCTACATAACAAACATAGAAAATTTAGCTTTTAAATATCTGAGTATCCAAATACATTTAATTGCAGGGTAAGTACTTGTTCAGAAAGGAGATAAAATTGCATTTATTTTGAAAAGTAAACCTAAGTATTCATTTGAATAAAAGACAATGTTTAAAATCCAAAACACAAGATGTACAGTTCATTATTTTACATGCCAATTATGTTCTCTAAACTTACTAGAAATACTAGATTAGTAAACTTAAATCATTGGAAATAGAAATTTAGCTTCTTAAAACTCATGGGTATAACTTTTTCTCAAACAATTATTAAATAACTGATTTATATTTTGTCAGGAAATCTTATTTGATAAATTTTTATTTATTTAAGTTAAATAATTGGCCAATAACAATATAAATTATGCATGAACAAAGTTTATCTAACACAAGTATTTCTTTCACAAGACATATCATGGTTCTCTTCAAGAACACTGGAAGGCAGTGTGTTATTTCTTTATTTATTTTTAGTTATTTTGTTAATGGTTATTAATTTTCAGAGGTGGCAGTTTAATTATTCTCTTTCCATAATATATTAAAATAATTCATTTTAGTCACTCTATTTCCTTTTTGTTACTCCTTTCTCCGAAGATCTCCTGTTTTTCACATAAAATTACATCTTTATATATGCACATATAAAGTAATTTGGAAGAATTAAGCTAAACTGCAACTTAATTCAAAGACGTACAGTGTATTATCAGGATGAACAAAAAAGGGTATTTTCTGTTAAGTTCTGATTTGAGTTATCATTATTATTATGGTTAGGGTTAGGATATTATACAGAATTAGAATTAGGAATGAGAGAAATAGAAAAATTAGGTTCAACACAGGATGACCTATTGCAACAATAATACTCATAGCACACTATACTGAAAATGAACTTTACACCATGGGGAAAGAAGAGTGATGGAAGTGGGAGAGGGAAGGGATAGTGGGACAACAACAAAGAAGGGGGTAACAATGCTCAACAAGATATGTACTCATTACCTTACACATGAAACTGTAATCCCTATGTAAGCCTCATTACAATAAAATAAAATTTAAAAAGAAATGAAAAATAAAACTTGACAGGAAATATAAAAACACTTTTAAAAATTTAGGTTCAAAATGCAAGTAAAATTTAGACCTACATGCTGATCAAGAGATAGGATAATTGTGAAATAGAGGCTTGATATTAACATTATGATTCGGTTATATGTAGGTTTAGGATTACGCCAGGTGTTCCAGTTAGAGCTGGGGTTAGGATGAGAAAAAATAGAAGATAATGTGTAAAACTGCCACATATTTTAAGAAGAATGAATGACATCAAAGTTAAAATGAGTGAAAACAAGTATGAGTGTTATTTTAAACATTCATATATAATTAGGTTTAAAGTGTTACTGTTTTAGTTCTTGTTAGGATTAGGGAAGGATAAGCTTTAGGGTAAAATTTAGTTTTCCTCTAAGAAGTAGAAGCAAAAAATAAGTGTGATTGAATAGAATCCAGACAAATTTTCCTTACATTAACCATTTGGTGTTAATTCAGGTTGTGATTAGGATTAGGTTTCTGGTTAAAGGGGGTTAAGGATTGAGTAAAGAAATATATTAAACTCGCCTATTATCCTACCTATTCAGGAAGCTGATTTCTGAGGATCGCAGTTCAAAGCCAGCCGAGGCAGGAAAGTTGGTGAAAATTTTATCTCCAATTAACCACCAGAAAACCAGAAAGTGGTGCTGTGGCTCAAGTGGTAAAGTGCACACCTTGAGTTAAAGAACTCAGTGATCATGCCCATGCCTAGAATTCAGGGATTATGCCCAGGCCCAGAGATGAAACCCCACAACCAACAAAAAGTAAAAAAAAAAGGAATGGGATAAACGTTAATTAAATCTGAACTTATTTTAGGTTCTAAGAATTCAGGAAAAGCTGGGATAATGGATGTACAATGTATTTCATAATATCAGGATTTGAGATCAATTGGTTTAATGATTCCTCTTATGGAACAAGATAGGTTCAGAGATAAGAATGAGGAAATCTGTAGGGTTTAGTAAAACTTGCAATTTATTTCAAGAATTACAAGTGGAATTTCAGTTAGGATTGCACAAAACCAGCATTTTCCATAAATTTTAGAATTGTGATACCATTAGTGTTAAGGTTATGGTTAGGATTCAAGACACGTTTAGGGTTAGAGTGAAGGAGGAAAAAAATTGAGGTTCAAATTGATGGTAAATTTGGAATAAGTCTGGTAAGAATTAGAATGAATGTGAACTAGAGTACTGCTATTAATACTAGAATCTACTTGCAATTAGGTTTTATTTATTCTCAATATTCCAGTTAAGATTAAGTTTGGAGTTAGAAAATGACTAAGATATTGGAAATAAAATGAAACCTATGTTTGGAAGGCATATTTGAATCAAGTTAGGATGAATGAAAACTAGGGTAACACTGACTAGTATGTGTTAGTATTGACATATTTGGATTAAAATCAGTGTCGTCAGTATTTAGTTCTGATTATGATTAGTGTTATGAATAGGAAAGTTTTAGTGTAAAATTGAGTTTTCACTAACAAGTAGAAACAAAAATGTGAGGTTGAATAGTACCTAGAGTGTTACCATTATTGATAGATAGATAGATAGCTAGCTAGCTAGCTAGCTAGCTAGCTAGCTAGATAGATAGATAGATAGATAGATTTCTCAGTGATCATTCTTGTAATGATTAATGAGAGTTTTCCAGCAAGGTTTAGGTTGAGAGTTAGCATTGAGTAATGGATTAGATGATAAGTAAATATGAAATTGTTTTAGGGTGCAGTGGTTCAGGAAAAGGTAGGATCAATGGAAACTACAGTGTTTTTCCTGATAAGAGAATCTGATGACAAGTAATATAATGGTTCATGTTAGGGAACAAGATAACTTCAGAGATAGAGTCAGGAAATTTGTTGGAATTAGGGCAAATTGAAACTCATTTTCAGAGTGCAAACTGGAATATTCATTCCAATGAATAAAAACTAGAGTATGAGTCAAGGGGAAAAGTTCAGATAATGTGATGTCAGGTAAATGAACCCTTAGATATGTATTTTAATGTTTTTTCTTTCATGCATGTGTTTCTAATGCATTTATAAGACTATCTCTTTGTTGCTTTATATGTCCCTCCCCAACACTATAACCCCTGCTTTCACTATATTTGATGTCAGGATAACTTGTGGAGGAGAGGGGGAAAAAACAGTTGTTTAAGGATACAGGTGGACCTGATGCAACAACTAGAAGTATAAGTTGTCATGTCCAAAACGAGCTTTACAACGTCGGTTCGGCGGGGGGGGGGGGGGGAAGGGGAGGAAAGGAGAAGGGTTGGGATTGGGGGGGATGGGGGAGGCTGGGAAGGGATGTGAAGGGTAAACTAAAGGAGGAGGCTGCAATGCTTGGTAAGAAATGTACGTATTATCCTGCCCATGTAATTGTAACCCCTCTGTACAGTATGTTCACAAATAAAATAAAAAAATAAAAAACAGAATAAAAAAAAAAAACAACATTGACATACCACCTCACCCCAGTTAGAATGGCTATAATCAAGAACTCTAATAACAACAGATGCTAGAGGGGATGTGGACAGAAGGGAACCTTACTGCATTGTTGGTGGGAGTGTAAACTTGTTCAACTACTCTGGAAAGTACTATGGAAGTTCCTCAAAAGAATCCACATAGAGCTCCCCTATGACCCAGCAATCCCACTTTTGGGCATTTACCCAAATGTTCACAAACAAGACCACACTAAAGCTACCATCACGACTATGTTTATTGCAGCCTTATTTACCATAACTAAGATATGGAACCAACTCAGGTGCCCCTCAGTAGATGAATGGATCAAGAAAATGTGGTATATATACACAATGGAATTCTATGCCTCCATCAGAAAGAATGACATTTCCCCATTTGTTAGGAAATAGAAAGACTTGGAAAAAATTATATTAAGTGAAGTAAGCCAGGCCCAAAGAAACATAGGTCCCATGGTTACCCTTATTTGCATAACTATTATATGTCTGAGTCAAGCAGAAAAGGTCGGATAAGTTGATGTTAGGGAAATGAACGCTAAGATATGTATTCAACTGTTTTTTTTTCTTTCATGTGATTGTTTCTAACACATTTATAAGATGATTTCTTTGTTGCTTTATATGTACCTCCCCCAGGGTATAAGCCATACTTTCACTGTATTTGAGGTTGATATAATTTGTGGAAGGGAAGGGAAAAAACAAGCTGTTTAAATAGGGATACAGGTGGACCCACTGCAACAATGAGATGTACAAGATGTTATGTCGAAAAACAAACTTTACAACTTTGGTGTGGTTGGGGAGTGGGGGTGTAGGGGGGTGGTAGGGAGTGTGTGGGGGTGGGGGGTGGAGAGGTTAAGGGATCTATGGGGAAACAAAGGAGGAGGCAACAATGCTTGACAAGAAATGTACTCACTATCTTGCCCATGTAATTGTAACCCCTCTGTATGGTATTTTCACAATATTAAAAAATATTCATGTAAAAAAAGAAATATATACCCATTTGATATTAATATCTGTGAAAATTTGTCTTTACTACCAAAAAAGTTCTTTTCTTCATAAGAACAATGAAAGTAATGTTGGGGCTGACCTGTGGCTTTTACTCTGAAGGAGTTTTGCCTAAATTTCATTCTTACTCTATTAGTGTTAGCAGTAGCATTCTTTAGTGCTACCCTTCATGTTTCTAGTTCTGTTTTCCATTTGGAATACTATTGAAACTTAGTTTATAAACTTTGTTATCAGAGTAAATAAAATACAACTGCTGAAGTTTTCAACAAAGTCAATGCATTACATTATATGTGCTTACTACTTTCCTAAAATTACTCTTTTTGGATTATATATCCCTAACTATTTTTTATGATTTTTATATGATTTATATAGATTTCTTATCTGTTTCTTATATGATTTTTAGAGATCCATAAATAAAACAGCTCAGAACACGAAAAGTGTAGGAAAGAATTCATAAACAATACTATTGTTGTGGTCTTAATGGCTAAGTGTAAGGAATATGTAACAAAACAGTTGGAAGATTCATATTATTTTTTTGCTGTTCTCTCCCACTTCTTTGTAGAAAGGTTCTCACTATGAAGTGCCAAGTTGTCTAGACTTTTCAAGCCTTATCTCAGTGACAGAAGTGATGGGATTAGGGACATGTGCTCCCATGGCTGGCTTTTAGGAAGTTCACAATATAGCAATACGAATACACAGAAAGAAACTTTTGTGAGTCATGTATATTCACTTCCTCAATTGCCAAAATTAAATTCTTATGTCAAAACATCAAATTACTTACATTATAATATATGCAGTTCAACTGGCACCACTAGCACCTCCATAAATCTAATGCAAACTAAAAGCTCTACTTCAAAATCCAACATCTAAAGCAGTGTTGGAAATACAAGAAGATACACAATAAATCTAAAGGGGTGAGATCTTTAACACTGGCAATGAGCAGTGATAGCTGAATTTTTAACCAGGCTTGAAAAGTTCAGGTGTCCACTAACTATGTGATTAGAGTTGCAGAGTTGACCTTGGTATCAATATTGGAGATAAAATTCAAAGGCAGCTAAGGTTGCTGCAGTATTGTAGCTCAATACAGCGTGACCCTCCCTGATAATGGTAAAGCCCAGAATAGAAGCTAAGACAGTTAAATGTTTAGGAAGGATTCTCCACTGAGAATAATTGCAGGGGGTGATTATCATTCTTGCGTTGAAAATGTATAGCCCATCATTCTACTTTAAGCTTTAGCATATTTCTGATCTGAAGACCATTATAACACACCAATGTCCCATGAGTGCTGAGCAGTGTAGGCGTATATTACTCTAATATATGTAAAATCCTTACAGGTATGGAATGGCTTGACCCTGACACTTCATTTTGTCTTCTTGAGTTTCATGGAGAAATGTTCATAATTAGGCAATTCACAATCATCTAATTCTGATTCAGGAAACTGAGAAGATATTAGGGTCATCATTCCAGTTACATGGTCTGTGACCTATGAAATAAATGACATTATTTCACAATGTATATGTGTTTCTGAAAATGTATGCACTACCAAATACCAAATATACAAAAGGGACAATTATCTATCTCATATAATCAGAAGTAAAGATACTCCTGAATTGTACTTTCTTGCTAGAGTATCATAGGGTGACTGGTGATGTTTGGTATCTTTCCAGGTGCTTCTATACATTTGTCAATGTTCTTTGAGGAAGTGTTGTTCATGGTTTGTTTTGAGGTGTTCAGAATATCAGTACTGCCACTAACCGCAACCATGGAACATCCATGATATGGGATACCTGGACAAAGAACTGAGAAATCACAGGAAGTGATAGGAAAGAAGACACCAGAGGACCAAAAGCCCCGTTGCCATTTTCTGGATCCCAAAATCCTGCTTAACATGCTTTATATTCATTCTACTACTGGGGTGGGGGGTGGTCAGTGGCTGCAGTTATGTCTGCAAACAAAGACATCAATATAGCTTGTGGTTACAACTATTAACATGAAGTATTGTTTGTAGACATAGTGACAATTGAATCCCTTATTGTTAGGGAGCAGAAGGGAACCATAGTCATTCCAACCATAGCACAGACATCCATCTTGTCTCCGAAGTCTTAATCTTTTAGTGTCCAACAACTCGAACTTAAATACTCTTGAAGTAATAAATCATACCCCTGTCTTCCCTTGACTGCTTGGCCTTTGCAGAGCACAGCTCTCAGACTTTTGATTGCTGTTTGAGATGACTTCCCAATCTATCCTTTTCCAAGTCTAACAGCTTGACTTTAGAATCATTCACAAGGTCTGTGACAAATGTATTATTTTGAAAACTATATTTTTTCTAGGATAGGTTCAATTTTAAATTTTTATTTTATTTCAAAAATACTGCACAGAGTAGTTACAGTTACATGAGTAAGTTGCATTCCTTATTGAATATTGTTACCCACTCCGTTGTTGTTCCCCTATCCCTTCCCACCACCTATACCTCCCACCCACTCCAAAGTTGTAAAGTTCATTTCTGTTATATAGTATTTGTGAATATCATTGTCGCAATGGGTCACTCTTTGTACTTCTTTCATCATTATATTTTTTCCCTTTCCTTCTCCAAATCAGATAAATGTATATACAAGATGGAAGGAACCAGAATCAAGACAGAGATTGCCAGGGATAAACCAATGGTAAAATACAAATGAAATAAAATAAGATCTAGATACTCTACCGACATCAAGGTTAACATCTGAAAAAGACGTTTTTTTCCCATGTTTTGGAGTTCATTTCAATTAGCATTATTTTGTAAGGTCAAATGTACGTAGCTCTGGAGCCAGTAATCCACTCCTGGGCATTTGTCGAAATGATCTCAAGCTAAAACCCACTAAATCTACAACTATGTTTTTGGCAGCATTATTGGAACCAATCAAGATGCCCTCCAGAGATGAATGGATCAGGAAAACGTGGTATATATAAACAATGTAATTTTATGCCTCTATCAGAAATAATGACACAGCCCCTTTCATAATAAAATGGAAAGACTTGTAAACCAATCATATTATGTGAAGGAAGACAGACTCAAAGAAACATAGGTTCCATGGTTTCCCTCATTTTTATTAATTAATATATGCTTAGGACAGTCCTTAAACTCTTAATATTCCCTGTTTTCTCTCCCTCTTCCCCTCTCAATCCATTTGTGCGCACACACACACACACACACACACACACACACACACACACACACACACACACACATGCACGCACGCACGCACACACACGCACACTAATGAAACTTGACTCAGAGCCTCAAACTCTTGCTTGTTTTTTCACTCATGACTGACTGAGTCTGTAGTATTTGAACCTAGGTTTAAGTCTGCCTTTGATTGAATAATTGAACATAAATGTCTCATGGATTGCTACCCCAGCCATCTGTCAACCATGATATTCCAATCTCAGGCTCGTGACTAAGAATAGGGAGGAAGCACTGGCATCCAGCTCTATTGCCAATTGTCTTTTCTTTGTTTTGTTTTTTTTGTAGGCTTTGTACATCCAAAATGTGTAAGGAAAACAAATCTTTTATAATCAGGACTACTCCCATAAAATGTGTGTGGTTTAACGGTTACCTTAATAATGTTATGCTTTTACATCCACATTATGTGATTTGACTTTTTGTGAACAGTCAAGTCACTTATATACAATTTGAATCTTCTGGTATTGGTTTTATAGTTTCTTAGGTGTTTCAAAACAGAATTTATCAAGGTTTAACTCTGTACTACTGAAGCAAGACTTTTATGATTATTCAATGTCCTGTAAATCATAAGTTCTTCACTGCTTGTGGCACCATATGAGCACAGGTAGTTTCCTATAACACCTCCACAGAGTTTAGACCTCAATGTCACACACACTTCTGCCAAATATGCAAGGGAATCCTTTGTAATTCTCCTAGGATTTTCACTGTTGTTCTCTCTATTCTCCCATGCTTAGTATCATGAAGATCTTGTTGATTTTCTCCCATTGCATTCATCATTGTATCTTGGGAACTACTCTGTGGAGGTGTTATAGGAAACTACCTACCCCCTGGTAGACCTGCTATAAATTTTCAAAGGCCTGACTGCAACCAGACTCCTTCCTGAAAACTCTCCTCTGCTTTAGGGAAATCCCTTTTCCACTCCACTCTTTCCTGGAATCCCTGCTCTGCACCACCAGAAATCAGTTCAGGTCCATAACTCCTTCTATGTCCCGCCTTACTGCACCAAAACTCAGCCTACATAGGGCTCCTCCCTCGAATCCCCACCTCATCCATCAGATACCCTGCCCCTAACTTTTCTACTCCCTCATACTCTCATTGCTCCCATATCCTAGTACCTTCAAGCTCCTCCCTTCCGTTTCATACCCCACCCCCAAACAGCCTTCTATGTCAAGCCCCTCCTGGTTCCATCAGAAACTCTGCCCATGACTAGCCTACATCTAAGTGGACTAACCTCTCAAACACAGCGCGAACCTACCTCTTCCCACAAAGCCCATCATGCTATACCAAAAACCCTCCACCTCGGTATAGCTGCCCATGAAGCTCCTCCTTGCTTGGAAAGAAACTTCTCGCATAGCCTATCTCCTGCCTGGAAAACCAGCCCTGCTCCACCACAAGCCTCTACACCTCTCACATCTACTCTTTAATACCCTGCTTTGCTCCCCAGATAAACCTGCATCCTATGGGCTCCTCCCTCAGATCCACACTCTACTCCACCAGATACCCTGCTCATAATTATCCTGCACCATTGTAGCCCTTCCACTCCTTCTCCAAGCCCCTCCTCCAACTAGTTCTATGGCTCTAAGCCCTGTCCCAATCCAGAAATACCCCACTAGAAAACTCCCACCACTGTATCCCATCTCTCGACACCCACATTGTTCCACCGGAAACCACTGCTCAAGTTGGCCTTCCTCTTGAAGCCTAGAAAACCCCCACCACATTGTCCCATCTCTCGACACCCACATTGCTACACTAGAAACCACTGCACAAATTGGTTTCCCTCTGGAAGCTCACCAGGCTCAACAGTATATCCCTGTCCCTCCATAGTCCCTTTTGGGAGGCTGATTTGCCCTACTGGAAACCCTGTCCAAGTCCATGCCCTGAAATCCCCACGCAACCTTACTCCTCTTTTCGAAGTGGTGACTGGCTACACGAGAAACCCCATCTTAACTAGTCTAGTGCACTGGATCCTATCACTGCTCTCACAAAGCCCTGGTCCTGAAAAAAATCTTCCATACAATGCGACTACATCCTGCTCTGCCAAAAACCCCTCCTCCACCCTAATACATTTCCCAAAGCCCTGCCATTCTTCACCAGAAACTCAGTCCCTTACAAGTCCACATATTCCTAGTACCACCCTGCCCTCTCAAAGCCAGACCCTGAAAAGCCTCACTCTCATGTCTCCACATTCTTGCACCAGAATCCCCACTTTCTGTCAGCTTCTTGTTTCCATTCCCTGCCCTGCTTTATGGGAAACCTCACCCTACATATCCTACAAGGGATCACAGTGCTCTAACAGCACCCCTACTCTAAGTCACCTTCTCCTTTGTAGCCTTGTTCTTCTTTCTCAACGCTCTGTCCTAAACAGCCACCTCCCCAGTGACCCCACCTTCTTTCACTGTAAACCCGTCCACCTGCCAGACTTCATCCTAAATCCCGCCTACTCCACAAGAGACCCCGCCCCTAACAAGTCTAGTCCTTTCTGCTGTCTCAAAGCCCTACACAGACTGGCCTTCACCCTCTCAGCCCCACCTTGCCCCACCACAGAGGCTGTGCCAATTCCACTCCTCCCTTGACCCAGACAGGGCTCCACCAGAAACCCCACACCATCTCATCCATGAAGGTCCCAGCTAGTAACTTTTATTACAAATGTGATTTTATACTGGCCATAGAATTAAGCAGTATTGTTAAAAGACAACAACAATTAGATAGCTATTAGATGCCTTAGTCTAGTTTGGGGTTCTGTTACCAGGTAGGTATACATTGTGTGAAAATGTTTAAAAGTGATTCCTCTTATTGGGATGCATTCTTTGAAGTATCAGTAAAGCTTCATGAGTGATCATTTTTATTTCTAGAAAATTCGTGCACATTTGTGCCCATTAACTTCAAAAATATTAGTTCTTTTAAATCTTCTGTTTTCGTTGAGGAAAGAGTTTTAGTGTATAAAAAGATAACTTTCAACTCATCTTTCTAATGAATAATTTTTGAGCTGATTACCTTACTATGTACCAGAGATTTTTGTAACAGAAATTTTCTACCAGAATCCACTTTTAATTTCCTCCTTCCACTAAAGTGCTCTTTGGAAAATGTTGAAATGAGATTATACAGGTGAAATACCAGAAATAAAAACGTATTTGAGATCATAACAAAATTATGATGAAGACCTCACCCAAAGTGCTTTTTATTTTCTAAAAGGGAACATAAGCCTATTTAACTGCAGACCTTCTGAAGACTAGAAGACAAAAATACAAGAAATTCCCTGTTATACCATAGTTCTGAAAACAAAACAAAAACAAACAAAGACAACATAATGAAACAGATCGGAATGAGGAACTTGTACATGTCATATACAGTGTAAAAATTACATTGAATCACGTAAAAATAATTTTGGTCGCGTTGTCTTCTTGTACAATATATTTCATTGCAAAAATTGCACTTTGTTAAGCTGTGACTTAATATAGGTCTCAGCAGGGATCTGCCCAGGTAATTCTGTAGTTAGTCTATTTCATCATTTCAACAACATCAGAATGAAAATCTCCTCACACCTTAAGACACACCTGCAACAACATTAGACATACCTTCCTATTGGTCCAACAGTGTAATCCAGACCTGTGTTTTACCAAAGCTCTGTATGAGATATGTTATGGTTTATTCAGGCTAAAGAGCCAAAGTCACTCCTATTTGAGATGAACCCCACCATCTTGTGCTAGGCTGCCCTCAGAGTAACCCCAAGAGAGAGATAAAAAAAACACAGGTTGTCATCAACCCTGCCCACCCTTAAGAAAGCAGAGCAGTTACCCAAGTGTTCCAGGAACAGGACATACCAATACTTCAGAAAAAGGGCAGAGCGGTTAGGGTGGACTCAAACCAATCATGTAACTGCTTGTGTGGAAATTCCTTAAACTTATTTGTTCAATACTATAAAAGCTGTGCAGATTTTGTGCTCGGGAACTCTTAGTATCACCGGTTACTAGGTGCATGGAGGACCAAGCTTGAGCTTCCAAATAAACAACTCTTTTGCTGTTTGAATTGGTCGTGGTCTCTGGTGATCTTTGGGGATCCTAAGTCCATAAACATTTCTGGTGGCTCATCTGGAATCTGCCTCATAAGACCCTCCAGACGCCCCACCACAGAATCCCAAAAACCCAGCTGTTAAGTCAAGACATTGCCATTCTGTATATTTGGTTTCCTGCAGGTTCTGTATCTGAAATTCTGGTTTCCTGAGGGGTCTGTACTCTGATTGGCAAGGAGTCTTGGTAGACACACTTTAAGACTGCCAATGGGGTCTATGAGGAGACGTCCCCAGACCCTCCTGGGTAGATTGCTGTTTAGTACAGACATTTTTTGGGAAACTCTCAGTCTGTAGACTGGCACTTTCTGATTGTTGGCAATTTACAACGCTGCGGTGTGTCTTTGTAAGTAGTGTCTTTGTGTTGAGTGTTGTTTGCCATTTGGGATTTATCTTAGCTTTAGGCCTTGGCCCCGGGGGGACGGAGTATGGGGGAGAATCTACCAGTTGGAGAGGATGGTCGCTATGGATTTATTTCCCTTGTCCCCAAATGACTGGGACTTCTCTTCCAACTTGGAAGGATCCTTGGTCAATAAATATTGGTGGGATGTCACCCCATTCACTGAGACCTGATTGTTCTCTTTTCTATTTTTCCTGAGATAGGGAAATTCTGGTTGAGAGTGGCAGGCTCACTCAGCAGACTCTGGATTCAGCTTGCTGAGTGAGAATGGCACAGAGTTCAGGTAGGAATAAAATCAGCCTTTGGTTATTTTCTTCTCTAATTCGGTTTTAGAATTGGTACTAGTTTTAATTGTGGTGTTTTGGTTTTTGTGTTTTTTGTTATTTATTTGAACATCTCGGGGGAAATAAAATTTCCAGCCTCTAACTGGGCTCAGTCACATAGAAGGATATGTGCCTTGTTTTAACTTTTCAGCTAGTTTCAACAATGTAAAGTGCTCTTGTCTAAAATTGGATAAAAGTTGTTGAAAAAGGTTACAGTCTCACCAACTATGCAGTAAGGTTCCCTTCTGTCCAAATCCCCTCCAGCATCTGTTGCTATTAGAGGTCTTGATTCTAGCCATTCTAACTGGACTGAGGTGGTATCTCAATGGTGTTTCGATTTGCATTGCTTTAATGGTTAGGGAGGTTGAGTATTTATACATGTGTCTATTGGCCATCCTTCTTTCCTCTTCAGAAAATTTCTCTTAAAGTCTTTAGCCCACTTATTTATTGGGCAGTGGTTTCTTTGAAGATTTGTTGTTAAGGGACTTAATTTTTTGAGTTCCAGGTATATTTTAGATATGAAACCCTTGTCCATTGTATGGTTAGTGAAGATCTTCTCCCAATCCATGGGCTTTCTTTTTATCTTGCTGACTATGTCCTTTGACATGCAGAAGCACTGCAATTTCATGCAATCCCATTTGTCCAACCTTTCTTTGATTTGTTGTGTTTCTGGGTCTCTATTAAGGAAATTTCAGCCTGTGCCAAGGAGACCTTGGGTTTCTCCTATTACATTCTGTAATGATTTCAGAGTGTCTGCTTTGACTCCGAGGTATTTGATCCATTTGGAGTTGATTCTGGTGCAGGGTGATATATATGGATATAGCTTTAGTTTTGCACAAGTAGTTAACCAATTTTGCCAGCACCATTTAATGAAGAGGCTGTCTTACTTCCATTCTATTTTTTTGCTCCCTTATCGAAGATTAGATGGCTACAGGTTTGTAGGCTCATTTCTGGGTTTTCAATGCTTTTTTTAATATCAAAAAATATCTTTTATTCTGGACCTCTTTCAGAACTGATTCAAATTACAATTGTCAAAGCAATACAATGCAAAGGGAAACTGCAACAACAACAATAAAATATGTGCCTAGAAAGGATAAAAGAGTCATTGAGGACTAACCATTGTGATGTGGAACCAAATACATTGTAAGTGTAATTAACATGGTCCAGGGCAACATAGGACATCTTCATCAGTCTTCATTACACTATAATCATGAAAATTGAACAATAAGTACTTTAACATGTACAAAACACTGTCATTGGCTGGTTTACACTTTTACAACAGTTTTAAAGTTAACCGGATAACTAAAGAAATGATGCAGACATCTTTAATCCAGTGCTACAGATAGGCTCACAGAATTTTTTCCAAAGCATTTGGAAAAAATCTAAATGAAAACATTATAGCTACAATGTCAAGGTTAAGAAAGAAGAAAATTACTTCTGTATTCAAGGATTACAGAGCTAAAAAATGCAGTCTGTTTTTTTTGTCTGTAATGAGATGGATAAGTACATCAGACTAGATACAACATGCAGAACATTTTCTTGAACTTATCCAGAAATTCCAAAGTAAACATCATTAAGCAGCTCACTAGAAAAGAAAAATATGCCCTAGTTTACTTATTCATCTTGCGTCAACACTGTCAACGTAAAGGCAGAAATAAAGGATGCTATCAATGCCTCAGAACTTCTGATATAAGACATCGAATTGCTAAATCAGTGTATTAAAAAAGTTAATACTTCCTCCCTCTTTCTCTCTCTCTTCTACAATGAAATAGAATCATGTTAAAATTGATATTAAACGTGACACTCAGAGCTACTACTGGAAAGAGAAATTCATAAGTTCCCTACCCTCCAGCCACCCCTGCTGATTCAGAGAAGGGAAGGGAAGGGAACCTAAAACAAACAAACAAACAACAGCAACAAAACTAACAACAACAACAACAAGGGTCTCTGTAGGTTTGCTGCTGTTCCCTAAAATGTTGGCATTTGCTGCCGTGCCACAATGTTGGTCCAGTGCAACAAGATTTCTGCAAAACTGTCAATCGTAATTCACCATTTGCAAGTACCGTCCTTCATATGTGAGCAGGAACACAGGTTCTGTAGAAACATACAATGTGCTTAAGAAAATGAAAGTGGTCTTAAGAGAGTAAATAGCACTGCATGAGATTTGTTTTTCTAAGCATCTAGTAAAGCTTGTCATTTTCGCTCTCTGAAAGTATGGTCATTTATGATTCCTTCAAATAGCAAAAATGCACAGCCCTCTTTAGGCCTCTAATCATTAATAATTTACATTACTCTTAACAAAATCATTCTACATAAACAGATATCTCCTTAAAAATAGTACTCTCTCATTAAATGTAATTTTACAGAAAGAAGTTTAAGGAAAAAAGGTGTGATTTATAAGTTAAGTGAAAAAGTACAAATCTTTGGCCTTTCTCTTGATATTTTTATGTCAAAAAACAAAAAATAACCTTCATGTAATTCAATCTAATGATTACTTTTTGCACCCTAATATGTTTTTTACACCACAAAAGGAAGCACTTTCAGTATCTGTAAGAGGTGTTTAATCCTAAAACTTACTTAACCTAGAGAATAATTCCTTAAAACAGAATTTGATATATGCTAAGATCTATTATTAAATTACCAGTTAACACTTCTAAAACTCATTTTAAAATCAATGATATTACCTGATCAATTACAGGAAAGGGAGATTAGAAGAAAGATAAGTACTTAAGAGACTTCCTACATCGAGAAGAAAAAAAATGTTCCTTTATGACATTTAAGAATGGCAGTTGCTCCTTATTTTATTTAAATCGTAAGAATTCAGTCAAGTTTTTCCTCCTATTTTTCCTTACGATTAAATTTCATAATGGTAGCATAAAAATAATGATTTGCAGTTAATACTATAGAAAAATTACTGCATTCAGCTGATCTTCAGGAACAAATTGTTCTCATGAGCAAATGGGAGGAAAAATGAGTAAGAACTTCAAGTATAGAACTTTTACAGGCTGTGAAACTTGGTCTCTTGCAATCATGTTACTGCTCAATTAGAGACAATCTTATTCATGTATATTGGAGTTGCATGGTGGCACACAGCAGGCCTTAGTGATGTTGAGAACAACAGCAAAACCCAACACAATGATGCTCATGAAGAACCAGCTTATGAGATGGACACCTTTCAGAGAAGGTTATACTTGAAAGACCCTAGACTTCAGGATAATAAAGCTCTGAATTTATAATCTTTAAATGTATGTCCTATCTTGGCTATTATGATCTAAGTAAAATAGCAGAAGAATAAAAAAACAGAAAAGATGACAATATCATAAAAATGTAACTGTCTATTTTGGCAGCTATATTGCAGAATTTCTTGATTATCTTTTAAATCAGCTAGGAAAAAAGTCATTAACTGTATCCAAATGAATAAATTCTCCATATCAAAATACAAAAGTACTATCAATAATCACCTCTGACTTTCAGATTTGAATTCAGTGCAATTGACAACGCATCCCTAAAGGAAATCCAGCTTAAACATGCTCAAAACATTTGTGTCTATTCCTGGGAACACATTTAAAAAATATTGCACAGATTTTTTTTATTTTTATTCATTTTTTAAACAACAAAAGAATTCAAAAACAGATATGGACCTCTAGCAATAAAAGCAGGATATCAAGTGCCAGATACTCAGCATATTAGGTTTCCTACATAAGTCACAGGGCAGATAAGTTCTAAATACCTCTAACGTGATCCAAAACCCTAAAAACAACTAGCACGAAACCATCGTGAATGACTGCCTCTCTGGATGTAAATTTTAAAAAAACATTACAGTATCATAGTATAGTGAATAAGTATACGTATTCTTTTCACCAATAACAAATGCTATTGATCTTAGTAAATTAAGACGTGTTTCAATCAATGCTGTTTTGTAAAAATAACAAAACAACATGTTGAAAATAAAAAGTTGCATTACTTGGGTTAAATCAATTTCTAGTTCAACTCAGAACATAGGTTAAACTTTTACTAGTATAGCCCTCAAAATAATTAGTAACAAAAGTAATGCTATAAATTTTCTAAGCTTGATTATAGGCAATTCCTTAATTAAAAATATTAAGATAAAAATTTGACAACTACTTTATTTAAAATCGATAGTCCTGGATTCTTATGCAGATCATGACAAACCCTATTAAATCACACACATAGGCATGGCTCAAGCTAACATTTATCTATTACTTTACTTTTAGCTGCATGAGCACAAGAGGAAATTTGATTTGATATGATACCTATATTTTGTAAGAAAATACTTGATATAAACAGAATAAGGGACAGGATATAGTAGTGATTTCTGGGGGGAAAAGCAGCATATATATATATATGTATATATATATATATACATATATATATATGTATGTATATATATAAATATAGTCACGAGTACCACAAATGCAGAGTCAGAGCAGCAGTGAGGTTAGTGCAATCACTTGTTTTTCTTTATAAAATTCTGAATTACTTCTATTTAAAAACACCTTGAAGCAAGTCTTTTGTCTTAAAGATTGTTTTTAAACTAAGGTAGTAAACATTTTGCCATGTAATGGCAGATGTTACATGCCGTTATCTTGCTTTGTATAAAAGAAAATAACGAGAGATTTTTAATACTGGAGTTTGGTTACATTACATATTTAAGCTTCTATACAGAATGATGGACACTTTGAGAAGCTATTCCTCATCGAGAAACATTTTAATCTCTTAAAACTCAAAACAAAACAATTTTTTAAAAGCCCCAAACTACTTTGCTCCTTTTCACAATAGTGCACATTTTATCTATAATTTACTTATTGTTACAAAACATCAGAAGATTTTTTTGTATCTTCAATGTGGTACTTAAAGATAAACAAAACATTTGTGCCCTTCTAGTATTTAATTGGCAGAAATATGTCCCCCAAAATAACCTACTGTATTTAAGCCATATCACTAAAATAAAATATAGTGAGGCAGAGAGAGAAATAGAAACAGAGAGACAGAGAGAGAAATAGAAACAGAAACAGAGCATAATATCCTTATTTACGGTTGTCTCTTCTAGGTTGACATGACCAAAGTCCTATGCTTTCATTTAACTTCCAATGCCCCCTTCCACAATATGCACCAGTTGAATATATGTTCTGGGAGCCAAAAATGTACCAAAAATCTACCTCTTCTAAAGAATGCTTTAAAGTATTTTTAAGAAAAATTTTATTGTTTAAAAGGTGAAAAAAATATAAACAAGAAATTGATTCCCTCCCTTACTTCATGCATCCATAATCAAACCAAAAACAAAATTTAAAAGCAAGAACAAACTACAGCTGGAGTTTTGTTACGTCCATTTTCTCTGTACATACAAACTTCTCACTACTGAAGGGAAAAAAGAATAGAATCAATGGTGTCTGCTGATTGATTCAAAGGGTAGAAAAAAGGCTGTCATTAGTATCCAAACTCTGGTACATATATGGTCGGCTTTTATAGTGTATATTTATTTCTCTCTCCTGTTTTTCATATCCCAAACTTCTAAATGCTATTTTAGAGGCACAGCAGATTAGATTCCAGCACTTGGTGAACAGAATTCACAAGCTCTGACAAAACTCTGTCATATTCAGGTTGCAATTTTGTATATATACATTGCACGGATATACTTCTCTTAGATTTGGCTGTAGTGGACTGGCCATGGTTCATGTGGGACTGTAGCAGTACATGGGTCAGGGACAGTCATTTTTGCTATGTACACATTCATAGTCGGTCCATGGCTTCCAACTAGTAGCGCTATTTCTGAAGGTCTAATACACAAACTGAACCATCTGATGCACTGGCTCAAAATTTGTCTCCTGCTGCATTCCAGCAAACTTCAAAAATTCCACCTGTTCCCCTATAGCTGTGAACTAGAGCAACTGTCTGTGTTCCAGATGTGCACACATTTGTCAAAAGAACCACTTGCCAGATACTTGCCATCGGGACTGAAAGCAGCACTGTACACAAGTTCTGTCAAAGTATGGATGTTTTTTGTCATAGTATGGATGCAAATCCCTCGGTCTACATCCCATAACCCACCAGTAGAATCAAAGGACCCACTTGCTAATATAAGGTTGGCATTTGGATTATTTGTCCCTGGTCCTGTTGGACTCCATTTGATAGTATAAATTTCTTTATTATGTGCTTGCAAATCATGTACACAATTATCTTGTTTCATGCTGCATATCTTCAAAGTCATGTCATGAGAACAGGAGGCCAGAAGATTGCCAGTGGGGTCCCACTTGATAGCATTTACTTCATTTGTATGTCCCTGGAATGTTTTCATAGATCTGTGTTGTCCTAATTTGCAGACATGAATGCACATATCTGTACTACATGAAGCAAAGGTGTTGTTGCTCTGCCAGTCAACATCCAATACTCGTGCCGAATGAAAAGGAAACTGCTGCTTGGCTTCCCAATTATTTGGGTTTTCAATTCTATTCCTTTGGGCCTGAGGTCTGTTCTTGTGGTTCTTGTGCCAGTACCGCTGCTTTGATTTCAATGGATTTAGTAGTAGAGTTTGAAATTTGATATTGATATTCCTCCAGCACTGCTCTTTCTGTTGAGGATCATTTTTGCTATTTGGGGTCTTTTATTATTCCATATGAATTTTTGGTTTGCCTCTTCTATTTCCTTGAGGAATGAATGTTGGAATATTGATAGGTATCGCATTCAATTTGTAAATAGCCTTTGGAAGTATTGCCATTTTCACGATGTTGATCTTTCCAATCCAGGAGCGTGGAAGTTTTTGCCAATTTCTAAGTTCTGTTTTGATTTCCTTTTTCAAGTTTTCAAAATTTTCATCATAGATGTCCTTCACTTCTTTGGTTAAGTTAATTTCTGGGTATTTTATTTTTTGTGGGGCTATTACGAATGAAGTTGCTTTCCTAATTTTAGACACACTTTTCTCATTGTTGGCATACAGAAAAGCCATTGATTTTTGAGGGTTAATTTTATACCCTGATACTTTGCAAAGTTTGAATCAGCTTGAGTCCCCTATGACCCAGCAATCCCACTTTTGGGCATTTACCCAAATGTTCACAAATAAGACCACATTAAAGCTACCAGCACGACTATGTTTATTGAAGCATTATTTACCATAGCTAAGATATGAATCCAACACAGAAGCCCCTCAGTAGATGAATGCATCAAGAAAATATGGTATATATACAAAATGGAATTTTATGCCTCCATCAGAAAGAATGACATTGTCCCATTTGTTAGGAAATGGAAAGAAATGAAAAAAATTATATTAATTGAAGTAAACCAGGTCCAAAAAAAGATAGTTTCCATGGTTTCCCTTATTTGCAATAAATAGTATATGTATGAGTCAAGCAGGAAAGGTCAGATAAGTTGATGTTAGGGATATGAACCCTAAGATATGTATTCAAATGTTTTTTTTTCTTTTATGCGATTGTTTCTAACACGTTTATAAGATTATTTCTTTGTTGCTTTGTATTTCCCTCCCTCACAGTATAACCCCTGTTTTCATTGTATTTGATGTCAGGATAATATGTGGAGGGGAAGGGAAAAAAAAAAGCACTTAAATAGGGATACTTTTGGACCCATTCAAACAATGAGATGTACAAGTCGTTATGTTGAAAACCACCTTTACAACTTTGGTGGGGGGGGGGGGAGGAAGAGAGGAGGGTTGGGTGAGGAGGCGGGGGTAGGATGGGAAGAGATGGGAAGTGGAAACAAAGGAGGAAGCTACAATGCTTGATAAGAAATGTACTCATTATCTTGCCCATGTAATTGCAACTCCTCTGTACAGTATTTTCACAATTAAAAAAACACATTAAGAAAAATAAATAAATAAAAATAAAATTGGATAAAAATCAGGCCAGTTTAGTTTCAGGCTCTCCCCCTCCCCCCCCCCCCATCCTTCCTCCAACAGAATGGATTAAATACCAATTGGTGAAATGCCTTGCTAAGCAAGCAAGCCCTGGGAAAATGAAGCTCTACAAAATTACGTCAGTTAAAAGAAATATTGTCTTAAATTTTTGTTTGAAAACTTTAGAAAACGTACGTACAACTGATTTTGATTTGGGGGCCCTTAAATATTTGAGTGTGTTTTGTATGTGTTTGTGAACAAGTTCATGATAGAAATTGTTAGCATTTTGTAACACTTGTGTGAGTTTAAGTTTAAAATTCAAAAGGTTATGAGGTTTGGACATTACCAAAACATTTTTAAAGCATTTTTACATTGTTAAAATAGGTTTTTAAGGATTCTTTAACTTGAAAATTAGAAAATCTGATATTTTAGAATGCATAAAGCTGTTTATACTGTAATCAATATATCTGGGTTAACAAAAAGAAGAAACTTAGAAGCTAACAGAAAACCTATCTTTAGGAGTGAATGGTGAACAGGCCGAAGTGCAGTTTAGCTGGTCATGCATGGTGGAACAGGCCACGGGAGGAGTCCATGCATGGTGAAAGAGGGCAAGCTGGCACAAACACAGTTCATCTCAAGCTAAAGAGTCGGATTGGGTGCGTGCCCTTACCACAGGAAGGGACAAGTGGCCCATCTTTATTCTGTCACTTTTTCCTGCATATACACACTAGAGACATGATGGTAAAAATGAGTGATGTGAAGATCCGATTAGCACTGCTAAAACTGCCCCTTGGATGTGTTAAAATTAAAAGTAAGAAGGCCTTAAAAAGAAGGTTACAAAGTTTATTTGTATGACGTGATTTGCTCTCAATGATATTCTGCCATTGGATATGCTTTTTTTAAGGCATAAAGGTGTTAAGTCTAGATTCTTAGTAAAATGAGGGTGATTGTAATTTTTGCATTAAGAAAATATGTTATTTGAGTTTACACGAATTCATGTGCATCTGTTTTAAAACAAGCAGCCAAGAGGAAATTAATAACACACTTAGCCTTGAGAGTTCAAGGGATTTTTCAAAATGCAGCTAAAAACTAAAGTATAGAATATTAAAACAGATTAATAGGAGGCTCATAAATTAGGAATGGATTTCTGTATAAAAAGTTTAAAAGTAAAATTTTTCTAAACATTTCTCTCAAAGTACAAAAAGGAAAAATTAGGATTACCAAAATAATTGCGTAATTACTATTTCAGTTTGCTCTCATAGGTATTTTTTTTAAACAGTTCCCAGCAGGCTCACAAAAAGGAGTGAGGATTCTTGTAAGTTTGTCAGATGTAACTTTGGTTCTTAGTAAGTTTCAGGTAAGGATATGCTTAAAAACTACTTCTATGTTGACCATCTTCTTACTTTTAATTGGAGTAAAGTGGCATTTTTGCGACTCATTGATTTGCAACTGGTTCGAATCCAGCCCGGGCAGAAAAAGGTCCGGGTGAGACTATCACCTCTACTCAGCCACCAGAAGGCTTAAAGTGTAAGCAGAGCTGCTTTAGGATTCAAAGTGGCAGAATGTGAGCCTTGAGCTGTAGAGCTTAGTGATAGAACTCAGGCCCTGAGTTCAAGTCCAGCAACCAACTAAGGGAAATGTCAATGAGGCATTTTTCCCAGTGTGGAGAAGACACTCCTGGGACAAAAATCAATGGAGGAGCATCCATAGATTGTAAGACACTGCTTGAATGGCAGAAATAATGTCAGATCCTAGAGTCATTTGTATGTGGCCCTTCACAAATTGGTCAGAATCAGGAGGTCATGGGAAGATAGTTTGTAAGCATGCCTAAAGTCTATGACTATCTACCTTGTAGGGGACAGGAACTAGTCAGTCATCTGTGATAGTACTAAAAAGCTAATGTTGTAAAATGTGGAGGATAGTTTAGATCCCAACCTCTGTATTTGCCCAAAGCTCTAATTGGCAGTAACTTTTGAGCTGACTCCAGCTACATGAAATTCATCTGCTCAAGAAAAAGTTTGTAAACCTGAGAGTGTATTTCTATTGATATGTGTCTGAAGGCCTGCATAGGTAACTCAGACATTCTTTGGTTACTAGAGGTCACATTACTAAGTCATCCAGAAAGATCCTTTTGCAAACCAGAAGGCTAAATAATCTACACTGCTGTAGTCAGAAAAAAGGTCTGTGTATTTGTCAAAAGTTAAAATGTTGTTCTTAATGACATCTAATCCTGGTAACCTCTTTGTAAAATAGGCTAAGGATATAGGTTCCTGGTTAGGTAGGATCAACACCCCTGAGTCAGCTTGAAGAAGTGAGAGAAGATGAATCTTTGCCCATCATCCTCTTTTAAGAACAAGGGACCACAGTCAATTTTTTTAAAAATGTGGCAAAATAGACAGAAGGAAAAGACATGGGAAAAAATAGTACAATCCTGAGCCCTCTATATCTGCCTAGAAAATCCTAGCATTGTTAAAAGAACTATCTCATTTAAAAAATTGTTATATTTGTTAAATGTCCTGTGCTATTGTCTAAATAGTCTTAAAAACTAGTGGGGTCATAGCCTGCCAAGCCTATGCAATGTATCCTTAACCGGTCTGTGTAGGAATTTGCAGCCCAGCATTAGGTGTGAGAGTCCCTTGGAGCCACTGAGAGACCCTGCTACTGCTGCTGCTGCTGCACACCCTAATGAGTAAAGTTCAATGACAGCTTGACAGTCATCTGGAGGAAATCTATATCATCACCCAGACACCCCCACCCTGGTAAAATTAGACTCCACTCCTGCCTGATTCCATCACCTGAAAATGCTTCCTGATTGACCGCTACTAATACTAAGATTTTGTGGGACATTCTTTTGGTGATATCCAGTAACCTCTCTATTCCCACAGTGGATATTGAGGTCAAGTATATCAGTGGCTTGCCTTACATACATCAGGGTCACAGCCTAGTTTGGCTCTGGTATGGTAATAACCTGCTTCCTCCTGGGTGTGTTTTAAAGATAAAGGAGAGATTTTTTTAAATCAATGGAAGTAGGAGGAGGAATGAGTACCAGCCCCAATCTTAGCCTTAATATCTAGTAAGATTTTCATTCCACTAGTGCCTGGAGGCTTTCTGAGATAACTTGGTTCCTGAAGTCGAAGGAAAAATGGGCAGTTTTAAATTCTAGCCATAAAGGAGCTCAAGGAATTGTAAAGAAGAGGGGTGTAGTAAAGAAAGACTTAGGAAAGGAATTAGGGAAAAATTGGTATCCTCTAGATAAGAAAGGATTTAAAAAGTAAGGATTGTCTTAAAATGTTCCTAAAGAAGACAAGCATCAGAAAGTTTAAGTATGTAGCAAATGGTGTGAGTATGTCTTAAAATTGGAGCTTATGAGTACAGCTGGTATAAAGGTAAGTTAGGTGTGGTATACGGAGTCAGGATTGCTGGAAGAAAATGTAAGGGCCTTTGTTACTGTTAATTTTGTTACTCATGATCAGACCTTGTAGATTGGTGTCCTTTGTAAAAAGAGAATCAGCACAGTACATCTATTAGTTCTGAGATCCCAATACCAAGCTGTAAATATAGAAGATTGTGCTAATTAGGAGACCATGATTGGTCCCCAATATTCTAGAAGAGGAGAGAATGAAGAGCCAAAGTAAGTCCAATTTGAGATTAACCACACCATATTTTGCTAAGCTGCCTGCAGATTAACCCCAAGATATAGAAAAAATACAGGTTGCCACCAACCCTGCCCACCCTTAAGAAAGAAGAACAGTTGCTCAAGTGTTCCAGGAACAGGATAAACCAATAGTTCAGAAAAAGGGCAGAGCAGTTAGGGTGGACTCAAACCAATAATGTAACTGCTTGTGTGGAAATTCCCTAAATTTGTTTGTTCAATACTATAAAAGCTGTACTGATTGTGTGCTCTGGGACTCTTAACGTCATCGATTACTTGATGTGCGGAGGACCAAACTTGAGCTTGCAAATAAATGTCTCTTTTGCTGTTTGAATTGGTCGTGGTTTCTGGTGGTCTTTCGTGGGTCCCAAGTCCATACAACAGCGCTTGATACAAAATGTCTCTTCCCAGGGAATTAAATGATGGCATTTATAACTAAAATATTTAGGGTCATTATTAACATCTAACACCTGCTGAGGTTTTTATTTATACTTCTCTTTCTTCCTTTCTTTCTTCCTCCCATTCTTTCTTCCACCCTTTCTTTCTTTTCTATTCTTTATTCCTTTCTTTCTTTCTTTTTTCTTTCTTTCTTTCCTTCCTTCCTTCCTTCTTTCCTTCCTTCTTTCTTTCTTTCTTCCTTCCTTTCTTTCTTTCTTTTTTCTTTCTTTCTTTCTCCCTTACTTTCTTTCTCCCATACTTTCTTTTTTCCTTCCTTCCTTCCTTCCTTCTTTCCTTCCTTCCTTCATTCTTTCCTTTCCTTTTCTCCTCCTCCTATTCTATTTTTCTTTCTTTCTCTTTTTTCCTCCCTTGTTTTTTCTCTTTTAAGAAATGAGTATGAATTTAGATATTTTGTTGGCTGAACAAGTATTCTACCATTAGAACAATCCTTTGTTCAATGCATTTACTTTGCTCATGGATTATCAGTTGTGCTGAGGCCTGAAAAGAGGCTAAGTTCTTCACCTCTGTCTGCCAAGTAACTAGTATCACAAATGCATTCCAACATGCCAGGCTTTAAGATGTTATGAGAATCATATTACTTTCCTTGCACACTGGTTCTGGACAGTGATCTTCTCAATTTCTACACCTTTAGTTAGTGATGTGAGCTCCAATAGCCTGGCCTCAGTATAGATTGTCTACATGAATGATTGAAGGCAATTTCAATTTAATCTCTTTTTTTGCCAGTCCAGGGGTTGTTATAATTTTATTTCTAGACAATTTTGTGTATATGTGCACATTAGCATTAAAATGTTGCTTTTCCTCCTTTTTTCCTTTTTTATATTTCTTGGTCATGGGGCTTGAATTCCAGGCCTGGGCGATGTCCCTAAGCTTTTTAGATAAATGCTGGCACTTTACCACTTGAACCGTAGTGCCACTTCCGGTTTTCTGGTGATTAATTGAAGGTAAGAGTGTCAGGGATTTCCTGCCAGGGCTAGCTTTGAACTACCACACTCAGAATTTAGTTCCTGAGTTGCTAGGATTACAAGCATAAGCCACTGGCTCCCAGCTAAAATGTTACTTATTTTAAGTTCTCTGATTTAGTTGGGGGACTACCATGAGTGTGTAGAAAGGTAACTTTCAAGTCATCTCTCTAAATAATTTCAGAGATACATTTTCATAATATTTATTGCAGTGATTAATAACAGAAGCTCCCAAAGTAACAGAATGATCTTTCATTTTCTCCTTCCCATAGGTATTATTGGAAGAAAATGAGAGAGATCTAAGTCAATATGTACTTGAAATTATAAAAGGTGATTTTGAGGAAACATAAAGAGCCAGATTACACAATGTGCTTTTCATCTTCTAAAGAAAGGAATTTCATACAAGTATATTTATTGACAGGCTTTTTAATCTGAAAACAAAAAAAAACATTATTAAAAAGCTGAAGAGGATCAGCAACCATTAAAGTGTGATATACCATTGGAGGCTATAAGATATGAATTTATTCAGGTAAGATAATTATTTGGGAAAGGTTATCTGTTTACTAAATTTATTCATTGTAAATTTTTATTTTTATTTATATGCCAATTAATATATAAATACGTACATATGTGTCTATATATGTGTGTGTTTGTGTATATATATAACAGCAGTATCTGTCCAGTGAACTGTATGGTTAGGTAATTACATCATGTCAAGTTCATCAAAAGTATGGACTTCCATAAACCTTAACAACCCTGCAACACCACTGCACATGCAAACTTAAGTGTTCACCATTGTAAGCCATACCTGTGTTTTATCAAAGCTTTGTATATACTGTGTTATTTTTCATTTAGGCTTGACACAAAATGTGTTTGCCCTTAGAAATAAATGATGGCATTATAACTATAATAAATTATTGTAAATCTTTACATTGAAAACATGCTCAGTATGAGTTGCTGTTTCTTTACTTTTCTTATTTTATCTTTAGGAAGTTCATTTCAGTTTTGATGTACTGTTTGCCAGACAGGTACTCCACCACTGGACTCACTCCACCAATCCTTTCTTGTTTAAGTTACTTTACTCATAGAGTAGCAATTTTTGCACCTAGACTAAAAAGCAAGGATCGTGATGGCATTCCAATATCCCTACCTAGTAAGTTGATATTGGTGAAACTTTCCTTTCTAAACTGATTCAGAACTGTGATCCTCCCAAATTCTACCACTTTAGTTAATAGTGTGTGCTTCTGTTCTACCTCTAGAAAATATGGCAGAAATGAATGATTACAGGTAATTTGAGTGAATCATTGGCTAATAGGTGATTTGATACTAAAATGTAGGTTAAGTTTGAAAGTATAATCAGAGTAGCCAGATATTTTGCTAAGTAAATTTTGCTTCACATTAAAAACACATCTCGACCAGAATTAAGGACTTATTTGCTGTCTGTCAACTTGTATGTCATTTGGGAAGCTTCATGTCTTCCATGTGTGATAAAGGACTTTGAATG
Source organism: Dipodomys merriami (assembly GCF_024711535.1). Classification (NCBI taxonomy): domain Eukaryota; kingdom Metazoa; phylum Chordata; class Mammalia; order Rodentia; family Heteromyidae; genus Dipodomys; species Dipodomys merriami. The sequence goes on along the minus strand of NW_027206546.1, from coordinate 980,470 downwards.
GTCTGATGTGCTGGCTCACATCTATAATCATGGTTAGCAAACATAAATAAATAGATCACAATTTGTACATAACCTAACCAAAAATTTAGAAAGTCTCAATCTCGACAAACTAGTGGATCATGTTTAATCATGCCATTAATCTCATCACAAGAGGTTAATTTCTGCCCAGTTCCTGCGTCATTTAGGTAACTGGCTCACTTGGAGGCAGTCACATCTCCTGATGCAGAAACTGGGCTGAGATTTAGCCAAGAGGAGGGAAGAGTCTGCCCCACCTTCTCAGGGTGGACCTCACAGAATGCAGTGAACATACTTGCTTTCCTCATTCAAATGTCTTGAGATGCCATGCTGCTGAGTGTTCATTATTTGATTCCAGTGACCTGTGGTAGAGGTGTAAGGAAACATTAAATTAGTTTCACATTTGCCGATTGATCTGCTCTTCACAACCTGTGATTTCAACTCACCAAGTGTTCATTATTTGATAGTTGAGAATACTGAGGCAGGGGGGGGAGGGAGGGTGAGTGAAAGAGAGGAGAGATAGAGAGAGGGTGAGAGGGAGAGAGAAAAGGAAGGAAGGAAGGAAGGAAGGAATGAAGGAAGGAAGGAAGGAAGGAAGGAAGGAAGGAAGGAAGGAAGGAAGAAAGGAAGGAAGGAAGGAAGGAAGGAAGGAAAGAAAAGAGAAAAAAGGAAGGAAGGAAGAAAGAGAAAGAAAGAAAAAAGGAAGAAGGAAAGGAAAGAAAGAAAGAAAGAAAGAAAGAAAGAAAGAAAGAAAGAAAAAAAGAAAGAAAGAAAGAAAGAAAGAAAGAAAGAAAGAAAGAAAGAAAGAAAGAAAGAAAGAAAGAAAGAAAGAAAGAAAGAAAGAAAATAAAAATGAATGTTTTGGAGTCAGGTGTCAGATGGCAAAGGTATTAGGTCTGCCCCAGCCATGCAGACCCTATGCAGACACCTGTACATGTCTTGGCTACATTTCCACTCTTTATGTGTTACCTAGGCATCTGGCACACCTGGAGGCAGCCACTTGTCCTTCCTGCTATGTCACAACCTGGTCAGCCTCTCATCACACTTTCCATCTGACCAAAGGAGAGTCCCAGGCCCTGAGGTCACATCCAGATGCAGTGTGGCAGAATTCTCCCCCACCTGGCAATACCTCATTCCGTCCTTGGCCTAGATACATCCTGGCCCAAGGTTGTTTCGCTTCCCCCCCCTTTTGTTTACATACCTCTCCACCATGTATGGCATAGGCAGCAGATCAGTATATAAACTACTTGACCTGACTGAATATCATATGGTGTTCTCTTCATTAACTATCTAATGAAACTTACCTAATTATTATAACTTATACTTCAGAGTTTCTAGTTATGAATCCATGGATATTTTTCTGACACATGTGAGGTCAGAATCTACAAAACATATGTACTAACTCATCATTTAAACTATAATTCTGCATAGAATCTTTATTTTTTAAATATTTTTATTAATGTGAAAATACTATAAAGAGGGGTTACAATTACACGGGCAAGATGGTGAGAACATTTCTTATCAAGCATTGTTGCCTCCTCCTTTGTTTCCCAAAATCATCCCTTCCCCTCGCCACCCCCCCAACCCCACACCCCCCCTACAAGTTGATGTTAGGCAAAATGAACTCCAAGATAAGCATTCAAATGTTTTTTTTTTCTTTCTTGAGATTGTTTCCAACATATTTATAAGAGGATATCTTTATTGCTTTGTATGTACCTCTCCCAGGGTGTAAGCCCTGCTTTCACTGTATTTGATGTTGATATAATTAGTGGAGGGGAAGGGAAAATAGTTTTAAATAGGGTTACATGTGGACCTATTACAACAATGAGATGTACAAAACGTTATGTCAATTTTTATTTAATTGTGAAAATAACATACAGAGAAATTACAATTACATGAGCAAAGTAATGAGTACATTGCTTATGAAGCATTGTTGTCTCCTCCTTTGTTTCCCTTTGCCATCCCTTCCCATCTCCCACCACCACCACCAAAGTTTTAAAGATCGTTTTTTGTCATAATGTGTTGTACATCTCATTGTTGCAATGTAAAACCATCTGCTCCTGGGCTTTTCTTAGATGGGAGGTCTCTTATTGCTGTTTCTATTTCAATGCTTGATTTAGGGCTCATAAGATGGTTTAACTCATCTTGGTTTAATTATGGCATGTCAATATTTACTAGGAAAAGGTCCATTTCTGCCAAGTTCTCGAACTTCTTAGCATAAAGTTTTGAGAATTATTCCCTTATAATGTTCTGAATCTTGGTTGTTTCTGTTGTGATGTTTCCATTCTCATCTCTGAGTTTATTTATTTGGGTGTGTTCTCTTCTTTTCCTGATAAGATTTGCTAAGGGTCTGTCAATTTTGTTAATTTTTTCGAAGAACCAAATCTTTGTTTTGTTGATTCTTTCTGTGGTTGTTTTTGGATTCTAATTCATTTAATTCTGATTTAAGTTTAATTATTTCTTTCCGTCTAATGGATTGGGGTTTATCTTGCTGCTCTTTTTCAAGGAGGCTCAGCTGTCTCATTATATTGTTGGTTTCAGATCTCTCCAATTTGTTGATGTAGGAACTCAAACCTATAAACTTGCCCCTAAGTAGTGCCTTTGCTGTGTCCCAGATGAGCTGGTAATTTGTGTGCTCATTTCTGTTGAATATCATGAACATTAAATTTCCTTTCTATTCTCTTCCCTGACACACTAATGGTTCATCAGTGTGTTGTTCAGCCTCCATGTGTTACAGGAATTTCTTTGGTGACTTTTTCTGTTGAGTTTTAATTTTATTCCCTTGTGGTCTGAGAGAATGCAAGGCATAACTTCAATGTTTTTAAATTTGCACAAGTTTGCCACCTAAAATGTGGTCTATTTTAGAAAATATTCCATTGTTGCTGAGAAGAACGTGTGTTCTGATGCTGCTGGGTGAAATATTCAGTAGATGTCTGTTAAATCTAGTTGATCCATGCAGTTGTTTAGATTTGCGGTTTCTCTGTTGAGGTTTTGCCAAGTTGATCTATCTAGTGAGGAAAGTGGTATGTTAAAGTCCCCAACAATTAATGTCTTTGGATCTATGTGGGATTTGAGGGAAAGTAGTGTTCCTTGGTTGAATTTGGGTGTTCAGTTTTTTAGCGAATAGATATTTAGATTGTAATATCCTCCTGAAGAGAGATACCTTAATTAGTATGTAGCGATCTGCTTTATCTCTTCTCACTAATTGTAATTTGAAGTCAATTTCATATGATATTAGGATTGCAACTCCCGCCTGTTTATTAGGCCCATTTGCTTCGTAGATTTTGTTCCAGCCTTTCACATTCAAAATGTGTTTGTTTTTATGGGAAGATGTGACTCCTGAATGGAGCAGATAGAAGGATCTTGCTTTTTAAGCCAACTAGACAGTCTACGTTGCTTAATTGAAGAGTTAAGTCCGTTAATGTTGAGAGATAGGACTGAGAGGTATTTGGGAGTTTCTACCATTTTATCCATCAGGTAGTATAATTGTATTCTACACATTTATTGACTAGTTACCAATTATTCTGAATTTTTAATAAATTAAAAAACTTTCTTTTTTTCTTGGCCAGGAAATCAGCAAAACCTCAGTCAACATTTCTCTCATAGAACTTTTCACATGGGTTGGTTGAATGTTGACCTGATCTCCAGTCTTCTGAGAACTCATTCATCTGCTTAGGAATTGATGTTGGCTGTTGGAAAAGAGCTCAAGGAAGGATATCATTTAAAGCCTTAAAACTTTATTCTTTACCAGGGTATTCTCCTGCTACTTTGGTTGTTGAGAGTGTCTACAAGAGCAAGCATTCCATGGGGAGCAAGGAGACACCATATGAACTTTACTTACTGAGATTTCTGAGTGATTTGCTGTCACATGTACTGCATTTTTCAAGTCGAATCTGTCAAAACCTACCAGTTTTAAGAGATAGGAGGAGGGTTAAAAGAAGTCTTAGAGACAATTACATTGTCAACCTATTTGGTTCCAAGCATTTCGTCTAATGCATATTCAACAGGTACTGAAATTTGTGTTGACTGTATCTATGTGTCTTTCTCATGTGTGCATGTATACATGTGTATATCTATGTGTGTATTTGTGTGTATAACATACATGTATACATATATAAGGACAATTGCACACATATATGCATACATAAATAAATGTACATATACAAATATATATATATATATATATATCAGGTGTTCAGTGATTGATTTAATCTACAGTTTACATCACATTGTCATTCTCACAAAATGTACATGATAAACTGCTCTGAGCATCTGTGCTCACTTCCCCCATTACCTTATTTTTCATCCCTGTGAACAACTTCAGCCTACTTTCCATAGGATAGCTTTGTTTTTGTTACTTACTGATAATAAAAGAAAAAGGATGTTTGTAAAAGAAAAAGAACTTTTAGGTCACAGGTTAAAGTATCTTATCTGTTCCAATGATTCCTATGAGATAAAATTTATAATAGTACTAAAAGTGAAACGGAATTCCTAGATCTGTTGTTTTGCCATTTAGAATGGCAAAGAATAATTTCACTGCACTGTTATAACTCTTAAAGAATGCAAGGGGAACTAATGGTCCTTATCATGTTCCCACAAAACCAGTGGATTCTGAAGGATAATAGTAGACCAGCAGATATTCTAAGAAGCAGACATGGAGCATGAATGCGAAAGAGAGGAAATGAGAGAGAGTGAAAGAGAGAGAGAAATATAATTCTTAAAGTGCATAACAGATGAACAAGAGCTGTATGAGAATATTCATACTGAAATCTTTAGACTCTACAGGTACATTTGAAGATATTTGATATATGATAACCCATCAACATAAAATATAAAGTGATTTTGATAAAAAATAAAGATTACTCAGAAGAAAATATAAATGCAAAAACAATCTTCACAGAAGCAAACACTCAGAGATATTTCATGACTTTTAAATGGACAAAGTGGCTGAAGTTAGTATAAATTTAGAAGTATGACAATACATAAAAATATAAAAAGTTATTCATATATTTCATTATATAACCCAAAGCAGAAAGCAAATGTTGTTTAGATGAGTGTTTTAAAATACAGTCTCTCAGGTGCTGGGTCAGTGGCTCAGGGGTAGAGTGCTTGCTTTGCATGCATGAGGTCCTTGGTTTGATTCCTCAGCATCACATAAGGAGAAAAAGACAGAAGTGGTGCTGTGGCTCAAGTGGTAGCACTAACCTTGAGCTGAAGAGCTGAGGGACAGGATCCAGGACCCAGAGTTCAAGCCCCCCAACCAACAAAATCAAAAACAAAAAACTAACCAAAACACATTAGTCACTTTTGTGGCCTCAACTCTGTAATACCACTGATTCAGCCTAGGGCTAAGATTTTCGGTGTGGACATTTATCAACACTCCTGATTCAGACTCTACTTGAGAAAATTTTTAATCAATATTGCGTTAATTTTGTAAATTTGTAAATTCACATGCACCTGTAAAAAATAGTTTGGCCATCCTAGTAACATTCTCAAAGTACCTCGTAATGACGACTTACAAAAATTTGTATTATATTATAACAAGAAAACAATGCTACAAATAAAGAAAAGCAATAATTAAATATTAATGATTAATAAAATAAAAAACCAAATACCAGTGTTTCCAGTATTTCAAGTGTACTACATATTAGATTTTACTATTTCTGATATTCCTGTACATTTAAAACTGGCTAAAATTATGATGTTCAATGAATTGTATAGGCTATGAGAAGTCTTTAAAGTTGCCCTCTAAGATTACTATTTATTTCTCATCTCATAATTTATATATGGCTTATGTCATCATTTGTTCCTCACTAACATATAAAGAAAGGAAGCCCTAAAGTTGTAACAGAAGCTTTGTAGTAAAAGTCTTAATTCTTTGCTCTGTTTCTTTACACAAGACTTTGCAACTTCTCATTAGTAGCGTTTCTATAAACTCTGAATTGGACATACTTAGTAGTATATGTCTGGTACCATAAATCTTAAATACTTTATGGAAAAGTTTTATGACCTGACAAAAAGTCTTAATTTTGGCATATATAAGCAAATTCCCAAAATTAAACATATTTAGAACATTAAATTTTTTGGAGGAAGGTCCAGTCGTGAGTCCTGAACTCTGGGCCTGAGTACTATCCCTCAGCTCTTCAGCTCAAGGCTTGCACTCTACCACTAGAGCCACAACAGCACCATGTCCGGCTTTTGTTTTCTGCTTATGTGGTGCTGAGGAATAGAACCATGGGCCTCATGCAAGCAAGGCAAGTGCTCTACCATTGATCCACCTTCCCAGCCCAAAACATTAAAATTTTTAACAAACTATAACACTTGCTGCAGTGTTCATTATGACAGGTGACTTGTATAGAATAACTGATTTCCTCTAGCTACACATCTCTTGAACAACTAATATACGGAATTATTTTGTTTTTGACATTATCAATCTTGACTTTATTCTTAAATGTGTGCTTATGTAAGAAATATATAGTTCTAAAATTTCACGACAATACTTTTGAACTTACTTTTTGTTGAATTATCTAGTTTAAGAAAATCAATTACACTTTATATATAAAAAATGGTCTGTGCTCAATTCGGCAGCACATACACTAAAATTGGAACAATACGCAGAAGATTAGCATGGGCCCTGTGCAAGGATGACATACAAATTCGTGAGGCGGTCCACATTTTTACAACAGATGCTGGAGGGGATGGGGAAAGAAGGGAACCCTACTGCATTCTTGGTGGGAGTGTAAACTTGTTCAACCACTTTGGAAAGTAGTATGGAGGTTCCTCAAAAGATTCAACATAGAGCTCCCCTATGACCCAGCAATCCCACTTTTGTGTATTTACTCAAATGTTTACAAACAAGACCACACTACAGCTACCAGCACGAATATTTTTATTGCAGCACTATTTATTATAGCTAAGATATGGAACCAACCAAGATGCCCCTCAGTAGATGAATGGATCAAGAAAATGTGGTATATATACACAATGGAATTCTATGCCTCCATCGGAAAGAATGATATTGCCCCATTTGTTAGGAAATGGAAAAACTTGGAAAAAATTCTATTATGCAAAATAAACCAGTCCCAAAGAAACATAGGTCCCATGGTTTCCCTTATTTGCAGTATCTAGTATAGGTCTGAGTCAAGCAGAAAAGTTCAGATAAGTTGATGTCAGGTAAATGAACCCTAATATATGTATTCACATGTTTTTTTTTCATGCAATTGATTTTAACACATTTATAAGATTATTTCTTTGTTGCTTTGTATGTCCCTCCCCCACAGAATAACCCCTGCTTTCACTGTATTTGATGTAGTTATAATTTGTGGAGGGGAAGGAGAAAAACAAATCGTTTAAATAGGGATACAGGAGGACCAATTGCAACAATGAGATGTACAACTCGAAAATAAACTTTACAACTTTGGTGGGGGTGGGGGAGCAGGGAAGATTGGATGGGGGGGCAGGAGGAAGATGGGAAGGGATGGGAAGGGGAAACAAAGAAGGAGGCCACAATGCTTAATAAGAAATTTACTCATTATCTTGCCCATGTAATTGTAACCCCTCTGTACAATATTTTCACACACAAAAAAAAGATTCCACATAGAGCTCCCCTATGACCCACCAATCCCACTTTTGGGCATTCACCGAAATGATCCACACAAACAAGACGTTACTAAAACTACCAGCACAACTATGTTCATTGCAGCATTATTTACCATAGCTAAGATATAGAACAAACCCCGATGCCCCTCAGGAGATGAATGCATCAAGAAAATGGTGTGTGTGTGTGGGGGGGAATTCTATCATCCATCAGAATGAATGACATCACCCAATTTGTTACGAAATGGAAAAAATGCAAATCCAAAGAATCATAGGACCCATGGTATCCCTTATTAGCATTAAGTAAATATATGTCTGGTATAAGCAGTAATGGTAAAAAAAAAAAAAAAAAAAAAAAAAAAACACAACTATGTGCATATGACTAGATAAGGTAATGTTAAGCTAAATGAACTTCAAGATAGGAACACGGGTGTTTTTTTTTTTTCTTTCTTGCTGTTGTTTCTAACGTAATTATAACGTACAATGTGATTTTTTAAATCTTTATATGGTCCTTACACACAACATAACTCCTGTTTTCACTGTATTTGATGTCATTGTGCCTGCATCTTGTATATACACTTCTCTAATTTGGGGAGGGAAAGGGAAAAAGCAAAATGCTTAAATAGGGATACAGGTTGACCCATTGTAACAATGAGATGCACAAGACACTATGTTGAAAAACGAACTTTACAATTTAGGCCGGGTTGGGATGGGGAGTGGTGAGGAGTGTACTTGTGGAGGTGGAAGGGAAGGGATGGTGGGGGAAAAACAAAGGGGAGGTAACAATGCTTGATAGGAAATGTACTCATTACGTTGCTCATGTAACTGTAACCCCTCTGTACAGTATTTTTACAATAAAAAAGTTTAAAAATGTTCTCAGATGAAAGAGTTTATTTCTATTATTTTACCCATATAATATCGTTAACAAAGAAATGAATGCAGTACACTGACCAGAAGATATTTTGAATGTGTGTGTGTGTGTGTGTGTGTGTGTGTTTGTGTGTGTGCACATGCATGCTTGTGTGTGTGCATACATTATTGTTGGTGTGCACAGAGTTTGAACTAAGGGCTTCAAGGACTCGCTAAGCCTTGCCTCTCTAGATTGGTCAGCTAATATATTAGCTACATCTCCATTCCTGGCCCTTTTCTAGTTCATTTAAATTTTTGAAAAATAATCTTATGGTTTTTTTTTTGTTTTTGTTTTTGCCCTGATTGGCTTCCAACACTTATCCAGAGATGTCAAGCTCCTAAGTAGATATGTCGAGTGGACAGGATTACAGGAGTGACCAACCAGCACATAGCTTTAAGAATAATTTTAAAAGTAGAAGAAACTTTACTTCACAAAGTCCGCTTTTATCATTTCCTACTTTTAAAGCATTTTGGAGTGATTATATGTGAAATTATTTCGTTTTCGGATTCTTGCAAGACAGTAACTGATGGTATGTAAAAGTTTTAGTGCTTTTAAAAAGGATACTAAAACTGTGGAACAGAAGAAATTTGGCTCTCTTTGGACCACAATTTATAATCTCAGTTTGTGCATGATAACCCAATGTCACCAACACAGTCTGTGTTGAAGACAAAATGTGACAAAAAGCAATTACCATGAGCATAATTGTTATGTTAGTATTTATTGGACAATATGAGTATTGAATTGAGACTATAAGAGAATCGAGAGATTTTACCTACCATTTTTGTATTGCTGAAAGGTTTTTGGAAACTTTGACTCATTTCCTTCCTCACTGTGTGTCTTTAGGCTATGCACTTAGTGCTTTTAATTATAATTTTCTCAAAACTAATCTCCATCTTGATACACACAAAGGCCTGGATGAGCTGCCAGCTCCAACTCAGGCCTTGGGAGAAAACAAGACAGTCATTTAGCAGGTCAGAGGAACCTGCCCAGACCTACCAGGCTCAACCCCTCCCAGGAAATAATCACCCACCCCAAGCAGAGGAAATTCTCCCCCCAGGAGTGGCTTTCTTCATTGGGTAAACAGAGCCACAGGCTGCCCCTCACTACAGCAGCCTAGACAATCAATTGAAATTCAGTAAACATAACCCTGAGAAAGGCTCGAGGCTGGATTCTGAGAATGTCTCAGAAGCTAGCCCCTCAAGGAAGACCTACTGTTTGCTGAAAGGCCTCAACTCAACCCAGAACCTAGCCTCATGGCACAGCCATCTCCCTCTTCTGCGATACTCAAAACAGATCCCTCTCCCACTGAACTAGCCTGGGAGGAGGATCACAAAATCCTGGGAAAAGCAGAGCATTTTTCAGCATGCCCAAACAAACTGACTTAATTAACCGATCAAGCCGCAGGAAAACCAAACACCACAAGCAGACCAGAGACTCCACCAAGAGACTGGTTATGGACACAAGGGAGATACAGAATAGACCTTTTTTTGTACCTTATTTTTAATTTTTTTAACTTTAATTTTTAAAACTTTTTGTTTTATATTATTTTTTCCTCATATAAATTTTATTTTAGGTGTATATGTGTGTGCTTTTTTTTCTGTATTGACCTTTTGATCCTTTTCTTTTTCTTTCTTTTCTCATTATTTTCACTTCTTCTTTGTCATTCTTTTCTGCATGACTTAATTGCTGTTCTGCTGACTCTCAAATATACCCGTCATCGATTATTAGATCTTATCCTCCATTGTGTACACACTTAATCCAGAAATTTGTTAATTCAAAACCTCTTAGACTTAATTTTTTAATAGCAGTATTACCACTTTATAAACATATAATATTTTAAACATTTTCATTTTTCTACTTGTTCATGTCTCCTTTCTATCCCTCCCTCCTCTCATCCCGTCCTCATTCTTCTCTGAATACTATTCCGTCAAACTTGCAGTTTTTAAGGGTTTCACTTTTTAATTGTAAATATTTGTTTTTCCATTATTTTCTTCTCTCTCTTTTTTCTTTTTCTTCTTTTTCCTTATTTTTTCTTTCTTTTTCTTTTTTCCTTTTTTCCTCTCTCTGCTATCATTCTGTCCAATCCATTTCCCTCTTTGAGATGAGGACATGGTTAATTCAACTCTCCCTCATCTTCCCACATCCCTCTAATACTATTTTTCCCCACATTTTCACTAAATACAATAATTTCTGGTTGCCAAATTCTCCTTTGCTATTCTTAGGCCATTAAGACATAGTTGTTTAATGTTCAATAGATTGTATCTCTTGAGCAAGACTGTATCTGCAGATTTTGACTGTGCAACTACAGACTTTGTTTGATAGTTACCTATCAAACACTATTTTATAGTGTTCTAGCACAAAACTGGTGTTATTCTCATCCCAAATGGGCGGAACAAGCTGGAGAAACACAAGAAAAATGGCAATCCCGGGGATCTCAACTCCCACTCTTTACAATCAGGAGAGAGATGAGATAATGAATAATGCAGAAGAGAGTTCCCAAAAAGCTCTACAAACACTGCATGTAAACAGTATAAATGAAAAGAGTGAAGACATGCAAAGTTCTCAGTGTGAGCATGATAGGGAGAGAGAGGAGGCAAACCAAAGATCAGTACAGGAGTCTCATGAGCATGAGGAAGCTACTTAAAGATTGATATAGGAATTTCCTGAGCAGATTGAGAACACTCAAAGAGAAATAAAGGAATTGTGTGAGCAGGTTCAGATCAGTCAAAGAGATAGATAACGATTATGTGAGCTGGCTGAGAACAGACAAAGAGCAAGTCAGCAATGGTGTGAACAGGCTGAGAACATACAATGAGAACTACAGGAAATGCATGAACATGAGGTTGCTAATCAAAGAGAAATACAGGGACTGAGAGATAGGGCTGAGAATAGATAAATATCAATGGAGGCATTCATGGAATACAAAAACAGAGAGCTGAAAGAAATCAGGGAGACATGGGCTGGTAAGGGGGCTCAGTGATAGAGTGCTTGCCTTGCATGCATGAGGTCCTGGGTTCAATTCCTTAGCATCACATAAGCAAAAAGAAAAAAACCAGAAGAGGCGCTGTGGCTCAAGTGGTAGAGTGCTAGCCTTGAGCTGAAGAGCTGAGGGACAGCACCCAGGCCCAGAGTTCAGGCCCCATGACCTGATGCCTCCCCCCCAAAAAATCAGGGAGACCGGGAAGGGGCTGCTCAGTGGAGCCAGTCAGAAGGAATGAGAGTCCAAGGAAACCATAACAAATCTACTAACTGATTTGAGAATAAACACGAAACATCAAATTAAGGAAGTAGAGAAGTTCTCACAAGATCTAAAACAAAGTTACAACAAAGAATTTGAAGCCATTAAAGCCAATCAATTAGAAGAGAAAAAACAAACAAAGTAGAAAGTCTTGGCAGTATGTTAGACAATGCAGAAGATCAAAACTCGTGGATTTAAGACAACCTAGATATTATAGAGAAAGAATATACCATCCAAGACAAGTCCAAGAAATAAGATAGATCTATTTCAACACTTGGAAGACACCATCAGAAGGCCTAATGTGAGCATAATGGGTGTAGAGGTACACCTAGAGACAGAAGTTAATTGTCTAGGAAATTTGTTTAACAAGATCCTAGCCGAGAACTTCCCAAACGTGCAAAAAGATAGGCCCATTCAGATACAAGAAGCTTTTAGAACTCCAAATAGACCAGACCAGAACAGGACATCCTACCGTCACATTATAATCCGCAAAGAATCAATTCAGACCAAGAAAAGGATCCTTAATGCAGTGAAGGAGAAAAGATAAATCACCTATAATGGGAAACCAATTAGAATCACCTCAGATTTCTCAGCAGAGACAATCAAAGCAAGAAGAGCCTGGCATGCACTAAAGACAAACAACTATCAACCAAGAATACTTTACCTAACTAAACTCTCCTTCATAAACTCAGGTCAAATAAAAACCTTCCATAGCAAAGAAAAATGGAAATAATATATCTCCACCAAACCAGCCCTACAAAAGGTACTTAAAATGTCCTAAACATAGAAAACCAACAGGACCACAGTAAAGGCAATGATACCACACCCAAACTGAGAATTCAAGAACCATAGGAAGAACCCAGGTGCCGCAACTCCCAAGAAAGTGGATAAAATGGCAGGAACTCCTAAATACCTCTTAATCCTATCTCTTAACATTAACTGGCTTAACTCTGCAATTAAGCAACATATACTGTCTAGTTGGATTAAAAAGCAAGATCCTTCTATCTGTTGCCTTCAGTAGTCACACCTTGCCCATAAAAACAAACACATTTTGAATGTGAAAGGCTGGAACAAAATCTACCAAGCAAATAGTTCCTCATAAACAGGCAGGAGTTGCAATCCTAATATCAGATAAAATAGACTTCAAATTAAAATTAGTTAGAAGGGGTAAAGAAGGTCGCTATACACTAATTAAGGGATCTCTCCTTCAGGAGAATATTACAATTCTAAATATCTATTCTCCAAACAATGGAGCACCAAAATTTGTGCAAGAAACACTTTCTATCAAATCTCAAATAGATCCAAAGACATTAATTGTCCGGGACATAAACACACCAATATCTCCACTACATGGATAAACTCAGCAAAAAAATCAACAGAGAGACCGCAGACAAAAATAACTGTATAGATCAAATAGATTTAACAGACATCTACCGAATATTTCACCCAGCAGCATCAGAATACACATTCTTCTCACCAGCACATGGAATATTTTCCAAAAAAGAGCACATGTTAGGCCAGAAAGCAAACTTGTCCAAATTTAGAAACATTGAAGTCATACCTTGCATTCTCTCAGACCACAAGAGAATAAAATTAGAATTAAACAACAAAAGCCAACAAAGAAAGTAACACATGGAGGCTGAACAACTCACTGTGTATCACCAGTGGGTCATGGAAGATATTAGAAAGGAAATTCAAGTGTTCATGATATTCAACAAAAATGAGCACACAAACTACCAGCTCCTCTGGGACACAGAAAGGCAATACTCAGAGGCAAGTTTATAGCTCTGAGTTTCTACATCAACAAATTGGAGAGATCTGAAACTAACAATTTAATGAACAGCTGAGCCTCCTTGAAAAAGACAAGCAAGATAAACCCCAATCTACTAGACAGAAAGAAATAATTAAAATTAAATCAGAATTAAATGAATTAGAATCAAAAAAGAAAAAGAATTAACAAAACAGTGTTGGTTCTGAATAGGAGACACCCTAGGACTCCTTGGCACAGGCTGAAATTTTCTTAATACAGACCCAGAAACACAACACATCAAAGAAAAGTTGGACAAATGGGATTGCATGAAATTGCAGAGCTTCTGCATGGCAAAGGACATAGCTACCAAGATCGATAGATAGCTCACGGATTGGGAGAAGTTCTTCACGAGCCATACAACAGACAAGGGTCTCATATCTAAAATATGCCTAGAACTCAAAAAAAAATAAATCCCCAACAACAAATCTTCAAAGAAACACCTTCCCAACAATTAAGTGGGCTAAAGACTTAAAGAAAAACTTATCTGAAGAGAAATGAAGGCTAGCCAATAGACACATGAAGAAATGCTCAACCTCCCTAGCCACCTCACCCCAGTTAGAATGGATATAGTCAAGAACTCTAATAACAATAGATGCTGGAGGGGATGTGGACAGTAGGGAACCTTACTGCTTTGTTGGTCGGAGTGTAAACATGTTCAACCAGTTTCGAAAGCAGTATGGAGGTTCCTCAAAAGACTCCACATAGAGCTTCCCTATGACCCAGCAATCCCACTTTTGGGCATTTACCCAAATTATCACAAACAAGGCCACACTAAAGCTACCTACGCAATTATGTTTATTGCAGCATTATTTACTATAGCTAAGATATGGAAGCAACCCAGTTGCCCCTCAGTAGTTGAACGGATCAAGAAAATGTGGTATATATACACAATGGAATTCTATGCCTCCATCGGAAAGAATGATATTGCCCCATTTGTTAGGAAATGGAAAAACTTGGAAAAAATTCTATTATGCAAAATAAACCAGTCCCAAAGAAACATAGGTCCCATGGTTTCCCTTATTTGCAATAACTAGTATATGTCTGAGTCAAGCAGAAAAGGTCAGAGAAGTTGATGTTAGTGGAATATACCCCAAGATAAGTATTCAAATATTTTTTTTGTTTTTTTTTTCCTTTCATGCAATTGTTACTATCATATTTATCAGATGATTTCTATCTTGCTTTGAATGTCCCTCCCCTATGTATTTCACTGTATTTGATATTGGTGTAATTTGTGGAGGGAAAGAAACAAATCATTTTACTAGGTATACAGGTGGAACCTTTGCAACAATGAGATGTACAAGTCATTATGTCGAAAAAACGAATTTAACAACTTTGCTTGGGAGTGGGGGGGGAGGATTGGGTGTGGGAGTGGAGGAGTATGGGAAGGGATGGGAAGGGGAAACAAGTAGATGACAGCAATGTTTGATAATAAATGTACGAGTTATCTTGCCCATGTAATTGTAACTCCTATGTATGGTATTCTCACAATAAAAAAAGAAAGAAATGTACTCATTATCTTGCCCATGTAATTATAACCCCTCTGAACATAATTTTAACAATAAAAAAATAAAAAGAAAAAAAGGAATCAGAGAGAGTGGAGGGAAGGATGAAGGGGAAAAAAGAGGAAAGGAAGGAAGAAGAGAGCATGCGAGCCTTGGTTTTGAGTCCCTGGATTGAGAGAGCCATCCATTCACAATTCCTGTGGGTAGCATTTCAGAGCCTAAAGCCAGTATGTAGGAGTAAACCACTGACCTTCAGCAACTTCATGATATCCAGGAGCTCTGTGGTCACCAATTGCTGGGGAGAAGCAGCCTCAGGGCTCACGGTGAGTCACCAAGTTTCAATCATCCTGGCCCCAGCAAGTTATTTTCTAGTCAGATAATAAGAAAGTGTCTAAGGGCTAGGGAGGTGTTGGGGTGAGGGAGTTTCAGGGGCAGGGCAAGGGATAAGCAGGAAGATGAAGGGGGAGGACGATCGTAGGTCAGGTATGTCAGGACATTGGAGCCATGACCTTGCCTGACAACACAGATCACAAGTTATAGAGTGCTTGACCCAGCCACACTTCTATTAAGAGCCTGCCTCCTTGGGTTCACTATTGACTGCCTGGCTGTTGTCCACTGCAGGATGCCTGTGCAGTACATCTTTGGGGACTGGGACTTTCAATGGCTGAATCTGAAGATGACACCCCCGGTTTTCATTCCTCCACCAGAGACAAAGCAGAGGACAGCCAGGGAATGAGGTGGGAGTTGGGACGCGGGACTTCCTCTAGGGGGTGCTAGGACCACGTGACTGCCATTCTCAGAGGCAGATGTGGGTCTCTTTGCTGGCTCAGCCTTTAGTCTACCTGGCAGATCTGGGATTCAGAGAGGGCTGACTGAAGGTGGGGCAAGCATGGGGAGGCTGGTGGGAAAACAAGAGGAACTGGGCTCGGAGCAGTGTTGTTGCTTTGAGGATACTCAAAACCCACGAACTTTCTTGGGATGGATCAGCCCTTTTCTCCTTTTTCCTTAGAGAGAGGGACCTAGATCCCTCCAGTCCCTTGGCCGAGAAATCCTTCCATTCCCACATCCTGTGGTTGGATAACTAGGACTCACCTTGCTGCCCAGTGTCAAGGCAGGACAATGAGAGATCCTGAGTCCTTGATAAGGTCAGGGGATCCTCAGTATGAGATTGTACTTTAATATCATAACTTGGTGCATGGTCAGTCCCATATAAGACTGCCACTGTGTAAGACATAGAATCTAGAGAATCAGAGAATGGGGTCAGTTCTGGAAGTCTTGAGTATTATGTGTGAGCTTTGAGCTCCTGTGTGCCCACCTGTTTCACTTTCTTGGGTGAGTCTTTGCTAGAAAAATCTTGAAGCTAGGCCTGGGTCTTATCCCTTGTCTTTGATGCTCAAAGCTAGCACTCTACCATTTGAGCCACAGCTCCACTTCCAACTTTTTGGGTGTTTAATTGTAGGAAAAGTGTTCTCATGGACTTTGCTGCCACGGGTGGCATTCAACTGTAATCCTTAGATCTCAATTACCTGAGGGGACAGGGTGAAAGGAATGGAAAAGTATCTTTGGCCGGGTGCCAGTAGCTCATGGCTGTCATCTCAGGTACTCAGGAGCTGAGAGCTGAGGATCACAGTTCAAAGCTATCCTCAGCAGGAAAGATCCTGAGACTCTTATCTCCAATGAACCACCCAGAAAACCTGAAGGGGTGCTGTGGCTCAAGTAATAGATTGTTTGCCTTGAGCTGAAGAGCTCAGGGACAGCACCCATACTCAGAGTTCAAGCTCCACAACTGCAAAGGATGGTGGAAGTGTGGCCGGGTGGGGGGGAAGAGGAGGGGGGGTGTTTTGGTTGAGAGACAAGGTGCAGGCTTCACTATACAAACATTTCTAAGAACTCCCCAAGTTTGCCCCAGTTTGAAGCCACAGCTTCAAGAAGTCATGGCCTGTGACAGGCAGGGAGTGGGCGAATGGTTTTAGGGGTGGGATTGTTGTGTCTGTATTCTCTCCATTGAAGGATAGATTTGGATGTTGGGTGACAAAGTCTGAAGTCAAGGATTGCAAGAATTTTGTGGCCTGACCAGGATGGGTTTCCTCTGGGTATGTGAAGGTGGCTGAAGCCAGAAGCCGCTGATGCCTCACAACTCACATCCTCGCTACACAGATGTCTGAGATGTGAAAACATAGTTCCAGGCTATCATGGGCAGAAAAGTCTGTGAGAACTGATGTCCAATGGACCACCAGAGAACAGGAATTGGCTCTGTGGCTCAAGTGGGAGAGCACTCACCTTCAGCTGAAGAGATGAGGGACAGCGCCCTGGCCGAGTTCAATCCTCATGACTGAAGAATTAGAAAAAATAGGGCTGCGTCCATTTTAGCATTTGCTAATTTGCTAACTGCTGATTCTGCTTCTGTAAACTTGTTTACACTGGCACTGACCCTTCCCTTCCCAAAAATGAGTAAAGAAGTTTCAGGGACCAGATGCCGGCCCCAGGACAAGGTCAGTGGTCGTAGATAAAGAACAGACAGTATGTGTTCCTCAGTTCCCATTTAGAAATTCCCCAGACAGGACCTTGATTTAACGACCACCTGGCAAGACCACAAGCTAATCCAAATGTCAACCAATCATAGGCCTGTAACCATGTAAACCCCCCCTTAAACCAACCATGGGCCAGTCATTTTACAAAGAGTGTTACAAAATTTCCCACGTGGCAAAGTGACTGTTGGCATATATGATGACCTTTAAATGGACCAATCATGGGATGCTTTGTGTTATGCGTTAATCTTGTGATTTTTGCTTTTAAAAAGGCTTGTAACTGCTGCTGGGGGCTCCCTGTCTGCTCGGGACAGAGAGTCCGTTTGCGCAAACGTCAAATAAACACCTCTTGCTTATTGCATCTCCTGGCCTGGAGTCTGAGTTTTCTGGGGTGCCCTCCCATTGACGAAAGTATCCCAGGAGTCTGGGGTCTTTCAATGACCAACTACAAAAAAGAGGGGGCTAAGTTTTCTGCATAGTAGTGTGTACAGTAGGAACTGCCATGGTGGACTATGAGACATTCCAGATACGTGAGAGGCTTACTGGTTTGTCTATAGTGGGTCTGATGTCTGTAGTGCCACCTTCTTGAGGGTGGGATGTGATCCTAATGGAGAGAGTTCATGGTTCTGTTCTCAGGAGCTGCTGAATCCTTGGGCTGTCCGTGTGTGTGTGTGTGTGTGTGTGTGTGTGTGTGTGTGTGTGTGTGTGTGTGTGTGTGAGTGTGTGTGTGTGTGTGTGTGTGCTTGTGTGTCTGTCTGTCTGTCTTTCTGACTGTCTGTCTGTGTCTGTGTCTGTGTGTGTTTGGAGGTAGAAGACCTGGGCCTTGAACTCAGGGCCTAGGTTCTGTTCCTGAGCTTTTGTGCTCAAAGATATTGTTCTGATACTTGAGCCACAGCTCCACCTCTGGCTTATGGTGGTTCACTGTTGTTAAGAGCCTCACAGACTTTCCAGCATGGGCTGGCTTTGAAACGTGATCCTCAAACCTCAGCATTCTGAGTAGCAAGGAAGACAAACATGAACCACCCCTGCTGGTTGTGTGTGTGTGTGTGTGTGTGTGTGTGTGTGTGTGTGTTCATGCGTGTGTGTGTGTGTGTGTGTGTGTGTGTGTGTGTGTGTGTGTGTGTAGATGTGGGCTGTAACAATGAGTGCTGGACCCTTTGGTAACTTCCGCCTGTTCTGGCTGAGTTCTGGGGACCTGGAAGGGAGAGATGCTTGATGGGAACTCAGCACCATTAAATTATAAGACCAAGGTATCTGTGTGCCCTGGAGCTGACTACTCCCTTGGGCCTGATTGGTGGCAGAGGGAGCTTGGGAGGAACTGGGGGTTGGGCCCGCAGGGGATGGCTCCCCAGGGGGACACAAAGCATGGCCAGCACTTAGTAAGTATGAAATCCCTCTTAGTATGGAGCGCACAGTCATGGGTCAGACTTTGGGTCTTCTCATCATGATGTCTGATGGCCGAGGCCAAACCTATTTTAGAGGTTGACCTATGATCTTCAGATCTCAGCCTCCTGAGTAGCTAGGATTTTTGTCATGAGCCTCTGGAATGGGTCCTCTGATTCTTTTTAGCATATTAGGGTTTGAATTCAAGGTTTTAGGCTTGCCAGTCAGGTCTTCTACCATTTTGAGCCAAGACTTTCTGTCTTGGGCATTTCCAAGATAGAAACTTAATATATGCTCAGGCTGGTATGGATCGGGATTCCCCACTGCTACCTTTCTGGCCAGACCCTGGTTATAAGAAAATGAATTCACTCTATGTCTATTTTGCTTTTCTGGGGTGTGTTGTTTCAGGGAGTGGGGGTGCTGTGAAGAGGAAAGACCCCAGAATTGACACCTCCTGGGGGACATTTTATTCTGTGACAGAGCCAGGTCATTGCTGTGTATGACGAGGAAGCCGCCATCAGACTGAACTGGAACAATGCTCAAAGGTACGTAGGCTGTTGAAGTATCAAACCCACCCATGTCTGCTTCCCACTCACAACAAGGGGGGTGCAGTGCAGGTGGTCCAGCACTGGCCCTAGGGGATTATAAATAGATGGTGGTGATCAGGTGCCGGTGGTTCTCACACATTCTCCTGGCTATTGGGGAGGCTGAGGTCTGATGGACGCGACTCAAAGCCAGCCCAGGCAGGAGAGTCTGTGAAATTCTTATCTCACATAAACCAACACCCCACCCCCCAAAAAAAAAGCCAGATATGGTGCTGTGGCTCAAGTTGTAGAGCCTAAGCCTTGAGTAAAAGAAACTCAGGCATGACACCCAGGCCCTGAATCCAAGCCCTAGGACTCACAAAAAAATAATGAAATAAATGAATAGTGTGCACCAGTTATCTTACTTTCAAGAAGGGTGGATTGAGTCTTCTCTCTGGTACTTGTAGCCAAAGGTAATGGGCTTCTCTTGATGTTCCTCTAAACCTCTCCTTCTCTCCATTATCTTTCCAGGCTTCACTTGCAGGATCGAAGTCAGATCATTCCACTCGATATGACCTTATAAACCCTCTCCTACCTGCATTTCTTGGGCTGGGGATCCTGGATGTACTCACCTTTGGGAGGATGAGGCACTGGAGAGATAGGGTAGGTATCCCCGAAACTTAGATACACACGCACACAGACACACACAGACACACAGACACACAGACACACACACACACACACACACACGAGCGTGCACACGCGTGCGCACGCCTGCGCTCACCCAGGCCAACTCAGACTAGCCTTTTCCAAAGACACTTTATCTCCTTGGATTAACTGAACTAGGAGAGGAACTTGATCCCCTGTAACTGTGTATTTTAACTAGAGATTGCTAGTTGACATGAGATAAACAGAAGCTCAAAAGAAAGGCTCTGGTTCCAGTCACCTCTGGCTCATGCTCACACTTGATGTCCTGGCTACTTGGGAGGCAGACATCTGAGGGTCAGAGATCAAAGCCAGCCATAAGCTGGAAAGCTGGTGAGACTCTTCTTTCCATGGAACCACCAAAAATTCAGAAGTGGAGCTTTGGTTCAAGTGGTAGAGCACCAGCCTTGAGCACAAAAACTCAGAGAGACTGCTCCCAGATCCTGAGTTCAAGACCACACAAAGAAATGGACCTATCTTGTTGCCCCCAGATTGCCTGGGCCTCGAGAGCCCTCTCACAAAGTGTGATACAACACCGGTCCCTGGGTAGTGTATCAGAGCCTTCAGTTATTGAGTGGTGGAAGCCAGGCCTTCCCCTTCATGTGCTCTCAACCCACATGAGCAGGAAGGCAGAGCATGACAAAGCCAGCAGCCTGCAGAGCAGAGAAGACCCCACTCTTCCAGGGTAATTGGAGCAGGCTTCTTAGAAGCAGCACTTGAAAAGGGATCATGCTTAACAAGGAAGATCTGACAGGAATCACAGAGAGCAAAGAAGCTGTACATAAAGGACAACATAGAGGAGCATGTTCATTTCCAGCCAGGGCTGCTGCTGAGACACACGGTACAGATGTGAAAGACTTTCCTGAGACAGGCCTGAAGGGTTACAGAAGAAAAGCTATCCAGGTTTGGATCCAGGGTTGTCTTAGCAGTAGTGGGCGCACCTAGCACACATGAAACCCTGGGTTTGATTCCTAGAAGTGGCACCTAGGTTCAGGTGGAAGAGCGCTCACATAGAGCAAAAGCTTAGGTACAGCGTCTGGGCCCCGAGGTCAAGCCCCAGGACTGTCAACATAAAACAGCACTCTGAGGGACCTTGGTCACAGGTGGATGGCTATGCCTTGTAGCTCTTGGTAGATCCATCCATTTTTTGTGTCTCCTTCTTTGACACAGGGGAGCTGGACACCTTCTTCCCTAGGATCCCTTAGACCCAGTTATCAGCAACCCTCCCATCATCTTCCAACAGGACATGTAGCAACTGGCCCTAGAAATCCTCAGATACAGGTTGGGTGGGGTGGGGGCATACAGGGCAGAACCCAGAAGTCCTAGTGGGTCTGATCTGCACCAGATGACCAGGCCATCCAGAGGAGGTGGATGGGAGCTTAGAGAGGGATAACGATGTGGAAGGAGCCCTTAAATGCCTATGGCCCTACCCAGATTCCGAGCCTCCTTTGCTGTCCCTGAGGGATCTAGAGGAGTGACTAGGTGGTAGTGTCTAGAGGAGGACTAGTTGGAAATTCTAGAGAATGACACACCATAAACCATGCGCCGATGGCTCATGCCTGTCATACTGGCTACTCTGGAGGCTGAGATCCAGAGGATCTTGTTTCCCCAGCAACTGCAGGAAAATCCCATGAGAGTTTCATCTTCAATCTCCAACCAAAAGCGGCACTATGGCTCAAATGGTAGAGCACTGGTCATGAGCAAAATTCATCATCAAGCCCTGAGTTCAAGCCCTTCAACCAAAAAAAAAAAAAAAAAAAAAAACCAAGAATGGAAGACACTCCTTGCCTGCAAGATATGGTGAAGTAGTGGGGTTTCTGTGGTTGGGAGACCAGTTGCTGGCCTCAGTGTACAGACATTTCTAAGAACTCCCCAGATTTGCCCAAGTGTGAAGTTACAGCATGGTGGGCGTTGCCTTACCAAGAACTCCACAGTTCGTGGCCTTTCTTAGGCAGGGAGTGGGCGAATGGGAATAGAGGTGTGTGGGTAATGTCACTTATATTCTCTCCATCCATGGAAGAATGATTTTGTATACTGGTGTCAAAGTCTGAAGTGAAGGGTTACATGTGGTTTGTGGCCTGACTAAGTAGGGTTTCCCCTGGGTATAAGAAGGTGGCTGAAGCCAGACATTGCCAGTGGCTCACAACTGTCATACTAGATACTCAGGAAGCTGAGATCTGAGGATCGCGATTCAAACACATCTTGGGAAGGAAAATCTGTGAGACTTTATCTCCAGTGTACCAACAGAAAAACGGAAGTTGCTAGGTGGCTTAAGTGTTAGACCGTGCACCTTCAATTTAAGAGCTGAGGAGCTGCGCACAAACCCAAAGTTCAAACCCCATGACCAACAACCAAGAATAAGGTAGCTGAGTTTTCTACCTAGTGTTGTGTACTGTAGGAAATGGCATGCTGTGTCATGAGCCATTCTAGACATGTGAGAGGCTATGAGTTTTGTCTACAGGTTGTCTGAGGGTGATAGTGCCATATTCTCAAGGGTTGGGATGTTCAGGTGCTCAGGGACTGCTGAAGCCTTGGGTTACCCGTGTTTGGTTTTGGGGTGTGTGTGTGTGTGTGTGTGTGTGTGTGTGTGTGTGTGTGTGTGTGTGTGTGTGTGTGTGTGTGAGAGAGAGAGAGAGAGAGAGAGAGAGAGAGAGAGAGAGAGAGAGAGAATTTTTTCCTCATCTTTCTCTGTCCCGTTCCTGGGTGCCTATCTGCCTCTTTCTGATGCCCCTCCTCCACAGCAATCTTGCCTTTAGCCCCTATCAGGGTCTAAAATGAGTCTTAAATTGCCAGAAACCTGTATATTCCAGCTTTTCTTTGGGGCTCAAGTCTGGTTATCCATATCTTTGGCTATCTCCAGGGGATTCTGGGTTAGCAGGGTCTGCTGGCATAGGTTCTCCCCTGCCACAAGGTGGGGAGGGTACAGGGGCTCAGTCATGCAATGTCCTGTCCCCTGTCCTTTGCCTCAGTTGGGCCTCTGGCTACATGTCCCTCCTTGGAGGCTGGCAGTGGAGTTGGGGAAGGGTGGTTGCCAGTGGCTTTGGCCAAGTTGAGCATTATAGCTGACTGAAGGCCGCCCTTCCAAGGAGCTTGTGGGACTACATGGGCAGTGAGGCCAAGGTGGCATGGAAGTATCCATCAGTGTCTAGGAAATGTCAACGTACCTTACCACAGGAAAGTCTATCTTCTGGCCCCAGCTGGGCCTCTCTAGTTCCTTTTAGACAATTCCAGATGCCCAGAATACAGAGGCACAGACTTCAGATTCCAGGGCCAGGGAACTGGGGGGTGAGCGAGTAGTATGGCCAATACCTCAATGTTCTGGGGCATTTGCCTTGACCTGGGTCTGCCCCCCCTTGTGCATGTTCACTTCTTAATCCAGTGCTGGCCACACACAGACCATTTGTGGCAGTGCTGTGGAAGTGGCAGTAGCGGAAGTGAGATCTAGGATGACCAAAATCTGGATTTCTGGCCTGTGGCGATGGGGATGGCAAAGGGTGTCTATTAAGTAAAAACATCTCAGAGCTGGAACTCAGGGCTTAGGCACTGTCCTTCAGCTAACACTGTACCACTTGAGCCACAGATCACCTTTCATCTTTTTTAGTAGTTTAGTGAAGAGAAGAGTCTCATGGACTTTCCTGCCAGTGCTGGCTTCAAGCTGCCATCTTAAGAGCTCAGCCTCTTGAGTAGTTGGGATGAGCCATTGGCAACTGCTAAAGATATTACCGTGAGTATGTGCATGTATGTGCACATGTAACTGTTTGTGTGTGTGTGTGTGTGTGTGTGTGTGTGTGTGTGTGTGTGTGTGTGTGTGTGTGTGTGTTTTCCCGGGGCTTGAACTCAGAGCCTAGGTGGTATCCTTTAGCTTGTTTGCACAACGTTGGTGCTGTACCACTTGAACTATAGTAGCTCTGCTTCCCAGCTTTTTGGTGACTTATTGGAGAGAAGAGTCTGCCCAGGCTAGCTTTAAATCTTGATTGATCCTCAGGCATCAGTCTTGAGTAGGTAGGATTATAGGAATGAGCCACTGGCATCTAGCTACAAGGATGATTTCTCATACTCTCTTCTGTTGTAAAACATTGTCTACTTTCCCTGCCCTAGATCCTCTGACCTCCACATGAGCTCCCAGCAGCCCCTGACTGTGTGGAGAACATAAAGCTCAAACTTGATCTTATTTCTTTGTCCTCAGGGAAGGGAATGTTTCCTCTGAAGCCTGGGGTAGGAGGGATAGCTGCAGATGGGTACTCGGCTAGGAGAGAGGTACTCTGTTTTAGCCAAGAAGGAAAATGTGGCCAGATGCTAATAGCTGATGCTGTCCTTTTCCTAGCTCCTCAGGAGGCTGAGATGTGAGGATTACCATGCAAAGCCAGTCCGGCTAGAAAAGTGTGTGAGACTCTCGTCTGCAAATAACCACCCAAAAGCTGTAAGAAAAGCAATGGTTCAAGTGGTAGTGTGATAGCTTTGAACAAAAAAAACTGAGGGACCAGAGCCCAGGCCCTGAGTTCAAGGGCTAGCACCAAGATGCACGGGTGCATCTGTATGCATGCACATGCACGCACATGCACACACACACACACACACACACACACACACACACACACACACACACACACACACACACACACACACACACACACACACACACACACACACAGAGGAAGGTGGTAATGATGAGCCGAGCTAGAACTGGGGGCAGTCCTAAGGCATAGTCATAGTAAACTCTCAAGGCAGATCAAGTGGTTTCTTCTAAGACCTTCTTGGGCTGAGTGGGTCTGAGCCATGGCAGTAAGGTCCATGGAATCTGCCACTCCATCCATGCACAGGACCATAGGACCAAGGGAAGGACACTATGGATGCTCCTTTTTAGTCGGTCCAGGATTGCAGACCTTCATCTGCCCCCAAGCACTGGAGAGGAAAGCAGGGCTCCAAGACATGGGACTCCTGGGATAGCAACTGCTACAAGCATCAGCCAGCCAGCTATGGATTCCTGATCCTACAACTCTTTCATGAGCCCAACTGAACACTTGCCCAAGGTGTGCATGACAGATTTAGGCTCTTGTGATACCCGCATGAGTGGGTGTTACCTGCTGTGCCATCTTGCAACTCCTGCCCCTCCTGGCCAAGTACCGTGGTCTGAGACATCAGTTTACTGCTCAGATGCACACTGCACCCATTACTGATGCCATTCTGATGACCCGGCTGATAACCTCCATGCCCCAAGGCTGGACCCTTCTCTGATACTGTGGCCCATCCCATACACAAAGGCCACCAAAGAGGCTGCTCTGAAGACACCTAGACATTGGGAGACCCGATCCTAGGGGCCCATTAGAAAGTACTCTGTCTAGAGCCACAGAGTGAGGTCCAAGCAGGTGTTTGTCATGGTGCTCGAACTCTGGGCCTGGGCACTGTCCCTCAGCTCTTCAACTTACCACTTTAGCCACAGCACCTCTTCTGGTTTTCTGGTGGTTCCTTGGAGATCAGTCTCCAGGACTTTCTTGCCTGGGCTGGCTTTAAACCACGATCCTCAGATCTCAGCCTCCTGATGAGGTAGGAGGACATGCGTGAGCCACATGCACTTAGCTGATCTGGCCTATCACCACAGTGGGCTAAGAGCTTCTGAAAGCTTTTCTTTATTTTTTTCTGTGCTAGTACTTTGGCTTGAACTCAGAGTCTTGGCCCTAACAAAGGAGTATTAATTTTTTAATTTTTAATTTTTTTATTGTGAGGAGCTTTAATTTAATATGTCAGTTTGTGAGTACATCTTGAAGTATGTCACCAATTTGATCATTCTTCTCTATCTTTCCCAACACCACCCCCTCAATTTACCTGGTTACATTTTCACACACATACATTATGACTGGATTCGCCCACTGCACCACTTTTGCAAAATTTCTTAATTGTACAGGCAAGGAAGATGAAGTTGAGGATTACAAGCCCAAGACAGCATAGCTATTAATTGGCATCAAGATTATTTGACTTGGGATGGGAAGGTGGCTCAGTGGTAGAGCGCTTGCCTTGCATGCATGAGGCCCTGGGTTCGATTCCTCAGCACCACATAAGCAAAAAAGAAAAAGCTGGAAGTGGCGCTGTGGCTCAAGTGGTAGAGGGCTAGCCTTGAGCTGAAGAGCTGAGGGACAGTGCCCAGGCCCAGATTTCAGGCCCCACGACCGGACCCCCCCCAAAAAAAGATTATTTGACTTACAAAATCTTCATCTTATGAAAAAGAATATAGTCAGGAAATCTAGAAGCATATATCTTTGTGTGTGTGCTGTTTCTTTGGCCTACATGCTGTCTCTGAGCCGCTTTGCTCAAGGTTAGAACTCTACCCCTTGAGCCACAGTACCACTTTCAGCTCTTTGGTAGTTAATTGGAGGTAAGAATCTGAAGGACTTTCTATCCTGGGCTCTCTTTGAACCACAATCTTCAGATCTCAGACTCCTGAGTAGCTAGGATTGCTGGTGTGAGCCACTGGCAGTTAGAAAAACATCTATTAGTTGTTCCACTTAAACATGGAAGCAGTAGGTCGATTGATACTGGTGACACGCAGATAATGATTCCTCTACTTGTTCCTCTCTGGTGTTATGAGTAGTGTAATAATGTTCTTTCAGGTTTGTATCACTGTGCAATTATTGTTCCATTTTGTTCAGTAAACAGTTTTTCAGGTCAGGAGAACTGTGAGGGGAGAATATGGAATAAAAATTTTATTTGTACTTTTTGTGGCCTGGCAATAGCTTCTCAGAATGTTTGCAAGAGGAAACAAGATTCCATATTGGCCGAATAAAGGAAAAGACACACACTGCCCTAGAAGAAGTGCCAGAGAAGGACAAATGGGAAAACTCATCCAGGCACAGAGCAAAGCAACAGAATGGGCTGTTCAGGAGCATGAAAATTTGTGAAGATTTTCTTACCATGGAGAGATCATTCAATGCTGGCATTTACAATATGTTCCAGGACTCATATCTGTTTAGTTCTGTTTCCTCTGAAGCATGTTTGATAATGACAGAACGGAGAATGTAACAATGGCACTTGGTTATGTTTTCTGAATGAGATTTCAACTCTCCCCAAAACAAATTAGGGTTGTAATGAATGACTTGGATTTCCTGAGAGATATTCATGTTGAATTCCTTGTTTCTATTAAAGTTATCAAATGAATACTTGTAAATTTGTAAGATGTTATTATAACAAATATGAAATAATGTTTTTTTTATGTTATTAAGAAGCACCCAGTTTCCTTTTAGATAGAAAATATTTGGCTGGATTCCAACTAAAGTCTTTACATCTCAGCCCCTCAGGTTTGTAGGCATCAGTCACCTCTCCTGGCTGAGACAAATATTTTTGGTAAGGAAAATCACTATGATATAGATCATGAAGCATGAAGAATGTAGACTAAAAAGGAATATTTTGAAAGCATTAACAAAACTGGAGTTATAACAAAATTGCCGGCTTCAGTGAGGAGAAAAATGAGAAAGAAGTTCCAGAGGCAGAGAATTGAAGACTAAAGATAACTATGTGAATATCTCTTTGTTAGCAGAGCTACTGAAGATTTATTTTTAGAAAAATTCAGCTTGAAATAATGGTGCATGCCTATAATTCTAACTACTTCTGACATAGACTCTGGAAGGTATAGGAGGTTTGCTGTTGGTATGGTGAATATATCAACATCTAAAACAAACGTGACACATATTGATAAAAGAGGCAGAAGTAGGAGGATCACAGTTTGAGGCAGAAGTGAGCCTTTGTGTGTATGTGGATGGTAATTAAGTCATGGAGGCAAGCCTTTATGACTGGGATTTAAATAAACAGAACCAAATAGATTTGACTCCTAATCTTTAGTACAGTGCATCACTCAGGAAAAAAAAAAATCCTGACTCTCTTGGCATTGCAATCTTGGACCTCCAGGCTCCAGAGTGCAGAAATAAATTTGTTGTGTATAACCAATTCAGTGTCTGGTAATTTGGCATCATAGGTCAAAAGGACTAACAGTAAGCCAGTTGAAAAGGACTTTTGTGGTTTCTTATTTTCCCCCTTTTTCTTTTCTCTTTTTGTCGGTTGTGGGGCTTGAACTCTGGGCCTGGGAACTGTCCCTCAACTCTTCAATTGTAGACTAGCGCTCTACCACTTGACCCTCAGCCACACTTCTGGCTTTTTCTGCTTATGTGGTGCTGAGGAATCGAACCCAGGGCCTCATGCATGCAAGGCAGGCACTCTACCACTTAGCCACCTTCCCAGCCCCGGTTTCTCTATTTTAATTTTCCATCTTTCTGGAGTCCTTCTGATATTGAAAAATGCTAAGGCTCCATAGAGAAAAGTTTTAAAATTGCCCTGTTGTCCAACTCTGACTTCATAAATTTTGGAGTATAAGGAATTACATCAAGTACCTGAGAGACCTAAGACAGCACACTTCATCGTCTTCTGCTTTGCTCATCAACACCTGGTGCAAATTTACACTATATAAACAAATCAACTAACGGCAGTTATAATAAATTTTAAAATACATAGCCAGAAAACACTTTGTGAATACACTTGCACTGTAGTCTCATTGCCTCCCATGTCCAAAACAGGAAATGGAGGTGTAAATAGAGGTAGGTAATTTACTCAAGGTTGCAAAACTGGTATATGGGTACATTTAAACTCAGACTAATCTATATCCATACCTAGGCTAACATACCATGTGCATTTATTTTTCTGCAGAAATAAAAGACTCATAGACTTTTTTTCAAGTTCTAGACTCATGTGTACTATCATGATATCTCTGTCCTGGGTGTTTACTGGTGCCCCCACGTCATATCAGCTGATGTTGATACATCTGTATGCACACAAGTAAAAATGGCTGGGACTTGGGCAACTGAACTGTTAAAATCTCCCATGCAGTAATAATGTGTAATCAACAGTATACAATCATGGGCTAGAGAATAAAACATCTATGATGGTGCTAGGCCCACCTCACAATTGGTCTTTTTCCTTCCTTCCTTTTTAGTGCTGGGGATTGAACCCAGGGCCCTGTACATATTAAGAAAGTGACATAATACCAAGTTATATGGCCATTTCAATCACTCCAATTTCACTTTCCAATTTACTGCTACCTAGATCCTGATACTTTACATTCCTTGGTCATAATATTTGGAGATTACTGAACTTCGTAAACTTTTCATCATTTTACAGAGTATTTGTTTTCTCCCTTCCTATGTATCATGACATTGTGCAAGAAAGATTTTCTTGAATTTCCCAGCCAGAGTTCTTGGCTCATCATCAGGTTCTATTTTACCATGTATGTCATTATATTACTACGTTAATAATAAGAACTCACTTAAATAATTGTTTTTCTTCAGACTATTGGTAGACCCAAGTTAAATCCTTGCTTTATATAAACAGGAATAAAAATTTTCTTGTTTTATTTTACTCTTTTTGACTTGGTTTTGTAGAACTGTTGATTTTCTTGATTTTGTAGAACTGTTTTTTATCCATGAATATTTTTTCAGGACATTTCTTCATATTGTATATAATACAATTAAGAGATTTCCAGCCAAAGAAGACAACTCAGAATTCTAGAGGTTAATGTCTGTATTCTGGGTTTCTGTGCACTTGGCAATGCATTTGGCATCTCAGTGTTACAACAATAGAAATCTATATTGAAAGTTGCTTTCTTTTTGGTTTCCCATTTTGAGCCATATGAAGCATGTAAGGGGTATAGAAAATTATCCATGGGAGTATGAGCTGGTAATCTTTTTAAAAATGTTTTTTATTGTAAAGATACTGTATAGAGGGGTTACAGGGTTACAGTTACAGCAAGGTAATGAGTACATTTCCTGTCGAGCATTCTTACCCCCTCCTTTGTTTTCCCACTACATTTCCTTCCCTCTGTACTTTCCCAACTCTTTCTTTCCCCTATCCCAAAGTTGTGAAGTTCATTTTCAACATAGTTTATTGTATATCTCATTGTTACATTTGGTCAACCTGTATCCTTGTTTCTGCATTTTGTTATTTCCTTCCTCTCCCCACATTAGAAAAATGTATACACAAGATGCAGGGAACCAGAATCAAATACAGTGACAACAGAGGATATATGTACAGGTAATCTTTAGCCTTCAAATTCCAAAAGAAAAATTAAGCAATGAATGATAACATTTGTTCATAAGGGTACTCTCAGGCTTCCAATTGATGCTCTGATTCTTCCATTAAAATAAAATTTTGTTAGAATCAAGTTCTGATCAAGGCTAAAATGGAAATAGCCGTGGAAATGATGACATTAAGTTTGTATTAGTTAAATATGCCTTCCTATCAATGAAATACAATGGAAAAGGTTTGTATAAAAACTGGATGATAGCAAGAAGGATTTTAGACAAAGACATTATAGTGGGTAAGTTGTGTAAAAGTTACAAAACTGGAACTGCATGCTGGGAAAATGAATAACTTCACAGGGAGGAATAACTTACTGTTTTAGATGAGCCAAGTTAAGATGGATCATTTTGTAAGAAGAATGTTTGTATTTGGTTCTTTCTAACAGCTAGCAAATGCTTATCTCTTTATAAAAAATAAATACTACAATGAAAAATCCAAAAGTACTTTGATGATCCATTGAAATATTTTGGAGACAACAAAGTTTTTCAAGGATAGAGACAGTTTAATTAATTATGGAATTTATTAGCACTGGAGTCCCATGTACTCATTTTAAATAATGTTCTTAGAACAGTATGGAATTTCTAAGGATGTTATTGGTTAGGAAATATATGCATGATATAATGAGATGAAAAGTCAAATTATAAAGTAGGCTCACACCTGCAATCTTACTGACAAGGGTGAGATTTGAGGATCATGGTTCAAAGCCAGCCCCCATTTAACCACCAAAATGCCAGAAATGGAACTGTGGCTAGAGTTGAGTAAAAAGAAAAGCTGAGAACAATGTGCAGGCCCTGTATTCAAACTCCAGTTTTAGCAATAAACAAATGAGTAATCAAACAAATATATGACCCCAAATTGTAGGAAAATATGTATAGACATATATGAATGCAGAGGGGTCTAACTGCGGTGTTCCAGTGTTTACCTCATGGAGCTCCAAGATAGGAACAGTACAAATATTTACTTAAAGGAAATCAAACATAACACTATGTTGGAAATGATCTGTACATCTTGGGGGGCGGGATTGAGAAAGTGAGGGAAAGAGGAAGAAAAATGAGGGAGGGAGTAATAAGTTAGATAAGAACTGTTATCACTACCTTACTTATGTAACTGTAACCCTTCTGTGCATCACCTTGACAATAATACTAAAATTAAAAATATAAACACAATCCTTTATATATGTCATTATATTTAAAAGTATATTTTAAAAGAGTTATATGCATGTTTTAAATTTCAAATGCATTGCCCCACTCTACTGGATTATACTGGAATATGGGGGGAATTACTTACACATGAGTCCATGAGTAAGGACCCCAATAAGTATTCCACAAAGAAGCGTCAACATGGACCAAAGGGTCCTACCCATAATACTTTGCTTCTACAGCAAATCACACAACCTCCAAAATCCACATTATTTAAACATTTAAAAGCAAATGATGAACCAGCGTCTCCATTTGTAGAAATACATACTTGTAACAAGGATGGAAAAGGCACCGAGAACCAAAGTGAATGATGCACAATTTTAAGGAAGATGCCATAAATAAACGAATGTGTCCCACACATTTCCAACTGTAAATCTGGGAGAGTCAGTCATCTTGTCATACTAATAAAAACCACAAAAAGGTAACTGTGGGATTCAAAAGATTGCATGAGAACAGGTGTTCATTGTGACAGCACAGCAACTTCAGTGCAAATTACTATCTCTGTGTTTGCTTGTCTTATTCCCAACTCATTCTTGAATTCTGAAGTTGAGATTCTGGAGAGCCAGTTCTCTTAGCTCCAGTAATTAATTGGAGATATAATTTCTTCACATAGTTCTTGTATTCTCACTGTTTATTAAGCTTACTGAGTACTAATGGGAGTATAAAACACAAGGAAGTCTTAACTTTTCCACTATTTTTTTAAATGTCTGCTGTAAGAACAACAAAGCTAATGAAAGCAATAAATCAGAAGCCATATAAAGATATTTGTGTTGTATTTGTACCAGGAGAAATTGAAATGTCACATATAAATACCAAGTGACATTTACAAAGCACAAAAAATAATTCTTCTGTGAGCTAATATGATAATTACACATGTATATTTTCCAACAAATTCCCCATTGAGAATAACACAGCCATTTTCAATCACAGAAGCAAAGCTAAAAAGAAATGCTAAAATTTCCACCTTTTCTTTCCTAGAGTTGAGAGGGTTGATTCTGCTGACATTGACTGTTTGATCCTCTTCCTCCTCACAAATAAGTGTGCCTATGTAGAACAATTTATATCTATATCTTAACTTCATGAGTGTCTAGCCTTTCTGGACTGATCTTCAGTCTGAGTACCATCTATGTAGTATATGTATTTTATGAACATAGACCATCCCTTAATAAGCAGAAACATGCTTTAAAACAGTTCTAACAGAAACACCTGTGATAATGGAAATATTCTATATATGCCTTGTCTAACTCGCTACCCACTGGCTATATGCGGCTAATGAATCTCAAATGTGAGTAGTGTCTGAGACATTAATCTTTCCAATTTTAGTTAAATGAAATTTTAAATAATAAAATTCATCTACTCACTCTTAACTGAACAGCTCGGTTTCCAAATAAGGAAGCTGAAGTTCTTACAAAGATGGAAATAAGTATAAAGTCTTGACTTTAGAGATGCCAAATTCTTACTCTGGCACACACTTAAATTCCTAGCGCTACTGGAGGATTGAACCCAAAACCCTATACTTGTGAAACAACATCTCTACTAGTGCCATACCTGCAGATTGTAATTGGATTTCTTATTTTGAGGTAGTATCACTGTGCCTGGGCCGAATTGGACTGCGGTCCTCCTAACACAAGCAAGAAAACATTGCACCCAGCAAATGGTTAGAGTTTCTGAAACTTCTTTTTTTGTGTGGTCTTGCCTGGCACTGGAATTCTATAATATTTGTTTCCCAAGTAGATAAGATTAAAGGTTTGAGCCACTTTATCAAGTAAAGGTATACGATTTCAAAATAGCTTGATATTGCCTGTATTTGTGCTTAACAGATAGATCTAACCTTAATTTTCTCCCTCTTTTGTTTAGTACTCTGAGTTGAAAACATTGGCTTTCTTGATAAACATGGCTTTGTTTTAGATGGAATCCCCTTAAAATAAAAAAAAAAATCTCCCAAAATTTTATGTCAAAAATCATGGAAAAGACGGCTTCAGGTTTGAAAACAACAACACTGATCCTGAATTTATAAATGCAATATATTTATA
This sequence comes from Dipodomys merriami, assembly GCF_024711535.1. Classification (NCBI taxonomy): domain Eukaryota; kingdom Metazoa; phylum Chordata; class Mammalia; order Rodentia; family Heteromyidae; genus Dipodomys; species Dipodomys merriami. Next base: position 946,911 of record NW_027206546.1, on the reverse strand, counting down.
GTGTTAGTCAGTGCTTTCTTATGTATGAGAAGAGAAGGAAGGCAGAAATGTGAAAATTTTGAACATGTACCATAGTTGCTTTATTAGTCTGTAGTTGAGGACAACTTTGATTTATATCTTGGCTGTTGTTGTGAATAAGGTGAATAACAATTAACTGCAGATATATTTATGAGTTACGCAGAGAAAAATAATCACATTATTGGTGGGTAAGATGATATTTTAACTTAGCATTTCTCTTTTTTTTTGTTGGTCATGGGGCCTGAACTCAGGGCCTAGGCGTTGTCCTTCAGTGCTTCATCTCAAGCCTAGCGATCTACCCCTTGAGCTACAGCACCACTTCCAGTTTTCTGGTGTTTATTGGAGATAAGAGTTTCGCAGACTTTTCTGCGTGGGCTGGCTTTGAACCGTGATCCTCAGATAACAGCCTCTTTAGAAAACTGCATACTACATTCTACAATGAGAATACTAACCTGTATTTTGACCAAGAGCCTAGAAAATTTCCTTTTCTCAACACTCTCACAATTATTAACTTTTGTAATAATGAGCAAGTTTTTTCTATCTGCAGCACAACCCAGACGGGCCTTAGACTTAAATTCAATCTCCTAAGTCCTTGGAATTACAAGCCTTTACCACAAAACATATGGTTCCTTTGATTTTTTTGATGAGAGTTATAATAGTTATGAAGTAGTATCATAATAATTTTGAATTACATTTCCCTAATGACTTCTGGTCTGAAAGCATTAAGCCAGCATAGAAGTTGTATTAAGTGCAACTAAGTTAAGCCACTGTCAATCTTCAGGTATTTAAGGAAAACATGTCTATTCAGAACTTTTGCCCATTTTAAATCAAGTGTCTTGTTAATCTCAACTTTAATCTTCTATGCAAAATCAATAAATAATTCAAGGTAGTAGAAAGGAAAAAATTAAGCTACTCCTAACATTTTTCAATTATCAATAACAAGATATTGCTTAAATCATTTTCTGTTTAAGCTAGAAAATATATAAATCAATTTACTTAGACATTTTACAAGGCTGTATGTATTTGATTTATTTTACCTTGATTATTCATTCCAAAGCATATGTGTCTAATTTCCCTTGGTTTCTTTGAATCTCAAGTAGTTCAGTTTTGAACTGAAGAATAAATGGAAGGAAGCAAAAAAAAATATGGTTCCTCTCATCGGATGATGCCTCTACAAGAATGAGGAAAGAGTTCATCCTTCTAAGGACCTATGGTAGGATATCAAAAAGAGAATTCATTCCTCTAGGTCTTCCTTATGATGTAAAACAATATATTGCTCAGATACTTTTGTTTTATCAGTTTTTCACATTTTCATATGGACTACACCTCAGTTTACAACTTTCATTCATTATTCTGTTCCTGATATTTTTACAATACCAAGACATAAGATAACCAGTTTGATTTACAGCATGAGAAGTTATCCACCTGGCTTCCTTGGAAGCAGAGCATGGTCAATACATACCATTACTTCTGGTTGCTCACTACATGTAATAGTTTTTGCAATGCTTATCGCATTCTATTTAGTATTTTAAAAAACCGCTGGCTAAACTCAAAGCACATTCATAGAAGTTTAGGTTAAGTATTTCACAAGTTTTATTCCCCTTAATTCTTAAGATAACATTTGCTATAATCCTAATGTTATTATCATTTTAGTGTTGGGAAAAATTGCAATTGAAGGCACTAAGTGCATGGTGCAAAGATACTCAGTGAGAAAGGAAATGAGTCAAAGTATCTTTTTGAAAAATTACTAAAAATTACTGTCTTTTAAGAAACCCAAAACGAAAAAAATTCACATAAAATCACCAAAATGCTTTAAAAGTAGGAGATAATAAAACAGCCTCCCATGAAGTAATTTTTTCTACTTTAAAAATTATTCTGAAAGCCTTGTGGTGGTTGGTCACACCTGTAATCGTGTCTACTCGGGATATCTACTCAGGAGCTGGATATCTGTGGATAACTGTTGGAAGCCATTCATGGCAAAATAAATTCATGAGATAATTTTTCAAAAATTTTAATGAACTAGAAAAGGGCCAGGAATAGAGATGTAGCTTATAGAGAAGCTCACCAATCTAGAGAGGAAAGGCCTAGCAAGACCTTGAAGCCCTGATTTCAAATTCTGAGCATGCAAAATGGCTGTGTGTGCATGCACACACACACACACACACACACACACACACACACACACACACACACACACATACACACACACAAACACATTTATTCAAAATACTTTCATATCAGTGTTTTGCAATGATTTCTTTGTTTACAATATTATATGAATAAAATAAAGGAAATAAACTCTTCCATCTCAGAACATTTTTATACCTTTTTTATTGTAAAAGTACTGTACAGAGGGGACATATTTACATGAGCAATGTAATGAGTACATTTCTGAACAAACATTGTTACCTCCTCCTTTATTTTCCCCCTACCTCTCTTCCCTCTCACCTCCAAAACTATACTCTCCTCTCCCCTTCCACAACCAAAATTGTAAAGTTCATTTTCAACATACAGCCTTGTGCATCTCATTGTTAAAATGGGTCAATCTGTATCCCATTTAAGAATTTTGGTTTTATTTTCCTTCCCATTCCCAAATTAGAGGATCATATATACAAGATGTAGCAGCATCAAATAGAGTGAAAACAGATGTTATAGTTTGGGGGAGGAACCTATAAAGAAACACAAAAAAATCACATTGCACATTATAAGTATGTTAGAAACAATAGCAAGAAAGATAAAACCACTTGTATCCCTACCTTGGGGTTCATTTCCCTTAACATTATCTTATCTGGTCATATGGACATAGCTTTTGACAGTTTCTGTTTATCCCAGACATGTATTAGTTATTGAAAATTAGGGAAACCATGGGACTTATGTTTCTTTGGACAAGCCATACTAATACTTTTTTCTGCTACACTGTTGTATTAGTTTATTCAAACACACACATATACACATACAAACACACAGATATACAAAGGTGTAGTATGAAGACCCAGTCAGTCTGCAAGACAATATTTTAATAGGAATAACATAAAATATTTAATCTGCTGAGATCTGATTAGAATTTGTAGAAATACCTAGTTGCTTCCAGCCCTGGACAAGTCATTATCAATGGTGAACATATTGTCGTTTGATCTTAGAATGCCCCAGAGAGACCTATTTGTTAAGAAAAATAACTTTCCATTTCCTCCCAGACTGTGGAGAATACCTGAATAGTTCTTCTGGAGATTAAGTTCTTTAGAGTGAAACCCATGAGAACATAGGCTCTCATCTAATTTCTTCTTTTATCTTCTAATCATTCTAGGTCAAAAACATTTCTCTTTTAAATACTATCCACCTTGACATTGTCTTGTCACAGGCCCCCAAAGCAAAAAAACCCAACTGAACATACACTGAAACCTTCAAACTTGTAAATCTGAGTAAGACTTTCTGCTTAATAAATGGACAATAACATTTATTGTGGTAGGTTATAAAACTAACACAAAATTCTAGTTTTTCTAACTATGTTCAGTATATTAATGTGCTACATTATAAAATATCTAACTCCATGTTGTATTTTGTGTTTTTGTATCTGTTGATCCTCGGGCTTAAACTCAGGACCTGGATGGTGTTTTGTGTTCAAGGCCAGTGATATACATACAATTTGACCTGGAAATCCATTTTCCTTGGTGATTAATTGAAGATAAGTATCTAATGAACTTTCCTACTCAGGATGGCTTTGCACTCTAATCTTCAGATCTCAATCTCTTAACTAGCTAAAATTACATCGTTGAAGCACCAGTGCCTAGCCATGTTGCATATTATGTTTATCCAATTCTCAGCATTCTCTAGATGCTCCTACTACAATATAAAAATCTTTAAACATACTAAGGATATTTGCAACTTATATAATGAAGCAAGAATCTTCATCCTTTACAAAATCTATGCAAAATGTGTTCTAAATTATTGCTATTTTACTGTACCTTTCCTGCAACCAGTTTGATATAGTTTAATAATTGTCAAGCTTAGTTTCTCTATGTTCTACTGGAGATTTACTAATTCATGCATGCAGGTATATGTATATTTATATCTATATGTATGTATATGTATATGTAGCTATATATTTACATACATATGTTCCAATGTGGATCATCAGACTGGAAACTTTGCTTTGTTTTGGTGTCCAGTAGTTGAACCTGGTCTGCTCATTCTGTGACAATATCTGTGCTTATTCTCCTCATTCCTTTATTTACCATACCATCAGCCTTCTAAAATCAGCTTCATTTCTTGGAGAATGTTACCAATCAGTCCAGCCAATGTCCACCCAGAGGGCTTTAATAAAGCAAGCTTTACGGAAGGAAGATAACATGAAGTGACAACTACAGAATTTCTAAGGAGACCTAGCAGGTTATCAAAATTATGTCTGACATCTTTCACATTTCTGTTTCCTTCTCAAAGTTAAGAAAACTTTGACCAACACTATAAATATATAGCATTTATAACTTAAGGATCATTGTTTTGGTTTCAAACCTGAAGCCTTCTTTTCCATGATTTTTGACATAAAATTTTGGGAGTTTTTTTGATTGTCATGGGATTCCATCCAAAACAAAGCCAATGTTTTCAATTCAAGCGTACTGAAGAAAAAAGGGAGAAAATCAAGGTTAGCTATATATGTTAAGCACAAATATAGCCAATATCAAGAAATTTAGAAATTGTATACTTTTACTGGATAAAGTGTCTCAAACCTGTGATCTTATCTACTTGGGCATCAACAATTAGAGAATTCCAGTTCCATGCAAGCCCAGACAATAAAAAGAAGTTTCAGAAACTAATCATTTGCTGGGTACAAGGTTTGGTTTTTGTTAGAAGGACTGCAGTCCATTCAAGCCCAGGCATAGTGATACTACCTCAAAATAAGAAATCCAATTATAATCTGCAGGTATGACAGTAGTAGAGATGCTGTTTCACAAGTATAGGGTTTTAGGTTCAGTCCTCCAGTACCACTAGGAATTTACGTGTGTGCCAGGGTAAGAATTTGGCATGTCTAAGGTCAAGAATTCATACTCGTTTTACAAATTCTAATAAAACCTTTACCTCTTTTGCTAATTTTTAAAAGTATAACCATCACTTCCATGCACAAACCAAATAATTTCCTATTAGAGATTTTTTCTATCCATTAAGTTATATGCTATGTTTTGGATTCTGTCCCACTGAAGTAATATTAAAGATAGAAAACCCATTGTCTTAGAAAGTGACTGCATTTAGGAGCTCCAGTGGCGCAATCGGTTAGTGTGCAGTACTTATAAGAAAGTGATTGCATTTGGAAACAGAATCTCAAAGGTAGCATTTAAGTTGATGTCTCTTCCAAGAGAAGCAGAATGCCTTGAATATGCCAAGGAAAGGTGACTCAGAAGAAGCCAACTCTGATCTTGGAGTTCTACTTCCACCAACTCAGAGGCAATGTATTTACAATATTAATGCTACCCAATCTCTTGTCGTTTATTATTACATTTACTAACAAACAAGTGGAATCTATAAGACAACAAAGTCATTGACTCTTGCTGTCCATGACTCATCTCTATAATCCTAATGATTAAAAAGGATGCGACTTGGGGGATAATGGTTTTCAGGCTGGTAAGAAAGTTCATGAGGTTCTACCTCCAATTAACTACAAAAATTTCTGGGCTGGAGAGATGGCTCATACCGTAGATTGACTACTGTTAGCAAACGGACTGAGAGCATGAGGTATGTTCAAGCCCCACACTGGGAGAAAGAAAAAAACATTAGATGAATAGTATGAGAAACAAAGTTATGAATAGGAAAGCAGAAACAAAAGAAATAAGCTTAATGATACAGACAAAGCTTCCCAATGTGAAATATGGCAAAAATTTTGATATTTAGGGTTTTCCTTCCTTTGCAGTAGAAGTAAATGATATTTCTACTTGAAGAAACAAGTATAAAATTGTATGCAGTAAATAATGACATTACTTTTATGTTTCCATAATTTAACTTGTTTTCCTACAAAGATATACAATAGTGTAACTATGGAAAATCAATAAATATTGCCTTTTAATATAGGATTACATAGCCTTGCAAATGTCTAAAATTGATCTACAGTAAAATCATTGCCATTGATATCCTTCTGAAGATTCCAATGTTTATAATTTCAGCTGACCTTCCACAATACTCATACCCCAAATATAATTTTTAGTTCATACAATCGTAGCAACATAAGCATATGGCCCAAAATGTTCATTACCTGTATCTGCTGTCATTAATGTAGTATAACTAATACAATTAAGTACATACCCTGAGAGAAAGTAGATTCTTCCTTGTAAATACATGCTTGCAAGCTCACACACATACACACACATATTTAGCACTCTAACTCAGGTTATATTCCTGACATTGGGTATCAGACAATGATCAAATAATCAAACTTTCCTGCCCAGACATAAAATACATTCATAATTCCACACATACAAAGACACCAGATCATTCAATATAATGAGAATATTTAACAGAATCACCCAGCTCCTGAATCATCTACTCCCTGATTTCATTCATTTATGATGATGTGTTTTTCATATCATATTTAAAAATCGTTTTGAGTATCCCTAATTAGCAGACAAAAATATGCTATCATAGAAAATGTAGGTAAAATTACTTGTCCCTCGGTAATCTTTAATATATTTCCTTCTTGCAGGCTGTTTCTAGCATTTTGCCCTAATGTCTAATATTAAGTTACAAAGGACATGCCATATTCCTTAATTCATTTTCCCTAAATTTATGATATGGAGTTGACTCTGATTTTTTGCTTATTCTAAAGTAAATTTTCTCAACAACTTGAATTATCGTTAATGTTAATCCGAATCCATTTGAAATATCAAAAAGAACTGGAAATGCACCTTGGCAATGATTTGTGAATGGCAGTAATGGTTGTGGGGAGCTAAAGGACTTGAATTATCTAGAGTGCCTTAAAAGTGGCACTGTTATTTAAGGACTGATCACTTAGTAAACTTTTAAAGTGTGGTCTTCTTATTTCATCTAGGAAGATAAAAGTATGCTTTTCAGCACATTCTTGCCTGCAATGCACCAGAATTATTTCTTTTGTACAGTTTATACCAGTTGCTACTGTAGTGAAACCTACCAAGAAATTCACAGCCCTGTTAGCTGCTTTAGATTTTGAAATTTTCTTCGAGTAAACCTCGTGATTTGAGCCCAGATTCATGGGATAGTAACATAATCCACAAGTGCAAAACACTGCAATATAAAAAGACTCTTTCAAAATGAGGTTCAACTTTTTTCTTTTTTGTGTTTTTTTTTTCTTATTGAATGTCTTTTAAGGAGCTAAGGGCTATTTATTTCTCATTATTGTTGATGTGACTTAAATAAATTTACCAGATTTTTCAAATAAAATAAACAGATATAAAATGACATATTTAGTTACAGAATAAAGCTAAACTTTTGAGTGATTTTTTAAATTCAAATCCTGTTCTCAGTTATTCTCAAATAACATTGCGATGAGCCAAGCATATACGTAAATTGACACATGTCAAGCACACAGAACTCTGGAATTTTTTGTTTTTGATTTCTATATTAAGTTCACCTAGAAAAGAAAATTATCACTTGCTTCATGTCTTAAGTAATCTACTTAAACCAAGTTTTAATAATTTTATCAATAGATCTCATGATCTATGGAATTTATGCATTGAATAAGTGTTTGATTTCTTATTTCCATTGAATTAAGATTACACTTATTTTATTTTTTGCATGTGAAATAATGACATTCTTGAGGATAAAACATGCCTGTTTTTCATTTTGATTGCCAAAATGGAACTATTAGGAACTTTGAAAATTTAACCTGAAGTCCGAACATTCAACTATCATTAGGATTTGAATTGTGTTACTTACAACTTTAATGTTTAAGTAAAAGGCATTACTTAAATAGAAAGCAAAATTCCAAGTTATCATACTTTATTCCCTGAATTGACTTTATGATAAAAATTATATTTATATAACATGAAATAAGTACTGAAACAAACTATGAGATATGGAAGCAGAAGACTCATTTTTTGATTTGTTATTGTGGTTGTTTATAGATTGTGATGATTCTGTCTTCTTTATGCATGGTAGATTCATTGCACGTCTTCAGCAAGGTGTGGGGTGTGCACAGAGCTTTAGGAAAAAGGGTGAGACTTGCAGCAGTGGAGTTCATTGAACATTGATGAAAGTGAACTATTTAGAACATAGGTGGAGACAGCAAGGAGGGACTGGGAACAAGTGAGGGAACTGAAGACATTTCTAAAAGGAAATGTACTCATTACCTGACTCATATAATGGTAATCCCTCTATAAATAACTTAATAATAACAACAGAGTAAATTTTATTTTTAATAAGCAAACAAAACATTGTTTCTTAGAATCATAGAAGTTTGTTTTTTTCACTGGATTGAGCTGGTTGGATCTATGTCTGAAAATAACTACATTGGCATTCATCATTAGAATTTTTGAGCTACTAAAAGTAAAATTCAATTATGATTGTCTGTATGTTTTTTGAGATTCTGATTCATTTATTTCTTTAATCTAATTTGAATTATTTCTTTCTACTGGTTTTTGGTTTGGCTTATTCCTGTTTTTCAAGGACCTAGTGGTGCATCATTAGTGCTAATGCAAGATTGTTATAATTTGATGACGTACATACTCAAAGATATAAATTTTCCTCTGACTATTGCCTGTGCTGTTGTGTCCCAAAGGAGGTAGTATTTTGTGTGTTCACTTACATTGAATTACATAAATGTTGGAACTTCCCTCCATATCTCTTCAGTGATTCACTAGTGATTTATCAATTTTCACAGATTTTCCCTGTGAGCTAAGATATGATCTATTTTGGAGAATGTTCCATGGACTGCTGAGAGAAATATACATATATACATACATATATACAAATATACATATACATATATATATATATATATATATATATATATATATATATATATATATATATATAGTTACGCTGCTAGGTGAAATATTCTGTAGATATCTGTTAGGTATAGCTTGTCAGTGCAGTTATTTAGCTGTGAAGTTTCTTTGCTAGGTTTTGAACTGGATGGCCGGTCCAGAGGTAAGAATGATTTGCTCAAAGTACCAACAATGTGTTTGGATGTGTGCATGTTTTTAGGTCAAGTAGTATTTGTTTGATGAATTCTGGAGCTCTAGGAATAAGGGTATTGATATTTAGAATTGTTAAATCCCGCGATGTAGAGTTTTCTTTACCAATATTTAATGTCCTTCTGTGTCTCTTTTCACTTTCATGCCACTTTTAATTTAAAACCTGTTTTATCTAATATTCGTATAACTACTCTGGCCTGTTCATGAGGTCCATTTTTAATTTGTAAAGGTGTGTACAGAACGGTTACAATTACATAACTCAGATAATGAGCACACTTCTTTTTGAACAGTGTCAACTCTTCCCTCATGTTCTCCCAGTTTTTCCCTTCCAACCTCCCTCTTCCACAAGTTGTATTGTTCAGTTCCAATGCAGTGTCTATTGAGTAGCACTGTTGCATTTGTTCATCCTTTGTTTCAGCATTTCTGTGCTCCCACTTGCCCTTTCCAAAATTACATATAAGACAAAAGGTGCAGAAAAAAAACAGCAAAAGACGACAGAGGGGAAAATGAAAAATAAATAAACCTCTCATTTCCATTTCTTGTAGATCATTTGGGTGAACATTTTTTATATGATAATATTCATATAGCTATTGAGCCTTTTTGATCCTCTCCAAAAGGGCATCCTCCTTTGATCTCACTATATAAATGGTTAGAATCCTATATAATTTATCATGTCCAAGTGTAATGTTTTATCTTTACCATCCAAGTGTGTTTACTTGTAGAATTAGAGGCACATTCTAATACAACAAATGAGGGAAATGAGGAAACCTTTGAGTCTGTCTTTCTTCACTTAATATGTTTGTTCCAAGTCTTTCCATTTCCTTATGAATGGTGTAATATCTTTCTTTCTGGATCAATAGAATTGCATCAAACTGAAGAGTTTCTTCGTGACAAAGGAAAACGTTAGAAATATATATAGAAAGAGAACGGAATGGAAGAAAATTTTTTACTAGCTAAGCATCAGACAAGGATTTTATAACTAATGCATATTTAGAGATCAAAAATTAAACCCAACAAAAATAATCCCTCAAATAAACAAAAACCCAATTAATATATGGGATTAACACTTAAAGAGAAACTTCTCAGAAGAAGAAGCAAGAATGACAAATAGACACATCTCTCTCCATAAAAGAACTGTTTCTAACATATTTATAAGATAATTTCTTTGTTGCTTTGTATGTCCCCCACCATGGTATAACCCCTGCTTTCATTGTGTTGGGTGTTGGTATAATTTGAGGAAGGGAAGGGCATAAACAAACCGTTTAATAAGGTTACAGGTGGACCCATTGCAACAATGAGATGTACAAGTCCTTATGTCGAAAAATGAACTTTGGTGGGGGGGCGGGGTCAGGGATGGAGTGTGGGGGAGGTGAGAAAGGGGTGGGAAGGAGATTCAAAGGAGGAGGCAACAATGCTTGATTAGAAATTTACTCATTAACTTCCGGCTTTTTTCTTTTTGCTTATGTGGTGCTGAGGAATCGAACCCAGGGCCTCATGCATGCAAGGCAAGCACTCTACCACTGAGCCACCTTCCCATCCCGCTCATCAGGTTTTGAAACCTTTGGCCTCTCATAGTTGGGCCTTGGGTAGCTAGGTGTTTTGGTTGAAAACAGAGCCAGGGTGCTGACCATGAACTCTGAGCAGAAGCTCTTTGCTTTACCATTTGGTGTCACAGTTCACTTCTGGTCTGTGTGTGTGTGTGTGTGTGTGTGTGTGTGTGTGTGTGTGTGTGTGTGTGTGTGTGTGTGTGCTCACAGTGCACGTGTGTGCATACACCAGTCCTGGAGCTTCAAATGAGGACCTGAGCATTGTACCTGAGTTTCTTCTGTACTCTACCACTTGAGCCAGAGAGCCACTCAGGCTTTTTTCCTAGGATGTGATACTGAGGATTCAAACCAAGGGTTTCATATATGCAAAGCACTCTTCCCCTACAACCCATTCCCAGCATTCTACTTCAGGTTTCTTGCTTTCTTTTCTTGTAAGTTGGAGGAGTTGAAGTCTGAGCCTGGGTGCTGTCTCTGAGCTCTTCAGCTCAAGCTCTACCAATTGAGCTACAGGGCCCCTTCGGGCTTTCTGGTGGTTCATTGGAGATAACCATCTCAAGGAATTTCCTGCCCAGGCTGGATTTGGCCATGATCCTCAGCTCTAAGGCTCCTGAGTAGCTAGGATGACAGGCAGAAGTCAATGGAGTCCTGCTTCCACTTCAAGTTGCTAAGTGGTGAGAAGGAGATAATACTCTCATGGGACCTTTTGTGTCTGGGATAGTTCTGAATGAAGATTGTCAGATCTCAGCTTCCTGAGTAGGCAGGATGAAAGACCTCAGCTACAGATGCCTAGGGTCCTTGGCTACATGTGATAGGGCACTAGCCATATGTCTAACAGGGAAGGGTCAGTGCCTAGGCCCTGATTTCAACATTTACGACCTAGAAAAGTAAACCAAGACAATTTTCTGCAGGAGACAACTCATTAGAGTTCAGTACATACATAATTTTAGCCCTGATATGGGGATATATCTAAGCCTCATATTTCTGATCTGCACAATCATCTTAGTTGTGGAGCTCTTACAAGGACCAGATGAAAGAATGCACCTTGTGAAGGACTCAGCACACAACACCTCATGAAGGACTCATCACATAGCTGTATCCCACAAGCTGTCATTAGAATTAGGGTATTTTCATCAGTATCACCATTCTTTCAGAAACACATCACAAACTGCACCAAGTTCACATCTAATTGTTTACAGGAATGGTTTTGTTTTTTTTGGGGGGAGGGGGAGTTAGCCACAGGGATTGCACTGAAAGGTTGTGCTTACTGTCCTAAGATCTTTAGCTCAAGGCTAGAGCTCTACCACTTTGAGCCACAGCTCAGAGTTTTACAGACTTACTGCCAGGGCTGGGTCTTAAATCCACCAGTGTCAGACCTCAGCCCCCGAGTATCTTGGATGACAGGGGTGAGTGAGCCAGCAACATCTGATTCCATGGAGCTGGGTTGCAGCGGTTTACCTCTGGCCATGTCAGGTTAGACGGCAGCTGTCAGCATCAAACTCCCAGCTTGTTCGGTTACAAGGTTTTTGCAGTCCTATCCTTATATCGTTGCATTCAGAATGTTATTTATTTATTTTTTGGTGCTACTCTTGGGTCTTGAGTAAGAGTCTAGACATAAGATTTTATGCTCAAAGCTAGTGCTCAATTGCATGAGCGACTGCTCAACTTCTAGATTTTTCTGTGCATGTGGTAGTGAGGAATCGAACCCAGGGTTTTGTACATACTAGGAGAGCACTGAGCTCCAGGAGTGACAAGTGTATAAACAGATAAATGTGTAGATTGCTAGATAGATAGATAGATGTATATGTATAAAACAAGAGAGATGTTGTATTTTATGAAAATGCATATACAATATTACTACCAATTATTAGCAACTAAATTATTCCTTCCTTTTTTTAAGTATCATGACTGAATAAATAATAAAATATTAATTGAAAATTTGTCAACAAAGTATAATTGTGTATAATTTTATAATATGAAAATCATACACTAACTAATAATTTAATTGTTACTTTTATAACATTATATTTGTATGGGTGTATCATCAGAATGCGTTTCTTAGACCCTCCCACCATTCATTAGTGGCAGTCCTGGGATTCGACCTCCAGGCCTAAGTTGCCACTTTCGGCTATGGCTTCCCTAATAGCTCAACAAACATCAGCAATGCAAGGTCATGTGCACTTTCTGGGCCTTGTCATTTAGACCCAGGATGGTCACAATACAAAGAAAAAAGAAGAAAAACCACCTTCTTGAACTCTTCAGTTTTATCCTTCCCATTATATTTTTGCCAGCCCTGAGATTTGAACTCAGGACCTAGGATCCCAGGGTAGGCTGTGGCAGAGGTGACAAGACCTAAGTTCAAGCCCAGTGCTTGGCCAATAAATGAATAAATAAATAAATAAATAAATAAATAAATAAATAAATAAATAAATAAATAAATAAGTAAATAAATAAATAAGGGCCTGTCTTGGAATTTGCATCATTTTTCTGACAGGGCTGGGATTTGAACTCAGGGTCTGGGTAACTCTGTGACATTGTGGGTGAAGGTGAAGCTCACCATCCTTAAAGACAAGAAATTCAGACGAGTTCCCAGGGTGTGAATTGAAGCCTCAGCACTGGAAAAAATAATATTTATTTATGAGATCTATTTGCATACATGGGTTTACTGCATATAACGTTCATTACCCTTATTTATTATACATATAACACCTCAGTTATTACATCATATCACCTAGATTGTATTTGTATATGGATTATACATTGTACGGGGACCCACGACTTTCACAGAAAAGGAAAATATGTGTCAAAATTGGATTCCTACTTCATGAATAAATTTTTGGCCTTGCAGGGATTTTAACTCACAGCCTAGAATGCCCAATCCATAAATGAAATCTCAGTTATAGCACACCAGCCTCCAGCAAACTGAGCTGCGAGGAAATTCCACAGACCTTTGATCAAGCCACAGTAGTGCCCAGTATTGATAGATATGTATATGTGTATATATATATATATATATATGTATATATATTATATAGGAAGAGAGTGAATGTGAGGATATACAATTATGTATATTATTACCAATAATTAGTTATTACATTCTTCTGTTATTTAATGAAGTATCATGGTAGAATACTTATAAAAGCATTAATTAAAAATTAGTCAATATCCTTTCATTGAGGGAATCATACCATGCTGCTAGAATGGAAGACATAAATCCAATAATATTTCTGTGGCATTCTAAAAATAGAATTATGAGTTAACTGCAAATTTAATTACTACTTTTATAACATTCCATTGGCACTCACAAAAATAGGAATGAGTTTGTCAGTGTCTCCCTCCATTTGTGGGTAGCAGTCCTAGAATTCGAACTCCAGGACTGGATAGTTTACTTTGATTGCAAACCACTGGAATGACACCTTGAAGATTTCAGATTGTCATGATTAAAAAAAAACACAACAAGAAGAAAAGAAACCCAGGTGTCAGCAACTCCTGCCTGTAATCCTAGCTCCTCAGGAGGCTGAGATGTAGAGAATGCCAATTTGAATTCAGCCAGGGCAGGAAAGTCGGCAACATTCTTATTTCTAAGAGATCACAGGAAAAAAATATGCGTGGGGTTGGGGCTCAAGCTACAGAGTGCTACCCCTGAGAAAAAGGAGCTAAGGGACAAAGCCTAGGCTCATAGTTAAACCCCACACCTGTAACCCCCCCCCCCAAAAAAGGGAGCAGTAACTCCATGTCTCTGTGTATGTATGGATGATGTATGGATGATGGGCATTCATCAGATTGTGCAGGCCCAACCGCCCCAACCTGGGCAAGCTGCGACAAGCCCTCAGAGACTACTAAGTCAGAGCTGGAAGCTTGAACAAAGCATCCCTCTGCCATTTAATAACTGAAGCCCCAAAGGCTTTGCCTGGGCTGGTGTGTGCACCGAATGCATTATGTTCTACCTGAGGTGTCCCATTGAGACACCTAGCAGCCAGCCACTGCCTCCAGGAGTGGTCAAAGGTTCTGGATCTATATTCTCTATTCCTCTCTAGGATGTGAGCCTAGGCCTCAGGGGACTAGTGGCTCTCACTCATTCATCATTCCTCATTGCCGAGTCATTGACTGTTCCCAAATCTCGGCAAAGTTATGAAATAGTCAGCGATTTCTATGCCGAAAGGGTAATCCAAAAAATCCCACCCTAATAACTCATGTTACAAGTCAGCCTTGGGCTTCGAATGTGGCTCAGCAGTCAAGTGGTTACCTAGTATGCACGAAGCCCTGGGTTAGATTTCTCAGTACCACAGATAGAGAAAAAGACAAAAGTGGCACTGTAGCAAAAGAAGCTAAGGAATATGCCCAGACCCTGACTTCAAGCCCCATGAATTCAAACCCCAGTACTGGAGCGTGCGCGCAAACACACACACACACACACACACACACACACACACACACACACACACACACACACACACACACACACAAGATAGAGCATTTGCTAGTTAGCCCGCACAAGTTCCATCTCTAGAAGGAAAAAGGAAGGAAAGACTTGCTCCAGGAGGTGATATAATCAGTGCCAAAATTCCACAGGTGTTCTAAGGCTTAGAACAGGACAGAGACCCTGAGGCAAAGTACAACATTAGCAATGTTCTTGAGGTGTGGTGTAGAGCAGGTGGTGTGGGTGGAATGAAGGTTCTGTGGCTCCAGACAATTCTGGCAGGGCATTCAATGCTGGGTCAAGGTTTGTACTTGAGTCACAGGTAGGGAACAGGGCAGGGTCCCAGAATGGGGCTCACGGGAAAGATTAGCTTGACTTTTCACCATGGACCCCAGCCATTTCCTGTGGCTGGAAGCCTATTTTTCACAGCTCCTGACCCTCAGACCTCCTTTGCATTGAGGAGTCAGGGCAAATGCATGGAAGAACTCTTGATTAAGAAAAGCTTCTAGCACTATGCTACCAGTGGCTCAACCCCTGTAAATCCTAGCTACGCAGGAGACTGGGTTCAGAGATTGTGGGTCAAAGCCAGCTCAGTGGAGGAAACTTAGTGAGACTCTTCTTGCCAGTGAACTACCGAAAGCCAGAAATGACGTTATCGCTCATGTGGTAGAGTGCTAGCCTTGAGTGAAAAAGTTAAGAGATTGGAGCCAAGACCTTGAGTTCAAGGCCAGTACTGGCACAGAAAAAATAAAGAAAAGCTTTCAGGAGCTCCTAGTCCACGTTGGTGAAAGGCCAGATCAGCTGGTTGCCAGTGGCTCACACCTGTCCTAACTCCTCAGGATGCTGAGATGTGAGGATAGCGGTTCAAAGCCAGCCCAGGCAGGAAAGTCCAGGAGACTCTGATATCCATGGAACCTCCAGAATTCTGGAAGTGGCCCTGTGACTTAAGTGGTAAGCTGAAGAGCTGCAGAAAAGCTCCCAGGCCCAGAGTTCATGCCCCATGATCAACACCTGGCCTGGCTCTAGGCAGAGTATTTTCCAGTGGACCCTGAGTTTCTCCCAATGTCTAGGTGTCCTACAAGTCTTGAGAGCAGCCCATTTGGAGGACTTTGCTTACAGAGTGAGCCACATTATCAGAGAAGTGTCTAGCCTTGGGGCATGGAGGTCATTGTCCAGCTCATCAGAATGGAATCTGTCATGGGTGCAGTGTAGATCTGAGCAGTAAATCAATGACTCAGACCATGGTTCTGTGACGGGAGAGGCAAAAGATGGCAGGGTAGGTAAAGCCTACTCACAGAGGTATCACAAGAGTGTGAATCTCTCAGACCCACCTGGGGCGGGTGTTGAGTTGGGCTCATGAAAGACTTGTGGGCTCAGGAATCCAAAGCCGGTTGGCAGTTGCTTGTAGCATTTTCTATCCCTGGAGTCCCAGGGCTCAGAGCCCTGCTTTCCTCATCAGTGCTCAAGGTCCAATGAAGGTCTTCAATCATGGGCCCACTACAAAAAAGCATCTACAGTGTCCTTTCCTTTGGTCCTTTGGCCCTGTGCACGGATGGAGGGACAGGTTCCATGGAACTTACTGCCATGGCTCAGACACAGTCAGGGGTTGCTGGGAGCTGTTGCGTACTGTAGTTCAAGTGGTAGAGCACCAACCTTATGCAAACGAGCTAAAGGATACCACCTAGGCTCTGAGTTCAAGCCCCGGTAAACTCACACAAACACACACACACACACACACACACACAAACACACACACGCACACACACTCATGAACAAAAAAGCACACACAACCACATCCTTAGCAGGTCCCAATGGCTCATACCAGCAATCTTAGCTACTTAAGAGGCTGTGCTCTTAGGATGGCAGCTTGAAGCCAGCCCAGGCAGGAAAGTCTGTGAGACTCTACTCTCCAGTAAACTACTAAAAACAGATGAAAGGTGAGCTGTGGTTCAAGTGTTAGAGTGTTAGCTTTAAGCAAAGGAAGCTCAGGGACAGTGCCGAGGCCCTGAATTCCAGCTCTAAGATTTTTTTTATAGACGCAGTTTGCCTCCACCTAACCAACAATCAGGCCATAAATCCAGATTTTGGTCACCCCTGGATCTCACTTCCACTCTTGCCACTTTCATAGCACTGCCACAACTGGCTGGTGTGTGGCCTGCACTGGATGAAGAAGTGAATGTACAACAAGAGGGGCATAGCCAGGTCAAGGCTAATGTCCCAGAACATTTTGGTATTGGCCATAGCAGTCTCTCATGCCCCAATTATGTGGACCTAGAATCTAAATTGTGTGCCTCTGTATTATGGGCATCCAGAATTGTCTAGAAGGACCTGAGAGGCCAATCTGGGGCAGGAAGATAGACTTTCCTGCGACAAGGTATGTTGACATTTCCTAGACACCGACAGATACTTCCAAGCCAACTTGGCTTCACCTCCCATGTAGCCCCAGATCCTCCTTGCTTCGGAAGCCTTCAGTCAGCTATCAAGCTCTAGTTGGCCAGAGCCACCAGAAACCCCCATTCCCCCACTCCACTCCAAGCCTGCAGGGAGGGACATGCAGCCAGAGGCACAGCTGAGGAAAATGACAGGATATCACATCACTAAGCACCCACTCCCTAAGGCAGGGGAGACCCTATGCCAGCCGGCACTGTTGACCCAGAATCCCCTGGAGGTGCCCAAATATTTGGACAGGCCAGACTTGGGTCCCAAAGTAAAGCTGGAATGCAGGTCTCTGGCAATTTAGGACTCATTGTAGACCCTGACAGGGGGCTAAAGGCAAGGTTGGCATGGAGGAAGGGCAGAAAGAGTCAAAAAGGTGCCCAGGAAGTTGACAGAGAAAGACGATTGAAAAATACACACACAAACAAGTAGCCCAAGGCCTCAACAGTCCTTGAGCACCCTGAACATCCTACCCCCAAGAAGATGTTGACTACTGTCCTCAGACCAAGTGTAGACAAAACTCAGGGTCTCTCACAAGTCTGGAATGAATCAGAACACTGCTGGGCATTTCTGAAATATACACAGTGTTATGCAGAAAACTCAGCTATCTTACTTTTGGTTGTCGGTCATGGGGTTTTCCTGCCCAAGCTGGCTTTGAACCGCGATCCTCAGATCTCAGCCTCCTGAGTATCTAGGACGACACATTGTGAGCCACCAGCAGTGCCAGGCTTCAGCCACTGTCTTAGACCCAGGGGAAACCCAACTCATCAGGCCACAAACCACATGCAAACCTTCACTTCAGACTTTGTCACCAGCATCCAAAACCATTCTTCCACGGATGGAGAGCATATAATTGACACTACCATCCCACACCTGCTCCCATTCACCAACTCCCTGCTTTCCAAAGGCCACGACCTCTGGAGTTCTTGGTAAGGCACTACCCACCCTGCTATGGTTTCACACTGGGAAAAACCTGGGTTATTCTTGGAAATGTCTGTACACTGAGGCCAGCACCTGGTCTCCCACCCACAGCACCCCCACTACTTCACCATCTCTTGCAAGCAAGGAAGAGGAGTCTTTCCTTCTTTCTTTCCTCTTCCTTCCTTCCTTCCTTTCTTCCTTCCTTCTTTCCTTTCTTCCTTCCTTTCTTCTTTCCTTCCTTTCTTCCTTCCTTTCTTTCTTTCTTTCTTTCTTTCTTTCTTTCTTTCTTTCTTTCTTTCTTTCTTTCTTTCTCTCTTTCTTTATCTATTTCCTTCTTTCTTTTTGGGTTGAGGGGCTTGAACTCAGGGCTTGGGTACTGACCCTGAATTCTAATTTTCCTTAAGGCAGTGCTCTACCACCTGAGCCATGGTGCCACTTCCGGCATTTTCTGTGTATGCAGGACCTAGGAATCGAACCCAGGGTTTAATGCATGCTAGGCAAGCCCTCTACCCCTAAGACACAATCCCAGCCCTGCATAGCTGTTCTTTTGTGACCCATTGGACCTGTCTCCAGACAGTCTTGCACATCTGTACCGAGTTTCTCACCAACAGCCCTGGCTGGAAATGAACACGCTCTGTTATGTTGTCCATAATCTGTGGCACCTTTGCTCTCTGTGCTTACTGTCAGATCCTCCTTGTTAAGCAAGGCCCCCTTTTCAAGTGCTCCCTCTAAAAAGCCCATTCTGATCACCTTGGCAGATCTGGAGCTTCTCTGCTCTGCAGGCTTCTGGCCTTATCACGCTCTGCCTTCCATCCAGTGTGGGTTAAGAGTGCATGAAGGAGAAGGCCTGGCTTCCACCCTGAAGGCCCTGATACACCATCCAGGGACAGGTGTTGTATCTCACTCCGCGAGAGGGTGCTCGAGAGCCGGGCAGTCTGTCAGCAACAAAACGGGGCAATTTCTTTGTGTGGGCTTGAACTCAGGATCTGGGAGCTGTCTCTCTAAGTTTTCGTGCTAAATGCTGGTGCTCTACCACTTGAGCCACAGCTCCACTTCAGGGTTTTTGGTGGTTCAATTGAGAGTAGAGTCTCACAGGATTTCCAGCTCATGGCTTGCTTCAAACCGTGATCTTCAGGTCTCAACCTCCCGAGTAGGCAGAATGACAGGTGTGAGCCTGAGCCCCGGGTGACGGTCACCAAAGGCTTTTTTTCTGCTCCCATTTTTCTCCTGTCAACTAGCAAGCCCTAGTTCAAATAATCAGTTAGAGGGGATTAAGATCCTCTCCTAGGTCAGTTAATCCAAGGAGATAAAGTGTCTTTGTAAAAGGCTAGTCTGAGTTGGCCTAATGGTGTGGGGAGGTGTGGGTGGGTGTGGGTGTGGGTGTGTGTTGGGGATACCTACCCCTATCTCTCTGGTGCCTCATCCTCCCAGCAGGGAGTGCATCCAGGATACTTACCCCAAGGAAGGCGGGTAGGGGAGGGTACCTAAGGTCACATCCAGGGGGATGATCCAAATTATGTCCTGCAACCGAAGCCTGGATAGATAAAGGAGAGAAAGAGAAGTTTTGGGGAACATCAAGGGAAGCCCCTTACCTTTGGCTACAAGTACCAGTGAGAACACTAAATCCATCTTTCTTGGCAGTCAGATAAAAGGTGTACACTGTTCATTTATTTTAATATTATTGTGTGAGTCCTAGGGCTTGGATTCAGGTCCTGGGTGTTATCCCTGACCTTCTTTTGTTCAAGGCTGAGAGTCTACCACTTCAGCCACAGCACCAATCTGGATTTTCTGTGTGTGGGTTTTGGGGGGGAAGTGGTTTATGGGAGATAAAAATCTCACGGACTCTCCTGTGCCGGCTGGCTCTGAGTCACGGCCATCAGACCTCAGCTGCCCAAATAGCCAAGATGATGGGCGGGAGCCACCAGCTCCTGACCGCCACAATCCATTTATAATCCCTTAGGCCCAAGGCCAAGCCATCCGCACTGCACCCTCTTGTTGGGAGTGGGAAGCAGACATGAGTGAATTTGATACTTCAACAGCCTACCTATTTTTGAGCATTGTTCCGGGTCTATCTGATGGTGGCTTCCTCCTTTTCCACAGAAGTGACTTGGCTCTGTCACAAGAACAACTGTCCCCCAGAAGGTGTCAGGTCTGGGGTGTTTTCTCTGTACTGTGCCCCCTTAACAGGAACGATACACCCCAGCAAAGGGTAGTAGACATGGAGTGTTTACATTGTCTTATACCCAGGGTCTGGACAGATAGGTGAGGGTAAGGGTCAGAGGCCTGAGATTGTGCTGGGCAGGGGGACAATGCAACGCCTCCTCAACCACTTTTCTTCAATGGTCTAGGAGAGGGATGTGGGGAAGGACTCACGGGATGTACAATGAATAACCATCACAGTCTAGCTGGGGCACAGAAGGGCTTACCTCATGAAGCTCGTTCAACAGGCTGAGGGACACAGCTCCTGACCCACAGCCCACATCAAGAATGAGAGGGCTGGGGCTGGGAAGGTGATTCAGTGGTAGAGTGCTTGCCATACATGCATGAGACCCTGGGTTCGATTCCTCAGCACCACATAAGCAAAAAGAAAAAAGCCGGAAGTGGCGCTGTGGCTCAAATGGTAGAGCGCTAGCCTTGTGCTGAATAGCTGAGGGACAGCGCCCAGGCCGAGTTCAGGCCCCACGACTGGACCCACAAAAAAAAAAGAATGAGAGGGACACTTTAGGTTCCAGCCAGATGGGGATGCTGGGCCACCTCCTCCAATACCCATTCAACATGTTCCTGTGTGAGAGAGAGAGGCAGGGAGAGAAATAAGACCAAAATTACACTTAAGCTCAGTGCCGGTATATAATCCTAACTACACAGGAAGCTGAAGATCATGTGAAGATGATGGTTCATAGCTGGCCTGGGCAGGAATGTCTGTGAGACTCTTATCCTCAAAGAACCACCAGAAAACAAGAAGTGATTCTGTGGCTCATGTGGTAGAGCACTAGCCTTGATCTGAGGAGCTCGGGTACAGCACCCAGAGTTCAAGCCCCACGATTGACAAGCAGTGGACTTCCCACCATAAGAAGTGGACTGCATAGCACCCACTGTACTAGGGAGCATGGCAGAGATGTCAGGCCAAGCTATGTGTGAGCTGGGGGTCACGAATAGGTCACCCTGCTTTTCCCTGCTACATTTTCCCCACTGAATAGAGTGAAGTATTCCCTTCCTCATGAGGATAGGGTAATGATGAAAGACAGGCATGTTTTGTTTCATAAACACACACCTGTTGCATGATTAATAACAGACCCCATCTGCCATGACACGTCGTGCTGAGTCTCCATGAGAGAACATTGTAGGCAAAGCATAAGCTTCATGGAAGCATGCATGCAGGAAGGGGTTGTTGGTTCAAGGCTTCCTATACACTAGGCTGTACCTTTATCGCCTCTACCTTTTTTCTTACTATATTCTTCTTGGCTGTACATTTGTTACCTTTATTCTCGTTTTGTCTATTTTTTTATTGATCCACAAACAGAACATGTTGTTTCTTTCCAGTCCAATAGAGACAGCTTCTCTAAATAATAAAGCCTAGGAGCAAAGATTAGATGTGGACAAGGTCCCAATCAGTATATCATCTGATGTGACGCTGCCTCCAGAAACTCCAGCAAGTTCATAAGCGACTCACTCATAGTAAATATAGAAATTTAAAATTTCCAAATATGTTACAACAGGCAGAATTAATGAATTAAACTAAACCAGAAAGAGTTATCTCAAAACCACGGAGAGTTATAGAAAAAAGGACACTTGATAATAAAAGGAAAAGGAAGATTCCCCCAACAGTTATGACTAAGTATGGTCCAGCTTACGTTATAGGGAATAGATGGTGGTTTTCCACAAAATATACAGTTAGTGACATCAGATTTCCTGAGCTGACGGATGAACCATTGCCTTATACAGGAGTTTATAAAGATGAAAATAGATGGATAAATGTAAAAGGAAAAAGAGTGTCTTGGTACTCATTAGATTTTATGCAAAGATTGGGCAGCTCTAGAACATTATTCTGTTTATTATCAAAATAACAACAAGATGGTTTAAAATAATGATTAGAAATTTAGGTGAACAAATATTGGGATTAAAATAATAGGAAACGGAGAATGCCTGTTTCAATCTGGAAGTGGTTTCTAGGATGGTTTCAAAGGGGCTTGAAAATATATGGAAAAAATAGAAAGAGTACAATGTAAGTACAGCCTTGTCTTAAGTTTGTTAAGTATTAAACATAAAAAGGCTGAAGAGATGATGCATTGTATTAAACAATATGCTAGACTTGTCTTGCACCACTTAGCTTAATCAGTTGGTGGGATAGTCATCAATTTTCATGTAACCCATTAATGCTTTACTTTTCTTAAAAATTGATTATGTGCTTAAATAAACAAAGAATCTATGTCACAATCACCCACTTTATAAAAATTTTAATTCTACTCAATAAAGACACACTCAGATGCAATCCTTTTGTGTCTGTGTCTGTGTCTGTGTGTCACTTTGCCTACTCCTTGCCCACCTATCCCAAGATTCCTGTCCCATCGGTTCGTTGCACCCATCTGAGCCCTTTCCGGGTAACTTCTTGTCATATGCTCACAGAATTGCCGAGAACCTTATCGGATGGCTGCTCCCACTGTGCCTGGTCCTGCTCCAGAGATCCCGCTGCATTAGTCCCTTGTTTCCTCACAACTTTCCAGTGAGCAGACTGAGGTCCGATGGTCAATGTCCAACCCAGAGATTCACCTGTGGTCAAGAATCTGCTACCATGGACTAAGAGTTTGAGACAATCCATCTAATCCTATGACTGAGTGTAGCGCTAAATGTCTACCATCCCAACCACTCCCCACACACACCTCCACTGTCTTTTGCAGGCAAAGATGTTTTACTTTCTTTCTTTTTGTTGGTTGTGGGGCTTGAACTCTGGGCCTGGGTGCTGTCCCTGAACTCTTCAGCTCAAGGCCAGCACTCTGTTACTTGAGCCACTTCCAGTTTTCTGGTGCTTTGTTGGAGAGAAGAGTCTGAGGGTCTTTCTTGTCCAAGCTGGCTTTGAACTGTGATCCTCAGATCACAGCTCCTGAGTACCTAGGATGACATCCATGAGCCACTGGCACCCGGCCAAAGATGCTTTTCCATGCCTGTCATCCTATCCCCTCAGGAGACTGAGATCTGAGGACTGCAGTTGAATGCCACCCTTGGCAGCAAAGTCCATGAGAACTCTTATCTCCAATTCAACATCCAAAAACGTTACAAGTGGAGCTGTGGTTCAAATAGTAGAGTGATAGCTTTGAACATAAAACAACTGATGGGAGCCAGGCCCTAATTTTAAGCTTTTTCTAGCATAGATCCACCCAAGAAAGGGAAGCAGGTGAGCACACGATAGCTCAAAACTCACACATAATACTCCAGACTCACAGAATGGACCCCATCCTGCTCTGATTATCTAGATTCTATGTTCTAGATCACAGCAGTCTTAGATGGGACTGACCATGCACCAAGTCAGGACATTCAAGGACAATCTCTTACTGAGGATCCGAAGACCTCATTAAGGACTCAAGATCTCTCACTATCCTGCTTCAACACTGGGCAGTGAGATAAAGTCTAGTTAACCAGCCACAGGATATGGGAACTAAAGGATAACACAGGTTCCAACTCCCTTCCTCATTCCCTGGCTGTCCTGTGCCAGTGGCATGCTTACCTCTGTCTCTGGCCAGTCAATGAATGAACACCAGGGGTGTCATCTTCAGATTGAGCCATTGAAAGTCCCAATCCCCAAGGATGTACCACAGGCATCCTGCAACAGATGACAGCCAGGTGGTCAACAGTAAACCCAAGGTGCCAGGACTTTTAATAACCATGTGGCTGGTTGGAAGACTTTTTCAGTGATGGTCTAGGTGAGGTCAAGGTTCCAATGTCCTGACACACGTGACCTGGGATCGTCCTCCCTCTTCGACTTTCTGCTTATCCCTTGCTCCCCCCCTCACTCCCTCACACCAATGCTTCCCTAGCTCTTGGTCACTTTGTTCTTATATGACCAGAAAATAAAATAGAAGGGCCAGGGAACATTGAAACCTGGTGACCCACCGTGAGCCCTAGGGTCTACCTGAGGCTGCTTCCCTCAGCACAATGGGCCCTTTGAAGGAGGGAGTCCATAGCATAGGACCCAGTGCAAGGCACGCTTTGAAAAACTGAGCATGCAGCACTCTTTCCCAGGACTCAGCACATAGCACCCTGTGTTAAGACTCCATACATACCACCCTTTGAAGGGCTGAGTATGTAGCACACTTTGTAAAACATTCAGTGCACAGCACCCTTTGAAAAACTCAGCAAATAGCAGTTTTGAAGGACTCAGAACATACCACCCTGTGGAAGGACTCAGCACACAGTACCATTTGAAAGAGAGTACAGAGCACAATGTGTAAAGGATTCAGCACACAGCACTCACTTCATCCCTCTCTTCTCAAGGATGTAGCACATTGCACCCATTGGGATGACTCAACACACAGCACCCCTTTGAAGAACTCAGCAAAAGTACCCTGTGTAAAGGAATTGGCCCACAGCACCCATTGAAAAACTCATCTGTCCCTGCCTTCTCAAGGGGTCAGCACATAGCTCCCTTTGGGATGAATTAGCACACTGCACCATTTGAAGAACTCAGCATAAAGTACATTGTGTAATGCACTCAGCACACAGAACCCTTTGAAAAACCCATCATGGCCCACTCTTCTCAAGGACTCAGAACATAGCACCCTTTGGAATGACTCAGCACATAGCTCTATGTCACAAGTTCAACTGTCATTAGAATTAGGGTGCTTTCTTCAGTACAGGAAGGACCCAGAAAACAGCACCCTGTGAAGGACTCAGCACATAGCTCCATGTCACAATTCAACTGTCATTAGAATTAGTATGCTTTCTTCAGGGTCACCATTCTTCAGAAACAATCCTACTAGTTCTCATTTAGCTAACGTGTGTTTTATGGGGGAGGGACAGCTGGGGGTCTTGAACTCAAAGCATGGGGGCCCTGTCCCTGAGCTCTTTGGTTCAATGCTAGAGATCTACCACTGTGATGCACAGCTCCAATTTGGTTTGTTTCTGGGTTGTTCTTTGACAGGCTTTACGGTGATCAGGAAGGACAAGTTGGGGAGTCCATGGGCAAAGGCTCTTAGCTCAGCCTGGAGCTGACTTCTCACTTCCTTGTGCCCCTGGGAGCCGGGCCTCCTGGAGTTCTCTTGGCCTAGGGTGGAAGAGATCTGCTCTGAAATCAGCACTCAGGGTGAGCAAAAGTCAGCTTGGCCCGGTCACTTTCCTAAATTGAACTCTAGAGGAAGATAGTCCCCCACAATGGCACAGAGCTGCATGTTCCACATCTAGCCACCCGGGGGCAGGAGGCGCCCACCATAGGGATTGTACCTATGAGTGTGTTTACCCTTGTTTCCCTGGGGCCCCCATCATGCTTCAAAGCCACCCTGGACAGGAAAGTCTTTGAGACTCTTACCTACAATTAACCATCAAAAAGCAAGTGGGGCTATAGTTCAAGTGGCAGAGCACTAGACTTGAGCAAGAAACCTCAAGGAGAGGGCCTAGGCCCTGAGTTCACAAACACACACACACACTCACACACACACACACACACACAACATGCATGCAAAATTAGATATTTCTACACTGAAATCTTTGGGTATTCTCCACATTTTCCCCACTGAGCCTGGTGGCTATTGGCCTAGGTGTTTGATGCATCCAACACCACCTGTAATCTTTAATTTTGGGGAACAGAATGGCTAGAAGGCCATCTTTCCCTCATCCCAGCTCCTTGATTGGGTCAAGGTCTATCCAGTCCCTTTGGGGCTCCTTTTACAGACTCACCAAGATGCCTTCAAAAGGTATCACATGCTGGGCACTGGTGGCTCATGCCTGTCATCCTAGCTACTCTGCAAGCTGAGATCTGGAGAATCACAGTACAAAGCCAGCCTGGGCAGGAAAGTGTGTGAGACTCTTATCATCGATGAACCATCAGAAAGCAAGAAGTAGCCCTGTGGCTCAAGTGGTAGACTGCTAGCCATGAGAAAAAGAGCTCGGGGACAGTAGCCAGGACCTGAGTTCAAGCCCCAGGACTGGAAGAACAAATCTTTATTGGAGGCTTGAAAATAATTTATACCTTTGGAAACAATTTATTCATTGTGATAATCATAACATGGGCCTCTTCCTTGGCCAACAATAGGCCATTAGATGTCCCTTGAATTTGGGCCACCTCCTGGCAGCTTTTGCTCTACTCAACCCAGTTTACCATTCCCACCACCCAGCAGATGGAGGCCTGAGAGAAGGCCACCTGGCCACATAATTGTGGTGGCTGCTGAGACTTTGAAGTGTCAGTTTGTCACATAGAGAGTCATCATCTGCATCAGTCTACAGAAGAAAGGGCTCCTCGCCTGAGCCCGGGAGCTGTGGGTGGCTCTGGATGTGGGGCATCTGTGGCAGGACATGCTCTGTGAGGGAGTCCTCTATGGGGATGAGAACCCAGACCTCTCCTCTGGCAGTTTCTACACTGAGTTGAAGTGGCAATTCTTCAAAACCTATCTGGTCCTCCCTCATTTCGCCCACCCTGGAGCCTGAGGCATCTGAAGCGGTGGTGGTGTCTGGAAGCTCAGCCTGTGCTGCATCTGGAGCCCACTGTCTGTGTCTTCCCCTGTGAGGAGTGACAACGGCTCCCGCAACTCTCTCCTCTCCTCCATCTTCTCCTAGGACAGCCGGCACACAAGCTCAGGTTTCTTCTGACACAGCCCATCCAGAAGGAGCAACTCTTTACACGCCATGAGGGACTCCTCGACAGTGCAATGTGTGCCGACAGCTGGCTGCAGCTATGTTGGAGATCACCCTCTGGACTATGGAAGTCCATCTCATCAGGCAGGTCATGGACGAAGTAGATTTTCTTCTCAGACGTCCACGTGGTGTCCCGCTTCCCATCCCCACACAGGCTGTGGTGCCAGCTCATGGGATCAAGGGCCGGTGGCTCGAGCTTTCTCTGGCATTTAGCTGCCAAGTAAACCAGGCACCTGCAGTGGGCCTGCCACTCCTGTGGCAGGAGTTTCCCCCTGAGGATTTCATCCACCAAGAGTGCTCACAAATCCACATCCCTCTCGGTTTGGGGAATGTCTCCATCCTCTGCAATGGTCATGTCAGGGGGAGTCGCCTCCTCACCTTTTGCTTCTCCAGGGTTTTCGACTTCCCCCTCCCCAGGGAAAGCCAAGAAGCTCAGCTGGGCCTGCAGCCGCTCCTCCTGTGGTATGGTTGCTTTTAAGCACTTGAGAGTGTCTTGCCACTTTGGGGGGCACCACTTGGTCTCCCCACTTGGTCGGGCCATGCAATTGCTTCAGCTGCTCCAGGAATTGGGTCTGCCTCTCTAGGTGCTACTGCAGGGCCTCCTTCTCAGAGCTCAGCTGCTCATTGGATATGCTGTGCCACTCACAGCTGGCTCTGTGCTCCTGCAGCTTGGCCAGGGACTGCTCCTGCTGCTACTGAGATACTTGTCTTTCTCTCTCAGTCACTTCTTTCCATTCCTCTATCTTCTCCTCTGTTTGGTCCAGCTGTTCTCGCAGGTGTTTCTTCACCTGCTGCTCTGTGTCCAGGATGCTGGTGAGCTCCACCTCACTGCTCACCCTGCAGCAAGGCCAGCTGTTCCTCCAGCTGTCTGTCACACACATATGTGCACAATGGGATCTTGGGGATCCCCTGCCAATCCTTGGCCTTCTCCTCCAGTCTCCACAGTTACTCCTGCTGCTCTGAATTATGGAGATGAAGCCTCTGGTTTTCCTGGACTTTGATGTGAAGTTAATCCTCCAGGTTTTTCAACTCCATCTGCGTGCAGTAGGTCTGGACCTGCAAGTTCCACTTGGACTGAGATGGTCCTGGGGTAGGGGGCCATGGCTCTGCCAGCTTCCTTCTCAGTTCCCCCAGCTCATTGTCTATGTCGAACACCTGCCTCGTCCCTCGCTCCTTCTCCTCTGTCAGTTGGTTCACCCGGTGGGTCAGCTGCCAGGTCCTCTTCCTTCCATGGAGACCTCTCAAGGCTCAGGTCTTCTGTGAAGGTGTCTCTCTTTAGATTCACTGTGCTCACCAGCCAGCTCACTTTGTCCAGTAGTCTCCTCAATACCTCGTGCCCAACCAGTGCTTGTGGGAACTTGCAGATTTTGTTCTTCCTGTTGCCCCACAGTGTCCAAAGCACTTCAAGCTTCTCCTGAAACTGAGTTCACTTGTGCCAGGTCATCGAAGCTTCTGGTCTTTTCCTCGAGCTGAAATGGCCCATTATTCAGCTGTCTGAAGAACATTTCTGTCTCATTCTGTGAGCAGTGACCACAGAAGCTGACATCTACAGGTCTGCCATGCACTGATTTGATCCTGCAGGCAGCTGTGAGAGATTCATGCTCACTTTCTCTGTCATCGGCCACCTGCGGCACGCAGGTGGGTGCACATTGTAAATTGCTTTCTGCCAAAACCAATCTTTGTATGGGTGCCTTGTGGATCTCTAGCTCCGTTTTCGGTGCTACATGCAGATGGGCTATCTTTTCACTCTCTTTCTCCCATTGATCCTGCAGGTCTGTCTTTTCCTGCTTCAGTGGTTGGATCTTGGCACAGAGTGCCTGGTTTCTTCTTTGCTGGGGTCCAGGGAGGGCACCACATGTTGGTAGCACCTCTGTGGATCCTTGGCAGTATCAGGACCATTGACATTCTGGGGCCTTGTGGCTGTGACCATGTACAAAGGCAGGGGAGGCTCGTGGTGAGCATCAACTTTGACCGGACCCTCCATTGAATCACGCTCCCCAGTGGCGTTTTTCTTGGGGTTTCTTACCTTTTTCATTTTCTTTGTTTTCTTGAATGTTGCAGGTCTTTCAGGAGGATTCTTCTGCCGGTGTTCTGGCAGCAGGTTCTTGCCCACAGCTCTCTCATGGAGTCTTGTTTCAGACATCTGAGCCCTGGGTGGGAAAGATGGGCTGGCCACCTTCCCAGGCTCTGGGAAATCCTCTATTCTCCAACTCACTGACAAGCACATCAATTTCCTACTCTACCTTCCTCAATTGTTGGTAGTAGTGTCAACCAACAGAGGGAATCCAGGTGCTATCAGGCAACATGTAATATGGGTGTGGCCACCATTCTTGTATCCCATTGGTCAGAAAGAACCATGAAAGAATGGGGGTGTAACCAGAATACTGTGATGCAGGCAGAATGGGCAGAGTCAAGATGACAGTAGACCCTTTCCGAGGAAACTGTCCAATCCAGTTGGGGACAAGAGTGTGACCTGCTTTAGCTGGATGGCTGCACAAATTGTTGTGTGAGTCTGTTTGTTGCCAGTCCCAGACCTTGAAGTCAGGATCTGGCACAGTCCTTGAGCTGCTTTTACTCAAGGCTAGCCCTCAACCTCTGGAGCCAAAAGGCTCTACTTCTGACTTTGTTGGCACTTAAGTTGGACAGGGGTCTGAAGGACTTTCTTGCCTAGGGTGATTTTGACAATGATCCTCCTATCACAGCCTTGTAAGTATTAAGGAGGACTGCTGAGAGCCACTGGTGCCTCCCTAATCACTGGTCTTGCTGATGTTCTTGGACAGACCTGAGTGTTCCCTATACTCGGGTTGAGGTGGTGGGAACTGGAGCCCACAGTTTGAATCTTGGTCCTGTCACCTCCAAATGGCAAGAGATCCTAAGAATCTCATTCCTACCCCCATGAATACCAATGGAATGTGATATATGTCATGATTGAATGGGCAGTTCTTGAATGATTCTAGGATAAAATTATACACAATTATATCCTAGGACACTGATCGATTTTAACTATCACTTTATGAAGCATTTAAACAATCACATTCATTAAATGGAGGTATAATGAAATACCTAAGAATTGGGTGTCACATAGTATAATGGTGCCATTTTTTCAAGCCAAGACTGAGATTGGAACTCATGGTCTAGGTAATTCTGTTGTACTGTGTGGGAAAGGGAAGCTCACTTCCTTGAAGTCAAGAAATTCAAGTCTGTTCCTTAGGCCTGAAATCGATCCCCAGCAATAGAAAGCATCCTATTCGTGTACATTTTACCTATATTATTTATACTTACATACATATGTTGATTCCATATTGCAATCATTGTATTTATTCATTTTATTTTTAGTTTTATTCATGTATTGACTGTTTATTTTATTGACTATTATGGCACACAAAAAGTTGATTGCATTAATTACATAGGACATAGGTCTGCATATGTATTCCAATTCATACCTGACACCCAGGACTTTCACAGAAAAAGAAAACATGTCACCATCAGCTTCTTACTCCACGATTCATTGTTTGGAATGCTGGCATCTGAACTCACAGCCTACAAGGCCCAATTCATGAATGGGTGAGTGTCAACACCCCATCATGGGGCAAATTGAGCTGACAGGCAGTTCCCAGGATCTGAGATAGAGCCCCTGTGGTTGACAAAATAAGAACAGAGAGACATCCAGATGGTAGTATGCTAATAAATATATATCTTTATATTGTTCCAGAGATGTCTACACATTATTCAGACAACATTCCTACCAATTCTTGGGTATTTCTTTTGCCTCCACGTAATTAATGTTATTGATTTCAACCTTAATAAACTATTAAGTAAATCAGGGTCCTGAAATTATTGTGTCTCTGTAAGAAATAGTATTCATTTAATGTTTCATATTAAATAAAATCAGTCTACTGAAATTAAGATATCTAATTTTATAAGAGTAGCATTCATGATCAGCTCATTCAACTGTGACATTGATAACATTCCATCGTTGTTCCTATGGATGTGAATGAGTCTCCTAGGATCTCCCGCCATCTGAAAGTGGCATGGGATTCCAATTCTAGACCTATGTTCCGGGACTATGGCTTCCCCAATATGCCTCCAGACTTCAGCAGTGCAAGATGAAGTATCCTTTGGAGCCATGTCACTCAGACCCAGATGGTCACGGTGCAAAGGAAGAAAATGTAAAAATGTAATCATGCCACTTTTTTGGGGGGTCAGTCATAGGGCTTGAACTCTGGGCCTGGGCACTGTCCCTGTGCTCTTCATCTCAATGCGAGCACTCTACCGCTTGAGTCACAGCACTACTTCCAGGTTTCTAGTGGTTTAGTGGAGATAAGATTCTCACGGACTTTCCTGCCCGGGTTGGCTTTGAACCGCGATCCTCAGATCTCAGTCTCATATGTAGCTTGGATTACAGTTGTGAGCCACCGGCGCCTGGCTCTGCCACTTTAGTTCAGTGCATATTTTTTCCCCAAGCAAGGCCTGGAGGTCTAGAATCCAAGGATCGGCTATGGCTCCAGTGGCTGCACCCACCCTGGGGTGATGGAAGCTGAGGCAGAGTTGCCATGACCTGAGTTCAAGACCCTGCTTCCCAAAAACAAAACCAAAAAAATAATAATTAGCTCCCTGGCTTGCAATTCACGCCGCTTATTCTACCAGTCTTTGGATTTGAACTCAGGGTCTGGGTAACTCTGTAGCACTGTGGACGACGGGGAAGCTCACCATATTTGAAGACAAGAAAGTTGGGCCTGGTCTCTAGGCCTGAATTCAAGCCCCAGCCCTGGAAAACATACTATTTATATACATTGAAAGATAGGATTTGTATTTACCTATCGATGTTCAGTCCATATCCTGTTTGTTGTGGTTATTGATTGTATTTTTGTTTTATTCAATTATTTACCGTTTATAGAATGTGATAAGATGCATTCCATTTATTATATTGATGACATCTCATCATATAGTATCTAAATTTGTAGACTTGTTCCCCATCATGTCTGACACCCAGGACTCTCAGAGAAAAGGAAAACAGGTGTCGCACTTGGTTTCTTATTCTACAATCCAATTGTTTGCAGTGCTGGAATCTGAACTCAAGGCCTAGCAGACCCAATTCATGAATGAATGTGTCAACACGGCAACCTCTAGCCAAGAAGGCTGCCAGGCAGTTCCCAGACCCTGAGATTGAGCCACAGAGGTGGACAAAGTAGCCATACATGGACAGGCAGGTGGCAGTATGCTAATAAATATATATTTGTATAGAATTCCAGAGACATGTACCTAGGATTCAATGACATCAACTACATTCCTACCAACTCTTAGGTATTTATTATGCCCTCATTGAAGGAATAATATGGTTTTCATGCTTAATAAACCATTCATTAAGATCAATCAGCAGCCTGGGATCATTGCATCCAATTTTAGATTAGACAGATACTTGAAGAAACTTATTCAATCATGAGTTTCCAAACATTCTATCATTATTCCCGTGCATAGGAACTAGTCTCTTGGGAAGTCCCCCCATTGGTATGTGTCAGGACCAGGATTCAAAATCAGGGCCTATGATGACATATGGGCCTGTGGCTTCTGCAAAATCTGCTACTCTTGCCCAATGCAAAGTGAAGTACTGTTGTAGCCGTGTCATTCAGACCCAGGTTGGTCACCATGAAAAGGAAGAAAATGTAAAAAATCCATCCCATGGCTAGTTTTCTGTGAGGGGTTTTTGTTTTTCTCCTGCAAGGCTTCAGGGCCTAGGATCACAGGATCAGCTATTCACCCATGGCATCCCATCAGCCAAAAGTGATTGAAGCTGAGGTAGAGTTGCCATGAACTGAATTCGAATCACTGGTTGGCAAAAAAATAATAAAATTAAATAAAAATAATAAATAATAAACCACCCTAGCTCAGAATTTGCACCATTTTTCTGCCACAGCTGGGATTCCAACTCAGATCTGGATAACACTCTAGCACTGTGGGTGAAGGGAAAGCTCACCATCCTTGAAGACTACAAGGTCAGGCCTGCTCTTAGGTCTGGCAAAAATCATATGCCCACCTATTTTAAATGTAGGATCTCTATTTACATGCATGTGTTGAATTCATCATGATTTCAATGTAGTTTTTCTTTTTATTGTGTGTGTTAGTCAGGGATGCATTTTGTATTTTATTGATTATGATGACAGATATAACTGTGCTGGCAGGGGTTACAACTAATTCCCATGTCTATAGCATTGCTTAAGCCTTCTCCATCTTAGCTGAGACCAAGAACATTCACAGGGCAGGAAAACAAGTGGACCGATTAGATTATCACATCTGCATTCCTCTTTTGGCAGTGTTGGGGTTGGAACTTAGAACTTAGCAGACCCAATAGGAGAAAGGGTCAATGTGAGGACACCATGCTGAGAGCAAATAAAGAACTAAGCTGTACCCAGGACCTGAGATCGAGCCCCGTGAGTGGGAGGGGGAGAGCACAATATTCATCCATTCATAAGCTGTAGGTAGTCTGCATATTTGTGTACAGTAAGAGAGATGGCGACCTGTGATGGAATCCAATCTACCCCATGACTACTGATTCTTGGATCTTTCTCAATTCCTCCATTTCATGATTGTGATGATTCTGGTCAAGCTTCATCAATTCTTCATTAAAAATTATCCATACCCAATGAGTCTTGCCTATCATTTCCTACTTGCATCCTGCAGAAAGTACTCATCAAAGATGAGATTGATCAAATTCCATGACCCTTCCAAGTGCCAGAAACGAGTATCTCAGGATCTCCTGCCATTCCCTCAATGGAGGGAGGCTGGCCGGGATTCGACCTTGAGGTCTCCGATACCCAGTCTCCCTGGGGCTTCCCTGAGAGCCAGAAAACCTTCAGCCACTCCAGGTCACCTTCACCCTGCAGGCTGCTGAGTTCGGACCCAGCATGGTCACCATGCAAAGGAAAATGGACATAAAAGCGCTAGGTGGAACTTCCCGCCACCTCTTTTCCCCTTGTTGCTTTTTTTTTCCTGCATGTCCTGGTGTCCTAGGATCCGAGGATGGGTTATAGGTCCAGAGGAAACAGTCTAGGATGATCGGAACTGAGGCAGAGTTGCCTCGACTTGAGTTCAAGCCCCAAGTCTGGTTTAAAAAAAATTACGAAGGAAACATCCTAGCTCAGAATTCACGCCATTGTACTGCCAGAGCTGGGATTTGAAGTCAGTGCTGGGTAACTCTGTTGCACTGTGCGGGAAGGGGAAGCTCACCATCCTTGAAGAATACAACGTCAGGCTGGTCCCAGGGCCTGAATTGAACCCCCAACACTGGCAAAAATCATATGCCTACCTACTTTACACATAGGATCTCTGTTCATATACATGTGTCGAATGCATCCTGCTTTCAGTGTAGTTATTCATTTTATTGTGTGTCTTAGTCAGAGATGGATTTTGTATTTTATTGAGTATGATGACAGATATAACTGTGTTGACATGGATGGCAACCTATTCCCATGTCTATAGAGTTGGTTATGCCTTCTCCAACCTAAATGAGACCCAGGACTTTCACAGGACAGGAAAACAGGTGGAACGATGGGCTTCTCACACCAGGCTTCATGTTTTGGCAGTGTTGGGATTTGAACTCAGAACCTAGAAGGCCCAATTGGCGAAAGGGTCAAGGTGAGGACACTGGCCTGTGAGTAACTGACGAGCTAGGCTGTTCCCAGGACCTGACATCGAGCACCAGGGAGGGCCAGGATAGGAATAAATTCATAATTTAAACATCATAAATTAAACATAATTTAAACATAATTTAAACATTGATATACATGTGTGGACAGCATCATGTGTTCGGTGCACTTCTCCTTAATTTGTGTCTAATTCATGGAGGTATTGTGTATTTTACTGAGTATGGTGACAGGTATAACTGTGCTGACATGGATGATGACCTGTTCCCATGGTTATAGGTTTGTGTATGCATTCATTCTCCATCCTATCTGAGACCCAGGAATTCCACATGAGAGGAAAACATGTGCAACAATTAGTTTCTGACATCAGGATGAAATTTTGTCAGGGCTATCATTTGAACTCAGGTCTAGTTAACCCCATTGCACTGTGGGGGGAGGGGAAGCTCACCATCCTTGAAGACTAGAATGTCTGGTCTGGTCTAGGACCTGATTTGAAGTCTCAGCACTGGATAAAATAACAAGCCCACCTTATTTAACACAGGATCTCTACTTCCATGCAGGTGTGGTATGCATTTGCATTCAATGTAGTTTTTTTGTCTTATTTATGGATGTATTGTGTATTTTATTGAGTATGGTAACAGGTATATCTGTGATGCCCTGGGTGACAAACGATTCCCCTGAGTACAGAGTTGTCTATATCGCATTCTCCATCCTAGCTGAGACCCAGGACTTGCACAGCATAAGAAAACAGGTGCAATGTTTGGCTTCTTACATAAGGATGAATCTTTTGGTAGGGCTGGGATTTGAACTCAAGGCCTAGCAGGCCCAAGTAGTGGATGGTTCATGGTGAGCACACCAGCCTGTTAGCCACTAAGCAGCTAGTTTGTTCCCGGGACTTGAAATCAAGCCTTGGTGAGGGCATTTATAGTCATAAATTCGTAATTAAAACAGAAGATCTCTATTTCCATACATGGGTGGGCAGCATCTTAGGTTCAGAGTAGTCATTGTCTTTACGTGGTGTCTTATTCACGATATATTGTGTCTTTTCCTGAATATAGGATGACAGATATATCTGTGGTGACCTGGATGACAACCTATTCCCATGAGTATACAGTTGCCTATGCATTCTCCATTCTAGCTGAGACCCAGACCTTGCATAGCTCAGAAGAACAGGTGCAACGACAGGTGTCTCACATCAGGATAAATTTTTGGCAGTGCTGGGATTCGAACTGGAGGCCTAGGAGTCCCAACTGCCAATGGGTCCATGTGAGCACTCTAGCCTTTGAGCCACTATGGAGCTGGGCCCTTCCCAAGAACTGAGATCTAGCCCTAGGGAGGCCACAATAGTCCTCAATGCATCACTGAAACATGGGATGTCCATTCATATCCATATATAGACTGCCTTGTGCAATGAGTGTAGTTATACTCTCTATTTTGTATGTTATTCGTGGATGTATTGTGTATTTTCTTGAGTATAGGATGACAGGTATAACTAGGCTGACATGGATTACAACCTATTCCCATGAACATAGGGTGGCCCATGCATTCTCCATCCTAGCTGAGACCAAGGCCTCCCACAGGAAAGGAAAATAGGTGTAACCCCTGGCTTCTGACATTAGGATGAATCTTTTGGCACTGCTAGGATCAGAACTCAGGGCCTAGCAGGCCCAATAGGCGAATGGGTCCATGTGAGCACAACAGCCTGTGAGCCACTAAGGATCTAGGCCGGTCCTAGGACCTGAGATCAAGCCCCAGGGCGGGTTTCCCAGAGAGCACAATAGTCATCCATTTATAAGCTCAAGATATTAGGAAAATAAGTACATATTTCTACAGAGTAGGAGAAATGGCGACCTGTGATGAAATCCAATCTACCTGTGACTACCGATTCTTGGATCTTCCTCTATGCC
This sequence comes from Dipodomys merriami, assembly GCF_024711535.1. Taxonomy (NCBI): domain Eukaryota; kingdom Metazoa; phylum Chordata; class Mammalia; order Rodentia; family Heteromyidae; genus Dipodomys; species Dipodomys merriami. The sequence goes on along the minus strand of NW_027206546.1, from coordinate 910,035 downwards.
TCCATTTCATGACTGTGATGATTATGGTCATGCTTCATCAACTCTTCGTGAAAAATAATCAATACCCCATGAGTCTTGCCTATCATTTCCTACTTGCATCCTACAAGAACTACTCATTCAAGGATGAGATGAAAAGCATTCCATGACTCTTCCTGAGTCTGGAAACGGGTGTCTCAGGATCTCCCATCATTTCCTCAAAGTAGGGGGGTGGACCGGGATTCGAAATTGGGGCTTCACATGCCTGGTTGGCCTGGGGCTCCTCTGATATCCATCAGGCCTTCAGCCATGCCAAGTCACCTTCAATCTGCAGGCTGCCAGTTTCAGACCCAGCAAGGTCACCATGCAAAGGAAAATAAAGAAAAAAGCATCAGGTGCAACTTCCTGTCACGTTTTTCCTCTCATGGCCGTTTTTTGTTGTTGTTGTTTTCCTGCAAGCCCTGGGGTCTTAGGATCCGAGGATGCACTGTGGGTCCAGAGTCTGCATCCTAGGATGATTGGAGCTGAGACAGAATTGTCACTACTTGAGTTAAAGCCCTGCGTATGGAAAAAAAATTAAAAAATTATGAATGTAGCACCCTAGCTCAGAATTTGTGCCATTTTACTGCCAGATCTGGGATTTGAACTCAGTGCTGGATAACTCTGTTGCACTGTAGGGGAAGGGGCAGTTCACCATCCTTGAAGACTACAAGGTCAGGCTGGTCCCAGGGCCTGAATTGAAGCCCCAACCCTGGCAAAAATCATATGCCCACCTACTTTACACATAGGATCTCTATTTACATACATGTGTGGAATGCATCATGCTTTCAGTGTGTGTCTTAGTCAGGGATGCATTTTGTATGTTATTGAGTATGATGACAGATATAACTCTGCTGACATGGATGGCAACCGATTCCCATGTCCATGGAGTTGCCTATGCCTTCTCCATTCTATCTGAGACCCAGGACTTTCACAGGACAGGAAAGCAGGTGGATCGATGGGCTTCTCACATCAGGATTCATGTTTTGGAAGGGTTGGGATTTGAACTCAGAACCTAGCATGCCAATTTGTGAAAGGGTCAATGAGAGGACACCGGCCTGTGAGCCACTGAGGAGCTAGGCCTTTCCTAGGACCTGACATCAAGCCCGAGGGAGGGCCAGGATAGGAATAGATTCATCCTTGAAACATAGGATCCATGTTGACATTAACGTGTGGACAGCATGTTGCATTCAGTGCACTCCTCCTTATTTTGTGTCTAATTCATGGAGGTATTGTGTATTTTACTGACAGGTGTAACTGTGCTGACATGGATGATGACCTGTTCCCATGGTTATAGGGTTGTGTCTGCTTTCATTCTGCATCCTATCTGAGACCCAGGATTTCCACACGAAAGGAAAACAGGTGCAACAACTGGCTTCTGACATCAGGATGAAACTTTTGTCAGGACTGTCATTTGAACTCAGGTCTGGTTAACCCCACTGCACTGTGGGGGAAGGGGAAGCTCACCATCCTTGAAGAATAGAATGTCTGGCCTGGTCTAGGGCCTGATTTGAAGCCCCAGCACTGAACAAAATAACAATCCCACCTCTTTTAAACATAAGATCTCTGTTTACATACAGTTGTGGTATCCACTTCCCATTCAATGTAGTTATTTTTTTTTTAATTTTGAGTCTTATTCATGGATGTATTTTTTTTTTGTCAAAAAAGAAGCAGCTTTATTGAGAAGGTTCCTACACTGACCAGCCTGGGCCACAGCAGAGGCTCGGGAGCTAATACTTCGACCTTGTGTATTTTATCGAGTATGGTGACAGGTATATCTGTGCTGCCATGGATAACAACCTATTCCCATGGCTAAAGAGTTGCTTATATAGCATTTTCCATCTTCGCTGAGGCCTAGGACTTTCACAGGACAGGGAAACTGGTGGATCGATGGGCTTCTCACATCAGGATGAATCATTTGGCAGTACTGGGATTTGAAATGAGGGCTTAGCAGGCAAAACTGGTGAATGGGTCAAGGTGAGCACACCAGCCTGTGAGCTACTAAGGTGCTAGGCCGTTCCCATAACCTGAGATTCAGCCTCGGGGTGGGGCTGGTGCAACATATTCATCCATTCATAAGCCGAATCTTGTGTGCTAATAAATACCTATTTGTATAGAGTAGGAGATGTGGTGAGTTGTGTTAGAATCCTATCTACCATGTGAGTACCGATTCTTGGATCTTTCCCAATGCCTAGATTTCCTGAATGTAAGAATTATTGTCATACTTCATGAAGTCTTAATTAAAAATAATCCTTGTGCCCAAGGTCTTGCCTATCATTTCCTATGTGAATCATACATTAACTTCTCAACTCTTCCCTAGACTTGAATTCAAGCACCAGCCCGAAAAACTTAACATTTATAAACATTTTAAATATATGATTTATACTTACATCTATATATTCAGTCTCTATCATGTTTGTTAGAGTGATTCATCATATTTTATTATTGATTGATTTAGCATTTATTTTATGGATTATCAGCGCACCGATAACATTTATTACATTTATTCTAATCTATTCCATAGCATGTATCTTTGCAGATATATTATGTACATCATACCTGACACCCAGTACTTGCACAGAAAAAGGAAAACAGGTGTCACACATGGAATCTTACACCAGGAAGAAACTTTTGGCAATAATGGGACCTAGACTAAGGGCCAAGGAGGCCCAATTCATGAATGGGTGTGTGTCATCACAGCAGCCGTTAGCCCATTCAACTCCCAAGTGGATCCCAATACCTGGGATCGAGCCCTAGGTTTGGCCAAAATAGCAAGAACTTTCTATGCAGATGATGGTATGTAAATAAATGTAAATTGAGATATTTAGATACTGTCAGAAATATCTATCTGGTATTCAATGACATATACTACATTCTTACGGAGTCTCAGGTCTTTAGTGAGGACTCCAATTAATCAATAGTGTTATTTTAACGCATAATAAACTGTGAATTAAAATCAATATGAGTCCTGTGATTATTAGGTCTAATTTTATGCTAAACTGATTGATGAACTACTCATCCAACCATGACATTGATCACATTCCTCTAGTGTTCCTAGGGACAGGCAATAATTTTGTAGGCTCTCCAGCCCTTTGTAAGTGTCATGACCGGGATTCAAATTCAGAGCCTATGTGTCCAGGTTGGCCTATGGTCAGCCCTCCAGCCTTCAGCAATGCCAGGTGACCTACAGGTTGCAGCCTTGGACCTGGGATGGTCACCATGAAAGGAAGGGAAACCCTAGAAACCACTAACCATCCACAGTTCACAGATTTATTTTGATGACATTTTCATTTTGTTTTCCTGTCCTACCCTGAGGCCTAGGATCCCAGGATGGGCTGTGGGTCCAGAGACTGCACCATCTCAGCCTAGGGTGATGTTAGCTGAGGCAGAGTTGCCACTACCTGAGTTCAAGCCCTGTGATTGGCAAAAAAAGATAAATAAATAAATAAGAAAAACCTAAAAATATTAAAAGGACCAATGAAGCTCCCTGGCTTGGAATTTGTGCCCTTTTTTTTTTGCCAGGCCTGGGGTTTGAACTCGGAGTCTGAGTAACTCTGGTGCACTGTGGGGAAAGGGGAAGTTCATCCTCCTGGAAGATAAGAAATTCAGGACAGTTCCCTAGGCATGAATTCTAGCCCCAGCCCTGGAGAATATTACTTTTATAGACATTTTTAGTATATGATTTATACTAACATCCATATGTTTAGTCCATATCATGTTTGCTGGAATATTTCATTATATTTTAGTATTTACTTATGTATTTGCCATTTATTTTATTGATCCTAAGTACACCTATAATATTTATTACATGTATTCCAAACTATTCCATAGCACGGAGCTTTGCAGACATTATATACATCATATCTGACACCCAGCATTTGCACAGAAATAGAAAACAGGTGTCACACTTGTAATCTTACAGCAAGATGAAATTTTTGGCAATGTTGGGACCTGAACTGAGGGCCTAGAAGGCCCAATTCCTGAATGGGTGAGTGTCAGCACAGCAGCCTCTAGCCAATTCAGCTGCCAAATGGATCCCAGGACCTGGGATGGAGCCACATGTTTGGCCAAAATAACAATGCAGACAGTGGTATACAGATAAATATATATTTAGGTAGTTAGATACAGCCAGTTATGTCTATCTGGTATTAAATGACCTATACTGTGTTCCTACGGATTCTCAGATCTTTAGTGAGGACTCCATTTAATGAATATATTCTTTTAATGCATAATAAACTATGAATTAAAATCTATTTGTGTCCTGTGATTATTAGGTCTAATTTTATGCTAGACTGATTGATGAGCTACTCTTCCAACCATAACATTGATCACATTCCTCTGGCGTTCCTAGGGATAGACAATAGTTACGTAGGCTCTCCAGCCTTTTGTAAGTGGCACCACTGGGATTCAAACTTAGGGCCTAGGTGTCCAGGTTGGCCTATGACTTCACTGCCAACCTGCCAGCCTGCCAGCCTTCAGCAATGCCAGGTGACCTACAGGTTGCAGTCTTGCCATTTGGACCCTGGATGGTCACCATGCAAGGAAGGAAAACCAAGAAACTGTCATCCATCCATGGTTCGTGGCTTTTTTCAGTGCCGTTTTCATTTTGTTTTCCTGTCAGCCCCCAAGACCTGGGATCCCAGGATGGGTTATGGGTCAAGAGGCTGCACCATCCCAACCTAGGGTGATGTTGGCTGTGTCATAGTTGCCAGGACCTGAGTTCAAGCCCCATGCTTGGCAATAAATAAATAAAGATAAGATAATTTAAAAATATTGAAAATAGTCAGGCGCCAATTGCTCATGCCTGTAATCTTCGATACTCAAGAGGCTGAGATCTGAAAATTCCGGTTCAAAGCCAGCCCGGGCAGGAAAATCCTTGAGACACTTATCTCCCATAAACCACTAGAAAACCAGGAAATGGTGCTGTGGCTCAAGCAGTATAGTGCTTGCCTTGGACTTAAGAGCCCAAGTAGAGTTCCCAAGGCCAGAATTCAAGTCCCACGACCTATGAAGCTCCTTGGCTTGGAATTCATGCCCTTCTTTTCTGCCAGGCCTAGGAATTGAACTCAGAGACTGGGTAACTCTAATGCACTGTGGGGGGGTGGGGAAATTCACCCTCTTTGAAGACAAGCAATTCAGACCTCTTCCCTAGGCCTGAATTCAATCCCCAGCCCTGTTAAAGTAATATTCATCCACATTTGAAATAACGATTAATATCTACATATTTATGTTTATTGCATATTGCTTTGAGTGTATTTATTTTATTTTTGTGTTATTCACTCATTCATCATTTTTATTGACTATTATTATACTTACAACCTGTGTTAAAGTGATTACATCTTATGAGAACTATAGAGACTTGTATTTGCATTATACATCTTACTTCAGAGCCAGAACTTTCACAGAAATTCTATAGTCGATCATCCCATGCTTAGAAAAACAGAAAGAATACACCAACCAAAGTCTAATTTATCCCTAGTTACCACAGTGGCTCACATCTGTAATCCCAGCTACTCAGGAGGTGAGAAGTGGAAGATCAAGTTTCAAAGCCAATCCAAGCAGAAAAGCCTGAGAGATGTCATCTCCAATTAACTGGCAAAAATCCAGGCTACAGGTATGGCTGAAGTGCTACAAAATCAGATATGAACAAGTAAGCCAAGAAAGATCAAGCTAAGTACAATTGCAGGGAGAGCAGTGTAGAGGCATAGAGGGGAGAGAACTCCAAAAACAGAAAACAAAACAATAGTACAAAAATACCACCTAATTTACGGTACCAAACAAACAGAAAAAAAAAATGAAACTTGTGCAGTTGGGTAACTTTACATGAGCATATATGTTCTTAAGTACACTTCAAAGCTTTGTTTTTAAAAATATATATGTATATATATATATATATATATATATTAATAATGTATATATATATATATATATATATATATATATATAACTAAGAAACCAACCAATGAATAAATACTTCCGAATTAGTGCCCTAACCATGGCATTATAAATTATTTGTATTAAAAGTATATTCCAAGTTTCTTCAGAATCAATCTTTAAGATGTTTGTTCATGCGCCAGGCATTGGAGGCTCATGCGTATGATCCTAGTTACTCAGGAACCAGAGATCTGAGTATGGCGGTTCAAGGCCTGCCCTGACAGGAAAGTTCGTGAGACTCTGATCTCCAATGAACCGCTAGAAAACCGGAAGTGGTGCTGTGGCTCAAGTGGTAGAGTGCACCCTTGATCTGAAGAGTACAGGGATAATGCCTAAGCCCAGAGTTCAAGCCCCACCACTGAAAAAAGACATTTGTTCATACAAAATTTTAACATTCTAAGTTTAGGAAACTTCAGGGGTCTTATGCTCTTTAGGCAACTACTCCACTCTGGGTTACATTCCAGTCCCAATGTTTTTGTTTTTAATTTTACAATACAGTTTATTCTTAAAATGCTTACAAGTACCTACTGCCCTCACAGAAATGAGTTTTTATTCAGAAACTCAACTTTTTGTGGTATGAGGACACCCCTAGTGTATTTTCTGGTAGGCACTGAAGAAAACTCCCACAACACAATTGTAGACAGTTTATAATTACAGAAATAACTCTAAATAGAAACAACATCAACTGCCAGGTGCCGAAGGCTCACAACTTTAATCGTAGCAACTCAGGAGGGTAAGATCTGAGGATCATGGTTAAAAGCCATCCCAGGCAAGAAAGTCCATGAGACTCTAATGTCTAATAAACCACTAGAAAACCGGAAGTGGTGCTGTATCTCAAGAGGTAGAGTTCTTGCCTTGATCTGAAGAGCACAGGGACAGCACCCAAGCCCAGAGTTCAAGCCCCAAGACAGACAAAAGAGAAAGAAAGAACGAACATCAACTGTTCCAACCTTCTAGGGAGAAATGATGTCCTCATTTTCATTCTTACTCTTATTGGCAGATGGTCAAAATAGAAACACCAATGTGCTATGCTGAAATGTAAAATTTTAAACCCCCTTTTTAAAAAACTCTCATGTTATAAAATCAAAATGTATCAAATACAGACCAAGTGAATTTTAAAAAGAATATTAAAAATGCTAACGAAGTTCCTTGGCTTGGAATGTGTGACATTTTTTGTCTGCAAGGCCTGGGATTTGAACTTGGGGTTTGGGTAACTCTGTTGCACTATGCGGGAAGGGGAAGCTCACTGTGCTTGAAGACCAGAAAGTCAGGCCTGTTCCCTAGGCTTGAATTCAGGCCCCAGCCATGGAAAACATACTACTTATATACATTTTAAAGATAGGATTGAACTTCCAAACAAATGTTCATTCTATATCATGTTTGGTATGGTTACTCAATGTATTTTTTGTTTTATTAATTTATTTACGACTTATTTTATTGACTGTGATGATACCTAACCATGTATTACATCCTATCACATAGTCTCTAGATTTGTAGAGTTGTTCGCCATCATGCCTGACACCCAGCACTCTCACAGAAAAGGAAAACAGGTGTCACACTTGGTTTCTAAGTCCAGGATTAAATTTTTGGCAGGAGCTGAGATCAAGCCCCAGGAGTGACCAAAATATCTATAGATGGATAGGCAGGTGGTAGTATACCAATAAATGCGTATTAGTACAGAGTTCCATAGCCGTGTATCTAGTATTCAATGACATCTACTACATTCCTACCAAGTCTTACGTATTTGTTATGCCTCCATTGAAGTAATATTATTCTTTTCATGCCTAATTAGCTATTAATTAAATTAATCTGCATCCTAGGATTATTGCGTCTAATTTAAGAGTAGACCATTGCTTGGACTACTCATTCAATCATGCGTTTGATACCATTTCATCGGAACTTCTATGCATGGACAGGAGTCTCTTGGGATCTTTTGACATTGGTAGGTGTCAGGACCGGGATTTGAACTCAGGCACTCTGTTGCATGATTGGTCTATGGCTTTCCTGACAGCCAGCCAGCGTTCAGCAATGACAGGTTACCTCTGTGTTGCAGCCATTCCATTCAGACCTAGGATGGTCACCTTGCAAGAAACCAAAGCCAAGAAACCGCCTACCATGTACAGCTCGCGGCTTTTTTCGGTGCCGTTTCATTTTGTTTTCCTGTCACACCCCTGGTCTTAGGATTCCAGGATCGGCTTTGGTTCTGGAGGCTGCACCCAGCCTAGTGTGATGGAAACTTAGGCAGGGCTGCCACGATGAGTTCAAGCCACATGCATGGCCAAAATATAAAAAGAAAAAGGAAAGAAAGAAAAGGAAATTTTTTTTTAAAAATTAAGACAACTAAAAATAGTAAAAAATTACTTAACTCCCTGGTTTGCAATTCGTTGTATTTTTTTCTGCCAGGCCTGGAATTTGAACTCAAGGTCTGGGTAAATATGCAGCACTGTGGGGAAAGGGGAATCTCACCATGCTTGAAGGTAGAAAGTCAGGGCTGTTCCCTAGACCTGAATTAAAGCCTCAGTCCTGGAAAACATACTCCTTATATACATTTTAAAGATAGGATTTGTACTTCCATGCAGATATTCAGTCCATATCATGTTTGGTGTGGTTATTCATTTTATTTCTTGTTTTATTCATTTATTTACCATTATTTTATTGAGTCTGATGACACCTATAACATTTATTATATTGTTTACATCCTATCACATAGCATCTAGATTTGCAGATGTGTTTTCCATCATCCCTGACACCTAGGACTCTCCCAGAAAAAGAAAACATGTGTCATACTAGGCTTCTTACTCCAAGATTAAATATTTGGCAGTCCTGGGACCTGAAGTCAGGGTCTAGCAGGCCCAATGCATGAATGGGTGAGTGTGAGCATGGCAGCCTCTAGCCAATGAAGCTGTCAGGTGGTTCCCACACACTGAGATCGAGTCCCCGATTTGGCTAAAACAGCAATACATGGATAGCCAGATGGAGGTATACAAATAAATATATATTGGTAAAGAGTGCCAGAGCCGTCTATCTATGACTGAATGACCTCTACTACGTTCCAACCAACTCTTAGGTATTTATTATACTGCCATTGAAGGAATATTATTCTTTCCATGCTTTATAAACTATTAATTAAGATCAATCAGGAGCTGGGAAAGTGACTCAGTGATAGAGCGCTTGCCTTGCATGCACGAGGCCCTGGATTCGATTCCTCAGCACCATATAAGCAAAAAGAAAAAAGCCAGAAGTGGCACTGTGGCTCAAGTGGTAGAGGGCTAGCCTTGAGCTGAAGAGTTGAGGGATAGCACCCAGGCCCAGATTTCGGGCCCCATGTGTGGACAACCTCCTCCCCCAAAAAAGAAAGATCAATCAGCATCCTAGGATCATTGCATCTAATTGTAGACTTGACCGATGCACAAACTACTCTTTCAATTGAGTCTCTTGTAATCCCCTGCCATTTGTAGGTGTCAGGACAGTGATTTGAAAACGAGGCCTATGTTGACAGGTCGGCCTATAGCTTCCCTGATAGTCCCCCAGACTTCAGCAATGGCAGGTCAGGGCCACTTGGCAGCTGAGTCATACAGACCCAAGATGGTCACCGTGCAAAGAAAAAAAATAATGTAAAACCCCCAGTGCTCTGCAGCTTGTGACTTTTTGTGTTGTCCCACTTTTTTTCTTCCTGCAAACCCTCTGTGCCTAGCATCCCAGGATCTGCTATGGGTTTGGAGGCTACACCCCAGCCTAGGGTGATTGAAGCTGAGGCAGAGTTTCCACGTCCTGAGTTCAAGCCCCATTGTTGGCAAAAATAAAAAGAATAAATAAAAAGTAATTAATTATTTAACTAAATAAAAAAAATCTCCCTGGTTTGAAATATCTGCTAGTTTTATTTCCTAGTCTGGGATTTGAATTCAGGGTCTTGGTATATCTGTAGCAATGTGAAGGAAGCCGCAGAGTTGCCAATACTTGAATTCAAATCTCATGCCAAGCCAAAAATAAAAAATTAAGTCACTGACCTTGGCAGGGGGAGAAGTTGTGGAGATGGGAGGGAAAGGATGGTAGGGGAAAAACAAAGGAGGAGGCACAATGCTCAATAGGAAATGTACTCCTTACATTGCTCATGGAACTGTAACTCTCAGTACAACATTTTTACGATAAAAAACGTGCAAAAAAAAAGAAACAATGTAATGCTCAGAGAAGCATTTGGGGGGTAAGGAAAGGATGTCTAAATAGCTGTACAAAATTCTACACTGTTTTGTTTTTAGTGCTCTGTATGTAACTGAATAAACATAACTGCTTCCATTAAAAAAAAATCAAGTCACTGTCTTGAAACTGGTCCAGTATTTCTGTCATTGCTGGGATTTGATCACACTGCTCAGGTAACATTTTGCACCTAGGGTGAAGGCAAAACTCACTGTCCTTGAGGAAAAGAAATTCAGGGTAGAGTTCTCAGGGACTGAATGAAGGCCCTGCAATGGAAAAACTATTTCCATACATGTGTAATATATAATATGTAATTACATATGTATATTTATTACATATTATTATTTTATTAATTATTTTGTATTTATTATTTGATTCATTTACTGTTTACTTTTCTAGTGTTATTATACACATATTTTTTTACATGTTGTACACATATTATAAAAATACACAAAATGAATTAGGACATTGATTCATTTTTCATTAATACTATATTAAGTGTTGAAACATAATACATAATTAAATGGAGCATTTGTCTCAGTCTTGACATGTTTAGAGTCTCTCTCAAGTATGAGCTTTGTCTTATTTATGTATGGACATCTCCCTATAGGGATTTATTTACATGATTTATACTCAGAAGCCTTTTCTTGAGGATAGGTAAGTTGAAGGATAAAATTGCAAGGTTGGGGTTAAAATGTGGCTTAGTCGTAAATAGCTCACTCAGCATGCATGAATGCCAGGGTTTGAATCTTCAGTCCCACATACTTAGAAAAAGCCAAACTGTGGATTGGCTCAAGTGGTACAACACTATGCTTGAGAAAAAGAAGCTCAGAGACAGTACCCAGGCCCTAAGTGCAAGCCTGTTAGACTCTTACTTACAATGAACCACCAAAAGACACCACGTGGCACTTTGCCTCAAGTGGTAGAGTGTTCACCTTGAACTGAAGGGCTCAGGGACAGTGCCCAGGCTTGATAAAAGACAAACAACTGGAAAAAAGTGAGGATTAATAAAAGTACTTTTCCTATTTGCTAATTATGAGAACATTCTGTTGAAAATGTACACTGATGTACACCAGAATTGGAATCAGAGCTCAAGGTTCAAGTGTTGCACATCCATATGCCCAGCCTCTCTGACTCTAGCATTATAAACTTATGTCCTACAGGGTTCTGAAAGGTCCAATGTTGAAGGGCTTGATATGATCCCCAAGCCCTTTGTGATAAGCAGTTGACTTCTATTGTCAATTTCATTACAGTTCTGAAGCTAGCAGAGCACTAGTAGCTCATGCCTATCACCCTACCTCAGGAGGCTGAGGTCTCAGTATCACAGGCTGAAACCAGCCAGGGCAGGAAAGTCTATGACATTCTGACTTCCACTTCTGAAAGGTCAGATGTTCAAGAGCTTCCTGTGTTTCCCTTGGTGATGAGAAGTTACTCGCAATCTAAATATTCTTAGAAATCTCGAGCTATAGAATCAAGAAAGAAACATTATTGACCTATCCTGGGTTCAAATGAAGTTCTCAGGATCCAAGCCTTAGCCCTGTTGGAAGGAAGAATTCCAATGAAATACTGTATTTGAAGGACAGAAAAGAGTTTCAATAACCAGGCGAGGTGAAGAGACCTAGGCCTGCAGTAGATACTCAACAGAGAAATGAACTGCAGAACCACTTCATTCATTCCAGGCACAACCAGCAATAGGAGAAACCTGAAACATTTATTAGAGCTACACCAGGGTCAGGATTTTCTCAAGCTCTTCATACAATGACTCATTACTTCCTCTCTCAGGTGAAGGGAACCTCAGACTATCTTTAGGTTAATAATAGCCAGTTTAGTGGGGGACAGGGGAGGAACAGAGTAGAAAAACCCTGCTCTCTGGTCTTAGGGAGTGGGTTTTTGAGTCTCCAGCTGTCAGATTTGAAGGTCCTTCTTCTACCTCTGTCAACCCATTCTCCTTCCTTCATTCTCAACATCATTAATGCAAATCCCCAGTCCAAGGAGAGGCAGGGCCCTTTCTCTAGTGTCTCCAAGCACCTCTTGGCTCTGGGGTCTTCAGTTTCCTGAGAAGTGGGACAGAGACAGTGTTCTTGCTCTGTGATTGTGTGAAGACGATGCTGGTGTCCTGGCACACTGCAGAAGGCCTCATGACTGAGAATTGTTCCCCTCTTTCCTTCTAATGACCAAGACCAGATTCATCCTCTCTCTGTCTCCCTGTTTCTCTCTCTCTCTCATTAATCTACCTAACTAACTACCTACCTACCTACCCACCTACCTACCTACCTACCTAGCGAGCTAGGTATCTATTCACCACTTGTTGGGTTGAACTCAAGACCTGGGTACTGTCTATAGCACACTACTACTTGAGCCACAGCATCAATTCTGGCTTTTTCTGTGTATGTGCTATTGAGGAATTGATCCCAGGGCTTCTTGCATGCTAGGTAAGCACTCTCTCACTAATCCACATTCCCAGCCCCCTTATCTTTTTCTTAATGATAGTTTCTACTTAAGTATGCTTCCATTTTACGTTTATTTTTACGTTTAATTTTCTGAATGCTGGTTCGTACTATGAAACCTGAACTTCTCTTCCCCTGCCACATTTGTCACCGTTCCTGCATTGGCCTCATAATAAAATGTAAATGAAGGCTTCTGAGAGCTTAAGTATGCATCATATAAAGTTACAGGCCTGGAACCCTAGAAGAGAAAAGCGATGAGCCTGAAGTGAAGAGAATGATGTCATATGCACAATGAGCATATTTGAAAAATAAATCAGTAAAAAAAGCAGAAGCATTACATGTGGTCTGTTTGCATTCAGTGAGGTAATTTACACACATAAGTAAGTAGAGCACTGATATATAAACTTGGCCTCCTCTATTTGAATTTTTTTTTATTTTATTATTAGTAAGTTTTTTTATTGTGAAAATACCATACAGAGGTGTTACAATTAAATGAGCAAGATAATGAGTACATTTCTTATCAAGCATTGTTGCCTCCTCCTTTGTTTCCCCTTACCATTTCTGCCCTCCCATCTCTGCCCGGTCTTGCTGCCCACCCCCTGCCAAAGTTGTAAAGTTCATTTTTTGACATGATGTCTTGTACATCTCATTGTTACAATGGGTCCACCTGTATCCCTATTTAAAGAAGTTGTTTTTTTTACTTCCCCTCCCCAAATTACACCAACATCAAATACAGTGAAAACAGGGGTTACACTGTAGGGGAGGGACATACGAAGCAACAAAGACATCAGCGGCAATCCCAGGGCTTAAACTCAGTGCCCGATAGGTTCCTGGGCTGTTTTGCTCAAGGCTGAGGCTCTACCACCGCCACTGTTCCAGCCATCTCATTGTTAATTGGACATAAGCACTTCCCAGGCTTTCCTGCCTGGTCTGGACTGTATCTCTTGCTCAGCTTCCTCTCTTAAAGCTGGAGCTCTACCCTCTGGACCACTGCTCCACTTCAGATTTTCTGGTGGTTTATTGGAGATAAGACTGTTACAGACTTTTCTGGTCGGGCTGGCTTTGGACAGCAATCTTCTGGGGAGGCTTCAAGTGGCTTTTCTCAGGGATTCGCCAAGGAGCCTCTCCACAGAAACCCTTAGTCTAAATCTCAGGAGGTACTAGAGAAAACAGAAACATACAGACAGTATGAGTATCACTCCAGCTTTCAGTCCTCTCATCCTGAGACAGTAAATTCACTGCCGCTCAGTGCTACGTGACAGAACTGGCATATTTGATAGAATGAGACAGATGTCTATTCATAATTAAATTGTGTATGTGTTATTACCAATTATTAGGTATTTAACTATATCTCCATTTACTTTTCATTTGGTTAATGCTTAATAATATATTAATTAAACTTAATCCACATCCTATAATTATTGTGTCTAATAATATCCCAGAATGTTTCACTACTAATTCAATCTGTTTTTCATTTATTGTAGTGACAATTCTTCCACCTATGACATTTTTACCTTTATGACTTCCTATTATATAGCATATAGGATTTTATTGTGAAAATACTGTACAGAGGGGTTACAATTACATGGGCAAGATAATGAATACATTTCTTATCAAGCATTGTAGCCTCCTCCTTTGTTTCCTCTTCCCATCCCTTCCCATCCTCCCCCTGCCACTCACCCAATCCTCCATTGCATATAGTTTTGCATACAAATTATACATCCTACCTGACACCGAGAACTTTCATAGAAAAGTAAAACATGTGTCACACTCGGCTTCTTACAGCAAGATTACAGTTTTGGCAGGGCTGGGATCTAAACTCAGGGCCTAGAAGGCTCAGTTCATGAATGGGTGATTGCCAGCACAGAAGCATCTAGCCAATTCAGCTGCCAGGCAGTTCCCAGGCCATGAGATTCAGCCCCGTATGTTGACCCCATATTGCACTTAGTGTAGTTATTTATTTTATTTTTTGTTTTATTCATTTATTTACCATTTATTTTATTGACTGTGATTACACATGGAATATTTATTACATTTATTACATAGGATATAGATTTGCCTATGTATGAAACTTCATACCTGACACCTAGATGCTCACAGAAAAGGAAATCATGTGTCACCAAGTATTCTTACTGCACAATTCAATTTTTGTGAGTGCTGGCATCTGAACTCAAAGCCTACAAGGCGCAATTCATGAAAGGGTGAGTGTCAGCATGGCCAGCCTAGGGCATATGAAGGTGACAAGCAGTTCCCAGCAGCAGGGGTTGACAAAATAAAAACAGATTGACATGCAGGTAGTAGTACCAAAATAAATATAGATCTTTGTAGAGTGCCAGAGGTGTCTGTAAAATTTTAAGTTATATAGACTACATTTTAAACAACTCTTGGGTATTTATTATGTCCCCATGTAATTAATATTTTTTTCATCCTTAATGAATTATTAATTAAATCAACCACTGTTTGGAAACTATTGCATCCATGTAATTAATAGTATTTTTTAATGTGTCCAAAAATATTCATTTAAATCCATCTGCCTCCTAAAATCACTCTGTCTAATTTTATAGTAGTATCATTCAGGAACAACTAATTCAACCTTGACATTCACAGCCTTCCATCAGTACTCCTATGAATAGGCATGAGACTCTTAGGATCTCCCTCCATTGGTAGGGGTCAGGACCAAGCCTTGACCACAGGGCGTATGTTGCTGTGTTTGCCTATGGCTTGCATGGAAGCCCACCAGCCTTCAGCCATGTCAGGTTACAAACACTTTTCAAGTTGCCGGATTTTTATCTGTGTCGATTTATTTATTTATTTTCTGTCAGTCTTTGGGTCCCAGGAACCCAGATTCGGCTGTGGGTCCAGTGGCTGTGGGTCCAGTGGGCCCAGCTTAGAGTGATCAAAGCTGAAGCAGAGTTGTCACGATCTGCGTTCAAGACCTCTGCTTGACAAAATAAAAATAACTAAATTAATAAATTAATTAATTAAAAATATTTTAAAAAATTATGAGGCTCCTTGGCTTGGAATTCACTCCATTTTTCCTGCCAGGCCTGGAATTTCAACGCAGGGTCTGGGTAAATTTGCAGCATTGTTGGTGAAGGGGAAGCTCACCATGCTGGAAGACAAGAAAGTCAGGCCTGTTCCCACGGCTTGAATGGGTCAACATTAGCCCACCAGTCAGATGCAAGTAAAGTTTTCGAGCAAATTTGAGGACCTGACATCAAGCCCTAGGAGTGACCAATATATAAAAAGATAGATATGTAGATTGTAGTGTGTGTGTGTTTACATATGTATATGCATCTAAAAATATATGTATACAGAGAGAGACAGATATTTATGTAGATTCCAGTGTATAACTATATAAAGTGATATGTATATCTTATTTTTTGTATGTTCTATTACTACCAATTATTTGGTCTAAAATTATGCCTCCATTATTTAATCACTGTAGAAAACTTAATAAGGTATTAATTAATCAATGAACTATATTTATTGTATATACTATTATACTAGAAAGACTAGTTAATTAGTAATTCAATTTGTACATGTCAAACATTCTATTAGTGTTCCTTTAGATAGGAACGAGATTCCTAGGAACTTCAGGCGTGTGTAGGTGGCAGTACCAGGATCGAACTCATGGCCTAGGTGTCTGGGTGCGGCTCAGGCTTCACCAACAGACCGTGAGCCTTCGGCTATGCAAGGTCACATACAATTTTCAAGCCAAGTCATTGATACCCAGGATGGTCACAGTGCAAAAGAAACAAAGGTAAAAAGGTTGTATAAAAGTTCCTGGTTTTTTCCTCCTCCATTTTTGTTGGTTTTATGTATTTTTGCCAGTGCTGGAGTTGAACTCAGGTCCTAGGATGTCTGGATCATCTGTGGGTATGAGTGCTCCAAACCAGCCTAGGGTAATCATTGGTTAAGACACAGTACAGTGCTTCCTTGAGCAAAAGAAGCTCAGGGACAGTGCCTAGGCTCAAAGTTCAAGCCTCAGGACCTGCCGCAAAAAAAAAAAAAAAAAAAAAAAAAAAAAAGAGCCAGTAACTCCATGTATCTATCAATGAACATCCAGAGTTGCTATGAAAAAAGGTTTAAATAGAATGATTTAATAGCACAGCGAGTGAATTCAAGACAGTGCATGTTCTGAGGCTCCCCTCACTGTCCCCAGTGTAGCCAGAGGGTTTCTGCGCACCCCAGGCTGCTGGAGGAAGTCTGCCTCATTGTTATAACAGACAGACAAAAGGCCTCACTCCTGTACAGCTGTGTAACAATTCATCTGGGGGAATTAGTGAGGATGAGTGTGGGCAGACTCTGAAGGCCAGGAGAAAAAGGCCTCTTTGTACCCCCAGGATATCTCTCTCCCCAGTGCTCTGTTTTGACAGGAATACTTCATTTGTGCCACATCTCGGGACAGTACAAGTTCCCTGCACTCATCCTGTCTTTGTTAGACTATGTTCCAGTGTTGAAACAAACTGCTGCAATTAGTTCAAGGGTCCTTCTGGAAGAAAAAAAGGAGATGAACCTAATGAAAGATTCCTAATTGGCAAAGGTGCCTCCTTAGGTTTCTGGAAGCTTGCTAAATCTAAGCTCTTGTGCAAAATCACAATGCTTCCTGTCATCTAGTGCTGGTGAAGCTCATCAGATTTTGAAACATTTGCCCTCTCCTAGTTGGGCCCTGGGTGGCTATATTTTCGGGTTGATCGCAGGGCCTGGTTGATGACCATGAGCTCAGAGCAGAAGCTCTTTGCTTTACCATTTGGTGTCACAGCTTCACTTCTGGTATGGTTGTGAGTGTGTGTGTGTGTGTGTGTGTGTGTGTGTGTGTGTGTGTGTGTGTGTGTGTGTGTGTGTGTGCGCAAACACCAGTCCTGGAGCTTAAACTCAGTACCTAACACTGTACCTGAGTTTCTCTTGTACAAGGATAGTGTACTACCACTTGAGCCCCAGAGCCACTTAAGGCTTTTTTTCTAGGGATGTGGTATTGAGGATTCAAACCCAGGGTTTCATACATGCAAAGTATTCTACCCCTAAGAGACATTCCCAGCACTCTACTTCAGGTTTTTTTCTTTCTCTTCTTTTAAGTTGGAGGAGTTGAAGTCTGGGACTGGGTGCTCAAGTATAGCACTCTACCACTGGAGCTACAGTGCCCCTTCAGGCTTTCTGGTGGTTCACTGGAGATAAGCATCACAGGGAATCTCCTGCCCAGGCTGGCTTTGGACTGTGATCCTCAGCTCTCAGTCTTCTGAATAGCTAGGATGACAGGCATGAGTCACCGGTGCTTCCACTTCAAATTTCTAAGGGGTGAATAGGAAATAATAGTCTCATGGGAACTTTTGTGTCTGGAATAGTTTGGAAGCCAGATCCTCAGCTTCCTGAGCAGGCAGGATGACAGATCTAAGCTCAAGACACCTAAGCCAAGACACTTTGCTGCAAGGGGGTCCTTGGCTCCACGTGGTAGAGTGCTAGCCACAAGCCCAAGAAGAAAGTCAGTGCCTAGGCTCTAAGTTGAAGGTTCATGATGGAGAAAACTAAACAAAAACAATTGTCTGCAGGAGACAAGTCACTAGAGTTCAGTACATACAGAATTTTGGCTTTGCCTTGGGGACATAACTGAGCCTCAACTTTCTCATCAGCACACTCATCTTGACATGGCCCTCCCCTGCCTGGGGAATGAGGGAAGGACCAGATGGCTGAGAGGGAAAGACAAGGGCTGCCACAGAGAGGGAGGAGAGCACCCCTTCCTTCCTTGGGTGCCGAAGGCAGGGAGCCCATGCAGGACTATGCTTCAGAGTCAGACCCTCCCAGGGCACTACAAGGTGAAGACGGGATACCTATCCACCCACCCTTCCCCTGAGAGTCACCCCACTGAGGGGCACTGGGAGGATGGGCTGCAGGCTAAGGGACCGTGGGGAGACAGGAAAAGGTGGGGTAGGGCCTGCAAGTGCTGGCACATGACATACGAGAGGACCCGCCCCCAGAGCCTGAGGGTGGGCATGGAGACAGGGCCCAACCACACTCTTCTGTTGGCCCAATGAGCACACGTTGTGTGGGGAATAGTGGTACATTGGCCACGGGGAGAGCTTGTCGTAGCCCTTGAGACCCCGGAACTCAATGCAGGGGGGGATGTCCAGCCCCCACAGCTCCCCATCAGAGGTGGACATGGAACATGAGAGAGGGACTGGCCCACCGCAGAAGGAGGCCTACCCTGGGCGACATTGGGTCTTGTGGTTGGTTGCTGGGGAGCACAGGCTTCATCCTACCCTGCTCTGGGACTCCCCCCCCCCCAGGTAAAGGCTTCTCAGCAGCCACCAGGAGTACCTGGGAGGACCAAGGCCTCACTTCCTGGTCCTCTCCCAGGTAAGCCAGCTGGCCCCGACAGGCCTCGTGGATATGGATACAGGGAGGTAGCACATGTGGGACACCACAGTCATGAGGTGTGGGGGGCTGGGAGCCCCCAAATGAACCCTGGTGATCCTTTCTGGGCCACTCCGCCTGGGCCAAGGAGCCCAGGGAGGACCCTCAGTGTCTATAGTGGCTGGGAGAATGGGCGTGCCTCAGCTGGGCCCAGGCAAGGTTACCATATCCTCCTTGACAGGGCCAGTGAGTGAGCTCACCGGCCTGGGGGCAAGTGGGCATGTGTGCCAAGATGTTCGGCAGGGATCCCACCACTCTCAGGGGGCTGGGGTGACCGTCTCTTGGTTCCCCTTCCTCCGGAGACCGCAGGGGCAGGCAGCTTGTCACTGACACCCCCAGGGGTGGAGGATCTGCTGCGTGAATGGGGAGTCCTCCCATCGAGGCGCCACCCCACCTGGCTGCCTGCACCCACGTGGTGGTGTGTACTGGCTCCCTTGACTTTGGTCTCCTGGGGAGAAAACTCAAAGTCCGATGTCCACCTTGAGATTTGCTATGGGGCCGTTTCTCACCTTGGGCAGGCAGCCGCACTCTGCACAGTCCAGGTGTCAGCCCTGACTGTCTAGTGGGGCATGTGCCTGATGGATGCTGGAGTGGGGCAGCATGATGTGGGACTACCCACAGACACACTCAGCAGCCTGTGGGGAGGCCCTGGGAGCTGGGGACCTAGGAACAACCTCAGCCACCTGAGCCTTGGAGGTGGCAGGTGGGCCAAGGGCCCTGGCCCCTCTTGGCCATGGCTCACCGGGAGTGGTGGTTTCTGGTTCCCTCTTATGGTGGGCCCCTGGCGTTGGCCCTGCTCATTGAGCCTAACTGTGTTCCCAAGCCCGAGTTCCCCACAGGGACCAATGGTGGGCTTCTTGGAAACCGGAGGAGAGCAGGGCAGAGTGGGGCAGAGCAGGGCAGCCTGGTGCAGGCCAGGGCCTGGCTTCCCTCTGCGGCCGCTGGGGACCAGGGCCGGGATGGGTCCCTGCTCGATAGAGAACCCATCAAGGAAAGGCTTCAGGATCCCCCTCTGAGAGTGTGGTTTCGGGGTCCTCTTCTGGGACTGGGTGAGGGGCACCAGGGCCGGCCTTGCCTAGCCAAGTGGTCCCTATGGCCAGAGGCCAGAGTTCCCCAGCGAGAGAGATGGCGGGTGGGCAGGCAAGTTGGCCATGTGTCCATGAGGGGACCCCCATGAATGGCAGACTTTGGGATCTCTCCCTCCAAGTGGGGGTATGACCTGGGTATTGACCTGTCAGTCCTCTGAGTTCTCCGACCCCCACCAAGGCAAGCAGCCCAGGAAAGGTGGACTTGGGGGTCCCTCTCCATGTGTATGTTGGGCATGCCCAGGGCATGGGCCTGGGGCAGCCCCTTCGGCTGCCTGCAGGCAGAAACCTAGCCCTCTGGGGTGAGAGCTCCTGGGGGGCATCACGGGAGTCGAGGGCCTCTCTGGGCCAGGGCTGTTTCACCTCCAGTTTGGCCTCAGCTTTGGTGGGAACCCAATTTCGGGGCAGCTTCAGGTGCCTTCCCTTGCGAGGGCTCTGGCCCTCAGAGAGGGAGGGGCCCTGTGGCTGTCTCCACCCTCCCACATTTAACAATGGTCTAAGGCCCGACATAAGGTGTGGGAGGTGGGCAGGAGGATTCCCTGGTTGACCAGCTGTCATTGGGACGATCTCAGCATCAATGGGTAGTCCCCAGCTATTTTATTGTGTGTACAAGGGAACTACATGAGAGTATTCGAAATTGTTATGTTCAATATAATATAAATATAGACTATATACTATAAAAAGGTGATATAATAAATAAAACCTATTAGCATGATAATAAAATATAGTCATATAATTTTTACTAAAATTCATAGGATAGAATCCAAGTAATACAATATTACCTAGGATATATATAGTTACAAATTCATACGTAACATGTAACAAAATTCAAATATAATATACTACCTACTATAAACTACGCAATAATAATAGATGCGAGAATAAAATAGAGGATGCTATAGAATACAAAGGTTTGTATCTCTAAATACATAATTGAGTAAAAATAATGTATACTATAAATTCAAATATAATATATAATACAATAGTAATTCACATTCTCTACAATAGAACATATATTACCTGTGATAAGCATAGATATCTACATTTGTACAACATGAGATCTACCAAGACGTGGTATAATAAAATGACATAGACTAGAAAGGACTGTATACTGTATCACAGCTCATACATAATAGGTGATACACTAGAGATTATAAACATATAAGAAATGAACATTTCAGCCACATAGATGCCCAGCCTAGGAGAATCTTGGTGATGATGATGACGGTAATGACGATGATGACGACGACGATGATGATGATGATGATGATGATGATGATGATGATGATGATGATGATGATGACGACGGAGAGTATGGGGATGGTTGTTAGTCTCCACAAGTCTATGGACTGGAGCTCTAAGGTGGGTAGGGGAGGAGGGGAGCTGAGTCCTGAGGTCTGCTAGTTCCTGGGACTGGATTGGGCCAGGGGCCAGGCAGTGTGCATGTGCGGGATGGCTGGGTGGGACACGGGGGGGGGGGGTGGAGAGGAGTGAAGGTAAAACTTGGCCTGGCTGCCTCACACTGCTGCCTCACCCTGTGTGGACCAGGAGTCGCTGCAGGTGGAGCCCAGGGCACAGTGGGGTGCAAATGTCGACATGCGGGTGGCGGCTGCTCCCATCCCCTTGTGCTTCTCTAGAGACATCTCTAGGGTACCCCTGCTGCACAGGCCTGGGAAACAGGGCCCGGGACAACTGTGCAGCCTCGCCATGCCCGCCAGGTGTTCACCCCTCAATCAGGTCCCCTCCCCACTTTGGTCATTATTTTCCAATAGGGGCTCTTGTTTTTAAGGGACTGAATGTGAGCTCCACCGCAGAGATGAGGTCTCATTTCTTTGTACATTTAGGCTTCAACCTCAGTTCCCGGGGTCTGGCAAACCCTCCCACCACCCCCCTGTCTGCCTCCCCCTGGGTCTGGACCCAAATCAAGGGGGGTCTTCTCTGCAAATGAGGGAATATGAAACATCGGCTCACCATCTGCCTTCCATCTCCCAGATCTTATCTTCCACCGGATTGCAGAGCAGATTGGGTGGTGGCCCCTGTGGGCCTGGTCCCTAAAACTGCCCGAGCTGGCCGTGCAGCCCCTGCCAGCAGGGGCTTTCCCAGAGGAGGTGGCAGAAGAGACTCATCTGAGGCTGGTCCCAGGAAAGTCAGAAGACCCTACCAGAGCACTCTGTAAAATCCCATCCTCCCTCTGGCCTCCTCATGCATTTTGGACTCCACATCTGGCTCCACCTCTTTCAGCCACCGCACATGAGGTTCCCTTCTCCTGGGACAGCCCTCCCCGGTGGCATCTAGGCTCCTGCTCTTTAATCGGTCTCTGGGTTCACTTCCACCCTATTCAAGGCTTTCTCTGACCCTCTCGACTGCAGGAGTGTCTCTGCCTTAAACCCCTGCTTTCCTCCTTTTCTTCCCTCCCTCCCTCCCTCCTCTCTCTCTCCTTCCTTCGTTCTCTGCCGGTACTAGAACTCAAACTCAAGACCTCACACTCTGGTTGGGCTTCTTCACACAAGACGTCCTCTACCACTTGAGCGTTGCCTCTACTTCTAGTCTTTGACTACTTAATTGGAGATGAAGGGTGTCTACTTAGATCCTTCTGCCCTGGCTGGCTTCAGACCTCAATCAACCCTCAAAGCTCAGCTTCCTGAATAACTGGGATGACAGGCATGAGCCACCTGTGCCTGGCTCCTTCTTTCTCTTTTCCTTTTTCTTGCCTTCTTCACAACTTTCCGTTCTTTCCTTCTCTTTTTCCCTCCCCTTGCCTCTCTCCTTCCTTGTCTTCCTTTTCATTCCCTCTTTTCTTGTGAGTTCATACTTGTAATGAAACATGAAGGAGGCTCCATATTTCCCTTCATCCCCACTCAGACCAATGTTTCAACGGGCACAGTGGTGGGGTCGGGGTGAGATAGTGCCCATGATCTCTTCCTGAGGATTTCAGTTCCAAGCCAGACTGGGCTTACCTCCAATGCACAACCCAAATGTCTGACATGAAGCTGCAGCTCCAGTGGTAGAGAAGTGGAGCTGTGGCTCAAATGGTAAGAGTGCTATGTGGCCTACTCATAGAGTGCTCACCTACCAGGCAGGCAGCCCTAGGTTTGAATCCTCGATACTCCGTAAAGAGAAAAAAGTGGGAAGTGACACTGTGGCTCAACAGATAGAGCACTGGCCACCTTGAGTTTAAGGCCTGGGTTCTGGTGCCCCAGCCCAGAGACAAGCCACATGACATGTGTGAATAACACAATGACAATAATATGTAGGGAAGAAAAGAGATCACATGAGGTCTTAAGCAGAACCCAGATTTATTGAGAGCTTCCTTGCATCTGTGGAACACCTGCACGTAAGTTTACAATGTTTGCTTTTGAAACTCCTTTGATTAAAAAGATATTTCATTACGATGTGTTCTGGACCAAACCAGATCAAAACCACATCATCAATCTGCAGGTAGAATCATGGTGAACAGGAGCCCTGCCCTCTCCAGCGGCTCAAGCCTGCAGTTGACCTAGCATCACAGGTGACCTCAGAATTGTGGGTGAATTACCCTTGGCCCCATACTTTCCAGGGAGCGAGGAACCAAATGAATCCCAGAACCAAAGTTCAAGGTGCAGGTCCAGTCGGGAGGTGTGTTGTAAAGACATATGGAGGAGTGCCCTAAAAATGGTGAGTCCATGTGGGGCAGCGATGGGAATCGACATTGCTGTGGGCACCCAGAGTTGTGAAAAGCCCCATCTGGCGCTGGGCACAGAATTGCTGGAATGCTCTGGTGGGCCGGTTGTCCTAGGGGGCAGGAGCAGGTACAGCCTTGACTTCTGGATGTGCATGAATCAGGGCCTGGAGCAACAGGGAGGGGGGGAGAGGTTAGCATCTGGGCTCCAGGGGATGGGGCAAGGGGTGGGAATGGCTGGAGAGCATGAGGCCCATGGCAGATATGGGAACAGATGGCCAGACAGACTCTACCTCCCGCGTGAGTCCTGGCCCAGGGCGAGAAGGAGAGATGGGTAGGCCTGGCTCTGGAGCTGGTTCTGGGCCCAGAGTGATGGCTGGGGCAAACCCCTACATGCTGGAAGGGGAGGAGGTCACTGGGGACAGATCTAAATGAACTTTCCGGTCCATACCCAAAAGTCTTCAGGAGCTGGGTGGTCAGGATCTGGATTAAATCTTCTACTTGAAAAACATTTTTTAATGTCCTATAGAATATGAAATTACAAACCAAAAATATTTATTTCAAATCTAAATTCTAATTTAGCCTAGTCTACTAAGTCCTACATTAGATGAACTTTGATATTTCTCCAGGCTTAAGCTTTTGTAATCCTTCATCATTTCTTTGGAATCCAACAGAATGATGCTTACTTTTTCAAATTTTCTATGGGAATCATGAGCTATTTTGCATCTAGGAATGTTCTGTAATGAAGAGAGCATTTAAAACACAAATGAGGATTATATATGAGTTGCATTTCAATAGGAAACTTGACATCTCAAAACATAGTGACAAAAATTAGCCCACACTTCAAACTGTGTATTCCTTTCTTGATGTTTGGTTTGTTTTATTGAAACAAAATTATACTACCTGGTCCTGGGGAGGTATCACTATGTAATAGAGCTCTCTGATTTCCTGTCTTAGTCTGAGTGCTAGAATTCCTGTGTTGTATCCAATTGTCCTACCATAGTTTGGTGGTTTATTTAATCTATATACAGACTAGCAATTCTGAACTTCTCTGATGATATTATCCACTAGACTGCTCAGACTGTTTATGTACAGTTGTAAAAGACGTTCTAACATTTGACACAGTATATGAACATTTTCAGATGCACCTGCAAGGGACTCTGATACATTCCTCCATGGATCTGATCCCATTAATAATGTTTACTTGACTCTCTTACTATCTCTAGTCCCTACCTATGTAATAGGCTCAAACTTTATTGAAGAAAGTTCACTTGAATACTTTATAATATTAAAAATTATCACTTGATTCTAGTCTTACTCAGGACATATTTTGTATTGTTTTCTAACTTTTCTACGTATTCTGAGAGTTCCTTTATTAGTGCATTTGTGTGTGCACATATAAGTGCCTCCTAGTGTATGTGTATGTTTGTATGTATGTATGCAAAAATCACAAGCTCTTATTCAGCAATCTTGCTCATGACTGGTATTCCATCTCCCGAGCACTTCTTCCAATTCAGCTTTTGGCTGGTGTCACAAAGCCTGTTCTTCCCAGGCTGGATGCAAACTGAACTTCCCATACTCCTTTCCATTCTTAGGTTTTATTTCTCCAGGAGTATCAACTTTTAAACTACAATCATTTTTGTGAGTATAAAGTCTGGGCTGTAACCCAGATTTTTAACTCAAGAATTCATATAAAGTTATATAAACATACACATTATATATTCTGAGTGCACACATTAGAAATTTGATCTTAAGCCAGGTGGCAGTGAGATCTGAGTAGAGTATTGGGGTTCGAAGCCAGTCCAGCTAGGAAAGTCCCAGAGAGTATTTTTTCAAATTAACTACCAGAAAAATGAAATAGCACTGTGGCTCAAGTGGTAGAGCACTAGCCTTGAGCTGAATAGCAGAGGGACAGTACCCAAGCCCAGATGTTAAGCCCCACTACCATAAAAAAGAGAGAAAGAAAAAAAGAAAAGTGATCTTAGCCACCAGTTCATTGCTAGTAGCATTTCTGCTCTCTCAACATGGCCTTTTTTTTTTTTACCAGTAAAGTCCATGCTCTTATATCTGACTTACTTGGAACCAAAATTATACCTCTACTCTAATTTTCACTAATTTGCATGATTAGCTACCATGATGAAAGATAGTAGCCTCATTCATCATGTTCCACTTAGTAGTAATGCTTTCTCTATATCACTCCAATATATGTACATACTGGCCTTGGCCTTATTGTTTAAAAGTTGTCTTATTTGCAGAGTCTTCTATAGTGTTTTGAACCATTATACAGAACTTCTCTTTCTCCTATTATTCCTATTGTTTCTCCAACTGTTAACCTATGTACACGGGAAATAATGAACCACACACACACTCACAAAAAATGTTTCTGAGAACCTTCTTCCCAATTAAAATTGGTCTTAATTTACAGAGCCCTTCGGAAATTTGTACTTAATGCAGTCCAGGATATTTTTTTCATGTTTTTTATTGTGAAAATAGTATACAGATGGGTTAGTTACATAAGAAATTTAATGAGTACATTATCTAACCAGCATTTTTAGCTCCTCTTTTGTTTGTCCCCTGCCATCCCTTTTCTCTCCCCGACCCTAACTCTCTCCTCCCCTCCCCAAGTTGTAAAGTTTGTTCTCTACATAGCGTCTTGTTCATCTTGTTGTTACAATGGGTCATACTTTATCTTGCCTCAGCATTTTGATATTTCCCTTCCCATCCCCACATTAAGAAAATGTATGTGCAAGATGCAGGTCACCAAACTCAAATAAAGTGAAAAAAAGGGTTATACCATGGAGGCAGAAAATAGAAGACAAACAAAAAAAAACACATAGTACATGTTAGATACATTAAAAACAATAGCAAGAAAGAAAATCAAGTTGTGTCCCTATCTTGAGATTTATTTCACTTAACATCATCTTATATGGCCATATGTACATGGAAAATGTTTTATACACCATGTAAATTCTATATGTTCTCGTTTCTAAGTTGTCACTAAAACACATGTTACCTATTGTCCAAAGATGTACTTATGCTATTTCAATGAAGCCAGAAAATATTCATTTTTACTGGAAGCAGTACGATAGATTGTTACTGGAAGTAAGTGGAAGGAACTGTTATGGGAAGTGGAAACTGATTCCAAGACAGGAATTAAACATAGAGAAATGACAAAGTTCAAGTTAATTTGTGCTCTTCTTTTTACTGAACAAGAAAATAATCCAAGGCTGGAAGGAAAGTCTGTCCCTGACTTTTTTGAGTGTGTTCTTAACTCATATAAAACTTTTCTGTACACTTCTAGTTGAGAGTATTACAAAAGGAAACAATATACCAGCATAAAAAATAACTTTGTTTTAAAGTGTTCTACTGCAAAAAAACAAATAAATGGAGGTTTTAAAATGTCTTATGCATGGATATTTCACTCTTGACATGATTCTTTTGTCGCAGAAGTCAATTTTCCATTCTTTTAATCGGGTCCTGAGTTTGCTGTAGCAATAAGGATTCCAAAAAGCAGGAAGGAGTGTGTATGATCAGCAAAAAAGCCTCTTCTCAAACCAGTGCTTTAAGGATGGTCCCAAAGAAATATGTGGGGTTAATTTTGTTTGCTAGTTTGTTTAGTTTGTGCTGGGTCTGGGGCTTGAAATCTGAAGCTGGACCCTATCCCTGAACAATTGTCTTTCCTGACCACCAGACCCCAAAGCTAGTACATTACTGCTTGAGCAAAAGCTCCACTTCTATTTTTTTGGTGTTTAATTACAGATAAGTATTTAACAGACTTCTCTTGCCATGGTTGGCTTTGAACTGAGATAGTAAGAAAGCCAAGTGACATCAACTATATGGACTTCTCATTTGAACAAAGAAATAGTAGATGAAGTTTATTATAAAGCTAATATTTGACAATTTTTGTGCCATGCAGTCTTTTTTTATTTATTTATTAATTTATCCCGATTGTGGGGCCTGAACTCTGGGCCTGGGCGCTGTCCCTCAGCTCTTCAGCTCAAGGATGGTGCTCTACCACTTGAGCCCCTGCTCTACTTCCAGCTTTTTTTCCTGCTTATATGGTGCTGAGGAATCGAACCCAGGGCCTCATGCATGCGAAGCAAGCACTCTACCACTGAGCCACCTTCCCAGCCACCATATTTGACAATTTTTAAAAGAAGAGAATCTGTCCAACAAAGAAGCCATAACTTAAATAACTCAGCAAAAGTAGGTGCACTGAATTATTTTGGAATTAATTTTTCTGTTTGGGAAGATTACTAGTGACTTTGTAGTTCTTTTTTGAGAAACTTAAAGTCATATTTGCTCTTTTTTGTTTGTCATGGGGCTTGAACTCTGATCCTGCTCACTGTCCCTCAGCTCTTCCACTCAAGTTGAGCACTCTACCACTTTATCTACAGCACCACTTCCGAGTTTCTGGTTGTTAATTGAAGATAAGAGTCTCATGGACTTTGCTGACCAGGCTGGCTTTGAACTACAATACTCTGGTCTCAACCTCCTGAGTAGCTAGGATTAGAGGTGTGAGCCACCAGCACCCAGCTCATATTTGCATTTATGTGCACTTAATGACACTATGTACACAAAGAATGGAAATTTGAATCAAATGATGACATTGCAGCTTTTCAGAAAAAATGAGGTAATAATAATTATGTCCTCCTTTTCCATGTTGTTACATTAATGACTCAGGAGCTATGGGACTCTTACATTAGCATCCTCTGCTGTCTGCGTATGAGGACAGTATCAATAATTGTTCATAGAGAAATAGAGAAAGACTGAGATTTTTTGAAAGCAAAGAAGATCAGGTATGAAAGAAAAACAGAAATAGATACAACTTATCCCACAGAGATTAAGAATTAGCCTAAGCAATTTAGAATGCTGAAGGCAATGAAGAAAATGTGTAGTTGATAACTAGTTCTTCAATAACCAAAACTGGTTTCCTAGAACAGTTTCTGGTATAATTTTGTTATTATTATCATTTATTTCTTCCATCTGGAGTTATTCCTTCACTCTTGTCAAAATTATTAATTAGCCTGTGCCTTTTTTGTGCCATAACTGAACAAAATGTTTTCCAAATCTCACTTAGACTATCTTTCTCATTGTGATTAGCAATGACCACTCAGAAGCCTGGAATCTTTGTATTTCCAGAATTAATCCTCACCTGCTATCTAAGCACATTCCTGACATTAATTGCCTTGACCTATTAACAAACCATGTTTTGTTTTCAACACAGTATTTTAATAAAGGTAAAGTACATGAATTAAGGACTATGTTTAGATCATATTTGAAAGGAGTAATTATATATTCCAAGTATAGGTTCTTTATTTGTCATTTACTAGCTAAATGACTTTTTTGCCAATCCTGGGGCTTGAACTCAGTGCCATGGAACTGTTCCAGAGCTTTTTCTTTTTTTGCTCAAGGCTAGCACCCTACAACTTGAGGCAGTGCACCACTTCTTTTTCTGTTTATGTGGTACTGAGGAATTGATCCCAAGGTTTCATGCATGCTAAGCAATCACTGTGCCATGAAGCCACATTCTCATAGTCCTAAATGACTTTCTTAAGATGGCATTGCTTTTTCATTCTATAATTTTAATTTAGACTAGACGGTAGAAAAAGAAGTGGAAACCAATACTAAGTCCATTGAGTTTGACATTCCTATCACATCACTAAGGAAGTACTTTGTTAAGACATGCAGGCCACATAGGGCTGTTGCATGTGACGTTATTATGGAAAAAAAAATTTACAGTCATCTCCAATCTCCATAACATTCTGCTTCCACTTTCAAGGTCAAGAGCCAAATATCTAAGCTTTTTTTGTGATTGGGTGTGTTTCCAAGGCAGGAAGAAGGAGTAAGTGGAAGGTGATTGTGGGAAAATATGTATATTGGCTCCCTGTCCACATTTTTTGAATTTTTAAAAAGTGCTACTGTTAAATTCGCACATACATCTAATTGACTATGCTATCTGCACATGATGCAGATAAATGAAGATAGTTATTCTGGTGGATAGTCACATATTTTAATAAAATCCAGTTCTGGAAAAAAAGAGACTAGTTAAGAAAGTATAAAGTATTGGTCTTAGCAAAACAAAAATGTAGTATTGAAATGATTACTCCAGCTTTCTTTGACATTTTATGCTGTCTCAGTATCAAAATGTTCTCTAATTCCAGTAACATCCAAGCATAAAAGACATGATTTGAAGATCTCATTAGTTTTAGAAACAAAGGTAAATAATAGCTTCCTTCCTGCAGATACATTTCCCCTCTTTATCTCAAGTGTTGCATATCTTGGCCTATTACTCTGTCTTGCATCAGATGTCTGTAGGGGATATTTACCTCTACTCTGGAATGTCAAGGTGGATCATGTGACTTACTTCAGCTTACAAAAATTAACCAGAAGTGGTCAAAGGCTATTTATTAGGGAAGATTTCTATCCCATTTTATGTGTCTAAGAGCTAACTTATTTTCCTTTAGCTATAAAAATAGCATATATAGAGAGGGATTCTTCTTTGAACTTATATACTGGGAGAATATAGCATGTAAAATAAGGCAAAACTCAAACACAGCAAGAATTAAGCTAATATTGGAATATGATATTAAGATATTAGTTTCTTACCATTCTTGTATACCTTTATGATCGTTGAATCCAGCACACAAGAATTTAACAAATACTAAACAAGTACTAAACCAATAGATAACACTTCCTGTTTGATGCTATTATATTTTTAAATAAATAAGCAATCTCTATGTGATCACTTGTGGGATTAACTTTTTTTATAAAAGTTTTTAATCACTCTAGAGCACTGTATCTAATATCCACAATCATTATCCAGACCTTTTGATTGAAATGAGGAAGAACAAAATATCTAGATTTCTCCTACTCTTTTCTTCTTCTCCTTTTTCTGGTGTGAATTCTCATCTTTTTTCCAATTTCTCCTATTAATAAATGAAGAATGACACATTGTGGATATCAAGCAAAAGACTTCAACGCCAGAATTTCATTTTTTCAGAAATAGATGAAGTAAATCAGAGTTGCAAGAGGAAGAATAAAAAACATGATTATTTCCCCTTTCTGGCTTCCATCATAGAGTCTGAACATTACTCTAAGTAACTAATAAACCACTTGCCTTGGCTAATTTTGTAAAAATATAGTTTTTTAAATAAATAATAATTTTAAAAATTAAAAAAATATGTTTAAAATAAATAGTAATTTGTTTGCTTACGGGAGGTGTGAAATAAGACTGCATTAACATTGTGTGAGTTGAGAGGCTAAGTTTTATCAAAATGTAAACATAATGAAAAATAGATGATTTTAAGATAAATAGCTTGTAGGTACATTAATAACGTTACATACACACAGGGACATCTTTTTTCTTCTTTTCCTCTCCACACTGATTCAACTTCAATAAGCAGTTCGTGTAATTCAAATAACTGTGTTTCTTTCATAAATAGATTAGACATAACAAAGTTAGAAACAGAGAACTAGTATTGGGTGGTGCATTCTTTAAAATAGCAGTCAAATAAATATTAACCATAATTCCAAAATAATAACAATCAAATGCTCTTGAAAAGAGAAGATTTTAAGCAAAATGAAAAAAAGTGATAGTGCCAGAATTGCTTCAGTAGCTGCTCTTTAGCATTTAAGATTTCTAGTATATGACAATGTTTTAATCAGGATTAAATGCTTTCAGGAACTAAATTTTTTCTAGTTCTATTTCATTGAAGAAATATGTTGTTCCAAATTAATGAAATGATAACAGGTTATAGAAGAAAGAATGCTTACACACTCATTGTGGTAGGCAGTAAAATACCTTCCCCAAATATCCATAGTCCCCAAATACCTAATCCATCAAATGTAGATTTACATTTTATATGTAATTTTGTAAAATAATCACCTTTCATTACCCATAGAACACAAATTTGAATAATTATCAGATGGGGGAAGTATACTCAAATGGGTCCTTAAAAGTCCTAGCTGTAGTTCCAAGGGACATGATTAGGTAAGAAACACAGAAAGATGTAAAGTTGCTACATTAGAAGATAAAGGAAAAGACAACAACCCAAATTCTGAAGTTTCTGGAAAGCGGAACAGGAAGTAAATGCCTTTTCCATTAGAAACATCTGAAAAATATTTTTACTTTTTAGGTGGCTTGATTTTAATCTAGTGAGACTTCTTTTAGATTTCTGTCCTTTAGAACTGTAAAATGAAAAATATGCATTGTTCAAGCCAAATAACTTTTAGAAAATTATCACAGCAGATTTGTTTTTGAAAACTAACTAAATTACAGCCTTTTCCTGATGCAACTACAAGGACACCACATGTCCTAGTCTCTGAGAATAAAAAAAGTTGCCACCAGCTTTGTACACGTGTATGATGTACATACTACTAAGGGCCTTGCATTAATGAAGTCTTGAAATTTTAATAATATCTAAATAAGAAGCTCTCTCTAACTTAATTTTCACATTTGGGGATTACTATGTTATGCAGAAGTTATGCAGAAGGCTAGGGTAAGAATATGGAAATGAAATCTGTCTCCTAATATCAAAAAGATAGTTTATGTCATTTTGAGTTATAGTTTGTAAAGTAATACTAAATATGGTAAGACAGAAACAGAAACTCAATTTCCTCTTCTTCCTAACTTTCCAATAGAAATTAGAGAATCGAGTGAAGATATAGATTCCCAGGATGGCATAGAATGTTTTTTTTCCTTCATTTTATTTTATTTTTTGTGAACATACTGTACATAGGGGTTACAATTACATGGGCAGGATAATGCGTACATTTCTTATCAAGCATTGCAGCCTCCTCCTTTGTTTAC
Organism: Dipodomys merriami; assembly: GCF_024711535.1. NCBI lineage: Eukaryota > Metazoa > Chordata > Mammalia > Rodentia > Heteromyidae > Dipodomys > Dipodomys merriami. The sequence continues at coordinate 877,479 of NW_027206546.1, read as the reverse complement.
ACTTCACATCCCTTCCCAGCCTCCCCCCCACCCCCCTACCCAATCCTCCCCCCTCCCCCCCTGCACCAACATTGTAAAGCTCGTTTTCAACATGACAACTTGTACTTCTAATTGTTGCAACAGGTCCACCTGTATCCTTAAACGACTAGAATCACTAGATAATGAAAAAGAAGATAACAAAAATGGGTCCCCTGTTATTGCAACAAAGAGAAGTACAAGTTGTTATGTCGAAAACGTACTTTACAACTTTGGTGCGGAGGTGGGGAGAGGGAGAATTGTGGGGGGGGGTAGGGAGTGGATGAAAAGGGATGGGAAGGGGAAACAAAGGAAGAGTCTACAATGCTTGATAAGAAATGTACTCATTATCTTGTAATTGTAACCCCTTTGTATAGTATTTTCACAATAAAAAAAAAGAAAACAAATGGGTACCCTGGATCAATGGGAAACAAAATCTACAGATTGTGATATAGATAGAAAACAAAACCTACAGATTGTGATATAGATAGAAAAAATTTCCACTATGCTAAGTCTTTGATATTTTATGTTTGTTTTCACAGCAACTTTCCTCTCTTTAGGAAATGACTCTTTATTAATATGCAAGGGTTTGAAGCTTATAACCCAGCAACAAATAATGCTTCTAAATGTAAACAAGCATCATTCTAAGAGTAACCAAGGCTAGTTGTGTTGCTCTAGCTGATAAATAAGAATGATCTTGGGGAATAGTCAATCTTGATCTTTTTTCATATCTTTCTTTTACTCCAACATGAGAAGTTCTACTGAAGATACATAAAACATTAATAAAGGATTTTTATATTTTTTATTGTTAACACTAAAGCAAATACACTTTTCCTCTTTGCAAGCCTGACTTTGAAAGAGTCAGACACTCACAATTATTTTATAGACAAAATTTTATTTCTTTGGCTTAGGTGTTTTCCTGCCTTTGGGTGTGGCTCTCTATTATTTTGGCAACTACAAAGAAAAACAAGATAAATCCATTATACTTATGTTCGATTGTTCAGTCAAGCTGTTTTCAAACAAACTTTTCTCTACTTTACTGCTAATTGAAGTTTAATTATTGCTCTTTAAATGATAATAAAAACATGGTACTTTAACGTATATTCTCATTGAAACCGGTGAAAACAGGAGTGCCTGCGATTGTTTTTTAATTGTTTACAAGTATTTTCCTTGGCGATTTTCATTATTGCTTTTGTTCCGGTCTTCTAATCAGGAACACAGGGTTACACAAAAAGATCTTCCTTAAATATAAGATGTTAGACAGAAAAAAAAGTAGATGTATAATTAAAGATTTTCATCTAAGAGATTGAAAAGCTCAGAATATATTTTGCTATTACTGGTATGGTTAAGATGACTTGAGTGTTTTGGTTCTTAAACTAAGTGAAATGCATGTAAAATGTTACAGTTGTTCCAAACAATGATTTTGGCTTATACTTTTCTGCTCCAATGAGATGAAAACTTCAGCAAGGTTGGAGGGCATATCAATCTTAGGGTAGAAAGGTTAATATTAGAAAGCTAAGGGAGATTCCTAAAACAGCACTACCTATCACATATCAGTTAATTATATTATGGCATATAAGTATATAAACATGCAAATATGAATTGAGTAAAAAAGTTGGAATTACACAATTGATTCAATGACAGCTAAAACCAGAAAACACTTCCCTACATTTATATAAACTATTATATCTAGTGAGGATTTAAAATTTTTAGAATGTACTTTAATATTTTTATCAAAATATTTGTTTATTTTTAACTGCTTATTTTTAGTTTTTGTCGGTCATGGGGCTTGAAACTGGAGCCTAGACACTGTTCCTCAGCTCTTCAGCTCAAGACTAGTGCTCAACTGCTTGAGCCACAGCCAGTTTTCTGGTGGCTCATTGGAGATAAGGGTCTCATGGACTTTCCTGCCTAGTCTGGCTTTGAACCATGATTCTCAGCTCTCAGCCTCCTTAATAGCTAAGGTTACAAGCATGAGCCACTGGCATGTAGCTACATAATTAGTTTTTACATATTTATGAAGTATTGGGTTGTAATCCCATTCACTTATATGTTGTGTAATGATAAAGCTACATCATATCCATTAATTTATGCATGTAACATTACTTTTATGTGAGAATGCTCAAAAACATCTTCTGGCTGTGAGGAAATATCTATTTGTAACTATAATCACTTTGCATCTTATGGTATACAATTAATTGATTTACTTTTAGCCATAGAAGTCTGCTAATTGAGGTTATATAAAACTTGATTTGTAAAGGAAAGAAATTTATGGTTCCATTATTTGTTTTAAGAAGACAATTATTTCTTTTTTCAATTATATTTCTTTGAGAATGTGAAATATTCATTGATTTAACTGTTAAAATTGCTAACAGTTACATTATACCAAGTTGATTCAAACTTGTATTTGAAAATTGCACACTTAACAAAAGTATACTTCCACTTTCTCCTAACACATAATTAAAGTAATAGTAAAGTAAAGCTTGTGATAGCGGTTCATGTGTAGAAGCCAAGAAACTAAGGAGGATGAGATATGAAGATTTTGGTTCAATGTCAGTCTAAACAGACAAAAATGTGAAAACTTATCTCCAATTATCCACCAAGAAGCAAAAGGTGAGGATGTGGCTCAAGGAATAGAGTGTCATCAGCCATGAGCAAAAAAATACAAGGGAGACCATTAACACATTGACTTCAAGCCCTAAAAATGGCATATACACACAAGACAACAACAAAAAATAGTATGAACATCAATAATTAAGACAAAATAGAAGAAAAGATCATGAGAAATGTTGTGTACACATCTGGACGACAGGAAACATTTTAGAGAATTTTGACTCACTAGAGGGAAAAGTCTCAGTCTCATTTGTACAATCTCATTGTAGTCATTTGTGATGAAATCTGGCTATTGCTTAACATGTGAAAGTGTGGATTGGATTACCTGAAATAGCAGATATTGCCTGTGACTATGACCATCCCGTTCTGCAAAAATCTAATATCGTGCTTGTTATATTAAAAAGAACCTCTTGTTAGGTCCACACAAACTAGGGTCCTTAGTTGAGGCTATATACCAGTTCTTTTGTTTATAACCACTCCTGTTTTACCCCTCTTCCTTTATGCAGCTATACCTTACTTATCTAGCACCAAGCCAAGGCTTTGAACCAGAACACCTGCTTTAATCCCACCCTTTTTCCAGCTAAAACTCATTTCACATGCTATCTATGTTTAGCATTAGTTGTTTTCTTACTAATCTCCACCAGAAATCATTTGTATTCATGTAAACCCACTATAAATAACCTAGTTAGGAAAGGGGGTAAGGGTTTAGCTTTGGCTTAGGCTCTCATCTGTAGGTTTGCTCCCTAATAAATCTGTGCTACACTATCTCTTTTTTCTTCAAGGCTTTTGTGTCTGTCAAATGATTGATTTGGTTTGATGTAATCCCATTTATCTATACTTACTTTGGAAGTTTTGACCTGTGCCAAGGAGCCCTCTTATTTCCCCTAAATCTTCCTGTAACATTCTCAAGGTATCTGGACTTACATTAAGGGCTTTGATCCATTTGTAATCGATTCTGGTGCAGGAGGATATATAAGGATCTAACGTCAGGTTTCTGAGTACAGCCAATTCTACCAGCACAATTTTTTTGAAGAGACTGTTTTTCATCCATCCTGTGTTTCTGGCTCCCTTATTAAAGATTATGTGCCTATAGGAGTGGATTCATTTCCGGGTCTTCAAATCTGTTGTATTGATGGAATTCTATGCTTCCGTTGGAAAGAATGGTATTACATCATTCCTGAGGAAATGGAAAGACTGGAAAAAATGATATTAAGTGAAATAAGCTAGATCCAATTAAATATATGCTGCATGCTTTTCCTCATTTGTAATAACTGGACTATGTCCATAAATCTGCAAGTTAATCCAATGGATAGTAAAATACAAATAATTACACTTGGACATGATTAACTAACATAACTCTAAGCATTCACATTGCAAAAACAAGGGAAGCTATTCTTAAGAGAGGATCACATGGCTCAATATCAAGGTGCATATGACCATATAAAATGTTGCTTATTGCAATGAACGCTAAGAATCAATCCTACATGTGAAATACATATATCTGTATATAGTTTTATAAGATGTCATAAAACAACCGACTACTCCGTAAACTCAACAGCAAAATTTTATGTTTAGAAGATAAAATTGAGAAAATTTTTCAACAAATAAACTCAAATACATAGGGGAAAAGGTGGAAGGGAAAAGATAAGATGAAAATAGAATAGCTAATTATTAAAGAATTCATAAACAATTCCAAAACTATAAGAGAGCTGGAGTACAGCTCAGTTTTAGAACTAGACTAATATATACAAAGCCATGGGTTCAATCTCCAAAAAGGCCTTATAATAAGTTAATAAATAGTTGTAATACAATAATTACTTGAAATAAGTGCTTTCATAATATGAGAGGCCTAAAACTTCAAACAGTAAACAAAATACTCTCAATTCTTGGATTCAATGAAATGAAACTAGAAGAATGAAGAGGAAATAGTTTTCCTTTTCTATCCTTTCCTTTCATTTCTGTTTTCTTCTATTTCTTTTTTCCTTTGGCACTACTGGTGCTTGAAGTTTCTTTGGCTCTAACTACTTCAGATTATTTTTCAGGCCAAACCTCCCTTGATCTATGATCTGTTAACTATGGCTTCCACAAATGTGAGATAACAGGGAAATTACACTATATCTAGCTTATATTTTTGTAAATTCTCACTTTTTTTGTCAAAACTGGCCCTGATATCAGTTTGTAAATCACTGCCTTCTAATTAGCAAGGTATGTTTCATCTCAAGATTGGATCAAGATTATTTTTCTTTCTATTTTTTTTTGGGGGGGCCCGATCGTGGGGCCTGAACTCTGGGCCTGGGCTCTGTCCCTCAGCTCTTCAGTTCAAGGCTAGCGCTCTACCACTTGAGCCAGAGTGCTACTTCCAGCTTTTTTCTTTTTTTGCTTATGTGGTGCTGAGGAATCGAACCCAAGGCCTCGAGCATGCAAGGCAAGCGCTCTACCACTGAGCCACATTCCCAGCCCATCTAGACTATTTTTCAATGTAAACATTCAATCTGTTTTTTAGATATCATTGAAGTCTATTGAGGTTAATATGGATCTTTATGATGTAATATGAACACAGATAAATCCCTTGAATAATTTTTCCAATTTTTAAAAATATTTATAGTATGACATCACAAGTAGGATATTAATATTTCATAAGTACATCATGCAGATTACAATTGTTTTAATTATTTTGTGCACATATTATGTCCAATATATTTTATCAATTATATGAATATCCCATATCTACAGATACATTTCTTTACCAAAAATAAGTTTATTTCATGCTTCCCTTTAATAAATGAACCCACTACTTCTCTTTTTCCCATCCCAAACCTGTTTCATCCTGGCAACCGACTTGTACAGCATGCAATAAATAAGCTTTTAAGATTACCTTCAAATCTATGGTAGATTATTCCCAGTTATTGTATGCCTTCATATTGTAGTGTATTCACTCGAATTGCTTTTTGGTTCTGTTATTAGAGAATATATCACAATTCGTTTCCCCTTCATCTGAAGAAAGCCTGAACTGATTTTCATTTCTTTGACTAGAGGAAATAATGCTGTTATAATCCTCTGTGTTTTGGCATTTGGGTGAATGTTACATTTTGTTTCTATGAGACAAAACCTGAAGAACTCAATTCCTGTTCTATGCTGTGGGTGGTTGCATATTTCATATTCTAGGAAGCTGTCATAATGTTTTCAGAAGTGGCTTTCCCAATTGACATTCCTGCCAGGATTCAGTTTCTCCATTTCTTGATAGCGTTATTAAGGTCATTATTATGTGAAGTAATTCTCATACATGTCATTTTAATTTTAATGTGCATTTATTTGAGGACTGATGATGATTTTCTTGTGCTTATTTTTCACAAGATGTATTTTGCTGGTTTCAAAATGATGTTCTTTTTAACACTAGCTTTTGAGAGTTCTATGTAGAGTCTAGATTAGGCCTTCTTCAGGTATAGGATTTGCAAATATTTTATCCTTGACAATAGATTCCCTTCTACCTCATTATCATCATCATCATCATCATCATCATCATCATCATCACCATCATCAATATCAGTATCATCATCATCATCACTATTGGAATTACTACTATTACTTTTGTACATGTATGTATGGTCCTGGGGCTTGAACTCAGGGTCCCTGAGATTGTTGCATTTTGTTAACAATTAACCGTTTGAATCATGCCTCACTTCTGCATTTTTGCTGACTAATCAGAAATAAGATTCCTAGGGACTTTATTTTGTGGGCTGGATTCAAACAGCAATATTCAAATCACAGACTCCCAAGTAGCTAGGACGAGATATATGAGCAACCTGCTCCCAAATTCTATTCACTATTGTATATGAGCTTTCACAGACCAAATTATTTTACACTTTTATTGAGCTCCACTATATCAAGTTTTCCTTTCCTATAATATTATTTTTTATTATGAAAATACTGTACAGAGGAGTTATAATTACATGGGCAAGATAATGAGTACATTTCTTATCAAGCATTGTAGCCTCCTCCTTTGTTTCCCCTTCCCATCACTTTCCATTCTCCCTCTGGCTCTGCACCCAATCCTCCATGCTCCCTCCCCCCCTCCACACCAAAGTTGTAAGGTTCATTTTTGACATAATGACTTGTAAATCTCATTGTTGCAATGGGTCTACCTGTATCCCTATTTAAATGATTTGTTTTTCCCCTTATCCTCCACACATTATACCAACATCAAGTGCAGTTAAAACTTGGGTTATACTGTGGGGGAGGGACATATAAAGCAATAAAGAAATAATCTTATAAATGTGTTAGAAACAATCACATGAAAGAAAACAAATACTTTTGAGTAAATATCTTAGGGTTCATTTCCCTAACGTCACCTTATCTGACGTTTTCTGCTTGACTCAGACATATACTAGATATTGCAAATAAGGGCAACCATGGGACCTATGTATTTTGGGCCTGGCTTACTTCACTTAATATAATTTTTTCAAGCCTTTCCATTTCCTAACAAATGGGGTAATGCCATTAATTCTGATGGAGGCATAGAATTCCATTGTGTATATATACCACATTTTCTGGATCCATTCATCCACTGAGGGGCATCTGGGTTGGTTCCATATCTTAGCTATAGTAAATAGTGCTGCAATAAACACAGTTGTGCTGGTAGCTTTCCTTTCCTATAATTTTAATGCCTAAGTTAAGAATGCTTTATCTCCAAAATTGCCAAGACATCTTCCTTTGTTTTACATTTATAGCACTCTTTTTGTTAGTTTTTTTGTTTTTTTTTGTTTTTTTTTGTTTTTTTTTTTTGGTCGGTCATGGGCCCTGAATTCTGGGCCTGGGCGTTGTCCCTCAAATCTTCAGCTTATGGCTAGCACTCTACCATTGAGCCACAGCACCACTTCCTTTTTTTCTGCTTATGTGGTGCTGAGGAATCGAACCCAGGGCCTCATGAAGGCAAGGCAAGCGCTCTACCACTGAGCCACCTTCCCAACCCCTTTATGCCATGTTTTAATCCTGCTTGAAGGTAATATTTGAATAAATTGTTATATTTAAGTCAATGTTCACTTTTTAATTCTCCCCAATACTGTATAACCTATTACCACTTATTAAAGAGAATGTCATTCCACAATATTTGGTTTTATCCCTTATTAAATATTCCATAATTAAAATTATATGGATCTAATTTGGAGCTTTACAGACCCATTGAGCTTTGTAATCTTTCCTCTACAAACATAACATTTTTACAGTAACAGCTTTAATGTTGGACAGAGAAATAGATTCCACTTTATTTTCCTTTGTCAATGAGTCAAAGAGTGTTGGTCAGGTGGTTTTAGAAATTCTCATAAACCTATAAATAAAACTGTGAAGTTGGGCTCTGTTGGCTCATGCTTGTATCCTAGCTGCTTAGGAGGCTGAGTTCCGAAGATTGCGGAACAGGAATATCCATAAGAATTGAATGTCTAATTAACCAACAGAAAGCCAGAAGTGGCACAGTTGCTCAATGGGTAGAGCACTCACTTTGAGCTGAAGAGCTGAGGGAAAGCACCCAGGCCCATGAATGACCAAAAAAAGGAGAGAGGCAATTTATGTCTTTGCTAAATTGTATCCTCCACTTCACAAAAAATGATATGTCTCCATGTATTAAATTTTTGCTTTTATACTCAGCATTGTATAATTTTCAATGACATCGTTAAATATCACTTTAATACATTTTGAAAATGTGTGGAGATAGCACAAAGAAATTCACAATAAACAGTTGAAAAATAAAGGACAATGAGAATGGAGAAAGACAGAAACAGGTTAATCACGCCCTTGATCAATACGTAAGTGTGTAAAATAATTCAATAAGTTTTTTTGTACAATTAATATACACCAATTAATAAATATCTTCCAAAGGTATTGGTATTCAAATATGACATAAAGGATAAGCACAGATTCTGTGGTGAAATGAAAGATAGATGATAAAATACATACTTATAGTAATTGTGTAAAATACATACTTAATAGTAATTGTGTAAACAAACTAAGATATTTGGTAAACATTCAGAAGGCTCATGGCTCATCAGACTAAAAGTCTCTTGGTATCTAAGATAATACAAAAATGTTAGACTTGAGCCCATGTTTAAGACTGCTGAATGCTATTGCTTCTTTGAGTCAGTATTCTTTTTGTTGTTGGTGGTGGTAGTTGTGGTGGTGGTGGTGGTCCGGGGCCTTGAACTCTGGTCCTGGGCACTGTCGCTCAGTTATTCAGTTCAATGCTAGATCTCTACCACTTGAACCATAACACCACTTCCAGTTTTCTGATGGTTTATTGGAGGTAAGAGTCTCATGATTTTTCCTGCCCAGGCTGACTTTGAACTCTGATCCTCAGATCTCAGCCTCCTGAATAGCTAGGATTAAAGGTGTGAGCCACTGACACCAGGCATTAGACAGTATCCTTAGTACAAGTTAAAAATACAAATGGTTTAGAACCAAGCTATAGGAGATTCCCCTTTTGGCTTCAGAACAGAGCTGTCAGGTAATTTATGAGTAGATAGATTTAGCAAAAATTGAACATATATGTCTCATGGAATGCTACAAAACATTTTTACGAAGTTGCAAAAATGATAAGAACATGAACTGTAATAATTACCTTGGTATTAAAGAACATGTTTGAGCGTTCTGTCTTTATTGTTACTGCTGTAATGTACAAGGTCATTTTATTCATTTTCGTTGTTGTTTCCTTTGTATGTTCTTTCTCTTATGGCATATCCCCTGTTGTCATTGTACTCGATTTTGATAGCCTGCATCTTGCATATATATGCCTAAACTGGGGAGGGGAAGGGGAATTACAAAACCCCGAAACAAGGATACAGGATGACCAATTGCAACAAAGATACCCATAAGACAGTATATTGGAAACGAACTTTACCACTTCATGCTCAAGGGGTGGGGAGATAGGAATGTGGGAGCTAAGGGAAGGAATGAATAGTGGGACAACAACAAGGAAGGGAAGGGTTAACAATGAACAACATGTAATGTACTCATTGCCTTACTCATGTAACTGTAACCCCTGTACAATATCTAAACCATAAAATAAAGTAAAATCAATAAAGGACGTGTTTGGTAAATAAAGTAAAATGATAACTTACAGACAAATGAAAATAATCGTGTACATATAAGTTTATATACATGTATGTACACATCTGTATATTCATGTATATGTATATATACATATAGGTATTTGTATATATACACATATTAATAATGAATATATGCATAAGAACAAATAGTGTGTATACATATATATTTATTTAAAGAGACTTGATTCAGAATTATATTAAGAACATATTAATGTCAATGAAAAACTTTATCCATCCTGAATAAGTGAAAAAGTCCAAATACTTATCTCTATTATAATATACCAACAACCAAGGAACATATGGAAAGATCATAAGATACCTAGACATTGCATACATATAGAGATTAGTGGAATCACAAACAACAATAAGATAGCACTTCACAACCACTATGTAGGAATTGGAATCCTTTTTTTTTTTTTTTTTTTTTGTCGGTCATGGGGCTTTACCTCTGGGCCTGAGCCCTGTCCCTCAGCTCTTCAGCTCAAGGTGAACACTCTACCACTTTAGCTCCTGCGCCACTTCCAGTTTTCTGAGTGTTTATTGGAGATAAGAGTTTCACGGACGTTCCAGCCCTGGTTGGCTTTGAATCTCGATCCTCAGATCTCAGCCTCCTGATTAGCTAGGATTACAGGCATGAGCCACCAGTGCCTGGCTGGAATCCTTATACAATGGTGCTTGGCACATAAAGTAATATAGTTTTCTCTATGTTGCCCTATTTTGTACCATAAGTTTTTATAGAAAATATATTTAAGCATATTTCCAATGAGACACATGTACAAGAATATACATAGCTAAATATTTTACAATACATATAATAAAATAATGAAATGCCAATTGAGGATGTTATACAATTATATACATGCATACAAAAAAAAACATGCTCTATCCATGAGAAAAATTTACATGCATTTACTTTGGAAACACTAATATTACATGGAAGATATGGATAAATTAGAGTACATTTTCTAATTATATGAGCTTTTTAAAACTGGCACATCTATAGAGGTAGACTATGAAATAATGGTTGGTCAAGTGGATTGTAGGTTGAAATGATGACATGAAATGAATTAATAAATATTGGAGTATTTTGAGAGGGTAGTGATGATAATATGTTCTAGAACTGAAGGTGATGTTCATAGTCCAACTCGTTAACATTCTATGACTCATGTACTTTATAAAAGAACTATAGATTTCATTGCATTAATCTTAGGAAAAATTATAGAATAGTAGTGGGTGAATCTGAGTGATAATTTAGAATTTAAAATCACCGAATTCCTTAATGCATAACTTTAGTATGGTGATGAATAAGACTATCAGTAAAATATGATCTGTGTTATATTCTCTGAGTGATTATATATGACATAGTGAGTAAGCACATATTCTACAAAATTTTGTAAATTAAGGAATGAGATAGGATTGAGAGGGATGAGGGATAATTATCATCAAGATACATTGTATTGGGCTGGGAATGTGGCTTAGTGGTAGACTTAGTGGTAGTGTGAAGCCCTGGATTTGATTCCTCATTACTACATAAACAAAAAGAGCCGAAATTGGCACTGTAACACAAGTTGTAGAGTGGTAGCGTGAAGAAAAGAAGCTCAAGGGCATTGCCAAGGTCTTGAGTTCAAGCCCTAGGACTGGTCAAAAAAAAAAAAAAAAAAAAAAAAAACGATCCATTGTATTAAGCCAGATACTAGCGGCTCATACCTGCAATCCTATGTACTCAGAAGACTGAGGATTCAGGTTTGAAGCCAGCCCAGGCAGGAAAGCCTGTGAGATTCTTATCTTCAGTTAAACCTCAGAAAAATCTGAAAGTGCTGTTTGTGCCTCAAGCATCCAAAGGAGCTCAGGGACAGAACCCAGGCCCAGAGTTCAAACCTCAAGAGAGAGAAAACAAACTCACTAAACACTATTCATAATCTGCAGGGTTAAACAGCAACTCCCGTACAACCACTTAAAGTTAATTAAAAATATGATTAGAATAAATTGCAAGCCTTTTGTGGACCAAACAAAGATTGAATAAATTGTTTTTTACAAGGGACAAAGTAAATTTTATATCACGCAGTTTGAGTTGAAATTTGTTCTTCACTAATCTTAAATCATTAAAGAAATTGACAATACTGCCCATTATAGCTCAATTTCCTTGAGGAACAAATTGAATTCTGCTGTCTTTGCATAGCAAACTATAGAAGTGATTTTTTGTCTGTTATTGAAATATATCTGATATTTTAAAGTAGATTTGTCCTACTATAATATTAACTTAATCAATAATTTCATTAGGCTGATGTTTGTCAGAGTTTTATCCAGTAAATCCTATCCCTTATAAGAAATGAGAGCATGCTGGGTCAGTCTACTATTAATATGACAAAATACTTTATAAAATCAACTTAAAAGGACGAATGATTAATCTTGGATTCTGATTTTATACATTTCAGTTTATGTTTCTTATCCTCATTGCTCAGTACCCCATGTCAGGACCATGTAATGGAGTATGTGCATACAGGGAAGCCAAGAAGAATAGAAGAGGAGGACTAGGAGTGGGAGAGCGAGAAAGAGGAGGAAGGGGAGTGGGGTAGGGAGAAGGAGAAGGAGACAGAGAAGGAAAAGAAGTAAGAGGAGGGAAGGACTTTGGGGTTAATGTCCTTTTTGATCACAAGTTCTCAGTGAACAGATTTCTTCAACTGTTCCCACTTGAAAGGTTCACCACCTCTTTAGGGCAGCATAGTTAAAAACTAATTATTAATCCCAATCCTTTATGATTTCATATTTAATTTCTATACTATTGTGATAACTTCTGTTCCTAAATATTTACTTGAAATAATCAGAAAATCTATTTGGCATGGAGTTGGTTTGGTTATACAATTGCTGGAGAGATGAATGAAATATTTAGAATCCAAATACATTTTATTTAACAGATCATGAAGTTTCAAGAGTTTTCATTTAGTGACCTTCAAAAATGACTATTTCATCTAACTCATCATGACTTGAATTTTTCATAATTTTAAGGCATTTCCATTCAAGCTTTTGTCATCTATAGTGAGTTTCTTTCTTTCTAGTTGAAAGAAAAGTGAATACTATCATGATCATTTATTTCTTAATTATTCTATAGAGAGTAGGTATAATATGAATTTCCTACCATTCAAAAATAAGTTATATTTAAGTCTATAGATATAATTCTGTAAGAGATGGAATATCTTGCTTTAGTTATCACATACTGAGATTGATTTAATTCCTAAAAATCACTGTTGACATAAAATACATGAAATTCAGTATTTCTCTGAAATGACTTGATACTCAAACCTCAGAAATACATGACCAGTAACTAAGATTTCTGTATAGTCAAAAAATGTATGAATCTACATTTTTATGTAGAAAAATGTTATGTCAAAAATTTTAGTGTAAAGAGAATGGAAAATCATTTAATATATAAATTAAAATTGCTTCATTCAGCCTGACAGAGCCTATTGATTTTAGATTACATGAAAAATTTGATTAATGATCCCTTTGTTGCTTTTGAATAATAAATTATTTTGACTTGTCCAAATAATATGTCATTTAAACCTTCAAACATATATATTTTCATAAAAATAAAAAGTATTTTCCACATTGCAATTCATTGAAAATAACTAAATAAATATTTAAATGTTAATTTGTTAAATTGGCCTCTAGAATTCAGATGATAAGAAATTTATTTTATTCTTAGAGATATTTTTTCTGTGCTGAATATGAGTGAATCAAGCTTGTAATCCTCATTACTCAGGAAGCTGGGGTTCAAAGCCAGCCTGGGAAAGAATGTTTGGGAGACACATCTCAATTAATCACACACACACACACACACACACACACACACACACACACAGAGAGAGAGAGAGAGAGAGAGAGAGAGAGAGAGAGAGAGACAGAGAGACAGAGAGACAGAGAGACAGAGAGAGACAGAGAGAGAGAGAGAGAGAGACAGAGAGAGAGAGAGAGAGAGAGAGAAAGAGAGAGTGTTGTGGATCAAATGTTAGGGCACTATCCTTTAATGAAAAAACTAAGTGATAGGCCTTCAGTTCAAATCACAAGAACAACAAACACATACACACATATGCACAGTATTACATCTATATTCTTATTTTAGTTTGAAGAAATAAACAATATCAGGAAAAGTAATACTTGTTACATATCGTGCAAATTTTGTGAAGTGGTCTTTAGTCCAATTTGTTTTAAGATGTCTCATAGTTACTAAGATTAATATAATCAAGTTAATATTTACAATTACTCATAACACCTTGGAGTAAAAGAGTTGGTATTTTATCCATAGCCTTAAGAGGCATTCTGAGTGAAAGAAAGAAAGAAAGAAAGGGAGAAAGAAGGAAAGAAAGACAGAGAGAGAAAGGAAGGAAGGAAGGAAGGAAGGAAGGAAGGAAGGAAGGAAGGAAGGAAGGAAGGAAGGAAGGAAGGAAGGGAAGGAGGGAGGGAGGAAGGAAGGAAGGAAGGAAGGAAGAAAGAAAGGAAGACAAAGAAAGGAAGGAAGGAAAGAAAGAAGAAAGAAAGAAAAAGGAAGGAATGATGGAAGGAAGAAAAGAAGGAAGGAAAAGAAAGGAAAGAAGGAAGGAAGAAAGAAAAGAAAGAAAGAAAGAAAGAAAGAAAGAAAGAAAGAAAGAAAGACAGAAAGAAAGAAAGGAAGAAAGAAAGAAAGAAAGAAAGAAAGAAAGAAAGAAAGAAAGAAAGAAAGAAAGAAAGAGAGAAGGAAGGAAAGAAGAAAGAAAGAAAGAAAGAGAAAGGAAGGAAGGAAAAAGGAAGAAAGAAAGAGAAAGAAAAAGAAAGGAATGATGGAAGAAAGAAAGAAAGAAAGAAAGAAAAAGAAAGAAAGAGAGAGAGAGAGAAAGAAAGAAAGAAAGAGGAAGGAAGGAAGGATGGAAGGAAGGACGGAAAAGAAAGGAAGGAAGGAAGGAAGAAAGAAAGAGAAGGAAAGGAAGGAAGGGAGGGAGGAAGGAAGGAAGGAATGATGGAAGAAAGAAAGAAAGAAATTACATGACTGATAAGTAAATGGGAATGGAACAAACTTATATAAGTGAAGAAAGAGAGACTCAAAGAAGATAGGTTGCATGATTTCCCGCATTTATTGCATTAGAATGTGCTCTAATTCTACAAGTAAACACATTTGGATGGTAAAAGGGAAATTTTTACACATGGACAAGGAGGATGTCCTTTGGAGACAATCACAAAGGCTCAATAGGTATATGAATATTATCATATAACTAATATTCATCAAAATGATCTCCAAGTAATGATAATGAGAGTATTTTATTATTATTTTGCTTTTTTACTTCTGTATTCTTTTGCTGTTTTTTTTTTTAATTTCTGCATCTTTGGTCTTATATGTAAGTGTGAAAGGGAAAGGAGGAACACAGAAATGGTGGGACAAAGGGTTAACCAATGCAACAGTGCTACTCAATACACATTACATTGAAAATGAACTATACAACTTGTGGAGGAGGGAGGTTAGAAGGGAAAAACTGGGAGAACATGAGGGAAGAGGTGGCACTGTTCAAGAAGAAATGTGCTCATTATCTGACTTATGCAAGTGTAACCCTTCTGAACATCATCTTTACAAATTGAAAATGGACCTCAAAACAGACCAGAGTAGATATACTAATATTATTTAAAATAGGCTTTAAATTAAAAGTGGTATGAAAGTAAAACGAGAAAAAAGGGACATTAAATATTGATGAAAAAACTCTCCATCAGGGGAATATAACAATTCTAAATATCAATAACAGAGGTCCCAAATTCAGCAGACAAATACTACTTAATCCAAAATCATACATAAGTCCAAACACATTGTTGGTTGCTTGAACACATGATTCTTACCTCTGGACAGACTATTCAGGTAAAAACTTAGCAAAGAAACTTCAGAGCTAAATAACTGCATTGACAAGCTATATCGAACAGATATGTACAGAATGTTTCACCTGGCAGCGTCACAATATATATTCCTCCCAGTAGCCCATGGAACCTTCTCGAAAATAGATCATATCTTAGATTACAAGGAAAATCTGTGAAAATTCAAAAATAAAAATGAAATTACTCCTTGTATCCTGTCAGACCCCAATGGAACCAGATTAGTTTTCGACATCAAAAGGCATCACAGAAAATTCTGAAACTCACAGAGACTGAATAACACATTGATAAATCATCAGTGAGTCACTGAAGAGATATGGATGGAAGTTCCAACGTTTATAAAATTCAGTGGAAGTGAACACACAAAATACTACCTCCTCTGGGATACAACAGCACAAGCAATACTGAGAAGAAAATTTATAGCTTTGAGTATGTACATCAACAAATTAGAACAATCTTGAAACAGCACTAATGGTGAACCACTAGGTCCTTGAAAAACAGGAACAAGCCAAATAGAAAAAGCAGGTAGAAATAATACAAATTAGATTAAAGAAATAAAAGAACATGTGTTTCAAAAAACCATACAAATAATCACAATTAACTTTTCTACTAGTAGTTCATGAATTCACATAATGAATGTCAGTGTAGCTATTTTCAGAGATAGACAACCAGCTCAAACTAGTGAACAAAACAAACTTCTAGGATTCTAAGAAGCAACGTTTTGTTTGCTTTTTTAAAATAAATTTACTCTGTTGTTATTAATAAAGTGATTTATAGAGGGTAACAATTACATGAGTGCATTTCTTTTTATGAAATGTCTTCAGTTCCCTCACTTGTTCCCAGTCCCTCCCTCCTGTCCTCACCCATGTGTTAAATAAATCACTTTCATCAATATTTAGTGAACTCCGCTGATGCAATTTTTCACCCTTTTCCCTAAAGCTCTGTGCTCGCCTCCACCTTCCTGAAGACGTACATCCCACGCATAAGGTAAAGAAGAGAGAATCATCACAAATTATAAACAACAACAAACACAAAACAAAAAAGGACTCTTGTGTTTCCGTATCTCATAATTTGTTTCAGTACGTAAATAATGTTATATAAATATAATTGTGTTTAACATAAAGCCAATTCAGAGATCAAGGTGTGATAAACTAATTTTCAATAATCCTTTTCAATAATACTATTCAATAATACTTTTGATTTTAACATTAAAGTTGTAAGTAACACTATTCAAGTCCTAGTGAAATTGGAAGGTTCCAATTTAAAGTTAAATTTTCAAAATGTCCAATTTTTCCAGTTTGGCAACCAAAATGAAAAACAAGCATGTTCAAAGAAATAAAAAAATATAATATTAATACAGGGGAAATAAGAAATCAAATATTTAAGCAATGCATCAATTCTATGGGTTAAGAGATCTATTGATAAAATTAATAAACCTTGTATTAAGTAGACTACTTAAGACGTGAAGCAAGTGATAATTTTCTTTAATAGGTGAAGTTGATATAGAATTCAAAGCCCCAAAATAGCAGAGTTCTCTGTGTGCTTGATACATGTCAATTTACACATATGCTTGGCTCATCTCAACATTATTTGAGGATAACTGAGAACAGGACTAGACTTTTTAAAAATCACTCAAATGTTTAGATATATTTTGTGAGTAAATGTCTGTTTTATATCTTTATTTCATTTGAAAAATCTGTCAAATTTATTTGTCACATTAACAATAATTAGAAATAAACAGCCCTTAGCTCCTTAAAAGACAATCAATAAGAAAAAATGAAACAACAAAGAAACAAATTAAACCTCATTTTGAATGTGGTCATTGTATATTGTGATGCTTTGTAATTGTGGATTATGTGACTATCCCATGAATCTGGGCTCAAATCACTTAGGCAACTGGAAGATAATTTCAAAAACTAGAGCAGCTAACGCAGCTGTGCAGTAGTTTTTGGGTTTCACTACAGTAGCAGGTGGGAATGAACTGTTCAAAGTAAGTAAATCTAGTGCTTTGCAGGCAAGAATGTGATGAAAAGCATACTTCTACCTTCCAAGATGAAATAAGAAGACCACATATTAAAAGCTTACTAAATGATCAGCCCTTTAAATAACAGTGCACTGTAGATAATTCAGATCCTTCATCTCCCCACAACCATTACTGCCATTCACAAATCTTTGCCAAGGTGCATTTCCAGTTCTTTTTGATATTTCAAAAGGCTTAGGTGTAACATAAACAATAATTCAAATTGAGAAATTTTAATTTAGAATAAGCAAACAAATCATATTCAACTCCATAGGATAACCTTTAGTTAAAAATGAATTAAGGAATATGGCATGCCCTTTGTAATTGAATATTAGACATTAGGGCAAAATGCCAAAAACAGACTGTGCAAGAAAGAAACATAAGCCTTTGATAAGATATATTAAAGATTACCTAGGGACAAGTAATTTTACCTACATTTTCTATTCTATGATGGCATATTTTTGTCTGCTAATCAGAAAGACACAAAAAGATTTTTAAGTATGATATGAAAAATGCATCGTCAGGGAGTTGATGGCTCAGGAGCTGGATGGTTCTGTTAAATATTCTCATTATTTTGAATTATATGGTGTTGTATGTGTGGAATTATGAATGTATTTTATGTCTGGGCAGGAAAGTTTGATTATTAGATCATTGTCTGATACACAATGAAAGGAATGTAATCTGAATTAGCATGGTAAATATTTCTGTGTGTGTGTGTGTGTGTGTATGTGTGTGTGTGTGTGTGTGTGTGTATGTGTGTGCCTGCAAGTCTGTATTTAGAAGGAAGAATCTTATTTCCCTAAGTGTATAAACTTAATTCTATTGGGTATACTACATTAATGATAGCAGATAAAAGTGATTAACATTTTGGGTCATATGTTTATGTTCATATGATTGCATGAACAATGTAAAAATTTATGTTTGGAGTTTGAGTTTTGTGGAAGGTCAGCTGAAAGTGTAAACATTTCGAATCTTGAGAAGGATATAAATGGCAATCATTTTAGTGTAGATCAAATTTAGGCAACACTAGCAGGGATACATAAGCCTATATGAAAATGCAATATTTATTGATTTTTCCATAGTTAAACTATTCTATAAATTTGAAGGAAAACAAGTTAAGTTATGGAAACATAAAAGTATTGTGATTATTTATTTTAGTTTCATCAAGTCTAACTACCATTTATTTCTACTGTATAGGAAGGAAAACACTAAATATTACCATTTGTGTCATATTTCACATTGGCAAGATTTGTCAGTATCAATAAGTTTATTTCTTTGTTTCTGCTTTCCTATTCATAACCCTGTTTTTCATAGTATTCTTCTAAGGACTTTTTTTTCTCCCAATATGACGCTTGAGCATAACTTATACTCTCAATTTGCTTGCTAACTGTAGTGACTCTACCATTTCAACCATGACTCCAGCCCAGAAATTTTTTTAGTTAATTGAAGATAGAACCTCATGAACTTTCCTACAGCCTGAAAACCATTATCCAAGTGTCATCCTTCTTAATCACAAAGATTATAGAGATGAGTCATGGACCCCAAAAGTTAATGGTTTTTAATATATTATAGATTCCACATTTGCTAGTAATTGTAATAATAAACTACAAGAGGGCTGGGAAGGTGGCTCAGTGGTAGAGCACGTGCCTTGCACGCATGAGGTCCTGGGTTCAATTCCTTAGTACCACATAAGCAAAAAGAAAAAAGGCGGAAGTGGTGCTGTGGCTCAAGTGGTAGAGTGCTAGCCTTGAGCTGAAGAGCTGAGGGACAGCGCCCAGGTGTAGGGAGCCAGGGTAAATGCCATTACAAGATGGCGCCCACTCCCTTGCAGCTTTGAGGTAACCACTCCCTTTCAGGTGGTGCTTGGTGGGACGGTGGGTCCTGGGCTTTGCGCATGCGTGAGCCACGTAGAGTCCCCAGCCAATCCCGTGGCACCTGGTGATGGTGAAAGGCAGATGACCAATGATAGAAAGACCCGTGTTCCTATTCCCTATATAAGCGGCCATGTTTCGGGTGCACGCTCTCTCGCGCTCAAGCTCTCCCATCAACTAAAAGGCTCTCCAATAAAGCATGATCTGAGAAGACTCCTGGTGTGGTGTTCGTTCTTCCTCGCTGGTCGAGAAGGCGCGCGCCGCAAAGTGGTGCCGAAACCCGGGACCCGCACCAGAGGCCGAACCGGAGCCAGAACTCAACACGCGGAGAGGTGACGTCGGTAAGTATCCCCCGGTATGCTGTTCACTGTAGATTTAGATATTTATTGGTTGCTTGCATTGCTTCTTCCCTTGTGGCTTGTCTTTTTGATGGTGCGCACTTGCCTCGAGGAGGGAGGGTTTGATTTAATCCAGGAAGGATGCAAAGTACTAACACGGCATCAGGATAGTCTATCAGAGTCAGCATACAGTAAGGGGGAGGAAAATAGGCCTAAAAGAAAAAGGGAAAAAGGACAAAAGGATCCTAAAGAATTAAAGCAGGAGGGACTGCAGCCCTCACAAAAGGAGGGATTCTCAAGGAGACCCCCATGCCCTTCTTTAAAAGCAAACCGGTTCTCAGCCCTACATGTGGAAGGGCGGGACCAAGAATGCAGTGATCTTGTGAGTGACTCAGAGGAAGAAATGTTAGAGGAGGAGGGAGAACAGCTCGATCCAGCTGATAGTGAAGAGTTAGAAGAGGCTGTGGCGGAGTATGAGGCAGACAAATATGGGGGGTGGCGCCCCCTAGGGGTACGAGTACCGCAGCAGCCAGGAAGAGGAAACAGAGCTGGCCCTCATGCGTCGGCCCCCTGGGCGTGCCCGCCGGCAGGGCGGAGTCACTTTATAAAAGGGAGCACCTGGTCGCGATTAGCAGCCACTTTCCCAGTCTTTGAGAATCCCATTACCAATGAGAGAATTCTTGAGCCGGTTTCCTACTCCCAGTTAAAAGATTTAGTTGAGGCAGTCAGGACTTATGGGGTGACGGCCAATTATACCACTACCTTGCTTCGAAGGCTAACTATTAATGCTATGACACCTATGGATTGGTTTGAGGTGGCCCGTACTTGCCTTAATCACGGGCAGTTCCTTGATTTTCGGTCAATTGTACAAGATAAAGCTCAAGCCCAATATAGACAAAATGTCCATGATGGGTACCCGGAGTGGACGGTGGACATGCTTCTCGGGCAGGGAGCTTACACGTTAGATCAGACAGGATATCCCTTTGAAGTATACCGCCAGGTAAACAAGATCTTTTACAATTCCTGGCGGGCCCTCCCAAACAAGGGAGAGATGGCTGGCAATCTAACAAAAATCATGCAGGCCCCTAATGAGCCATTTTCTGATTTTGTTGCACGTATGCTAGAGACAGCCGAGCGGGTGTTAGGAAATCTGGAAACAGCCATGCCATTTGTACAGCAAATCATTTTTGAACAAAGCACCAAGGAATGTCAGAGGGCAATTACCCCAGTAAGAACTCAAAGCCTAGAAGCTTGGTTAAAAGCCTGCAGAGAAGTAGGTGGCTCCCTGACCAATGCGGGGCTGGCGGCTGCTGTCTTGTCGATTGCCGGGGCCGCAAAAGATAGTAAAGGAAAAGGGTGTTTCCGGTGTGGTCAGTTGGGACATTTTAGACAACAGTGCCCAAAAAATGGTGGTCTTGCGCAAAACGTATCCAGGCCGCCAAGGACTCCAGGAGTGTGTCCTCATTGTAAAAAGGGAAAGCATTGGGTCAACGAGTGCAGGTCAGTTAGAGACATCAATGGACATTTTATCCCCCAAATTACTCCAAACTCTGATTCGGAACCAGAGCCAAAAAACGGGAAGGAGGGCCCTCGTCCCCAGGGCCCGAAAATTTACGGGGCATTTCAGACTCTGGCTCCCGGACAGCACCCGCAACAACCCCCAGCCAAAGAGAGCAACCTCAGGCTCCGCAGGGTTGGACCTCTGTGCCACCTCTGGATGGGTATTAACACAGCAGATGGGTGTCCAGATTGTGGAGACAGACATGACAGGACCCCTAGATGAAGGCACTGTAGGAATAGTTTTAGAACGCTCCTCCTCCACAATGAAAGGATTAATAATTTTCCCGGGAGTGATTGACCCTGACTATACGGGAACTATCAAGGTCCTCTGTCATGTCCCCCATGGAGTGGTGTCCATTTCTCCCGGGGATAGAATTGCACAGCTCCTGCTTTTGCCTTCTCTTCATGGCAACTTCCCTGCTAAGGAGATAGAGAGAGGAGATAAAGGGCTAGGCTCCACTGGAGTCGACCTTACATGCCTGTCCATAACTTTAGACCAAAGACCCATGCTAACTCTCCAAGTGGAAGGGAGAAGATTTGAGGGACTGGTGGATACAGGGGCAGATCAAAGCATCATCCAAAGAGGGGAGTGGCCAAAGCAATGGCCAACTCAAAAATCCTCCCAGACCTTACAAGGGCTGGGCTATGCCCATGCCCCACAGTTAAGTGCAAAAGAATTGACTTGGAAAACAGACGAAGGCCAAGTTGGAAATAAGCAGCCATTTGTGGTAGACGTCCCTGTCAATCTTTGGGGAAGAGATGTGCAGCAACAGCTAAAGTTAACTTTAACTAATGATTATTCTGAGGCCAGTCAGAATATGATGAAACAGCAAGGATTTGTGCCAGCCTTGGGGCTTGGTCGGCGTCTCCAAGGACGCAAGGAGCCGATAGAGCCACTTCCTAAACAGGACAGGAAGGGTTTGGGTTTTTCTTAGGGGCCTCTGAAAACAAAGCTTCCACTGAAGGTGCGGTACCCATACCTTGGTTAACGCAAAAGGTGGTGTGGGTTCCTCAGTGGCCCCTCTCTCGAGAAAAATTGGAAGCGGCTCAAACTCTTGTCCAGGAACAGCTGCAGCTGGGGCATGTTGAGCTTTCAGTGTCATCTTGGAATACCCCAATTTTTGTAATTAGAAAGGTCTCCGGAAAATGGAGATTATTACATGATCTTAGAGCAGTAAATGCCCAGATGCAAATTATGGGACCCATCCAAAGGGGACTTCCATGGCTCTCTGCGCTACCTCGAGAGTGGCCTATTTTAGCTTTAGAT
This sequence comes from Dipodomys merriami, assembly GCF_024711535.1. Lineage (NCBI taxonomy): Eukaryota > Metazoa > Chordata > Mammalia > Rodentia > Heteromyidae > Dipodomys > Dipodomys merriami. The sequence goes on along the minus strand of NW_027206546.1, from coordinate 854,812 downwards.
ATTAAGGATTGCTTTTTTTCCATACCTCTTTATGAAAAGGATAGGGAGCGCTTTGTCTTTACTTTGCCCTCTGTTAATCATGAAACCCCGGATGCTCGCTATCAGTGGAAAGTTCTCCCCCAAGGGATGACTAATAGCCCAACAATTTGTCAATTGTTCATAGGGGCTGCATTAACCCCTGTCAGGAAAAATTTCCAAAAGTACGGATTGTCCATTATATGGATGATATCTTGTTGGCTGCTCCCTCGGTAGAGACTCTTCATAAAGTGTTTGGGCAGGTAACGGAGACCTTAGCTGATAAAGGACTGATTATTGCCCCTGAGAAGGTGCAACAGACTAGTGTTGTTCAATTTCTGGGAACCATTGTTTCTCCTACTGAGATTAAACCACAAAAACTTTCCATTCGAACTGGTCATCTCAAAACACTTAATGATTTTCAGCAATTGGCAGGAGATATTAATTGGATAAGGGGGTTTCTTAATCTCCCTCGGTCAGAGTTGTTACCTTTATTTGCCATTATGGAGGGCGACCCTGAAGTCACCTCCTCTAGATCCCTGACACCTTTAGCACTAAATTCCCTACAAAAGGTTGAGGCAGCTTTGTCTAGGGCTCAACTTTCACGGGTTGATTTAAAATTACCTATCGATTTATGTATATTAAAAACAAAAAATTATCCCACGGGGGTTCTTTGATAAAATGGCCCCTTATGATGGCTCCACGGCAATTCTGTGGGAGCAAAAACTGTTCAATATTTTCCTGAATTAGTGGCTAAGCAGGCAATTTTGGGTATAAAGTATTGTTTGATGCACTTTGCAAAAATTCCAGATAAATTAATTATTCCATACACCCGTGAGCAAGTTGAAATTTTAGCAGCCACAGTGGATATGTGGGCAATTCTTGTTTGCTCATTTCCAAATGTAATTGATAACCATTATCCTAAGCATCCTCTGCTTGCCATAGTTAACAAAAATTTAGTGTATTTTCCTGTTGTCACTTCAAAGGAGCCCTTGGTTGATGCCCTGACCATCTTTACGGATGGATCAAAATCTGGACAAGGTGCCTTTTTTGTTCAAGGACACAAACAGCCGGTAGTCTTTAATTTTCGGCCGAATGCCCCACAGGCTGTTGAATGTTTAATTGTGCTTGAAGTTTTTAAAAGATTTGATCAACCTTTTAATTTATTTTCTGATTCATTATATGTTGTAAATGCCGTTGCTTCTCTTGAAGTTGCTGCTTCAATCAAGCAGGCCAGTACTATTTCTAATGTTTTGTTACAGATTCAGTCCCTTATCTTAAAGAGAAAACACTCTTTTTATATTGGACATATTCGCGCCCACTCTATGTTGCCGGGCCCGATGGCAAGGTGTAATGATTTGGTGGACCAGGCAACTCGGGCTGTGGCTCTGGTCGCTGCTGATCCTGTAGAATTGGCAAAAGACTTTCATAGATTGTATCATATACCTGCTAATACCCTTAGGAAAAGATATAATTTGTCCAGGCATGTGGCAACAGATATTGTTAAAGCCTGTAAATCTTGTGTTACCTTTCTTCATCCTCCCCATGTGGGAGTAAACCCCAGGGGGTTGAGACCAAACGCCCTATGGCAAATGGATGTTACTCATCTGACAGAATTTGGTAAGTTAAAATATTTACATGTGTCTGTGGACACCTTTTCTGGTGTCATTCATGCCACACCTTTGGGAGGAGAAAAGGTGTCTCACGTCAAAATACACTGCTTAGAAGCTTGGGCAGCTTGGGGAAAGCCCCTTAGACTCAAGACGGATAATGTCCCTGCTTATACTTCCCATGGTTTTCACGCCTTTTGCGCACAAATGCAGCTTGCCCACCCCACCGGATTGCCCTACAATCCTCAAGGACAAGGTATAGTGGAAAGAGCTAATAGAAGCATAAAAGAAATGCTTCAAAAACAAAAAGGGGGAATTGCTGAGTCAGCGTCCCCCAGGGAAAGACTTTCTCTTGCGCTCTTTACCCTTAATTTTTTAATTCTAAATGACAACGATCAGTCTGCCGCAGATCGGCATATGACAAGAGACCCCATGGATACTAAAGACATGGTTATGTGGAAGGATGTTATTAATAATAAATGGTATGGACCGGATCCGGTAATAACGAGATCCAGGGGAGCTGTTTTTGTTTTTCCACAGAGTCAAGAAGTACCTCACTGGGTGCCAACGAGACTGACCAGGCTGGTGGAGACTGCAGAAGAACACCCTCTTGAAAAAGAAGACCCGCAAAATGAAGATGCCATCCACTCTTCTCCTGATGCAGCTGATCTTCCTGCTGTTAGCAACAGTGCTAATAGCAACCCCTGTGATAGCTAAACCAATGGCTGTGGGCTGTCACCAGGGCCTGGCCAGTTCCTATGCCCCTGCATGCAGACTCCCTTTTTCTCCCCACCTTATTTTCCGCAGATTGTAGGATGGAAGACTGGGTTGCCTCTGCGGTGTCCTTTTTCAAAGAGTGGGTGGGAGTCGGAATGTTTTTAGCCTGCTGCTTGGGAGGATGCGTGGTCTGCCTATGGTTGGTCTGTCACCTTCGAGCCCAAACCAGAAGGGACAAGGTTGTTATCTTGCAAGCATTAGCCGCTTTGGAGAGTGGATCCTCACCCCAGATCGGGCTGTCGGCCCTGAGAGGCAATTAAGCCTTACCATCCTGCATAGCCTTAGCACCCCGAGGGATCAGGTGATCCATTGCACCGGGACAGGTATGCAATTTGCAATTTGGGACAGGGTGCTAGGCAAGTGCACTGCACTTGAGGAGGACCATCTCCTCAAGAAGAGCATGCTGGGTTGCAAGTGGGTTGATGCCCAAGATCCCACCTCTGCAAAAAAGGCATTGGACGGGCCTGGTCATCACTGGGGAAGGCGCGCCCCTCAGGCGAAGGCCAGTGCAAGGTCCTAATGGTTTAGACAGAGGCCCAACCTCTACTCTTACCTGTTGCCAAAAAACAAAAAAGGGGGAACTGTAGGGAGCCAGGGTAAACGCCATTACAAGATGGCGCCCACTCCCTTGCAGCTTTGAGGTAACCACTCCCTTTCAGGCGGTGCTTGGCGGGACAGTGGGTCCTGGGCTTTGAGCATGCGCAAGCCACGTAGAGTCCCCAGCCAATCCCGTGGCACCTGGTGACGGTGAAAGGCAGACGACCAAAGATAGAAAGACCCGTGTTCCTATTCCCTATATAAGCGGCCATGTTTCGGGTGCACGCTCTCTCGCGCTCAAGCTCTCCCATCAACTAAAAGGCTCTCCAATAAAGCGTGATCTGAGAAGACTCCTGGTGTGGTGTTCGTTCTTCCTCGCTGGTCGAGAAGGCGCGTGCCGCACCCAGGCCCAGAGTTCAGGCCCCATGACTGGACCCAAAAACAAAACAAAAGAAAACAAAATAATAATAATAAACTACAAGAGATTGGGTAGCGTTAACACTTTAAATACATTGCCTCTGAGTTTGTGGAACTAGAACTCCAAGGTCAGAATTGGCTTCTTCTGAGTCCTCTTTCCTTGGTGCATTCAAGGCCTTCTGCTTCTCTTGGAAGAGACTTCAACTTAAATGCTACCTTTGGGATTTTGTTTCAAAATGCAGTCACTTTTGAAGACAATGTGTTTTTTTATCATTAGTGTGATTTCAGTGGAACAGTATCCAAAACATAGCATATTACTTAATGGATAGGAGAAAATCTCTATTAGGAAATCATTTGGTTTGGGCATGGAAGTTATGGTTATACTTTAAAAAATAGCCAAAGAGATAAAGATTTTATTAGAACTTGTAAAACCAGTATGAAGTCTTGACCTTAGATATGCCAAATTCTTGGCCTGGCACACATTTTAATTCCTTGTTATACTGGGGTATTGAACCTATGACCATATACGTGTGAAACAGCATCACTGCTATTGCAATACCTGCAGATTGTAATTGGATTGCTTATTTTGAGGTAGTATCACTATGCCTGGCCCTGGATGGACTGTGGTCCTCCTAAAACAAGGAAAAATCATTGCATCCACTAAATGGTTAGAATTTCTGAAACTTCTTATTTTGTGTCTGGGCTTGCCAGGAACTGGAATTCTCTAATCTCTGTTTTACAAGTAGATAAAATTCCAGGTTTCAGCCACTTCATCCAGTAAAAGTATACAATTTAAAAATATCTTGATATTCCCTATATTTGTGCTTAACATATGTAGTTAACCTTAATTTTCTCCCTCTATTATTTAGTACTCTGAGATGAAAATATTGGGTTTGTTGATATATATGGCTTTGTTTTGGATGGAATCCAATAACTATCAAAAAATCTTGGAAAAGTTTATGTTAAAAATTATGGAAATAAAGGCTTCAGGTAGGAAAAAGAACAATAATCTGCAGTATATTTATAGTGTTAATCAATGCTTTCTTTATTAGGAGAAAAGAAAGATGTCATGTCTCTGTAGAAATTCTGTAGTTGTCACTTCATGTTATCTTCCTTTCTTAAAGCTTGCTTTATCAAAACCCTCTGGGTGGATTTTGGTTGGAATGACTGTTAACCTTCTCCAGGTAATGAAGCTGATTTTAGAAAGCTGATGGTGTGGTACCTAAAAGAATGATGAGAATGAGCACAGATATTGTCACAGAATATGCCCACCAGGTTTAACTGCTAAACAGCAAAACAAAGCAAAGTTACAAGTCTGATGATCAACATTGGAACATTTATAGATAGATACATATACATACATATACATATACATACATATTCACATACATATACATATACATCCATGCATGAAATAATAAATCTCCAGTAGAATATAGAGAAACATGGCCTGACAATTATTAAAATATATCAAACTAGTTGCAGGAAAGTACAGTAAAATATGAATAGTTTAGCATAGATTTTGTAAAGGGTGAAAAGTTTTCCAACCTGAAACATCTGTGGATTTTTCCACTTATGGTGCAAAATAATCCCTTTCCATACTCCTTAGAACCAGCTGTTCACAGGCATTCAGTGCTCTGTCACTTCCATGCTTTAGAACAGCAGCATTTGAAAATGGCCTACATGTTAATTTGTTTACCATATCTGGTTTGTTTTCAGCAAGGACTATATTCATGGAAGATGGTAGTAGATGAGTTTTGCAATTATGTAGTTTAAAGGGGCTCTGAGTTGTGGATATAGAATATCCATTTGAGTGACTAAATATTTAAATTAAATCCCATAATGTATATTCCTTCAATTTTATAACTAAAGTATTCTATAATCTAGGTATTTTTTAAAGAAATATTGTGCATTGTTTCCTTGGTGACAATGAAATTGGAAGACATAATTTAATATACTATGGCCGTGTTAAACGAGGTAGATGTACTTGGGTTTGCATACAGAACTTTTAGGACAGCATTAATGTTTGAATCTTGGATGGGATTTGATTGGGAGTTGTGGCAGGTTTTCAAATATGAGAAGAAAAACAAAAGACTATAGTAATACTTTATCTGGTAAATTGTTATATAAGTTTATTCAAATGCACACATACACACATACTAATACAGAGATATACACGTGTAGTCTGAAGACCCAGTCAGTCTGCAAGAAAATAATTTAATAGGAATTCCATAAAATATTTAGTCTGCTGAGATTTGATAAGAATTTATAGTAATATCTAGTTGCTTCCACCCCTGGACAAGTCATTATCATTGGTGAAGATGTTGCCATTTGATTTTAGAATGTCCCAGAAAGAACTATGTGTTAAAGAAAAATGTCTTTCCATTTCCTCCCGGACTGTGGATAATATCTGATTTGTTCTTATGGATATTAAGTTCAGAGTGAAACCCAGGAGAACATAGATTCTCATCTTCTTTCTTCTTTTACCTTTAATCCTTCAAGGTAAAAAAACATTTGTCTTTGACATACTCCCCCCATTGACATTGTCTTGTCACAAACCCCCAAAGCAATAAAACCAATTGAACATACACTGAAACCTTCAAACTTGTAAATCTGAATAAATCTTTCCGTTTAATAAATGGACAATATCACTTATTATGGTAGGTTTTAAAGCTAACACAGAAGTCTAGTCATTCTAACAATGTAGAGTATATTAAAAGGTGCTTTATTATAAAATATCTAACTCCATGTTGTATTTTGTGTTTTTGTTTCTGGTGATCCTAGGCCTTAAACTCAGGGCCAGGATGGTGCTTTTGTGTTCAAGGCCACTACTCTACATACAATTTGAGCTGGAACTCCATTTCTCCTGGTGGTTAATTGGAGATAAGAATCTAATGAACTTTCCTACTCAGCGTGGCTTTGAACTATGCTCTTAGTCTCTTAACCAGCTAAGATTATATCCTTGAAATTCCAGTGCCCAGCCATAGTGCATATTTTATATAATTCCAATTCTCAGCATTGTATACATGCTACTGCAACAATATAAAAAAAACTTAAAACATACTAAGGATATTTAATGGGAAGAATGTTCTCAGATCATTTTTTGTGAGTGTATGTGCTGTGCATTATTTCCCAAGTATACATGAGTTTACAGTTAGAGAAACAATAGCAGTAACAGGAGAAAGAGAAGTTGTCTTTAAGTATAAGACAATATAGAAGATTCTACAAATAAGACAAAATTGAAACAATGAATCCAAGTCCAGTATGTAGATTTATGGGAGTGATATAGAAAAAACATTACTCTGAAGAGTAACATGAAGTATGAGGCCAATCCCTACACTTGCTAATCACGCTAATTGGTAACAAGTAGAATGGATGAATAATTCTGGTACTAATGCAAGTCAGATATAAGAGTAGGGAGGTAACTGGAAAAAAATCCATCTTGAGAGAGTAGGGATTATACTAGTAATGAACTGGTGGCTAAGATCACATTTCTTTTTCTTTTCTTTGCATATATATATATATATATATATGTATATATGTATATATGTATCTATTTATCTACCTTTCTCTCTGCATATATAATATTATCTATCTATTTATATATATGTTACATAGGTAGGGACTAGCGATAGTAAGAGAGTCAAGTAATCATTATTAAAGGGATTAGATCCATGGAGGAATGAATCAGAGACCCCTACAAGTGCATCTGTAAATGTTCATATCCTGTGTCAAATGTTAGAAAATTTTTGAAAATCGTACATAAACAGCTTGAGCAGTCAGTCTAGTGGATAAGATCATCGAAGAAGTTCAAAAATTGCTAGTCTGTATCTAGATTCAATAAACCAAAAAACTATGGCAGGGCAATGTGATACAGCCTGGAATTCGAGCACTCAGACTAAGACAGGAGATTGGAGAGTGGAATTACATAAAGATAAATTCCCTTGACCAGGTAGTATAATTTTGTCTCAATAAAACAAACTAAAAACAAGAAAGGTATTTATAGTTGGAAGTTTGTGCTAATTTTGTCACTATGATTTTAGAAGTCGTTTCTTATTGAAATGAAACACATATATAATCCTAAGTTGTGTTTAAATGCTCTCCTAATTACAGAACATTCCTAGATGCAAAATGGCTCATGATTCCCATACAAAAATTTGCAAAAGTAAGTAAGCATAATTCTGTTGGATTCCAAAGAAATGATGAAGGATTAAAAAAGCTTAAGCCTGGAGAAATAGCAAAGTTTGTCTAATGTAGGACTTTGTAGACATTGCTAAATTAGTATTTAGATTTAAAATAAATATTTTGGTTTTGTTTGTAATTTCATATTCTATAGGATACTAAAATTTTTTAAGTAGAGGATTTAATTGACAAATTCACAAATGATTCTGGCTTTCTATTTACCTAAAATATTCTTTCAAGAGAGATATAATTAGAACTTAGTAAATAGATGATTCCAACAGTTCATGTATAGCATGATAATATGAATAATCTAGACAGAGTTACCAACAAATGGATGATATTAATTTATAAATTTAGAAAAAGAGCAATTTTTAAAGGTTTAGTATAACATGTTATGAAGAGAATAATTGTGTCACATCTTCTTTCTTCTACCTATGTGTAACACAGGAAGAAATTTCCTAATTATTTACCTCTGTATCCAATAAGAAAAATGCTAGGTTTTGGGTTTGTTTTTGTTTTTGTTTCATTGGTTTGTGCTGAGGCTTGAACTCTGGGCCTGGCCACAGTCTCTGAATCTGTTTATGCTCCAGCCCCATGCCCTACCACTTCAACCTCAGTGCCACTTGTGACTGGCTTTTTCCAAGAAGTTTAATGGACATAAGAATCTAAGGAACCTCCATGCCTCGGTGGGCTTTGAGCCGACATCTTCTGATCTTAGCATACTGAATATATATAATTGTTAAAAAATGTATAAATATAAATAATATTTGCATGTGTTCTGATCTCAAAAATACCATGATGGGTAAAAATGATGCAGCCTAGATTATTGTGCTATTCTTTCCTGAACAAGAAGTGCATAACATTAGCAGATATGTAGTATTTTTTCACAATAGAGATAAGCTACTCATGATGTGAATTAAGGGAATTTTAAGGTGAGCCTTACAAGTTGGAAACTGTTGGACTATGATGACTTTATGGCATAAATCTTGGGATTGATGGCCATAGAAATAACAGCTTACTCTGATAAACATTGCTTACTCTTGGCTATTTTTTTCTTGACTTCTCTTTTTTTGGGGGGGGATCCAGTCGTGAGGCCTGAACTCTGGGCTGAGCACTGTCTCTCAGCTCTTCAGCTCAAGGCTAGCGGTCTACCACTTGAGCCACAGAGCCACTTCCGGCTTTTTTCATTTGGCTTTATGTGGTGCTGAGGAATCAAACCCAGGGCCTCAGGCATGCAAGGCAAGCGCCCAATTTATGGAAAAAACATACTAGGTAAGAAAGTATAAATTATTGTCTATAAAATGGTTTCTTTTCCTTGGAGAACAAAAGGTAATATTGAAATGATTACTCCAACTTTCTTTGAGATTTTATGCTGTCTCAGTATCAAAATGTTCTCTAATTCCTGTAACATCCAAGCATAAAAGACATGATTTGGAGATCTCAGTAGTTTTAGTAACAAAGGTACATAACAGCTTCCTTCCTGCAGAGCCGTGTGATGGCAAGTATGATTGATTGTATTATAGTTCTCTTTTTTCCTCTTTATCTCAAGTGTTGCATATCTTGGCATATAACTCTATGTCCTGCATCATCTTCCTGTAGATGAGATTTACCTCTACTCTGCAATGTCAAGATCGGTCATGTGACTTACTTCAACTTAAAAAAATGAACCAGAAGTGGTGAAAGGCTATTTCTGGGGGAAGATTTCTATCTCATTGTCTGTGTCTAACAGCAGACTTGTTTTCCCTTAGTTATAAAAATAGAATATTTCCAGAGAGGATCTTCATTCAACTTATCTACTAGAAGAATATAGCAAAACTCAAATACAGCCTCATACATATAACACAGGCAGAATTAAGCTAATATTAGAATATGAAATTAAGATGTTAATGTCTTACCATTCTTGTATAACTTTATGATAGTTGACTATAGCACACCAGAATTTAACAAATACAAAACAAGAACTAAACAAATAACATTTCCTGTTTGATGCTATTACATTGTTTATAAATACGCATTCTCCATGTGATCACTTGTGGGGTTATCTTTTTCCATAGGTGCGTTTAATCACACTAGAGTACTGTATCTAATACCCACAATCATTGTCTAGACCTTGTGATTGAGATGAGGAAGAACAAAACATCTAGATTTCTCCATCTTTTTCCTCTTCTTTTCTAGTCTGAATTTTCATCCTTCCTCCAAATTCTCCTATTAATAAAGGAAGAATTACACATTGTGGAAATCGTGCAAAAGGCTTCAAATCAAGATGTCATTCTTTCAGATACAGGTGAATAAGTAAGTGTGGCTAAAGTAGAATAAAAATGTGATTTTTTTCTCTTTCTGACTTCCAGCATAGAGTCTGAACATGATTCCAGATATCTAATAAACCATTTGCCTTGGCTAACTTTTTGAAAATATAGTTTGTTAAATAAATACAAATTTTAAAGTTAAAAATATCAAATAAATAGTAATTTGTTGTTTGCTTTTTGGAGAAATGTAATAAAACATTCAGTTGAGAGGCTAAATTTTATCAGAACGTAAAAATAATGAAAAGTAGATGATTTTAAGATAAAGAGTTTGTAGGTACATTTTTAATGAGACATAGCCTCAGAGACATCTTTTTTTCTTTTCCTCTTCACACTGATTCAACTTCAATAAATAGTTCATGTAATTCAATTAGCTGTGATTCAGAAATCGATTAGACACAAAAAGTTAGAAAAAGACAACCAGTATTGTATGGTGCATTCTTTAAAAATAGCACTCAAATAAATATTAACCATAATTCCAAAATAATAGCAATCAAATGCTCTTGAAAAGAGAAGATTGTAAGCAAAATGTATAAAAAGTGATAGTGTCAGAACAGCTTCAGGAGCTGCTCTCTGGCATTTAGAATTTCTAGTACATGACAATGTTTTAATCAGGATTAATTGCTTTCAGGGACTACTTTTTTTCTAGTTATAGTTCATTGAAGAAATATGTTGTTCAAAATTAATGAAAGAATAACAGATTATAGTAGAAAGAATGCTAAACACTCATTGTGGTATACCATAAAATACCTTTCTAAAATATCTGTTTTCCCCAAATTTCTAATCCCTCAAATGTTGATTTGCCTTATATATCGGTTTATAAAATAATCACTTTTCATTACCTAAGGAACAGAAATTTGAATAAATTTCAAATGGGGGAACTATAAATCAAATGGGTACTTAAAATACCAGCTGTAGTTCAAAATGGACATGATTAGGCAAGAACCATCAGAAAGATGTCATGATGCTACATTAGAAGATAGACAACAACCCAGATTCTGAATTTCTGGAAAGTGGAGCAAGAAGTAAATTCCTTTTCCACAATAATCATATGAAAAATATTTTAGCTGTGTAAGTGGGGCTCGATTTTAATCTAGTGAGACTTCTTTTAGATTTCTGTCCTTTAGAACTGTAAAATGATAAATAAGGAGTATTCAAGCCAATTAACTTGTAGAATTTTTTACAGCAGATATGGTTTAGTAACCTAACTCAACTATAGCCTTTTCTGGATGCAACTACAGAGACACCATATATCTTAGTTTCTGAGAATAAGAAAAAGTTGCAACTGGCTTTGTACACATGTATGATGTACATACTACTAGTGGCCTTGCATTAATGAAGTCTTGAAATTCTAAATAATATTTAAATAAGAAGCTCCCTATCTATATTTTCACATTTGGGGATCACCAAATAAAAAGTTATGTAGAAGGGTAGGGTAAGAATATGGAAATGAAATATGTACTCCTAATATTATAATGACATTTATGTAATTTTGAGAGACAGGTTATAAAGTAATAAAAATAAGTTAAAACAGAAACAGAAAATCAATTTTCAATTTTTTCTAACATTCCAACAGAAATAAGAGAATCCAGTAAAGATACAGCAATCCCAGGATGGTATAGGATGTTATAGGATCACTAGATGGTGAAAAAGAAGATAACAAAAATGGGTTCCCTGAAACAATGGGAAACAAAGTCTACACCTACAGATTGTGATATAGCTAGAAAATAATTTCCACTATGCTAAGTCTTTGATATTTTAGGTTTGTTTACACAGCAACTTCCTCTCTTAGGAAATGACTCGTAATTAATACTCAAGGTTTTGCAGTTTATAACCCAGCCACAAATTATGCTTCTAAATGGAAAAAAGCATGATACTAAGAGTAACCAAGGCCAATTCTATCGCAATTGCTGACAAATAAGAATGACCTTGGGGAATAGTCAATCTTGAACTTTTTCATACCTTTCCTCTTCTCCAACATGAAAAGATCTAGTCAAAATATGTAAAACATTAATAAAGGATTTTTATATTTTTATTGTTCACACTAAAGCAAATACACTTTTCCTTTTTGCAAGCCTGACTTTGAAAGAGGTAGACTCTCACAGTTATTTTTTAGGCAAAAGTTTACTGCTTTGGTTTGGTGTTTTCTTGCCTTTGCATGTCACTCTCTATTATGTTGGCAATTACATAGAAAAACAAAATAAATCAATTACGCTTATGTTGAATGGTTCAAAGTCAAGCTGTCTTCAAACAAAGTATTCTGTTCCCTTCTTCACTGCTAATTAAAGTTTAATTATTAATCTATGAATGATAACAAAAACGTGATACTTTAATGTATATTTTCATTGAAACCGGTGAAAACAGGAGTGTCTGTGATTGCTTTTTTAAATGTTTTCAACTATTTTCCTTGGCTATTTACATTATTGCCTTTGTTCCAGTCTTATAATTAGGAAAACAGGGTTACACAAAAAAAAATCTTTCTAAGATATAGAATGTTAGGCAGAAAAAAAGTGATGTATAATTAAAGATCATCATCTTTTAAGAGACTGAAAATCTCAGAAGACATTTTGCTATTACTGGTATGGTTAAGAGGAAATTAATGTTTTGGTTCTTAAACTAAATGAAATATATGTAAAATGTTACAACTGTTCCAAACATTGATTATGGCTTATACTTTTCTGCTCCAATGAGATGGAACCTCTGACAAGGTTGGAGGGCACACTGATTTTAGGGGAGAAAAGTTAATGTTAGAATGTCAAGGAAGATTCCTAAAACAGCACTGTCTATCACATATCTGTTAATTATACTTATGGCATATAAGTATATAAACATACAAATATGAATTGAATGAGATATGTGTGATTTACACAATTGATTCAATGAAAACTAAATCCAGAAAACCCTTCTATATATTTATATGAACTAGTATATATAGTGCCAGAAAACCCTTCTATATATTTATATGAACTAGTATATATAGTGAAGATCTAAAATTTTTTAGAATATATATTTTAACATTTATGTCAAAATATTTGTTTATTTGTAACTGTTCATTTTTTATTTTTTTTTCTGTCGTGGGGCTTGAAATCTGGACCTGGACACTGTACCTCAGCGCTTCAGCTCAAATTAGTGTTCTGCCACTTGAACCACTACCAGTTGTCTTTTGGCTCATTGAAGATGAGTCTCATGGACTTTCCTGCGAAGGTTGGCTTTGAACCATGGTTCTCAGCTCTCAGACTCCTTAGTAGCTCAGATTACAAGCATGAGCCACTGGCACCTAGCTACATAATTATTTTTACATATTTATGAAATATTAAGTGATAATCCCATTCATTTACATGTTGTGTAATGATCAAGCTACATCATATCCATTTATTTCTGCATATAACATTTATTTTTGTGAGAATGCTCAAAAATTCATCTTCTGGCTGTGATGATATATCTATTCTTAACTATAATCACCTTGCTTCTTGTGGTATACGATTAATAGATTTAATTTTAGTCATAGAAGTCTGCTAATTAAACTTATATAAAACATGATTGGTAAATTGAAAGAAATTCATGGTTCCATTAGTTTAAAAAAAATGATGCCTTTTGTTTTCAATTATATTTCTGTGAGAATGTGTACTATTCATAGATTGAACTGTTAAAAATGATAATAATTACATTATATCAAGTTGATTCAAACTTGCATTTGAAAATTGCACACTTAACACAAATATACTTGCTCTTTCCTCTATCACTTAATTAACATACCAGTAAAGCAAAGATTATTGTTACCCATTCATGTGTAGAATCCTAGAAACTCAGGAGGATTAGACCTGAATATTTTAGTTCAATGTCAGTCCAAACAGACAAAAATGTGAAAACTTATCTCCAATTATCCAGCAAGAAGCAGAAGGTGTGAATGTGGCTCAAGGAATAGAGTGTCATCAGTCATATGCAAAAATTTCAAGGAAGACCATTAAACATTGAGTTCCAGCCCTAAAAATGGCATATACACACAAGAAAACAACAAAAAGTACTATCAATATGAATAATAAGGACAAAATAGTAGAAAAGATCATGAGAAATGTGCAAACATCTGGAAGACATAAATCATTTGACAGAATTTTGATTCATGAGAGGGAAAAGTTATAGTCTCATTTGTACAATCTCATTGTAGTAATTTGTGTTGAAACCTGGCTATTGGGTAACATGTAAAAGAGTAGATTGGATTACTTGACATAGCAGACATTGCCTGTGACTATGTACCATCCCACTCTGCAAAATATAAAATCATGCTTGTTAATTTAAATAAAACCTCATGTTAGAGACTGTTTGGTCCAGAGAGACTAGGGTCCTTATTTTGAGGCTTCAGACCAGCGCTTTTGTTTATAAGCACTCCTGTTTTAACAGGATGGGCCAAAGAGAAGTACTGAGTTTAATTATAAAAGGGAAGCATGAGACAGACTTATATTTTGCTAAGCCAAAAAAATTCACATTATTTTTCAGGCCAAGCCACCCTTGAGCAATGATCGCTTACCTATGGCTTCCACAAACGTGAGAAAACATGGAAATCAAACTATATCTAGCTTTCTTTGTTTTTGTAGTTTCTCACAATTTTTTGTCAGAATTTGCCCTGGATATCAGTCTTCTAAATCTCTGCCTTCTAATTAGCAAGGCATATTTCATCCCAGTCTTGGACCCACACTATTTATTTTTCATTATAAACATTCAATATTGACTTCTAATTTTTAGATACCATTAAATTCTATTGAGGTTAGTATGGATTGTTACGATGTTATAAGAAGAACACAGATAAATCCCTTGAATATTTTTTTCCAATTTATTTAACTATTTCTAATGTAACATCACAAGTAGGACATTGATATTTCACAAGTACCTTATGCTGACTTCAGTTATTTTAATTATGAATATACCATATTTACAGATATGTTTCCTTACCAAAAGCAATTGTTTCATGCTTCCTTTTTATAATTAAACCCATTACTTCTCTTTGGCCCATCCCAAACCTGTTTCATCCTGGAAAACAACACACTTTTTCTCCGACTTCTAGATCATGCAATAAATAAGCTTTTAGGATTGCCTTCAGATCTATAGTAGATTATTCCCTGTTGTATGTCTTAATATTGTACTGTATTCACTCGCGTTGCCTTTTGGTTCTGTTCTTAGAGAATGTAGCACAAATCGTTTCCCATTCACCTGAAGAAAGCCTGAATTGATTTCCAATTCTTTGACTAGAGGAAATAATCCTGCTATACACCTCTGTGTTTTTGCCTTTGGGTGAATGTTACATTTTATTTCTATGAGACAAGGCCTGAAGAGCTCAATTCCCGTGCTATACTGTTGGTGGTTGCATATTTCATATACTAGGAACCTGTCAAAATGATTTCAGAACTAGCTTTCCCACTTGACATTCCTGCCAGCACCCAGTTTCTTTGTTTCTTGATAACATTTAGTATGGTCATTATTGTATTATGTGAAGTAATTCTCATACATGTTTTATGATGCATTTTAGTTTAATGTGCATTTATTTGATGACTGATGATGACTTTCTTGTGCTTATTTTTCACCAGATGTATTTTGCTGGTTTCTAATTGATGTTCTTTTAAACATTGGTTTGGAGAGTTCTATGTAAAGTTTAGATTTGAAGCATTCTTCAGGTATAGGATTTGCAAATATTTTATCCTTGACTATGGGTACACTTCATCATTATCTTCATAATTATCATCAACATCATCATCATCATCATCATCATCATCATCATCATCATCATCATCATCATCACTATTAGCATTACTACTATTACTTTTGTACATGTATCTATGGTCCTGGGCCTTGAGCTCAGGGTTCCTGAGATTTGTTGCAATTTGTTAATAATTTACCATTTGAGTCATTCCTAACTTCTGGCTTTTTTGCTGATTAATCAGAGATAAGATTATCAGGGAATTTATTTTTTGGGCTGCCTTCAAACAGCAATACTTAAATCACAGCCTCCCAAGTAGCTAGGATGAGATACATGAGTCACCTGCTCCCAATTTCTATTCACTACTTGTATACGAGTTTTCACAGAACAAATTATTTTACATGTTCATTAAGTTCTACTATATCTTTTTCCTTTCCTATTATTTTAATGCCAAATTTAAGTATGCTTCATCTCCAAAATTGTCAAGACATCTTTCTTGGCTTTACATTTATGTCATTCTTTGTTTTATATGCCACGTTTTAATCCTCCTTGAAGTTAATATTTGAATAAATGTTATTTTAAGTCAATGTTCACTTTTTACTTCTCCCCAATACTGTCTAACCTATCACCACTTATTAAAGAATGTCATTCCAAAATATTTGGTTTTACCCCATATTATATATTCCTAGATAAGATAATGTGGATCTAATCTGGTACCTTACAGAACCTTTAAGCTGTATAGTCTTTCCTCTACAAATATAACAATTTTACACTAACAGCTTTAATATTGGAAAAAGAAATATTGTTGGGAGCCGACAGTAAAGCTCCAAGGTCATCTTGACCCTTGTGCTCACTTGAAGGCACGTACAAGGAACTGGCTTTCATGAAAAGCACCAGGTGTCCGGGTGTGCCTTGCTATGTCTGTAGAATTAGTTTTACTTTCTATGAGTTGACCTTGTCTTGTTACTTTCTGCACCCTTGTTTTTATTAAAGTTTTCCTTGCTTTTGTGCACTATGGTGACCTTAGGTTACCTCTTGACTTCTAATAGTATAAATAAGGAGAGTTAAAAATAAATGGGGCTGCAGTCTTGAGCTGCAGACATCCTGACCCCATCCTTTTTCTTATGTCTTTATTTTTCCGTCCTCTTCCCCTAATTCAGGATTCCCTTTCGTTGCCGGCAGGCTCCGGCAAGTGGCGCCCGAACAGGGACACTGAAAACCTGGGATCAAGGCAGAGGACCCCACTGAGGTAAGAGGATGCGTCCGGAAAAAGAGTGGGTGATAGTATAGTCGGGAGTAAGAAATTATGGGGCAAGGAAACAGCCGCATGTTATATGTGCAGGCTCTCAAGTGTATGCTTCACGCTCCAGGAGTGAAAGTAAGACAGAGTCAATTAGAATGTTTCTTTCACTTTGTTGAGGAAGTATACCCCTGGTTCCCGGAGGAAGGAAACATTAGTTTAGAAACTTAGCAAAAAAAAAAAAAAAAAAAAAAGGATTCAGGGACACCATGATGCAAATGGCCTGTAAGTAAAAACATTGCTGCTTTGTAATTGTCTGGTATCTGTGTAGCCTGCAGGTTCTGTATTAGAGTTGACAAGAGTCTTGGTGGACGTGCTATAAGACAGCCAACTGGGCCGGTAGGAGACGTCCCCCTGATCCCCATCAGGGTTAACTATCCACTAGTGAGGACATTTGGGCCCCTCTCTAGTCCGGCGCTCTAATTGTGTTTTGTCTCAATGTTTGTGTGTATGTAGTTTGGAATTCTTGGAATGTTTCTTCTCTCAGCTTCATCCTGATGTGAGAGCCCGGAGGAGACTGGCTAACACCCCTCAATATCTGTTTCTCTCTAGCTCCTTCTTTTTTACTTACACTTTAAACTGACTCCCTTTCTATCCTTCACTGCCACCTCCTCCACCCTCTCTGGATCCAGATGTAGGGGAGTAGTGGGGGGTGAAAAACCTGGAGGATCTAACAATAACTTAAAAGGATTGGCAGGGACAACTCACCAGATAAAACTGCCACTGACCACTTGAAAGTGACACCAGCAAGATCTTAGCCTCGGGCCTGGTCCCAGGGGGTCTGAGTGTGGGGAAGAACCTGTCAGTCTGAGGGGACGGCAGCTAGGGACTTCTTTCCCTTGCCCCAAGTTGACTGGCAGTTCTCCTCCACCTTGGAAGGCACCTGGGTCAACGTTTGTAGGAATCTAACAGAAAAATCCTCCGGAGGTGAGTAGAGGGGGTCCCAGTCCCCAGGTCTGAGTCCCCTGGTAAGTGGGTTTGAGTCTCACTTGTGAATGGTGGTGAGATGTTGCCCCATTCACTTAGACCTGATTTTGTCTTTGTGGCCACTTGTCTGTCTTGTTTACTTCAGTGTGTTTTCTGTTATGTTTTCTGAGGTAAGGATAAACTTGGGGCCCATTACCCCCCAACTCAGCCTTTGGTTGTTGTCTTGTCTAGTTCTGTTTTAGAATTGGTACCAGTTTTAAATGTATGTACAACTGATTATGATTTTTGCACGCTTTAAGATCTGTGTGTTTTGTAGGTTTGTGAACATGTTCAAGATAAAAATTATCAGCATGCTGTAACAATTGGGTGCATTTAATTTTAAAATTCAAAAGGTTATGAGGTTTGGACATTACCAAAATTTTAAAGTATTTTCACATTGTTTTAAATGACTTTTTAAGGATTCTTTAATTAAAAATAAAAATAAGCTGATATTTTAAAATGCATAAGGCTGTTTTCACTGTAATCAAGTTATCTGGCTTAACAAAAATGCATTGGCTCTTTGAAATTTAGTTCTCTTCGCTAAAATTTGGGGATAAATATTAAAAGTTTAAATATAAAAGTTTCTTTAACACTGTCAAAGACATTACTTGTTCTGTCTGTCTAAAATTATGTATTTTCATTCAAAAACCAAGAGATAAGAAAAGGAAAAAAAATTAAAAGCCAACAAAAGACCTATCTTTAGGGAGAAGGGGTAAACAGACAAAAGTATAGTTCAGCTGGTCATACATGGTGGGATGGGCCATGGGAGGAGGCCACGCATGGTGAAAGAGGACAAGCTGGCACAAATGCAGTTCATCTTACCATAAAGAGTGAGATTAGGTGTGTGCCCATTCCACAGTAGGGGCCAAGTGGCCCATCTTTGTTCTGTCATTTTTCTCTACAGATAAATACTAGAAACATGATGGTAAAAATTAGTGATGTGATGATTGATTAGTATTGCTAAAACTGACCCTTGGACTTAAAAAGAGGGTTGAAAAATATTTTTGTGTAATGTGACTTGCTTTCAATGATGTTCTATAATTAGGATATGTTTTTAAAAGTCATAAATGTGTTAAGTTTAACTTCTTAGTACAGTGATGGTAATTGTAATTCTTGCATTAAGAAAAAAATTGAGTTCAAAAGTTTTAATGTGTATCTGTTTTAAAACAAGCGGCTGGAGGACGGCGGAAGATGGCGGAGGAGAAGCTGGAATCTGAACAAGCTCTCGCATAGAAAGCAGTTTTAGAGTTCCAGTGAAAAGTCCTAAGCCAGAGAATCACACCAAGTGTGCCATCACAGGACAGAGAGTTAGACAAGAGAGGGAAGCCAAGACAACAAGACCCATCTGAACGCTTGCTAGCAGCCGCCGCGGCGGCAGCAGGGTCGCGGTGGCGATCGCAGCCTTACCTGAGCGCACACACAGAGAGTCCGGGATGAAGGAGCCAGACGCAGCGGGCGAGCGGATTCTACTCAACACCAGCAATAACCAACAAGGAGCAGACATCTTCATCCTGCAGTTTGCAGACCAGAGACGACCCAGGATCCAAGACTCGGCGTGAGTAGAAGCCCGACGTCCTCACTCTTTCTCAGGGAGCAGAGGAGGGAATGCCACCCTCCCCCCCCCCCAGCACCGGTGATCTCCATCTTGGATATTGATAAAGCTCGGAGGAGCTGCCAGCTCCAACTCAGGCCCTGGAATTAAACGAGTCATTTAGCAGCTCACAAGAACTTAACGGCGAAGTGACCTGCCAGACTCAGCTCCATCCAGGGAAAAGTCACCCAGCTCAGGCACCAGCCATTGGAGTGGCTTTCCTCACTGGGTAACCAGAGCCAGAGGTTGCCCCTCCCTCTAGCAGCCTCAACAAGCAATTGAGAAACAGAAACCCTGAGAATGGCTCCAGGCTGGGTTCTGTGAGTTTTTTTTTTTTTTCTTCACAAAATAGCCCCAGGGAAAAGCTACTGATTGGTGAAAGGCCTCAACTCTACCCAGAAATTAGCCTCACCACTGCATCCCCCTCTTTTGTGACTCTCAAAGCAGATCTGCCTCCCATTAAACTAATCTGGGGGGAGGATCTCAAAATCTTGGGTAAAGCAGAGTATTTTTCTGCCTGTTCGAACAAACTGACTTAAGAAACCAATCAAGCCACAGGACCTCAAGCTGACCAGAGACTCCAACAAGAGGCTGGTTACAGACTAAAGGGAGATACAGGATTCTTCCCACCCCTCCCCCCCAAAAAAATCAAAGAACTTTTTTCTTTTCTTTTTTTTTTCTTCTATTCTTTCTTTGTTTTTGGTACTTTACATATATAATTTTTTTTCCTTTTCTAAAAATTTTATTAGTATTTAATTTTTGCCTTTTTTTGAAAAAATAATTGTTTTCTAGTAACATTTTTTCCGCTTATAATTTTTATTTTAGGAATATGTGAATGTGCGGTTTCCTTTCTTTTCTTGTCTTCTTTCTTTTTCTCTTTCTTTCTTAACTATCTTTTTTTTTTTGACGGGCTCTACTGAACTTCTGATCTTTTTTTTCTCCCTTGATTATCCTGTTCACCTATTCCTCTCTCGTGATCTTCTTTATGTGACTTAACTCTTGTCCTGCACATCCTCAGATAAACCTGTAGTTAACTAGTAGACTCTATCCCCCATTGTGTACACACTTAATCCACAAATTTATTACTCAATTCAAAACCTCTGAGACTTAAATTCCTTAATAGCAGTACTACCTCTTTATACCTATATAATATTTTAAGCATTTTTTTAAGTTTTTCACTTCTCCTCTATGTCCCTTCCCTTTTCTTAATATACTCACATTCCTCTCTAAATAGATGGTCTTTTAATCTCCATAATAATATTAATTTTTACGTTTCTATTTTTTTCTGGCCTCTTTTCATTTCACTTTCCCTTTCTTCTTTTTCTCACTCTCTCTACTTGCATCCTACCCAACCTATTTCCTGCATTGGGATTAGGACATAGTTAACTCTCCCTGTGCCCCCCACACCAATCTATTCCTATTTTTTACCCACATCTCTACCTAACCCTAATAATTTCTGGTCTTCCAAATTCTTCTCTGCGATTCGAAGCCAATTAACATATAGTTGTTTGATGTTGAATAGATGTATCTGTTGAACTAGATTGTACCTGTAGACTATTGACTGTACAAAAGCAAACTTTGATTGATGTTGCCTTAAGATAGTGTTCTAGCACAAAACTGGTGCTATTTTGATCTCAAATGGGCATAGTAACCCGGAAAAACACAAGAAAAATGGCAAATCCGGATATCTCAATTCCCAATTGTGATAATCAGGGGTTAGAACAGATAATGAATAATCCAGAGGAGAGTTCCCAAAGAGAACTGCAGGAATCCCATGAACGGAAGGAAAGAGAGCTACAGGAATCCCACGAATGGGAGGAAGCTAATCAAAGAGTAATACAGGAATTGAGAAACCAGGTAGAGAACACACAAAGATCTCTAAAGGCAATCATGGAATCCATTAACAAAGAGCTGAAGGAAGTCAGCGAGACCACAAAGGGAATCCTGAATGGAACCCAACAGAAGGAATGGGAGTCCAAAAAAACCACAACCAATCAACTAAGGGATTTGAGAACAAACACTGAACACCAAATTAAGGACGTAAAGAAATTCATACAAGACCTAAAACAGAGCTTCAACAAAGAATTTGAAACCAACAAAGCTGACCAACTAGAAGGAAAAGAGATTAAAAACAAAGTAGAGAGTCTTGACAGCAGGTTAGACCATGCAGAAGATCGAATCTCAGGGATTGAAGACAGCCTAGATATTATAGAAAAAGAATATACAACCATCCAAGACAAGTCCAAGAAATATGATACATCTATCCAACACCTGGAAGACACCATCAGAAGGCCGAATCTAAGGATAATGGGTGTAGAGGAGCACCTAGAAACAGAAGTTAATGATCTAGGAAATTTGTTTAACAGGATCCTAGCAGAGAAGTTACCAAACATACAAAAAGATAGGCCTATTCAGATACAAGAAGCTTTTAGAACCCCAAATAGACCAGACCAGAATAGGACATCCCACAGTCACATTATAATCCACACAGAATCAACTCAGACCAAGGAAAAGATCCTTAAAGGCGTCAAGGAGAAAAGGGTAATCACCTATAAAGGGAAACCTATTAGAATTACCTCAGAATTCTCAGCAGAGACAATCAAAGCAAGAAGAGGCTGGAATGACGTATGCCATGCCATAAAAACAAACAACTATCAACCAAGAATACTGTACCCAGCTAAACTCTCCTTCAAAACTGAAGGCCAAATAAAAACCTTCCATAGCAAAGAAAAATTGAAACAATACATCTCCACCAAACCAGCCCTACAAAAGATTCTTAAAGATGTCCTACACATAGAAAACCAAGACCGCAATAAAGGCCAAGAAATTGCACCCAAACTGAGAATCCAAGAACCATAGGAAGAACCCAGTTTTTGCAGCCCCCAAGAAGGTGAATAATATGGCAAGAACTCCCAAATACCTATCAGTTCTATCTCTTCACGTTAAAGGACTGAACTCTCCAATTAAGCGACACAGACTGTCTAGTTGGATTAAAAAACAAGACCCTTCTATCTGCTGTCTTCAGGAGTCACATCTTGTCCGTAAAAACAAACACATTTTCAATGTTAAAGGCTGGAACAAAATCTACCAAGCAAACGGCCCCCATAAGCAGGCGGGAATTGAAATCCTAATATCAGATAAAATAGACTTCAAATTAAAATTCGTGAGAAGAGATAAAGTAAGTCGCTACATACTAATTAAAGGATCTCTCCTTCAGGAGGATATTACAATTCTAATTATCTATTCGCCAAACAATGAAGCACCCAAATTTATCAAAGACACACTACTTTCCCTCAAATCCCATATAGATCCAAGGACATTAATTATTGGGTATTTTAACACACCACTCTCCCCACTAGATAGATCAACTTGGCAAAAACTCAACAGAGAAACCGCAGATCTAAACAGCTGCATAGATCAACTAGACTTAACAGAAATCTACGGAACATTTCACCAAGCAGCATCAGAATACACATTTTTCTCAGCAGCACATGGAACGTTCTCTAAAATAGACCACATTTTAGGCCACAAAGCAAACTTTTCTAAATTCAGAAACATTGAAATTATACCTTGCATCCTCTCTGACCACAAGGGAATAAAATTAGAACTCAACACCAAAAGCCACCAAAGAAAGTCCGGCATCACATGGAGGCTGAACAACACACTGCTGAATCAAGAGTGGGTCATGGAAGAGATTAGAAAGGAAATTAAAATGTTCATACTATTCAAAAAAATGAACACACAAATTACCATCTCCTCTGGGACATAGCAAAGGCAGTACTCAGAGGCAAGTTTATACCTCTGAGCTCCTACATCAACAAATTTGAGAGATCTGAAATGAACAATTTAATGACACATCTAAACCTCCTTGAAAAAGAGCAGCAAGATAAATCCCAATCCAGTAGATGGAAAGAAATAATCAAAATTAAATCAGAATTAAATGAATTATAATCCAAAACTCTATAGAAAGAATCAACAAAACAAAGAGTTGGTTCTTCGAAAAACTTAACAAAATTGACAGACCCTTAGCAAATCTTATCAGAAAAAGAAGAGAACACACCCAAATTAATAAACTCAGAAATGAGAATGGAAACATCACCACAGAAACAACCAAGATTCAGAACATTGTAATGGAATACTTCTCAAAACTTTATGCTAATAAGATTAAGAACTTGACAGAAATGGACCTTTCCCTAGCAAATATTGACATGCCAAAACTAAACCAAGATGAGTTAAACTATCTTAAGAGGCCTATATCAAGCACTGATACAGAAACAGCAATAAAAGACCTCCCAGCTAAGAAAAGTCCAGGACCAGATGGTTTTACAGCGGAATTTTACAAGGCCTTCAAAGCAGAGCTCACACCAATACTCCTCCAACTCTTCAATGAAATTGAAAGAGAAAGCTCACTACTGAACACATTCTATGAAGCCATCAGAACCCTCATCCCAAAACCAGGCAGGGACTCATCAAAGAAAGAGAACTATAGACCCATTTCTTTGATGAATATTGATGCAAAAATTCTCAACAATCGACTTTAACAATTCATCCAAAAAATCACACACCTTGATCAAACAGGATTCATTTCAGGGATGCAAACCTGGTTCAATATACGCAAATCAATTAATATTCATCACATCAACAGGAGCAAGAATAAGATCCACATGGTTATCTCAATAGATGCAGAAAAAGCATTCGACAAGATCCAACACCCCTTCATGATGAAGGTTTTGGAAAAATTAGGAATCCATCGAACATTCCTCAATACAATAAAGGCTGTATATGACAAACCTACAGCCAGCATTGTACTCAATGGTGAAAAACTAAAGCCATTTTCTTTAACTCAGGAACAAGACAAGGATGCCCACTCTCTCCACTTCTCTTCAATCTAGTATTAGAATGCCTAGCTACAGCAATAAGACAATATGCAGACATAAAGGGGATCCAAATAGGGAAAGAAGAAATAAAACTCTCCCTCTTTGCAGAAGACATGATCTTATGTTTAAAGAATCCCATAGACTCCACTCCCAAATTACTCAAGCTGATTCAAAACTTTGGCAAAGTAGCAGGTTATAAAATTAACCCCCAAAAATCAATGGCTTTTCTGTATGCCAACAATGAGAAAAGTGTGGCTGAAATTAGGAAAGGAACTCCATTTGTAATAGCCCCACAAATAATAAAATGCCTAGGAATCAACTTAACTAAAGAAGTTAAGGACCTCTATGATGAAAACTTTAAAATCTTGAAAAAGGAAATCAACACAGAACTAAAAATATGGCAAAGCCTCCCATGCTCCTGGATTGGAAAGTTTAACATCGTGAAAATGGCAATACTTCCCAAGGCTATCTACAAATTCAACGCAATACCTATCAAAATTCCAACCTCATTCTTCAAGGAAATAGAAGAGGAAATCCAAAAATTCATATGGAACAATAAAAGACCCCGAATAGCAAAAACGCTCCTCAACGGAAGAACACTGCTTGAGGAATACCAATACCAAATTTCAAACTCTACTATAAAGCCATAGTAATCAAAACAGCTTGGTATTGGCATAAGAACAGCCCTCAGGACCAATGGAATAGAATTGAAAACTCAGAAATGAACCTACAGAACTATAGCCATCTAATCTTCGATAAGGGAGCTAAAACAATAGAATGGAAAAAAGACAGCCTCTTCAATAAATGGTGCTGGCAAAATTGGTTAACTACATGTAGAAAACTAAAGCTAGATCCTTATATATCACCCTGCACCGGAATCAACTCCAAATGAATCAAAGACCTTGAACTCAAAGCAGACACTCTGAAAACATTACAGGATGGAATAGGAGAAACCCTAGGTCTCCTTGGCTCATGCCGAAATTTTTTGAATAGAGACCCTGAAACACAACAAATCAAGGAAAGGTTGGACAAACGGGACTGCATAAAGTTGCAGAGCTTCTGCAGGGCAAATGACATAGCTAGCAAGATCAATAGAAAGCCCACGGATTGGGAGAATATCTTTACTAGCCATACAACGGACAAGGGGCTCATATCTAAAATATACATGGAACTCAAAAAATTAAACCCCCCAAGAACAAATCCTCAAAGAAACAACTGCCTAATAAACAAGTGGGCGAAAGACTTAAAGAGAAACTTCTCTGAAGAAGAAAGAAGGATGGCCAATAGACACATGAAGAAATGTTCAACATCCCTAGGCATAAAAGAAATGCAAATCAAAACAACATTGAGATACCACCTCAGTCCAGTTAGAACGGCAAAAATCAAGAACTCTAACAACAACAGATGCTGGAGGGGATGTGGACAGAAAGGAACCTTACTTCATTGTTGGTGGGAATGTAAACTTGTTCAACCACTTTGGAAAGCAGTATGGAGGTTCCTCAAAAGACTTCACATAGAACTCACCTATGACCCAGCAATCCCACATTTGGCATTTACCCAAATGTTTACAAACAAGACCTCACTAAAGCTACCAGCACAACTATGTTCATTTCAGCATTATTTACCATAGCTAAGATATGGAACCAACCCAGATGCCCCTCAGTAGATGAATGGATCACGAAAATGTGGCATATATACACAATGGAATTCTATGCCGCCATCAGAAAGAATGACATTGCCCCATTTGTTAGGAAATGGAAAAACTTGGAAAAAATTATATTAAGTGAAGTAAGCCAGGCCCAAAGAAACATAGGTCCCATGGTTTCCCTTATTTGCAATATTTAGTATATATATGAGTCAAGCGGAAAAGGTCAGATAATGTGATGTCAGGAAAATGAACCCTTAGACATGTATTTTAATGTTTTTTCTTTCATGCATGTGTTTCTAACGCATTTATAAGACTATCTTTTTGTTGCTTTGTATGTCCCTCCCCCACAGTATAACCCCTGCTTTCACTATATTTGATGTCAGTATAACTTGTGGAGGAGAGGGGGAAAAAACAGTTGTTTAAGGATACAGGTCGACCTGATGCAACAAGGATAAGTATAAGTTGTCATGTCCAAAATGAGCTTTACAACGTCGGTTGGGGGGGGGAAGGCGGGGGAGGAGAAGGGTTGGGATTGGGGGGAAGGGGGGAGGCTGGGAAGGGATGTGAATGGTAAACCAAAGGAGGAGGCTGCAATGCTTGGTAAGAAATGTACGCATTATCCTGCCCATGTAATTGTAACCCCTCTGTACAGTATGTTCGCAAATAAAATTAAAAAAAATAAAAAATAAAAAAATAAAAAAAGAGTTCTGCCTTTTAAAAAATGATGCCATATCTCATAAAACTATAGTTGATATGATTATAAATTTCAAGAATGAGACCTAGACTCTTTGCAATCACATTTGGGTTCAGGGCACATTCCATACATGGCATCTCATTCCAAAGAGAGGATAGGGCCCCACTTCATACTAATTATCTGGCCACATTAGAATCTCCTCCTCTTATGATAAAAGCTTTGGCTGACTTTGAATGAAACACTTCAAAGTTTCCTTTTCATAAGATTTTTGAAATCTTCGCCTGTTGAGACTGTCACAGCTTGACATGCTTGTACATTTGTCTTCCTTTCTGGAAGGCTGCCTCTAAGCCTGGACCTGAGATAATCTGAAAGCTGTTCTACTGATAACACTTTCTTAAGAAGAAGAAGAAAGACAGCATGTTGTCATAAAATAGGGGGAAAATCACTGTATTGGGTCCAGGAACATTTTCTTTTCTTTCTTTCTTTTTTCTTCAGGGCTTGTTCCTGAGTTTCTTTTGCTCAAGACTAACATTCTATCACTTGAGCCACAGCCCCACTTCTGGTCCAAGTTTTGTGGGCAACATAATACCAGATCCTGAGTAGAAAAAAGGATTGTGGTTGTTGGGCATGTGTCAGAAGGAGATTTCAATGTAATAACTTACAAAGGCACAGACAGGACCTAGGGAAGCCAGCAAAGGGTGATGTTTCATCATGGGCTACCTGCTGTGAGAGAGCTACTGGTACTCCAAGTACCAACAGGACCAACCACATAACAGGCTATGGCTTTTCATAGAAGACCCAACCATACTATTACCACTCAACACAGAAGCAGCTCCTTAATGCTCCTTAAATGCTCAGCTTCACATCCTTCCCATGCTCTCAAGTCTTGCCTGTGTTTCGGACTGGGCTTGAAGCCAGGAGGCCAGGAGGTCCATTGTCAGTGACTAGAGAAGTCAGCCTCCTGGGCTGCCAGAAGGGAGGAGGAAGAGGTAGGCTCCCAGATCACACAGAAACTGCCATCTTAAGGGCTGCATGGAGGACTGAAAGAGAATTTCCTTTTCTTCTCTTGAAGGAAGGAACTTTAGATTTATGTGGTGTAGGTATAGTATAATAAGGCAAGATGTACTAAACCTAAGGACCTCAATGAGTCATATCTTCTTTGTTTTAGGTGTTATCAAGGTTTTAAGAATTTAGATCCACTTTGTACAGACGCTGTGAATTCACTGGTTTTTTGTTGTTGTTGTTGTTGTTGTTTGTGGTTTGTTTTTGTCGGTTGTGGGGCTTGAACTGGCACTGTCCCTGAACTCCTCAGTTCAAGGCGAGTACTCTACCACTTGAGCCACAATGCCGCTTCCAGTTTTCTGGTGGCTAATTGGAGATAAGAATCTCCAGTTCTTGTCCCGACTGGCTTTGAACCACGATCCTCAGATCTCAGCCTCTGGAGTAGCTAGGATTATAGGTGTGATCCACTGGTGCCCATCTGTGAATTCATTTTTTAACTGATATATGTAAAGGCAGCAATAATAAGTGTTTAAATTGATCGTATCTGAGAACTGACCATGTCAACCCATATGCCAAATATTCAAATAAAATGCAAAAACAAGAGACCCCGTGTCCTACATCTTGAATATACATTTTTATAATTTGGGAAAGGGAAGGGATATAACAAAATGCTTAAATAAGGACACAGGTTGACCCATTGTAACAGCGAGATGTACAAGACACTATGTTGAAAATGAACTTAGCAATTTCAGGGGAGGAAGGGGGAGCTGGGAAGGTGGGGAGGGAAGGGAGGCAACAATGCTCGATAGGAAATGTACTCATTACCCTACTCATGTAAATGCAACCCCTCTGTACAGTATTTTTACAATAAAAATATATATAAAAAAAAACAAGCAGCCAAGAGACAATGAGTGATACTTGGCCTTAAGATTTTAAGGGAATTTTTTTAATGTAACTAAAAGCTAAAATATAAAATTATAAAAGAGATTAATAGGAGGCTTAAAAATAGGAATGGATTTTTGGATATAAAGTTTAAAAGTAAAATTGTTCTTAACATTTGTCTCAAAGTGAGAAAATTAGGATTACCAAAATAATTGCTTAATTGCTATTCCAGTTTGCTCTTATAGGTTTTTTAAATTTCCAGCAAGCCAAGAGCAAAGCACAGAGGATTCTTATAAATTTGTAAGATGTAACTTTGGCTCTTAACAAGTTTCAGGTAAGAGCATGCTTAAAAGCTACTTCTATGTTGACCACCTTGTTGCTTTTAATTGGAGTAAAGTGGCCTTTTATAAGACTCATTGATCTGCAAACTGGTTCAAAGCCAGCCCAAACAGAAAAAGGTCCCTGTGAGACTGTCACCTCTATTCAGCCAACAGAGTGCTGAAAGAGCAAACAGAGTTGCTTTGGGACTCATAGTGGCAGAGTGCTAGCCTTGAGTTGTAGAGCTGAGGGACAGCACTCAGGTTCAAGTCCAGTGACCAGCTAAGGGAAATGCAAATAAGGCATTTATCTCAGTATAAAAAAAACATTCCTGGGACAAGAGCAATGAGGATTATCCATAGGCAGTAAGCCACTTCTTGGATGGCAAAAATGTCAGATCTTAGAGTCATTTGTGTGTGGCCCTTCAAAAATTGGTCAGAGCCAGGAGGTCATGGAAAGATAGTTTGTAAGAATGCCTAATATCCATGACTATCTACCTTGTAGAGACAGGAACTTGTCAGTAATCTGTGATAGTACTAAAAAAGCTAAAGTTTTAAAATGTTGGGGATGGTTTAAATCCCAACCCCTGTATGTGCCAAAAGCCCTAATTGACAGTAACTTTTGAGCTAACCCCAGCTACATAAAATTTAGCTGTTCAAGAAAAAAGTTTTTAAACCTGAAAGTGTGTTTCTAATTTTATTATGGCTCCTCCTCTTGCCGGGGAGACTAACAAACATTGTATTGCCCATTCCCTACACTGCTTTGCCACTATGAAACTTCCTAAACATAGTAAAACTGATAATGGTCCGGGATATGTCGGACAAACTTTTTGTAAATCTTACCAGATTTTTCACTCTACAGATATTCCCTATATTCCTCAAGAACAAGAAATTGTTAAACAAGCCAACGGGCTGTTAAAACACCAAATTTTTAAATTAAAAGGGGGGAATTATACCCCTTCTCTCCTGTTAATATTCTTCTCATGCATTATTTGTACTAAATTTTTTAAGTTTGGATTGTAATGGCCATTCCACACCACAGTGACTTTGGGAAAAAAAGAAAGCAAAAAGCTTTTGCCCAAGATAAGTGGAAGGATCCTTTAACAGGTGATTGACACGTGCACGATCCAGTTTTAACCTGGGGCTGAGGACATGTTTGTGTTTTTTCGCAGGAAGAAAGTGAATCCCTCTGGTTGCCTGAGCATTGCGTTAGGATTGTGGAGGCTCATTCTGATGACACAAACCCTGACACATTGGGCTTACGTGCCAAATCCCCTGATTGTGCACCCTACAACTTGGGAGGGAGTTGAAGTACTCATTCACATCAATAGATCAGCATACAGTACAGCCCCTGATCCCTTCATCCAGCACACCAAGATAGAAGATACCTCAGCTTCAGACATTGGAACTCCTTTTTACTTTACCATCAGCTTTAAAGGCTCCATTTCAGGCTGTATTATAATGCTATCCATGACTCATAAAATTTGGATCCCAGGCAAAAATCAAATGTACAATATAGAGATGACATCTATACCAACTGGGTAACCAGTTCATGCAAATTTTACTCCATCCTATATGATACCCCGTTGCATTAATTCTTCACAAATAGTAGTATCTACAGGAAAGTCTCATCCAATAAGGTACAGGCATGTGAAGCTATTTGTTACCAATATTTCTGGAACTAACTTTCAATTAATGGACTGGTTTAGAGCTAATCTTACTAATAAGTACAATTTTGGACTGTGGTGGATGAATGGGCATCCTCAACATCATGTTTGGATGCTGGTGGCTGCACACAACAACATAACCTGGTCCAATTCATTCTTTTTAAAAAATATTATGAGTTGTGTGTCCTCACCCCATGTCATTATGTATAGACCATTCAATTTCTCTATAGGAGCTAATTATTTTAATGTCACCTGTTCTAATTGTTCTTTTACTAATTGCTTGTATAGCGGCATAACTGAATCCATACTTATTGTTAGACAACCATCTTGTTATGCTTCCTGTAAATATTTCTATAATTTGGTATAAAGATTCTTGCATTCAGGTGTTAAGACAATTGAAAAAACTAATGTGCCCTCATCGATTTGTTGGGCTACTTGTAGCTGATGCTTTGGCTTTTATTTTGGTAGCTGCCTCTGCAGCAGCAGCTGTTGTGGCACTAAAACAAAATGTACAAACTGCCCATTATCTTAATCAGCTTGCTCATAATACTACACAAACCCTACCTCTGGACTCTAAAGTGGCAAAAACTGCTAACATAAAACTGTTTAAACAGTTTCAACACTATATCACTTCCCTGACTTATGTTACAGGATTGCTAATGTCATTGCTTGGCCTGGGAATGCTTTTGCTGATGGTGTTTCTATGCCTTCCTTGTATTATACGTGCACTGCAAAACTCTCTTACGAGTTTAAACATACAGCTACATAAGATCAAGCTCTATGTAAATGAATTCCCCCGAGAGGAACTGTAGCCAGAGACGGGTAAGAGGGGGTGCCAGTCTGACCAACCTAAGACAGGGCCTTTGGCTTTGCTCTGAAAAAGTTCCGGATGACGGTTAAGGCAGACAAGGTTATCCACCCAGCCAAAGACAGGCGGGTTCGCTTCTTCAAACAAAGATAGGGGAGATATTGGAAGTCCACAGTAAAGCTCTAAGGTCATCTTGACCCCTGTGCTCATTTAAACGCACACACAAGGAACTGGCTTTCATGAAAAACACCAGGTGCCCGGGATTGCTTTGCTATGTCTACAGAACTTGTTTTACTTTCTACCAGTTGACCTTGTCTTGTTTTTACTGCACTTTGTTTTTATTAAAATTAGCTCTAGTTGGTAACCTTATGTTAACTCTTGACTTCTAATAGTATATAATAGGAAAAGTTAAGAATAAATGGGGCTGTAGTCTTGAGCTGCAGAATTCCCTACCCCATCCTTTTTCTTATGTCTTTATTTTTCTGCATCCTAGCCCCCTAATTCAGGATTCCCTTTCGTTGCCGACAGGCTCTGGCACAATGGAATTCTATGCCTCCATCAGAAAGAATGACATTGCCCCATTTGTTAGGAAATGGAAAGACTTGGAAAAAATTATATTAAGTGAAGTAAGCCAGGCCCAAAGAAATACAAGTCCCATGGTTTCCCTTATTTGAATAACTAGGATATGTCTGAGACAAGCAGAAAAGATCAGATAAGTTGATGTTAGGTGAAATGAACCCCACGATAAGCATTGAATTGTTTTTTTTTCTTTCTTGCAATTGTTTGTAACATATTTATAAGATGATTTCTTTGTTGTTTTATATGTCCCTCCCCCCCACAGCATAACCCCTGCTTTCATTGTATTTGATGTTGCTATAAGTTGTGAAGAGGAAGGGCAAAAACAAACCGTTTAAATAGGGATATAGGTGGACCCATTGCAACAATGAGATGTACAAGTGGTTATGTTGAAATACGAACTTTACAACTTTGGTCGGGTTGGGGGGGAGATGGGAAAGGATGGGAAGGGGAAACAAAGGAGGAGTCAACAATGCTTGATAAGAAATGTACTTATTACCTTGCCCATGTAATTGTAACCCCTCTGTATGGTATTTTCAAAATAATTTTTTTTTAAAAGACAAAGGCTGGTTCAATTCATTGTTCTCTCTTATGGGAAAATGGTATGCTAGGTGTGGGAACAGATTCAGACACAGATTAGAAACTTGCAGTAAGAAGTGAGTAAATTGTAGGACTAGCACAGTCTTGCAGTCTGGAGGATTGGATGGAAATTATTTGGACGGCATTTCTGCGATGTAAAAATATGTGGATCAAGTTGTAATATGAGGAAAGAGACTGAAAAATGATGCAGTATCCAGTATCCCTACTCTCTGTAACTCACTCATCCCCTAAGCTCTGGGTCTGATTCCTCCATAGTCCCAGCATAAGAGGGATTATGACAATGATCTGAGAACAACCACTCAGGATCACTTGGTGATTGTAATTATGGGATGGATGACATTGTCTTGAGCAGTCTCCAGTACAACTGTGGAGGCACCCAACTAGAGCTAATCCTAGTGAAAAGCCCAAGTGGGCAGGTTTGATGGGGAGGGCAAACAGGAGCTGGTGCTGCCCTGCTCCCCAAGTAGATATGTAGATGGGGGAGGACTGTAAGAGCAGGTCTGGGGTGACTCCACCCACTGTGTCTGGATCACAATGATCCCACAATGCATACCTGTTTCTAGCTGACCAATAAGATACAAGAATCGAGGCCACATCCACATTCTGTGCTGCCTAATACCACTGTCATTTTCCTCTATTGACTCATACCACTACTAGCAGGTGTAGGAAGTAAAGGTGCTATGTGGTGACTGAGTGAATTTTAGAGCTCCTGTAGTAAGTGGGTGATTGCAAGAATAGAAGTGATTTCAGAAAGCTTGGGAATATGATCCCTCCACCTTCCCCATCCCAGTGCTGGGATATCTAACCAAACCAGAAACACATGCACAATAAAATTTTCTTTAGGCAAGAAACAACAGCAAGAGTATCTGGAGAGGAATTGACCTGGTGGACCCACTAACACCAACAAAAAGAAAACTGAGAACAGGTAACCTCAAAACAATCATTACTGTGGACTGTAAATCAACCAAGTGTGAGACCAAAGACCATGCAGACCTGGAATCTTCCTCTGGTTCCTTTCCTGCTAGTGTCCTTTCCTCTGACACTGGAATCACTAACAATATGTCAGAAGCCCTACGTCACCCCAAGAGAGTAACCAAAAGATAAACAAATGTAATAAGAGAGAAGGCATGGGTGGAGAAAGCTAGAGACTATGAAAGAATTAATGACCAAATTAAGCCTGGAGAGAGACCACGTTGCAGAGGACTTGAAGTTGGAGAGGTCCATGAGGAAAGACAAGGTTCAACAGATGAACCAACTGAGAGATTAGAAATAGCAATGGGTGTGATAAGTGTTTGACCTAGAGGTAAACATGGTGAAACTTCAATGGCAGTTGGCAGAGCTACCCTCCAGCGGCAGCCTGCAGGACCAACTCAGACCAAGCTACAACTGCCAGCCAAGTCCTATTAGTTGCAGAAGTAACAACAGAAATGTGAGAAGCAGTGTTACATTCAAAGGCAGGAAAACTAGAGCCTCAGTCTCCAAAATGTGAAGCAGCAGGAGCTGCTGTGGTAACTGGAGCAGCAGGGAAAGGCCTGGGATCTGCATAAGCTCTTCAAGACAATGGGAAGATTACACATTAATGAAGCCATGAGATGCACAATTCTGCATAACCTAGAGATCAAAGAGCAGCTGGGCCAGCTGCAGGATGGCTTCCACAGGCTAAGAAACAGAAGGAGGAGCTCTCCAGTGTGCTGCACTCAAAGCTGCAGGTGAAGGAAGAAGCTGGACCAGCAAGAGGAGAAGTTAGAAGAATGGAAAGAGATGGCTGAGTTAAGGAGCCAAGTGGCTCAGAATCTCAGGAGCTTCATGAACAGCTGCAGGAGCTCAGAGCAACACAGGGCCTACAATTTGCAGCTGACCTTAAAGAATGAGGCATTGCTGCAGCACCTGCAGAAGCAGACACAGTTGCTGGACAACGTTGGAGGACCAAGAAGGTCCATCAAAAATTACACAAAACTTTTGATGTTCCTTAAAACCACCAGACAGAAGTAGGAGCAGATATGGGCCCCAGCTGAGCTTTCTGGCTTTCACTAGAGAAGGAGGAGTGAGAAAAAAGGAAAGGGGGTGATTCTACTTGTTGTGACTGTCCTAGAAGACAGACAACCCAAAGACTAGGTGGGATTTTAATCTTTATCCATTGATGAATTAAAGAAGGTGCAGCTTAGCCAGCAGCTGCAGGAGCAACAGACCTACTATGGGTGCCTGGCCAATATGGTAGTCAAGAGCCAGAGAAAGCTGAAGCAGTAGGGTTTCTTCTCCAGGAGTTGAATCCATGGGAAAGGAAGCAGGACACACAAATGCCCAAGAAGACCCTGAAATTCTGCTTCATCCACAAGCTGCCTCGAAAAAGTGGGCTACTAGAGGCAAGTGGATAAACTCCAACATGGATGCAGCCAGCTGTCAAAACCTATCATCACCATTGAAGAGTCCCTAGATTTATATAAAGAACAGATGGAAGTACTGGATGAGCTATATCAGAAGAAAGATGAGAGTGTCAACCATCTCTTCCAGGAGGAGAAGGAGAAGAAGGAGCTGCTATTGCTTTTTACAGATGAAGGCACCTGAGTTTCAGGACAAGATCCTAGCAGCCATCCAGACCCCTGTGGATGAGGGTCCCTCAGACCTCTCAGGCTTCAGGAAGAGGGAAGTTATGAAGAAGCAACAAGATTTTGAAGATTTAAAGCTTGAAGACTATGTGGATCCTGCCCAAGGAGAGGCTGGGGTACCTTGCCTTCTCAAGAACCCCTACTACAGAGCAGATTGTGCTACAACAGCTTGCTATTCAAGCACCTACCTGAGCTTACATGCTTGGGCAATAATGGCTGCAGGACTGAGACAAATGTCAACTTGGAGATCATTTTTGCATGAAGACCTGGAGGCTTCCAGCTGGGGAACGGGCTCTTGTCCTCTAACTTACTTTGTCACAAGAGGACAAGGTGGCATACTCTCAGGCCTAATTATAATGAGTGAGAGAGGGGAGGAGCCAAACATACCAGAGGTTTCTGGGAGCTGGCCGAAATTCTAGAGACATTTAACAGTCCATTCATTACCAGGAAAGGGGCTCAGGTGTAGGTTTCCACAAAGTGTAAATGCTTTACAAAGGAAGTTGGAGAGTGATGGCACAGTTTTATATTATTATATTATGATTATAATAGAAAATGTTTGATGTCACAGTTTAATAATAGTGTATTTTAATTCAATAACATTACATTTTTTACCTTTTATGCAATTATTTGATATTACTGTATTGTATACATTATATCAATCATTTCATGATGTATGTTGTATGTCACTAGCGTCACTTGGCTTTTTGAAAATGTAAAGAATGCTGAGCTGGGCAATAGTGAATTTTCTTTTCTGTATGTTAAAAAGTTACAACGGTGTTAGGGAGATGAAAAAATAATAAAAACCACGGAAAACAAGAAAACATTAATGCTGAAATCCTGGAACAAAGCAAAGATGTGAGATGAATAATTGGAAGTCTAACACAATTGGAGTACAGACACATGGATTACAGAAATGTAATCCAAAAATAAGAATATAGAATTATGAAATATCTGTAGATATGGCATATCTTAATAATTTTTCAGTGAAACCTACTGAAATGATACCTCTTGAATACTATTGTTGAACAAAAAAATAAAATTCAAACTAATATGTTACTTAACTTTGTACAGTGGATTAAATTCTGCAAGTGTGATGATATACCTTTGACTCAGGTAATAAATTGAAATTTCAGAAACAACTATTCAGTATTTAAATAAAAAAGTGACTGCACAAATTGATCTAACTTCCTAATGTATCATCTGTCTTAGATTTTCTGTGTATTAAGTTAAAATCACATTCCTTATGAAGGAGAAAAATAGCTGAACTAACATTAATATCTCCAAAATATTCTTAATTTAAAAAATTCCTTAAAGAAACAGATTAGTGTAAAAATCACCATTGCGCATACTCTACAACTGAGGTGTGAAAAATTAAACAAAATTAATGAATTATATACAGCTCCATATTCATAGCTTTTTAAACAATTACTTTAAAATGTCCTTCATTTTTGAAATCAGTTCAGAATTCTTGCATAAATTAAAATTGGGGAACTACATTACCAATAGAAAATTAATACAGTATTTTTTATGAGATTAGAAGTCTGATGAGAATAAAAATATTGAAATGGCTCAAGTGGTGAAGCACCAGACAAGCAGGAGGCATGACAATTTACAAATAAAAAGACTTGGATGATCATCTAATAACTCCAGAATGAAAACTCAGCTAATTTTTAAAACCACAAGATAAAAAGGCACCTACATTCTGGTGGAAAAGTAATTAATTCATATACAAAAATAAAAGATTCAAAAAGGTAAGATAAAAAAAACGGTTTTCCAATCCTGTTCAAATTTAACTTTCACCTAGCCAAAATAAACACTTGTCACTATCTAAGAAAATTGTAAGAGGCATTTCCATGAAAGAGGAAGTTAAAGGTGTGGTTTCCAGGATGGAAATTCCAACTCCAGATGATATGTAAATCAACTTCCCTAAATGAGAACTCAGGTACACACCCTTTTCTTGGCCCACAGCCCTGAATCAGAGGACCTATTCCTCCTCATTTTGTGAATGGGAACTTTCTTTACACTTTGTTTTTAACACCTCCCCATTGCTGACACATAATATAGAGAAGTCTCTTGGGGTGGTGGTGTTTCTTTAGGTTGACAGTGGCAGTGTGAGTTTTTGGAATGTGGTTAAGAGTACTCTTCTCTGGAGATACACCATTGGCTATTTCCAACTTCCTGTCAGACCCTTTTTCTCCAATGATAAACCACTACTAGTGAAGATTCTATACGTTGGGAACTCTATAGCAGGGAACCTTTCTCAAATGAAGCAAACCATTAATACTGTACTAATTTGAATTTTATGCACAGTAATCCCATTTTGTTATGAAATATGGAGGTAACATAGTAAAACATAACATGTAAAAAATGAAGATAAGATAAAGTAGCAACAATGCAACAACAGAGCCAGAAATATTTAAAAATTGCCATAAAAATAAACCCATGCAAAAATGAGTCCCCAGTGACTGCTTTTCACCATGAAAGAAGGTGGATATCAGAATAACAGCAAAAAACAAAACAAAACAAAACAAAACAAAAAACATTTAATTCAGTGGGCATTGTTGTTTTCCCAGTAATCCTTGCTACTCAGCAGGCTGAGCTCTGAGGATGGCAGTTCATAGCCAGTTCATATAGGAAAGTCCAAAAGACTCATCTTCAATTAACCACCAAAGTGGAGTTGTGGTCCAAGTCGTAGGAGAAAAAAAAAGCAAACGACAACAACAACAACAACAAACCCTCATGAATAGTGCTCATGCCCTAAGTTCAAGCCCCAGTAATTTTGAGAACAAAAAAGCAGTACTGGTTTCAGTGACACAAAGTTCTAGAGCAGACTTTTGATTATTAGATCCTGGGAAGAAAAAAATAGAAACACCTCTATACTAGACCATTGGAGTGTTAAACTTTCTATTAGATTGGATTTTTTAAGTTTCAGTACTAATTCCTAAAAATAAAATAAAATAAAACAAATTGGAATACTTAGAGAAATAGCTGGTAATAATGGAGAAGAAAGAAAATGCAGGGTTGAACATTAAAGATGAAAGAATGGCTTCAGAAAAACTAAGTCATAATTTTTGGGGTAAAAATGAGGAGAACATTAATTCAGGCTAAGAGATTAATAATAACAATGGCAAAGCTCAATTTACCCATTAGGCATACTGAGTGGTTAACAATAGTCAACAATTGTAACAATACAACAGTTTTCTGTCCAGTTGTGATGGTTCTTTGTTGGTGTCTGTTTTTCACTCTATGTACCCAATAATTGTTCATTCATCCTCGCTGTCATTATCATATGAAGATAAAAAATAATGCTTAGCCAGCACCAGTGGTGCAACCCTGTAATCCTAACTACTCAGGAAATAGATCTGAGGTCTCAGTTCATCTCCAATAAACCACTAGAAAGCTGGAAGTGGTGCTGTGGCTTAAATGGTAGAGGCCTCACCTTGAGCTGAAGAGATGAGGTTTCCCTCAGACCCAGAGTTCCGCAGCACTAATGACAATTTTTTTTAAAAAAGAAAAATTTACAAAAAGATTGAGAGTCAATGCCTGA
Organism: Dipodomys merriami; assembly: GCF_024711535.1. NCBI lineage: Eukaryota > Metazoa > Chordata > Mammalia > Rodentia > Heteromyidae > Dipodomys > Dipodomys merriami. Next base: position 816,201 of record NW_027206546.1, on the reverse strand, counting down.
GAGTCAAAGATGCAAACATAGTGTTAGTCTTCTGTTTCTCTGCTGGCAATTCAGATAGGGGATTATGCTTTCAAAGCTAATGGATCAACAGCAAGAAAGGTACAAGATTGATTATAGTAACAAAACCACAAATGGGAAAGATTATGACAGGGACACTACAGAATCTATAACCATAAAGAGAATATTCTGATAGGATAAAATTTATAGCGAATTGAATATTAATAATGTGCTCCTCTTGAAAGTCAATGTATATAGATATATGTATATTTATGTCTATGATAATTTTTAGATCATTCTCAATAACGGCATTGAGTTATTAAATTATATATCAGAATACCACATCATTTTATAATAAAAAGGCATAAATGATATTTGAAATAAAGATAAGAGAAATAGAGTGGAAGAAGAGCTCAGGGACAGATCCTCTACCCTGAGTTCAAGTCCAGCACTGACAGACAAACAACAAGAACAACATCGCAAGGATGAGTCAGTGTAGACAATAGACAAGAGGAAATGATCTCCGAGCCTAGGATCTTTGTTCACTCATAGTCAGGTGATCAACGACAGTCAGGTGATTACTGGTATGATTCAGGCAGGTGATGAGAAAGCTGAGAAGGGCTGGTCTGTGGGAAGACTTAATCCTGATCACAACTCAAGCAAGAGATAATTCTTGTCATCTAAGCTTTGTGCAAAGTGTGAATTGGAAGAACTCAGTCCAGAAGAGCCTAAGAATAAACACAAGTTTCTATTCCAAAAACAAAAGCAAACACAGAGAGGACAAGGGTTAAGTGGTAAAGTACCAGGCCAACATCAGGCCTGACAAATTACAAATAAAAAATTTATTGGATGATAACCTGTTAACAAATACAAACTCAGCTACTTTTGAAGACCCACAAGATACAGTGGATAATGTCAGTAATATGGCCTACAGTCCTGTGGAAAAGTAATAAACGCATAGTTCCATTAAAAAACATACACAGAAGTAAAAAAAAAAACAAAATAAAACAAACACAATAAACTTTTCCAATCCTGGACAAACCTACGTTGCACCTAACCCAAATAACCTAACCAAATTGTAAGAAGTAGGTCCTTGAAAGTGGAAGTGAAAGGTGTCGTGGACAGGATGTAAATTCCAACTCCTATTGATATGTAAATCAGCTTCCCTAAGCAACCTATCACAGACTTCCTTTTCTGGGCCCACCCTCTTTCAGTATAAATAGAGTGGAAGTCTGAGACTCAGGCATTGCTGCAGATCCTATATCAGCAGGCTGGAGGCCATTTGGAGCTTGGATACTCCAGGTGAGGATTAGAGTGAGAAAATCTACTCCTCTTTTAATTCTTCTCTCCTTTGTTTGGTGGTGTTGGTGGTGGTATTGTTTTGTCAGTTGCAGGGATTGAACCCAGTGGTAGGGCAGTGTTGCTGGGTCACTTTGTGCTCAAGACTGGCCATTGTCCCTGGGCTACTTTGTGGTCAAAGCTAGTGCTTTACCACTTGAGCCACAGCCCACTTGTGATTTTGGACTGGTTAATTGGAGATAAGAATCTGTGTCAGGGGGACTTTTGTGGCCGAGCCGGTTTCAAAGCTTGATCCTTAGCTCTCAACCTTTTGAGTAGCTAGGCTTCTATGGGTGAGCCACCAGCACCTCATTAGATTCTAGGAATGATGGACCCTGACACTGCCCAGGCCTTCCAGAAGGAATTGAGATGTGCCATCTGTATAAATACTTTTATAGAGCCAGTCACCCTCGAGTGTGGGCACAGTTTTTGTCGACCTTGTCTCTGCCTCTCCTGGGAAGAGACCCAGATTCCAGCCAGGTGCCCTGTGTGCAGGGGACCCTGCCAGCAGAGAGACCTCAAAACCAACGTGGTTCTGAGGAGCCTGGTGGCCATTGCCAGAAGAGCCAGCCTCAGGCAATTTCTGAGCTCTGAGGAATACATGTGTGGGACACACAGGGAGACAAAGCAGATGTTCTGTGAGGTAGACAGGGCCCTGCTCTGTAGGAGCTTCTCCCAGTCTCAGGAGCACAGGGCTCACAAACACCATTACAAAGATAGGGCTGCTGAGGAGCAGAGGAAGATGATTTCAAAGCAGATGCATGCTGTATGGGAAAAGACTCAAGAAAACCAGCACAATTTACAGGAGAAGAGGAGACTCATCAACAGATGGATTTGGTACGTGAAGCTATTCCGAGGCATGACTAAGGATGTTTTTAGAGTGCTGTTTTTAGAGCTGGGTGTCCAGGAGGAAGAAAGACACCATTCCCAGCTACTGATCAATGAAGGAAGAGCCATGTTACTGGAACTCAGAGAAAGGGAAACCCAAATGCTTCAGAAGAAGCATCAGCTCAGGAATATGTATCAGGAGCTGATCAAAACATACCAGAAGCCAGATGTGGAACTGCTTCAGGATGTAGAGTTGATCCTAGAAAGCTGTGAGTCAGTCTTGTTCTTCCTGCCTCTTCCTCTGAGGCCAGAGCTCAGTGCCCCTCCCATTCCTGGACTGATAGAGAGGCTCAGCCAGCACTGGGTGGAGATTGCCTTCAATGACGCTACGTGGAATCAAGATCTTGGGAGCTGTGTTGGACATGACAATCCCTATGCAGTTTTGAATTCTGAAGAGTCCTTCCACTTTACTGCTTTTGGACGCCAAGTCTTCAGCTCTGGGAAACATTACTGGGAGGTTAGTGTGGATGACTCTTCCACCTGGGCCCTGGGAGTTACTAGGCATTCCTCCATAGAGAGCAACCTCACTGAATATGAGGATCTTTTCCTCCTTTTATTTGTGAAAGAGAACAAGGGTTGTTGTGTACAATAGCAGGCCTGAACTGGCCTGGAGGCAGGACAGATGCTGTCCCAGGTGGGACTTGTCAGGGCACAGTGCAGGCATCCTGCCACTGGGCCCTGGGTCACTGTGGTGAGCAACGGTCACAAGTGGTACCAACCGCCATTTTTGGCTTTAAAAAGGGCTGCTCTCTGTTAATAAATGAGTTTTTCTTCCTGCTTGATTTGGCTCCCCACTGTGTCTGATTGTCTCCTGGGATAAGGGAGGCTAGGGAATGGGTGAGTACTGCACTGACTTTTCCTCGTACCCTGTCCATCTTTCATGGGACAGATGATGTCCCAACACCTAGGTATATCTTTGCCAGTTCTTGGGTTGAACTCAAGGCTTGGGCACTGCCTGTAGCACTCTACTACTTGAGCCATGGTCCCAATTCTGTGTATATGATACCGAGAAATCGTACCCAGGGCTTCCTGCATGATACACAAGCACTCTCTCAATAATCCACATTCCCAGCCCCTCATATTTTTCTCAATGGTAGTTTTTTACATCAGTATGCTGCCATTTTACATCCCCAAGTTTAATTTTCTGAATACTGGTTACTTCTACAAAACCTGATCTTCTCTTCTCCTGCCTGGTTTCTTACTGTTCCTGCATTGGCCTCATAATAAAATCTAAATAAAGGCTGCTGAGAGCGTCAGTGTATCATATAAGTACCCAGGCCTGGAACCTTGGAAGAGAAAAGCCATGGGCCTGAAATGAAGAGAATGAGGCAGTATACACAAGGAGCATATCTGAAAAAATAATGAGTAAATAAAAGGAGAAGCATTGCATAAGGTCTGTTTGCATTCAGGGAGGTAGTATACAGAATAAGTAAGTAGGGCACTGAAAATTTTTTGTGGCATTCTAGTGCTTAAACTCAGGGCCGATGCATTCTTCAGCTGTTTTTCCCAAGACTGAGGATTTACCACTGCCACAGCTACACTTCCAGCCATCTGGTCCTTAATTGGACATAAGCGCCTCTCAGGCTTTCCTTCCTGGTCAGGCCTGTGAATCCTGCTCGTCTTTCTCTCTTAAAGCTGGAGCTCTACTCTCTGGACCACTGTTCCACTTCTGGTTTTCTGGTGGTTTATTGGGGATAAGAGTCTCACAGAATTCCTGCTCCTGCTGAATTTGAACGACAATCTCGTGAAGAGGAATCAAGCGGCTTTCTTCACGAATACACCAAGGAGCCATTCCACACAAACCCTTAGTCTAAATCTCAAGAGGCACTAGAGAAAAAGAGATACATGAAGATGTGTCTATTTTGTTCTAGATACTTAAGGTTGGAGACACACAACACTCATAATTATTAGATCATTTTATAGGAGCAATGAAGACAGTTTGAGGATTGCTCCAGCTTTTGGGCCTCTCATCTTGAGACAACAAAATCACGTCAGCTCAAAGCTAAGTGACAGAACTGGCGTGTCTTGTGGACATTTGCTCCCAATTCCTGTGACACTCATTTCTAACTTTTGGCTTCAAACCTGTGACTGAGAGGAGAAGATGAGGAGAGAAAATCCTTCTTAGAGAAAACAGCTATAAAGAACATTGGGTAGTTAATTTATAAATTCAAACCTTTGGTATGACCTGTTAAGAAGTCAAATTGTCCAGATTAAAAAATGAAGAAGAAAAGAAAGAAGGTGCCAGTGGATTCTAACTGTAATCCCAGCTCCTAAGGAGGTTGAGGTGTAGAGAATCTGAGTTTGAATCCAGCCAGCATTGCAAAATCCAGGACACTGTTATTTCTAAGAGATCACAGAAAAACCCAGAAGTGGGGCTGTGATTCAAAGTTAATGCACTACACTTGAGCAAAAGGAGCTCAGGGACAATGCCTAGGCTCATAATTCAACCCCAGGAACTGCCTCCTCAAAAAATGCCTGTATCTCCATGTTTTTGGGTATGTATGGATGTATTCCTATAGGTGAAGCTGAAGAGTAGTTATGATGAACGGCACAAAGCTAGGAAATTTGTATTCAATAAAATGATTTAGTAACAGAGACTGCTTTCATGACAATGCATAATCCAGGGCTCCCCTCACTGTTCCCAGTGTAGCCTGAGGGTTTCTCTGCATCCCAGGTCTGCTGGAAGAAGTTTCTCTCATTGTCTGGACAGGCAGACAAAATGCCTCACTCCTGTAAAGCTGTGTAACAACTCCATCTGGGTCAGATAGTGAGGAGGATTTGGGGCAGGCTCTGAAGGTCAGGAGAAAAAGATCTCTTTGAACCCCAAACTATCTCTTTCCCCAGTGCTCTGGTTTGATAGGAAGCCTTCATTTGTGCCACCACCTGTGGCAGGCCAAGTCTTGTGCACTTATCCTTCCTTTGTGAAACTATATTCCGGTGTTCAGATACAGTGCTCAAGAGTCCTGCTGGCAGACAACAAGGGGAATGAACTTAATTAAATGTTTCATTGCCTGTGATGATGGGCCTATGATGCCTCTCCTAAGTTTCTGGAAGCTTGGGAAATCCAAGCACATATCTGATATCAGAAAGCTTCCTGTCATCTAGGGCTGGTGAAACTCATCATGTTTTGAAACATTTGACCTCTCCTAGTTGGGCCCTGTGTGGCTAGGTTTTGGGGTTGAACACAGGGCCAGGGTGCTGATCATGAGCTCAGTGGAGAAACCTGGTGTTTTACCATTTTGGGTAGCAGCATCACTTTTAGTCTATCTCTCTCTATATATCTGTGCATGTGTGTGTTTGTGTGAGTGTGTGTGTGTGTGTGTGTGTGTGTGCATGTGTACGCACATGGGCACACAGGGGCACGGACACATACACCATTCTTGGAGGTTGAACTCAGGACCTGAGCACTGTATCTAGTTTCTCTTGTACAATCATAGCCTTCTCCCACTTGAACTACAGAGCCACTTCAGGCCTTTTTTACTGTTGTGGTCCTGAGAGATCTAACCCAGGGTTTCATATTTGCAAAGCATTTTCCCCTTAAGGCACATTCCCAGCCCTAAATTTCAGGTTTGTTAGTTTGTTTCTCTCTTTTCTTATTATTGTAGGAGTTGATGTTTGGGCCTGGGTGCTGTCGTTGAGCTCTTCAGCTCAAGTCTTGTGCTCTACCACTTGAGCCAAACACCATTTCAGCTTTTCTGGTGGCCCATTGGAGCTAAGTGTCTCAAGGAATTTCCTGCCCAGGCTGGCTTTGAACTATGATCCTCAGATCTCATCCTTCAGAGTAGCTAGGATGACAGGCATGAGTGACAAGCACCTAGCTTCCACTTCAGGTTTCTTAGTGGTGAATTGGAGGCAATAGTCTCATGGGAACTTTTGTGTCTGGGATAATTTAGAACCCAGATCCTCAGATCTCAACTGCCTGAGAAGGCAGGATGAGAGACCTCAGCTATAGACCCCTAGGCTGTGGCATCTGCTGCAATCGGGTCCATGGCTCCATGCAGTGGAGTGCTAACCATGAGCCCATGAGGTAAGGGTCAGAGCGTAGGCCCCTATTTCAAGGTTCATGACAGAAAAAAACAAAACGGAACAATTGTCTGAAGTAGACAACTCACTAGTATTCAGTAATACATAATTTTGTCCCTGCCATGGAGACATATCTGAACCTCAATATTCTTGTCTGCATAATCATCTCAGTGGGGAGATCTTACAAGGACCAAATTAAAGAATGCACCTGGTGAAGGACAAAGCACATGGCACTCTTTGCATGACTCAGCACACAGCATCCTGTGAAAGACTCAGAACCCAGCACCCAATGCAGGACTCAGCACACTGCACCTTGTGAAGGATACAGCACATAGTACCATGTGCAGGACTCAGCACAGAGTACCCTATGGAGGACTCAGCACATAGCTCTGTCCCACAAGCTGTCATTAGACTTAGGGTGCTCTAATCAATATCACCATTCTTTGAGGAACATTTCACAAACCACACAAGTTCACACTTGTGTGTTTAGTGGGATTTTTTTGGGTGGAGATTAGTCATGGAGCTTGAGCTTAAAGTTGGGGATATTATTGTTCTAATAACATTTGCACAAGGCTAGAACTCTACCACTTTGAGCCATATTTCAAAGAGTCTAGCAGACTTACTGCCAGGTTTTAAGACCCCAGAGCGGCCAGTATATCAGGGGTTAAGCCAGGGTAAGCCAGGATGATGGGGGTAATCCTTGGAGCTGGGTTGCAGCAGTTTATATCTGGCTAAGACAGGTTAGGTGGCAGCTGTCAGCACTAGACTCCTAGCTTGCTCTGTCATGTGGTTCTATAGTTGCAGTTAGAACATTATACATCTTTTTGGCGGTAGTCCTGGGGCTTGAGTAAGGGTTTTGACACTGTCCCTTAGCATTTGTGCTCAAGGGTAGAACTCAATTGATTGAAAGACAGCAGAACTTCCGGGTTTTCTGTTTATGTGGCACTGAAGAATGGAACCCAGGGCTTCATGCTCACTAGGTGAGCAGTCAACCACCAAGTCCTAGGAGTGAACGAGGTATAAATAGAGATTGATGTATATAAGCATTATATACACAGAAAGATGTCTGTATATTATTAATTTATAGATATTACTACCAATTATTACTTATTAAATTATGTCTCCATTTAATAATGTGTCCCAGTTAACAATTAATAAAGCATTAACTAAATTAATCAATATTTTGTTATTGTTTATCACATATGTACATACAGACATACACATAAATTCATATTTTATAGAATAAGACAGATATCTATATATTATTAAATTATGCATCATGTGTTACTACCAATTATTAGGTATTTATGTTTCCATGCAACTTTTATTCTGGTAATACTTAATAAAATATTAAACTTAATCCACATCATATAGTTTTTGTGTCAAATTTTATCCTAGAATGATTCACTACTAATTCAATGTTTTTATTTATTGTAGTGACAATTCTTCCAACTATGACATTTTTTACATTTATGACATCCTATTACATATAGATTTGCATATATTACATATAGATTTGCATCTGAATTATACATCCTACCTGTCACCAAGCACTTTCCCCAAAAAAGTAAACATGTATCATGCTCGGCTTCCCACTCCAAGATTACATTTTTTGGCAGTAGTGGTATCTAACTCAGGCCCTAGAAGGCTCAATTCATGAATGGCTGACTGTCAGCACAGCAGCCTCTAGCCAATTCAGCTGCCAGGCACTTCCCAGGCCCTGAAATCGAACCCTGTATGTTGATCCCATATTGCGCTTAGTATACATATTCATTTTAGTTTTGTTTTATTCATTTACTTAGCATTTATTTTATTGACTGTTATTACACATGAAATATTTATTACATTTATTACCTAGGATATAGATTTGCCTATGTATGAAATTTCACACCTGATACCCAGGACTTTCACAAAAGGGAAAAACATGTGTCGCCATGGGCTTCTTACTCCATGATTCAATTTTTGTAAGTGCTGGCATCTAAAGTCACAGCCTACAAGGCACAATTCATGAATGGATGAGTGTCAGTATGCCAGCCTGAGGCATATTGAGCTGACAAACATTTCCAGAACTTTAGATCCAGCTCCAGAGTTTGACAAAATTAGAACAGATAGAAATGCAGATGGTAGTACACAAATAAATATTGATTTTTATAGAGTGCCAGAGATGTCTATACATTACTCGGTTAGATAGGCTACATTCCTATCAATTCTTGGGTATTTAGTATACCTCCATGTAATTAATATTATTGTTTTCATCCTTAATTATTAGTTAAATCAACCACTGTGTTGAAACTATTGTGTCCATGTAATTAATAGTATTCTTTGAATGTGTCAAAAATATTCATTAAAATCCATTGGCCTCCTAAAATCACTGTATTTATATAGTAATATTCAGAAACAACTAATTCAACCTTGCCATTCATAATCTTCAATTGGTGTTCCTATGAATAGGAAGGAGACTCTTAAGATCTCCCTCTATTGGTACGGGTCAGGAACCGGCTTCAAACACAGGGCCTATATTTCCATGTTGGCCTATGGCTCCCCTGGTAGCTCACCAGCCTTCAGCAATGCCAAGTTACCAACATTCTTCAACCGTGTCATTCAGACGCAGGATGGTCACCTTGCAAAGAAGACAAATGTAAAACCGGTAGCCATCTGCAAGTTGCCAGTTTTTTGTTTTTTTTTCTGTGTCGCGTTAATTATTTTTTTTTTCTTGTCAGCCTTTGAGTCCCAAGAACCCAGGTTTGGCTGTGGGTCCAGTGGCTGCAACACAGCCTACAGTGATCAAAGCTAAGGCAGAATTGCCATGACCTGAGCTTAAGCTCTGTGCTTGACAAAAGAAACATTACATACATACATACATACATACATACATATGTACATACATTAAAAATATTTTTAAAAATTATGAGGCTCCTTGGCTTAGAACTCAGGCCATTTTTTCTGTCAGGCCTGGTATTTGACCTCAGGGTCTGGGTAAATCTGCAGTACTGTGGGGGATGGGAAAGATCACCATTCTGGAAGAAAAGAAAGTCAGGCCTGTTTCTAGGGCCTGAATTCAAGTCTTGGCACCCAAAAAAATAATATATTTATATATTTTAAGTACATGATTTTATTGACCTACACATTTTTACTGCATACTAACTGCATATTGCAGTTAGGATATTCATTTTGTTTTGTGTTTTGTTTCTTATATATTTTAGTGAATATGATTACACATATAATATTTTTTGCATTCTATTACATAAGACATAGATTTGCCTATGTATTCTACATCATTCCTGAGTCCAAGAAATTTCACCGATAAAGAAACCAAATGGGGCAATTGGCTTTCTCCAGGATTAAGTTTTTGGCAGTTCTGTGACCTGAACTCAGGGGCTAGCAGCCTACTTCATGAGTGGGTAACTGTTAGCATGCCAGTCTGATGCAAGAGAAGTTGGCGGGCAAATTTGAGGACCTGAGATCAACCCATAGGAATGGCCCCAATATATATATATATATGATATATATATGATATATATATATATAATCTAATCATATATATATATGATTAGACTGCAGTGTGTGTGTGTGTGTGTGTGTGTGTGTGTGTGTGTGTGTGTGTGTGTGTGTGTTGTGAGCTGCTTTTGATCAGGGATAGCCGTTTACCACTGGAGCTACACAGCTCTACTTCTGGTTTGGTGGCACTGAAGTTGGACAGGGCTCTCAAGGATTTTCCTGCCTAGTGTGAATTTGACCATTATCCTCCTATTACAGCCTTGTAAGCATCAATGGAGGACTGCTGAGAGCCACTGGTGCCTGCCTAATCATTGGTCTTGTTGTTCTTGGACAGACCCGTGAGTTCCCTATCCTTGAGTTAAAATAGTGAGAGCTGGAGCCCACAATTGGAATCCTGGTCCTGCCAACTCCAAATGGAAGGAGATCTTTAGAAAGTCATTCCTATCTATATGAATACCAAGGGAATGTGATGTATGTTATGATTGAATGGGCAGCTCTTAAATAATTCTAGGATAAAATTATACACAATTATAGGACATTGGTCAATTTTACTCAATATTTCATGAAGCATTTAAACAATTACATTCATTAAATGGAGGCATAATGAAATACCTAAGAATTGGGCGTCACATAGTGTAAAGGTGCCATTTTTTTCTGCTAGGACTGGGATTGGAACTTATAGTCTGGCTAACTCTGTTGCACTGTGTGGAAATGGAAAGCTAGCCTTCTTGAAGTCAAGAAATTCATTTCTGTTCCTTAGGTCTGAAATCGATCCCCAGCACAAGAATACATCCTATTTGTGTACATTTTAAATATATGATTTATATTTACATACATAGGTTGACACCATATTGCATTCAGTGTAGTTATTCATTTTATTTTTTGTTTTATTCAGGTGTTTATGGGGCACATAGGCAGCAAAGATGGTGCTGAGAGGAAGTTGAGTCGGCACAGCCCAATTGTTTACCTTAAAATCTGATTGGCTAAAGCTTAGGCACATGATAGGGTGTGACCTTTACAGTAATTGGTTGGTTCGTTTCCCTCCCCTTCCAGGCCTCACAGTTTTTCCCTTTAAAAGGTGCTTGCTGTGTGGTAATAAATGAGTTCTTGCTTGACTTGACTCCCCATTGTGTCTGAATGTCTCCCAGTCTAAGGGAGACAGGGGAATGGACGAATGCCACACTTACCATTCCCGGGCCCCATCCATCTTTCGGGGGCAAACGAAGACCCAACATGTATTGACTGTTTATTTTATTGACTAATATAGCACATAGAACATTGGTTACATTGATTAAATAGGATATAGATCTGCATATGTATTCCACTTATACCTGACACACAGGACTTTCACAGAAAAGGAAAACGTGTCACCATCAGTTTCTTACTTCATAATTCATTGTTTGGGCATGATGGCATCTGAACCCAAGGCAAACAGGGCCAAATTCATGAATGTGTGTGAGTTAGCATGCCATCCTGGAACAAATTGAGCTGATAGGCAGTTTCCAGGATCTGAGATCCAGCAACAGGGGTTGACAAAATATGAACAGATTGACACGCAGATCATAGTACATTAATAAATAAATAAATTAAAAAAATATATATCTTTACAGAGTGCCAGAATTATCTATCAATTGTTCAGTTATATAGACTACATTCCTACCAATTCTTGGGTATTTATTATGCCTCCATGTAATTAATGTTATTATTTTTATCTTCAATAAACTATTAAGTAAATCAGTGTCCTGAAATTATTGAGTCCCGGTGAGAAATAGTATTCTTTTAATGTTTCATAAGATATTAAATAAAATCAATCAGCCGACTGAAATCATGAAGTCTAATTGTGTACAAGTATCATTCATGAGCATGTCATTCAAATGTGACATCGATAACATTCCATCATTATTCCTGTGGATGGGAATGAATTTCTTAGGATCTCCCACCATCTGGAAGTGGCATGACTGTATTCGAACTGTAGGCTTATGTTGCTGTGTGGGACAATGGCTTCTACAATAGCCCTCAATTAAAAAAGGATATTTAGTTCCTTGGTTTGCAATTCATGACATTTTTTCTGCCAGGCCTGGATTTGAACTCAAGGTCTGGGTATATATGCAGCACCGTGACAGAAGGGAATCTGAACATGCTTGAAGACAAGAAAGTCAGGCCTGTTCCCGAGGCCTGAATTCAAGCCTAAGAGCTGGAAAACATACTCTTTATATACATTTTAAAGATAGGAATTATACTTCCATACACATAGTCAGTCCATATTTTGTTGGGTGTGGTTATTCATTTCATTTCTTGTTTTATTCATTGATTTATCATTTATTTCATTGACTCTGATGACTCCCCTAACATTTATTACATTGTTTACATCCTATCACACCATCCAGATTTGTAAATATGTTCTCCTTCATGCCTGACTCCCAGGACTCTCACAGAAAAGGAAACATGTGTCGCAGTTGGCTTCTTACTCCAAGATTAAATTTTGGCAGTGCTGGGATGTGAACTCAGGGTTTATCAAGCCCAATTCATGAATGGATGAGTGTCATCATGGCAGCCTTTAGGCAATGAAGCTGTGAAGTGGTTCCCAGCTGCTGAGATCCAGCCCCAGGTTTGGCTAAAACAGTGATGCATGTATAGGCAGAGTGTGGTATACAAATAAATATATATTAGTAAGGAGCACCAGAGCTGTCTATCTATGATTGCATGGCACCTACTATATTCCTACCAACTCTTAAGCCTTTATTATATCGCCATTGAAGGAATATTATTGTTTTCATGCATAATAACCTATCAATTAAGTTCAATCAGCATCCTAGGATTATTGCATCCAATTTTAGACTAGACCGAAGCATGAACTACTCTTTCAATTGGTATTCCTATGCATAGGAACGAATCTTTTGTGATCTCTTGCCACTGGTAGGTGTCAGTACTGGGATTTTAACCCGGGGCCTATGTTCACAGGTTGGCCTATGGATTCCCTGATAGCAAGCCAGCCTTCAGTTATGGCAGTTCAGGTCCACTTTGAAGCCATGTTATTCAGACACAGATGGTCACTGTGCAAAGAAAAAAAAATGTAAAACCCTCAGCTCTCTGCAGCTTGCCACTTTTTGTGCTATGCTACATTTTTTTTTCTCCCTGAAAGCCCTCTGGGACTAGGATCCCTGGATTGACTATGGGTCCGAGGGTGCCCCACCCTTGGGCGATTGAAGCTGAGGCAGATTTGCCATGACCTGAGTTCAAGCCCCGTGTTGGCAAAATAAAGAATAAATAAAAGAATTAATTAATTACTTAACTAAATTAAAAAGAAATAAAGCCCTTGTTTTGAATTTCTACCAGTTTTCTTCCCTAACCTGGGATTTGAACTTAGGGTCTTGGTAAATATGTAGCAATGTGAGGGAAAGTGAAGATTTGCCACTACTTGAGTTCAAACCTCATGCAAATCCAAAAATAAAAATTAAGTCACTGAGCTCGGCAGGGGGAGTAGTTGTGGAGATGGGAGGGAAGGAATGGTAGGGGGGAAACAAAGGAGGATTCAACAATGCTCAATAGGAAATGTACTCATTACCATGCTCATTTAAATGTAACCCCTCTGTACAACATTTTTACAATAAAAATGAAAAAAAGTAGTGCTCAGACAAGCATTTTGGGGGTAAGAGAAAGGTTTCTGAATCATGTACAAAATTCTACAGTGTGTTTTTTAAATTTTCATTATGTAACTGAATAAACATAAATGCTTCTATTAAAAAAGTTAAGTCACTGTCTTGGAACTGGGGCCAGTATTTCCATCATTGCTGGTATTGATCTCACCATCCAGGTAACTCTTTTGCACCATGGGTGAAGTCAAAGCTCACTGTCCTTGAGGAAAAGAAATTCAGGCTAGAGTTCCCAGCATCTGAATGAAGGCCCTTCAATGGAAAAATTATTTCTATATATGTGTAATATATGATATATATTTACATATGTATGTTTATTACATATATTATATAATATATATGTTTATTACATATATTTTAATTTTTATTACTGATATTGTATTTTATTTTTTACTTTTCATTTACTTATTGTTCGCTGTATTTAGTATTATTATACACATAATATTTAGTACATTTTTATATCTATTATAAATTTATACACAATAATTTAAGACCTTGACTGTTTTTTCATTAATGTTTTATTAAGTGGTGAAACATGATACATAATTAAATGGAAGCATTTGTCACAGTCTTCACATGTTTAGAGTATCTACCAAGTATGAACTTTGTCTTCTTTATCTTTAGAACCTTCCTATAGGAATTTTTTAGATGATTTATACTCACAAGCCTTTTCTTGGCGATAGTCAAGTTGAAGAATAAATTTGTTAGGTTGGGGCTAGAAATGTGGCTTAGTGGTAGAGAGCTGGCTCAGCATGCATGAACGGTAAGGTTTGAATCCTCAGTGCCACATACTCAGAAAAAGCCAGAAGCTGTGGAGTGGCTCAAGTGGTAGAGCACTAGACTTGAGGAAAAGGAGCTCAGAGACAGTACCCAGGTCCTTAGTTCAAGCCCCAGGTCTGGCAAAAACAAGAGGCCAGATGCCTGTGGCTCACAACAGGAACTTTAGCTTCTCAAGAGGCTGAGATCTGAAGACCACAGTTCAAACACAGCTTAGGCAAGGAAAACCTGTTAGACTCTTATCTCCAATGAACCACAAAAAGACCACATGTGTTCCTGTGGGTCAAGTGGTAGAGTGTTCACCTTGAGCTGAAGGGCTCAAGGACAGTGCTCATGCTTGAGTTTGAGACACAAAACTGAAAAAAGTGAGGGTTAAGCAAAGTCCTTTTCCTTTTTGCTAATTAGAATATACTCTGGAAAAATGATTGTTCACGTACACCAGAATTGGAGTTAGAGCTCAAGGTTCAAGTGTAGTCCATCCATATGCACAGCCTCTCAGACTCTAGCATTATCACCTTGTGTCCAACGGTTCTGAAAGATCCAATGTTGAAAAGCCTAATATGCTGCCCAAGCCCATTGTGATAAGCAGTTGATTTGTAATGCCAAAGTTATTACAGTTCTGAACCTAGGAGAGCACCAGTAGCTCATGCCCATCACCCTAGCTCAGGAAGCCGAAGTCTGAAGATCACAGGATGAAGCTAGCCAGGGCTGGAAAGTCTATGACACTCTGATGTTCAAGAGCTTCCTCTGTCTCCCTTGGTAATGAGAAGTTGCTTTCACTCTAAATTTTCTTAGAGTTCTTGAGTTATAAAAGCAGGAAATAAACATCATTGACAAATCCTGGGTTCAAATGAAGTTCTCAGCTTCCAAGCCCTAGTCCTGTTAGCAGGAAGAACTCCAGTGTAACAATATTTGAAGGCAGAAAACAGTTTCAAAAGCCAGGCTAGGCAAAGAGACCAAGGCCTACAGGATTAGGAGGCAGAATGTACACACTCAACAGGGAAGTGAGCTGCAAAACCACTTCATTCCAGATGCAGCCAGCAATGAGGGGAAACTTGAAACATTTGTCAGAGTTACACCAGGGTCAGGCTTTTCTCAGCCTCTTCAAACAATGACTAATTAACCTTTCTCCCTCAGGTGAAGGGAAACTCAGGCTATCTTCAGGTTAACAATAGAGAGTCTTGCTCTTTGGTCTGAGGGAGTGGGTTTTTGACTCTCCATCTGTCAGATTTGAAGGCCCTTCTTCTACCTCTGCCAGTACATTCACCTTCCTTCATTCTCCACATCATTAATGTAAATCCCCAGTCCAAGGAGAGGCAGGGCCCTTTCTTTTCTGACTCCAAATACCTGAGTTATAACCTGGCTCTGCTCTCTTGACTCTGGGGCCCTCGGCTGCCTGAGAAGTGGGAGACAGTCTTCCTGCTGTGTGGTTGTGTGAAGACCATGTTGGTGTCCTGGCACACTGCAGAAGGCCTCATGACTGGGGAGTGTTCCCTTCTTTCCTCCTGACATCCAAGACCAATTCTGGCTTTTTTTTGAATGTGCTACTGAGGAATCAAACCCAGGGCACTGTCTCACTAATCCACATTCCCAGCCCCCTCGTCCTTTTCTTAATGGTAGTTTTTACATAAGTATAATACCATTTTATGTCTCCAATTTTAATTTTCTGAATACTGGTTACTTCTAAGAAACCTGATCTTCTCTTCCCCTCCTGGTTTGTGACTGTTCCTGCATTGGCCTCATAATAAAATGTAAATAAAGGCTGCTGAGGGTGACCTGCTTTAGGCAGTTGGCTGCACAGATTGTTGTGTATATCTGTTTGTTAACACTCCTGGACCTTGAACTCAAGATCTGGGCACAGTCCTTGAGCTGCTTTACTTAAGGCTAGCCTTCTAGCACTGGAGTCATATGGCTATACTTCTGGCTTTGTTACTTTGAAGTTGGACAGGGCTCTCAAGGACTTTTCTGCCTTCGGTGACTTTGATCATGATCCTCCTATCACAACCTTGTAAGTATCAAGGAGGACTTCTGAGAGCCACTGGTGCCTGCATAATCATTGGTCTTGCTGATGTTCTTGAACGGCCCAGTGAGTTCCCTATCCTCGGGTTGAAGTGCTGGGAGCTGGAGCCCACAGTTTGTATCCTGGTCCTGCCACCTCCAAATGGCAGGAGATCCTAAGAAATTCATTTTTATCCATATGAATACCAATGAAATGTGATGTATGTTATGATTGAATGGGAAATTCATAAATGATTCTCGCATAAAATTGGAAACAATTAGATTATAATACACTGATCAATTTTAATTAGTACTTTATGAAACATTTAAACAATCACATTCATTAAATGGAGGCATAATGAAACACCTCAGAATTGGGTGTCACATAGTAAAGAGGTGCCATTTTTTTCTGCCAGGACTTTCTTTAGTTAATTGTTATATCCCATTTTCTGAATGTAATTTGGTATATGAAACTAAGATATATTATAAATCAATTATTCAAACAGTTTTTTTACCAGAAATGTTTATAGCAATATATAGAGATAAATCCAAATTTTATATATTTGAAGACAGTGCTTGGTTAGCCCTCTTCCCGTATTCCCCATTCCCTTCATGAGAATAATACACATTGTAAGGTAATGCTTAGACTGTTTTGGTCAAATAGGTTGACTTTAAACCAGTTAGTTACTCTATGCTGCGTTTTGTTTACTTTATATCCAGAAAATCTAAATTCTTACTTTATCATTTTCCTTAGGCTTTATACTCAGATTTATCTCTGATGGGTGACGAATAAAGATATAAACATTTTTTAGCAGTGGCTAAATTTAGGCTGTGGAATCTAGGTACAATGCAACTCATGAAGATAGTCTTCATAGGTCGTGAGATCCTGGTTTCAAAATGTTAATCAATGCTTACTGGTGTCATGCTTATTGAGATATCACCTCACTCCAGTTAGAACAGCAAAAATCAAGAACTCTAACAACAACAGATGCTGGAGGGGATGTGGACAGAAAGGAACCTTACTTCATTGTTGGTGGGAATGTAAACTTGTTCAACCACTTTGGAAAGCAGTATGGAGGTTCTTCAAAAGACTTCACATAGATCTCCCCTATGATCCAGCAATCCCACTTTTGGGCATTTACCCAAATGTTTACAAACAAGACCACACTAAAGCTACCAGCACAACTATGTTTATTGCAGCATTATTTACCATAGCTAAGATATGGAACCAACCCAGATGCCCCTCAGTAGATGAATGGATCAAGAAAATGTGGTATTTATACACAATGGAATTCTATGCCTCCATCAGAAAGAATGACATTTCCCCATTTGTTAGGAAATGGAAAGGCTTGGAAAAAATGCTTATGAGATTTTCTGTATTATAAACAGTGGTTATTAGAATGCTTTTGGAATCAACATCATTTCATGGGTTAGGAACAGAAGAGAGACATTATACTCAGAACAAAACTTAAGGAGGTCTCCAAAATTAGTTACCAAGATACACATCATGTAACATAATGTTTGAAAAATGCAAACTAAAGGAAATAATTTATGAAAAAACATGAACATTTACAATAAATACAGAATCACTATGACTGATTTTTCTTTTACCCCAGTTGCAATACGGCTTACATAATGACTTTTCTGGTGATATGTTTAATTAGGTCTTGATATTTAGTTGGAGAAGTTATGTTCTTTCATTTATTCATTTGTCAGATCAAAGAGGAAATGAATTCCATGACAGAGTCAACATCCATAATAATGTTACAGATGTATCCTGCTACTTTGCCAAAGTTTCAAATCAGCTTGAGTAACTGGGGTCTTTTTTGGATCTAAATAAATAAGCATGCAATTTTGTCAGTACTAGAAAGATTTTGACCACCATTTGTTAAGCTATTATTTTCCAGAAAATACTTCTCTCTTTTCATGAGACTTTTAATTTCATTTATATCATGTGTTGATATTCTCCTTTAGATTACCCACATTCAGTCTTCTACAAAGTGTAATTTGGAGTATTTTAAAGTTATATACACTCAAGTACACTGCTCAGATTCTATTATTTGCATAATTTTTCGTGTTAAATCAGTAGGAATTAGTTCTCAATATGGATAATATTGGACTTATTCATTGCTTTTCAGAATTTGTTAAGTATGTTATGATTTTGTTATTTTATTCTTTTAAATACTTGCAGATCTCACTCCACATACAGTCACATTCGTTTTAAACAATTTGATCCATTCAAGAGATTTGCTACATTAGGTTCATCTAGATGAATTTAATTACAAATTAATGCAACCATATTTCTGAGACACAGTTATCTTTATGGCTCTACTCCAAGTTAACATATATTTGAGGTTTTTGTGATTAAAAAAACTGGGCACAACATGTTTTTGTTCCTGGGGTACTTCTACTTTGTTGGTTGTTTTTCCAGTTGTGGTGACTTCAATATATATGTGCATTTTATTTCAATTGTTTTGTGTCAATATTTTATTTCATATAACAGAAATTACAAAAATAGTCAGTGATTTAGAATTATTCCAAATAGATTCTAAGAGAGAAATTTTGTGACAACTGGGAATGGGCACGTCTTCATAGTGGAGGGGATAGCAGAATAACAGACATTATTTGACATGATTTTAATTCTTCCTCCTCTTGCCTCACTATTTCCAATGGTATTACTTCAAAGTCTTTACTGGAAAGAAAATATTTTTGTCTGTATGAACTCAGAATTCTTTATTCAATTGGGACACATTGTACATTTATATTGCATTTTAACTCAAAAATCTTCTTTCCTTCATTTAAAATAACCGTTGTGAATTTATGGTGCTAATGTAGCATCTCCTAATTTATACGAAATGGTCCAAACTATTTTCACTTCACACTATATGTAATATAAAGTGAAATAATAATAATGAGTAATATAGTATGTAATAATTGCCTTTGGAGAAAGTCAATTGCAGTGGGTTTTTGTGAGATACTGAGTAATAGTAAAACATATTTGATTCTATTAAAAATTCCTAGTTACATTTAAAAATTACTCATAGTTATAAATTAATGCTGAACAAATAACATTGTTTATTAGAAAAATCCAGAAGTTTCAATAAGCTTGTTTTTTTAAACTTGTTTTGAATCTGGGCTTTGGTGGCTCATGCCTGAAATCCTAGCTACCCAAAAGTCTGAGATCTGAGGATAGTGGTTCAAAGCCAGCATGGGCAGAAAAGTCTGTGAGACTCTTATCGCCAATATATCTCTTGAAAACTAGAAACGGCACTGTTGCTCAAGTGGTACAGTGTTATCCTTGAGCTGAAGGGCTCAGGGACAGTGCCCAGGCCCAGTGTTCAAGCCCCACAACAGGCAAAAAAAATGGCATGGATTTTTACTTTATTATTTCATGATTTTTATTGTGAAAATATATACAGAGGGTTTAAAATTACATGAACAAACTAATGAGTTCATTTCTTATCAAGCATTGTTGCCTCCTCCCTTGTTTCCCCTTCCCATCCCATCCCATCTCCCTTTCTGCCCCCTCACTGCCTCCTGCGCCAAAGTTGTAAAGTTCGATTTTCGACATAATGTCTTGTACGTGTCATTGTTGCAATTGGTTCACATGTATCCCAATTAGCTTTTTCTTTCCCCTCCCCAAATTATACCAACATCAAATATAGTGAAAATAGAGGTTATACCGTGGGGGAGGGACATAAAAAGCAACAAAGAAATCATCTTTTAAATATGCTAGAAACAACAGCAAGAAAGAAAAACCATTTGAGTCCTTATCCTGGTGTTCATTTCACCTAACATCAACTTGTCTGAGAGTTTGTGTTTATCAATGACATATACTAGTTATTGAAAATAAGGAAAACCATGGTAGCTATGTTTCTTTGGGCCTGGATTAATTTACTTAACATAATATTTTCCAAGGCTTTCCATTTCCTAACAAATGGGGCAAAGCCATTTTTTCTGATGGAGGCATAGTATTCCAATGTGTGTGTGTGTGTGTGTGTGTGTGTGTGTGTGTGTGTGTGTGTGCGTATATATGTACATATATATATATATATATATATATATATATATATATATATATATATATATATATATATATATATATATATATATATATATATATACCACATTTTTTATTGTAAAATACCGTACAGAGGAGTTACATTGACATGGGGAAAGTAACGAGTACATTTCTTATCAAGCATTGTTGCTACATTTTAATCAATCCATTCAACTCCTGAGGGGCATCTGGGTTGGTTCCATATCTTCGGTATGGTAAATAATACTGCAGTAAACATAGTGGTGCTGGTAGCTTTAGTATTGGCTTGTTTGTGATCATTTGGTAAATGCCCAAAAGTGGGATTGCTGTGTCATAGGGGAGCTCTATATTTAGTCTTTTGAGGAACCTCCATATTACTTTCCAAATGGTTGAACAAGATTACTGTCCCAACAACATCCTGTCCAGCTTCTGTTGTTATTACAGTTCTTCATTATAGCCATTCTAAGTGGGGTAAGGTGGTATCTCAGTATAGTTTAGATTTGCATTGCTTTTATAGCTCGGTAGGTCGAGCATTTATTCATGTATCTATTGGCTATCCTTCTTTCCTCTTCAGAGAAGTTTCTCTTTAGTCTTTAGCCCACTTATTTATTGGGGAGTTGTTTCTGTGAGGATTTGTTGTTGGGGGATTTAATTTTTTGAGTTCCAGGTATATTTTAGATATGAGACCGTTATCCATTGTATGGCTAGTGAAGATCTTCTCCCAATCCCTGGCCTTTCAATTGATCTTGCTAGCTCTGACCGTTGCCATGCAGAAGCTCTGCAATTTCATGCAATTCCATTTGTCCAACCTTTCTTTGATCTGTTGTGCATCTGGGTCTCTATTAAAAAATTTCAGCTTGTACCAACGACACATAAATAATCTCCTAGTTTATCCTGCAATGTTTTCAGGGTGTCTGCTTTGACTCTGAGGTCTTTCATTCATTTGGAGTTGATTCTTGTGAAGGGTGATATATATGGATCTTCCTTTAGTTTTCTACGAGTGATTAACCAATTTTGTCAGCACCATTTAAAGACGAGGCTTTCTTCCATTCTATTTTTTAGCTCCCTTATCGAAGACTATGTGGCTATAGGTCTGTGGCTTCATTTCTGGGTTTTCAATTCTATTCCACTGGTCCTGAGGTCTGTTCTTGTGCCATTACCTAGCTCTTTTGATTACTATGGCTTTGTAGTAGAGTTTGAAATTTTGAATTGATATTCCTCCACCACTTTTCCTTCTGTTAATGATCTTTTATGCTATTCACAGTCTTTTATTGTTCCATAATTTTTTGGATTGCCTATTCTATTTTCTTGAAGAATGAGTTTGGAATATTGATAAGCATCACATTGAATTTGTAGATAGCCTAGGGAAGTATTGCCATTTTCACGATGTTGATTCTGCCAATCCAGGAGCATCGGAGGTTTTTCCACTTTCTAAGTTCCATTTTTATTTCCTTTTTCAGGTTTTTAAAGTTTGCATCATAAAGATCCTCTCATAAAATACCTAGGTATTTTATTTTTTATTGGTTATTATGAATTGAGTTGCTTTCCTGATTGTAGCCATGCTTTTCTCATTGTTGGCACACAGAAGAGCCATTGATTTTTGATAGTTAATTTTTCCCCTGCTACTTTGCCAACGTTTTGAATCAGCATGAATAATTTCAGAGTGGAGTCCGTGGGATTATTTAAGTACAACATCATGTCATCTGCATATAGGGAGAGTTTTACATCATCTTTCCCTATTTGGAGCCCTTTTACGTTTGCATCTTGTCTTTTCCTGTAGCTAGGCATTATATTACTAAATTGAAGAGAAGTGGAGAGAGTGGATATCCTTGTCTCGTTCCTGAGTTCAGAGGAAATGGCTTTAGTTTTTCACCATTAACTATAATGCTGGCTGTAGGTTTGTCATATACAGCCTTTATTGTATTGAGGAATGTTGACTGGATTCATAGGTTTTACAGAGCTTTCATCACAAAAGGATGTAGGATTTTGTCAGTGCTTTTTCTGAATCTATTGAGATAACCATGTGGTTCTTTTCCTTGCTCTTGTTTATGTGATGAATTTTATTAATTGGTTTGCATATATTGAACCAGCTTTGCATCCCTGAAATGAATCCTGTTTGATCATTGTGTATGATTTTTTGGATGAATTGTTGACATCGATTGGCCCAAATTTTGTTGAGGAGTTTTGCATGAATGTTCATCAAAGAAATGGGTCTACAGTTTTCTTTCTTTGATGAGTCCCTGCCTGGTTTTGAAATAAGGGTTCTGATGGAATCATAGAATGAATTCTGTAATGAACTTTCTCTTTCAATTTCATTGAAGAGTTGGAGGAGTATTGGTGTGAGCTCTACTTTGAAGGCCTTATATATTTCCGCTGTGAATCCATCTGGTCCTGGGATTTTCTTAGATGGGAGGACAAATTGCTGTTTTTATTTCTATGCTTGATATGGGCATGTTAAGTTGATTTAACTCATCTTGTTTGTTTCGGCATGTTAAGATTTGCTAGGAAAAGCATTTCTGCCAGGTTCTCAAAGTTATTCCCATAATGGTTTGAAATTATTCCCTTATAATTTTTTTGAATCTTGGTTGTTTTTGTGATGATGTTTCCATTCGCATCTCTGAGTTGATTTCTTTTTTAAATTTGGTTGAGTTCTTTTCTTTTTCTGATAAGATTTGCTTAAAGGTCTGTCAATTTTGGTAATGTTTTTGAAGTAACAACTCTTTGTTTTGTTGATTCTTTCTATGATGTTTTTGGTTTCCAATTCATTTAATTCTTATTTAATTTTAATTATTTCTTTCCATCTACTGGATTGGGGTTTATCTTGCTGCTCTTTTTCAAGGAGGTTCAGATATCTTATTAAATTGTTGGTTTCAGATCTCTCCAATTTGTTGTTGTACGACCGCTAAGCTATAAACTTGCCTGTGAGTACTGCCTTCGCAGTGTCCCAAAGGAGCTGGTAATTTGGTGGTCATTTTTTTTTAATATCATGAACATTTGCATTTCCTTTCTAAACTCTTCCATGACTCATGGGTGATTCAACAGTGTGTTGTTCAGCCTCCATGTTGTACAGGACTTTCTTTGTTGGCTTTTAGTGTTGAGTTCTACTTTTATTCCCTTAAATGCTGTTTCTTGGCTTTTACTGTGGACTTGTTGGTTTCCTATGTGTAGGACACTTTTGTCTTTTGTAGGGCTTGTTTGGTGGAGATATATTGTTTCAATTTTTCTTTGCTATGGGAGGTTTTTCTTTGACCTCCAGTTATGAAGGAGAGTTTAGCTGGGTACAGTATTCTTGGTTGATAGTTGTTTGTCTTATCACATGCCATACACCATTTCAGGCTCTTCTTGCTTTAATCGGCTGTGCTGAGAAATCTGGGATGATTCTAATTGGTTTCTGTTTATAGGTGATTGTTCTTTTCTCCTTGAGATCTTTAAGGCTCCATTCCTTGGTCTGAATTGATCCTGTGCGGATTATAAAGTGACAGTGGGATGTCCTGTTTTGATCTGGTCTATTTGGGGTTCCATAAGCTTCTTGTATCTGAATAGGCCTATCTTTTTGTATATTTTGGAAGTTCTCTGCTAGAATTCTGTTAAATAAATTTTCTAGAACATTAACTTCTGTCTCTAGGTGCTCCTCTACACCCATTATCCTCAGATTATGCCTTCTGATGGTGTCTTCCAAATGTTGAATTGATCTATCATATATTTTGGACTTGATTTGGAAGGTTGTATGTTCTTTCTCTATAATATCTAGGCTGTAATCAATCCCCGAGATTCAATCTTCTGCATGGTCTAACCTACTGTCAAGACTTTCTACTTTGTTTTTTATTTCTTTTCCTTCTAATTGGTCGGCTTTGATGGCTTCAAATTCTTTGTTGGAGCTTTGTTTTATATCTTGTATGAACTTCTTTACTTCCTTAATTTGGTGTTCAGTTTCTCAAATCACTTAGTTGATTGGTTATGATATCCCTGTCTTGCTCCTTTCAGCATTCCATTTGTGATCTCCCTGACTTCTTTCAGCTGTCTGTTTATGGATTCCTTGAATGCCTCTATAGATCTTTGTCTATTCTCATCCTGCTCTCATAATTCCTGTATTACTCTTTGATTAGTTTAGTCAAGTTCACGCAATGCTACTAATTCTCTATGGCTGTGCTCAGCCTGCTCACGCATCTCCTTTATTTCTCTTTGACTCTTCTCAACCTGCTTATGTAATTCCTGCATTAATCTTTAAGTAGCTTCCTAATGCTTAAAAGATTCCTTTATGCATTTTGGTTTGCCTCCTCTTGCTCCCTATCATGCTCACACTGAGTCCTTTGCAAGTTTTCAATCATTTCATTCACCATGTTTACCAGTAGCGTTTGTACAGGTTTTGATGGAACTCCTCTGGATTATTCATTAACAATTCTGTCACCTGCTTAACATGAGTGGGAGTTGAGATACCTGGACTTGCCATTTTTATTGTTCTTTTCGGCTTGTTCTGCCCATTTGGTATGAAAGTAACACCAATTTTGTGCTAGAACAGTATTTTAAGACAAGCATCAACCAGAGTCCTGTGGTTGCACAATCAAAATGGCTGCAGATACAATCTAATTCAAAAGATACAATCTATTCAACATAAAACAACTATGTATTAATGGGCTACAAAGAGAAAAAAAGGATTTGGTAATCCAGAAATTATTACATTTAGGGAAAAATGTGGGGACAAATAGGACTAGAGGGATGTGGAGCGGTAAAAGGAGACTAAATTTAACCAAATCCTAATCTCAGAGAGGGAAATGGATTGGACACAATGACAGGAGAGAAATAAAAAAAAGAAAATTGGAAAAACAAAAATTAAATTTAACAAGTGAAGCACTTAAAATTACGTACTTTTAAATAAATGATATTGACAGAAGAAAAGGATAGGATGAGTAGAAGGGAGGGATAGCAAGGAAATATTAAGCAAAAAAATAAGAAAAATTAAAATTAGTTACTTGATAATTATGTAGGCATAAAGAGATGATACTGCTCTTAAAGAAGTTAAGCCTAAGAGGTTGTGAATTGAGTAATAAATTATGGATTAAGTATGTACAAAATGGGAGATAAAATCTAATAATTGACTACAGGTATATATCGGGATGAGTAGAACAATTAAGTCATGTAAAAAAAAAGAGAGAGAAAATGAAAACAAGAAAAAAGGCCCAAAATGTCAAAAGAGTTCAAACACACCCACATACACACACACACACACACACACACACACACACACACACACACACACACACAAACACACACACACACACACCAAAAATAAAAATTATGAGAAAAATGTTTAACAGAAAACATTTTAAAAAAAATAACAATTTAAGAAAAGTTTCAAAAAAGAGTTCCTTATTTTTTGGGGGGTGGGGGCTGAATGGGAAGACCCTGTATCTCCTCTGTGTCCATAACAAGTCTCTTGGTGGAGTCTTGGGTCTGCTTGTGGTATTTGGTTTTCTTATGGCTTGATTGGTTTCTTAAGTCAGTTTGGGCCGGCAGAAACTGCTCTGTGTTAGGCATGTTTTTTGATCTTCCTCCCAGGCTAGTTCAGTGGGAAGGAGATCTGCTTGGAGTATCACAAAAGGGGAAGATGGCTGTTTCCTCTAGTTTGGAGATGTTGTGATGAGGCTAGGTTCTGTTTAGGGTTGAGGTCTTTCAGGAAACAGTAGCTTTTCCCTGAGGGGTTAAATCCTGAGACACTCACAGAGCCCAGCTTGGAGCTTTTCTTGGGGTTTATGTTTTCTGAATTTCAATTGTTTGTCTAGGCTGTTGTCGGGAGGGGTAGTCTCTGGCTGTGTTTACCTGGTGAAGAAAGTCACTTCTCTGTGGGCAAAGTTTTATCTGCCTGGGTGGGATGATTTTCTCCTGGGCGGAACGGACATCATAACTGACATCATAAACCTATTGTGTGATCATGGTATTTCCCCTGCCAGGTAAGTATGGGAAGGGATGTGAAGAGGAAACAAAGAAGGAAGCTATGATTCTTGATAAGAAATGTACACATTATCTTGCACATGTAATTGTAACCCCTCTGTACAGTGTTTTCACAAAAAAAAAAAACTATTGTTACTTATTATAACATCGTAAACCTATTGTGACCTCATCACCATTATGGCATCACCAACTAAGTATAACATCAAAATATTATTATCACTCAATATTGTGACATCATATTGCCATTGTGATATCATTGTTCCATTGGGTTTTTCAAACCTATTTTGACCTCATAACATTTTACAAAAATCGTGGCCTTTGAGACTATTAACATGTGAAATTGTACACTTATAATGCATGAAACACAAGGCAAACCAATGAGGCACATTGAAGATAATTTTATTTACACTAGATCTGGGCCTGCATTTACCTTATCCTGTGCCGTACACTCAGTGACAGCCCAGCCCCAACCACCAAACCTCAGATGTCCAATAGGCATAGTTAATTGGTTTGCAAAACACCATCCCCCAAATTACCATCTCCATGATCCAAACTTCAATAGGTAAGGCTTTTTCCTTTTCACTTATTCCTTCCTTCTTTATAGACCTTTCCTTCATTTCCCTTTTTCCCTTCCATCACTTCCTTCTTCTCTTTAGGCCTCTCCACTATATTTCTCTGGCCTTGTGGCCAATTGGCTTCCTTCCCCTCCTGTTCGCCCTCAAATTCCTCTTCTCCCAGGTCTTTCCCCTCCTGCTGTCTCAGCATTTCCTTCATTGCAGGTCTTCCCCTGATTTTCTCCAATTCCATTGCTCTGACCATGCAGCCTATATATAGGTTAAACCCCTCCATCACTCCAGTGGGTATCCTACCTAACAGTTTTCAGCCATCACTTCACAAACTGCCTGTTCCCCAATCAATTCTTCACAGCTCATCATGTGAGGATGACATCCTACCCCCTCCAGCAGCATGCCCTGCTCACTTGTGTGGCATGCCCCATGCACTCCAGTGGGCCAGATCATGGGGCAACATTGATTAGTGGGCCCTGCTCATTATTAGGACCATGCTGCTTTATGTATCCCCCACTGTTTTTCATGTCCAATCAAATCCTTGATTCCTTCGTGCCAAATCCTAAATGTCGTTGGTGGCATGGTTTGTCCCAGTTGGTATTCAAGGAGGTTTGAACTCAATTCCAGGGCACTGTCCCTGAGCACTTCTGCTCAAGTCCAGCACTCTACCACTTTGAGTTATAGAAACTCTTGCAGTGTTTTCTGGTTGGAGATAAGAGGCTCGAGCCAAGCTTCCAGCCTGGCTCTTTGCAGGTTAGTTGGGAGATGGAATCTTAGGGATTTTTCAGCTCGGGTTGGATTTGAATTGCAACTTTTGTCACGGAAACCCTTTGTTATTTCCAATTAAAGAAACAAGGAAATCAAATAGAATAAGTAGAGCTTACCTGGTCCTTATCAAGAATTGACCAAATATTATGCAATGACAAAACTTGTTAGATGGGAGAATCTTAACACAGATGTGCCCAATATTTTAGAATCACGTAGTCAGTACTAGCCTAAACAACACAAAACAAAAAGGCAAAACTCAAATCCTAAAATTTTAGACAATAATGTTTAGACATATTTGCTAACAAAGCACATCAGATGGTTGGGCCTCAGTTACCAGAGTATGTGAAAAGAGCAACTTGTTAGCAAGGCACATTTGAACAGATGGATGGAGGAGAAGAAAGCTTGGTGGAAGGGTAAGGATTGGAGTGGGCCAAATCCTTCACCCACCATTTGTCCAAGATGGCGAACTCAAGATGACAAATTTCTAAAAAAATGCAAAGAAAGCCTGAACAAAAAAATCAACCCTAGTTTGGCTAGCCTTTTAGAGGGAAACTAGAATGGGTCCCAAGGACCCAGCCCATGTCGCACGCTTCATGGCACAATACAAATAGTTGTAGAAAAGAAAGGGAGAGATATAGAAAGTTGGACAGGATTAACAGAGAGCAAAGAGATCCTGAAAGTGAACAGACTGTTAACCATTTAACATTGCAGAGGCAAAAATTGTCTAAATCTGAGAAAAGCATAAAAAAATTAGGTGCTCTGGCTATCCAGGGAGCGCAGGAGGCATTTTAGAGGGGTTTCATGGCTCGGGCATGACTCGTAGCACCCCGTTAAATGTGTAGGAGAGTCAGTCTGGTGAGTGAAGGAGAGCTGACCAGGCAGAAGCAATGTCCCTGCTTCCCCTAGAGCTCTAGAGAGAAATGGCCAATATCCCATAACCAAGCATCCTCGGATTCAGAGGTGACCAGCCTTTCCGCTAAAAGGCCGTAGGAGCTCCTCTGGCATGTTGCCACATGTGAACAGAGATTGAGCAACGAGCTGTAGAGAGTAGTTTCATTCACCAGAGAAGAGAAGTGGTGTGGACGTGGATGTGAAGGCCAGCAATGGTATTGGTGAAAAGTCTCACGTGGTGACTCAAGGCAGTTTAGTTCACAGAAATGAGGTGGTTAGGAAATTCTAACATTTCCAACTGAGTCACACCATCTGAGTCACAGCATCAAATGTAATATTAAATAGTTAGGTTTCATTCAGTAGCCTATGAATAGAATACCACACACTATGAAGGCAGGAAAAGAAGTTTATTTACCAAACTGCTGCCCCCACCATACATGGTGGTGAAGCAGGGCCAAAAAGGAAAGGGGGGATAGCAATTTGTATTTCTGTAGAAATTCATCCACCTCTGCTAGGTTTTCCTTCCTTTGTGAGTAGAGTCTGGAATTATAAGATTGTCTTGGATATTTGTTGCAATTTTTCCTGTGATATCTCTGATAATATCGATTTGGGTCTCCTCTCTTATTTTGTTAGTTACTCTTGCCAGTGGTCTGTCAGTTTTATTGATTTTTTCTTAGAAACAGTTTTTTGTTTTATTAATTTTATTTATAATTTTCTCAATCTCTATCTCATTAATTTCAGCTCTTATTTTGGTTATCTCTTTCTGTCTAGCAACTTGAGGTTCAATTTTTTTCTTCGTTCTGTAGCAGTTTTAGTTGTATCATAAAATTGGTCTCTGTTTTCTTGATATGTGCGCTGAGAGCAATACATTTGTCCCTCAGGACTGCTTTTGCTGGGTCTCATAGGTTTCTTTGTGATGTTTCTTAATTTTCAGTGAATTGTAAGAACTTTTTAATTTCTTCTTTAACTTCTTTTGTGACGCAAGTATTGTTCAACATAGTGCAGTTTAATTTCCATGTGTTTAAGTTTTTTCTATTTTATGTCTTGTTATTGAGAATTAGTTTGATTCCACTATGATCAGATAGAATAAAGGGTATTATGTCGATCTTCTTCTATTTGCTTAAATTCCTTGTATGAACTAAGAAATGATCTATTTTAGAAAAAGTGAAGGGGTTGGCAAGAGTTAGACCCTGCTGGTGTGAATGACTGTAATTGTAACTACTCAGGAGGCTCAGATTTGTGTATTAAGGTTCAAAGCCAGACCAGGTAGGAAATTTCATGAGGCTTTTCTGGGGTTGTTCAGCACCACACCCTGCGTCATGTCTGGGGTTGTTCACCACTTTTGCCACCATGGGCTGGGCTGGGATGCTTATGCAAGCCGGTTTGGAGAGGCGCTCCACCCTACCATGAGTCAGGGGGTTAACCAGTGCTGTTGCCTCAGGCTGGGCTAGTCTGCTTATGTGGGCCAGTATGGAGAGGCACAAACTGGCATGGGTCTGGAGTTGTCCACTGCAGCTGTCCCTGCCCCATTTATCACTGCCACCCCGGGCTGGTCTGGGCTGTTCCTTTGGGCTAGTGCCAAGAGGCATTGTGCACAGAGTCTAGGTGTTTTGCCACTACTGCCAGCTGCTGCTGCTGTTCCAGGTTAGACTAGGCTGTTTACACCAGAAGGACAGAGGTGCCACACTGCAAGTCTAGGGTCGTTCACCACTGCTGACAGCTGCTGCTGCTCCTGACTGGGTTGGGCTTCTTGCATCAGCCAGGCAGAGGTGCCATGCTAGGGAGGTTGAGGGGAATCTTCATGCCGATTCTGTCTTCTGAGATTTCAGTTTGTATTCTCTGGGTTGGCACTGGAACTTGAGAGTCTTCTTTGATCCTTGGGATGCTTGTGGGTGAGTGGTCTTCCTAGGGTCCAGAGCCAGGCCACTTAAGCAACCTGGCACAAAGTTCCACCACTTAAGCTGCTCAACGGGGAGCCCTATCAACAACAAGTGGGGGGGGAAGGTTCTTCCCACTTTACTGTCTGTATAGGTTTTTCCCTTTTCTTTTTTCACTTTCTGTATCTCTCTGAGTATTCGCCTGTTTTTGTGGGTCACTTGCAGAAACAGAGCACTGAAATCCAATCTCTGTATTTCGTTGGGGAGATCTGTGGTGTTTTCCTTCTGTTCCATTGCCATCTTGCCCCCTCCCGTTCAGGTGGAGTTTTTCTTATGTGGCTGGTGGGCCTTGGTTACCAAAGGATAGGTCCATAAAAGAATATGTTGTAAAGCCTGCAGATTGTAGTTTGACACTTCTGTTAACATAGCCTTCCAAAATTTAGGAACCAAAGAGGGTGGTCTACCCTAAAATATTTCATAGGGATTAAATCCTTTAACATAAGGGCTACATCTTGCTCGAAGATAAGCAAAGTGGACGAGGCTCATGTAGCCAGGGACAGTCTCTGTATTTAATTTAGTTAGTTTCCTTTGAGGGCATAGTCATTCTTTCTAATGCCTTGAACTCTGAGTTGTATAAATGGATTGTAACTTCCCATTTATTCCTAGAGTGTTAGTTAATAATTGAGAACTTGGACCATGAATGCAGCGCCATCTTTGGACCCCACAGCTAAGGGTAAGCCAAATCAAGGACTTATTACATGGCTCAGCTCAGCCTGAAAAAGTGTCCGCTATTACTAATAGATACCAATACCCATATTTTCCAGGCTTTACGTCTGTGAAGTCCACTTTCCCAAACTCACCAGCTTCCTCACATATGAATTCTTTCCATAGGTTCTAGCTTTTTAGCATTTACCTGTTGGAAATTACCTACACACCTTACAATGTATTGTCACGCTAAGGCCCCACTGGTTTTCAGAACAGTTTTAGGTAGTGGCCTCGGGCAATTTACCAGGGTGCAAATATTTACACGTAAACTGACACAAAGCTTGAGCCTGTATGCCTTTTTCTGAAGGTCAGTGTCAACATTTGCACACTTATTACAACTGATTTTGCTTCTTCCTTTAATTTTAATGACTAGTAGCTCTAGAGATCCCACTGGTTTTAGAGTGATCTCCCAAGCCACCTGATCAGCTCAGATGTTTCCCTGTATCTTAAGGTCTCTAATTTCTTTAACTCTTGTACAGTACTCTGAACCTCGGAGACCTCTTCCCCTTTATTCTCCTTCTTTTCTCTCACACTGGCTTTCAAAATCCCACTCTCCTTCTCAATGTGCTCCTTAAACCATAACTGTTTTGGCAGGGTCACAGGAGAGTTCCTTTGAGTGGCCAAATGCTGCTCCTTCTCACAACACCTTTGCTTGCTCTTCAGCTCCTCCCTTAAGATCACAAAGGTGCTATTGCAAGGTATTTTTTCCCACCTCCACCAGTTCCATTGGGACATGATGATTCTGCATTACATTTATGGTGAAGATCTCAGCAGGCTTTCGGGGCTTTTACTCTAGTAGTTTCTCTTTCTAGTTTTCCACTTCAGTGTATTTTGTGACAGATATTTCAAATGTTTTTTTTTTAGCCCTTCTATTTTTTTCCTAATGTCCTTTCCCTTTCCCCAGCATTCTCAATCAGAGCATGTGGACCTTTAACTCTTTCTGAAGAGTAATAATCTATTTCTTGAGCCTGATAGTTTCCTGTTCACTTTTCTTGGCCTCATCTATGACAGCATTTCCTGTCTTCTCTGCTAACTACTCTTTCCTTCTATCTCTATTGCTTTGAATTTCTTTAGACAATTTTCAAAGCTTATAATCGACATGTACTTCAGCCTAATACATTCTTATTTCAGGTCCAGCTCATTTTTTATGTCCACATTTCTTAATGCAGCATCAGGATATCTGGTTGGCCTCATTTGTGGTTAGCAAGGATGGCAGTATTTCTGTCTTGTGCTTCTGTCGGTCTATGGTCCACTAATTTGCCTCATAATCATCCAGGCTAATGTACTTGAATTTCATTTGATTCTGAGTGTTTTCTAGGCTCCTTTTGAGGATTTTCTTCTCTCTTTTTTTTCTTCTCATATTTATTTATTTATTTATTTATTTATTTATTTATTTATTTATTTATTTATTTATTTATTTATTTATTGTGAACATACTGTACAGAGGGGTTACAACCACATTGGCAAGATAATGAGTACATTTCTTATCAAGCACTGCAGCCTCCTCTTTGGTTACCTTTCACATCACTTCCCAGCCTCTCCCCGCCCCCCACTTCCCCCCCCCCGCACCAAAGTTGTAATGTTTGTTTTTGACATAACAACTTGTACTACTCATAGTTGCATCAGGTCCACCTGTATCCTTAAAAGACATGTTTTTCCCCATCTCCTCCACAAATTAAACGGACATCAAATATAGTGAAAGCAAGGTTTATACCATGGGGGAGGGACATACAAAGATACAAAGAAATACTCTCATACATGAGTTAGAATCAAATATGCATGAAAGAAAAAAAAACATTTAAATGCATATCTAAGGGTTCATTTTCATAACATCATATTATCTGACCTTTCCTGCTTGACTCATACATATACTAGATATTGCAAATAAGGGAAACCATGGGACCTATGTTACTTTGGGCTTGGCGTGCTTCACTTCCTATAATTTTTTCCAAGCCTTTCCATTTCCTAACAAATGGGGAAATGTCATTCTTTCTGATGGAGGCATTGAATTCCATTGTGTATATATACCATGTTTTCTTGATCTATTCATCTACTAAGGGGCATCTGGGTTGGTTCCATATGTTAGCTATGGTAAATAATGCTGCAATAAACATAGATGTGCTGGTACCTTTAGTGTGGTCTTGTTTGTAAACATTTGGATAAATGCCCAAAAGTATGATTGCTGGGTCATAGGGCAGATCTATGTGAAGTCTTTTGAAGAACCTCCATACTGCTTTTCAAAGTGGTTGAACAAGTTTACACTCCCACCAACAATGAAGTAAGGTTCCCTTTGTCCACATCCCGTCCAGCATCTGTTGTTAATAGAGTTCTTGATTATAGCCATTCTAACTGGGGTGATGTGGTATCTCAATGTTGTTTCAATTTGCATTTCTTTTATGGCTAGGGAGGTTGAGCATTTCTTCATGTGTCTATTGGCCATCCTTCTTTCTTCTTCAGAGAAGTTTCTCTTTAAGTCTTTCGCCCACTTATTTATTGGGCAGTTGGTTCTTTGAGGATTTGTTTTTGGGGGATTTAATTTATTGAGTTCCAAGTATATTTTAGATATGAGACCGTTATCCATTGTATGGCTAGTGAAGATCATCTCCCAATCTGTGGGCTTTCTATTGATCTTGCTAGCTATGTCCTTTGTCATGCAGAAGATCTGCAACTTCACGCAATCCCATTTGTCCAACCTTTCTTTGATTTGTTGTGTTTTCGGGTCTGTACTAAAAAATTTCGGCCTGAGCCATGGAGGCCTAGGGTTTCTCCTATTCCATCCTGTAATGTTTTCAGAATGTCTGTTTTGTCTCCGAGTTCTTTGATCAATTTGGAGTTGATTCTGGTGCAGGGTGATATATAAGGATCTAGATTTAGTTTTCTACAAGTAGTTAACCAATTTTGCCAGCATAATTTACTGACGAAGCTGTCTTCTTCCATTCTTTTATTTTAGCTCCCTTATCAAAGATTAGTTGGCTATAGGTCTGTAGGTTCATTTCGGGGTTTTCAATTCTATTCCATTGATCCTGAGGTTTGTTCTTGTGCCAGTACCAAGCTGTTTTGATTAATATGGCTTTATAGTACAGTTTGAAATTTGGTATTGGTATTCCACCAGCAGTGTTCTTTCCATTGAGGAGCGTTTTTGCTATTGGGGTCTTTTATTGTTCCATATGAATTTTTGGATTTCCTCTTCTATTTCTTTAAAGAATGAGTTTGAAATTTTGATAGGTATTGCAATGAATTTGTAGATAGCCTTGGGAATTACTGCCATTTTCACGATGTTAATCTTTCTAGTCCAGGAGCATGGGAGGTTTTGCCATTTTCTAAGTTCTGTTTGGATTTACTTTTTCAAGATTTTAAAGTTTTCATCATAGAGGTCCTTAACTTCTTTGGTTGTTAATTCCTAGGTATTTTATTTTTGAGGGGCTATTACAAATGGAGTTACTTTCCTAATTTCAGCCAAACTTTTCTCATTGTTGGCATACAGAAAAGCCATTGATTTTGGGGGGTTAATTTTATACCCTGCTACTTTGCTAACGTTTTGAATCAGCTTGAGTAATTTGGGAGTGGAGTCTACGCCATTCTTTAATTATAAGAACATGTCATCTGTAAAGAGGGAGAGTTTTATTTCTTCTTTCCTTATTTGGATCCCCTTTATCTTGTCTTATTGCTGTAGCTAGGCATTCTAATACTAGATATAAGAGAAGTGGAGAGAGTGGACATCCTTGTCTTGTTCCTGAGTTAAGAGGAAATGGCTTTAGTTTTTCACAATTAAGTATAATGCTGGCTGTAGATTTGTCGAATACAGCCTTTATTATATTGAGGAATGTTCCATGGATTCCTAATTTTTCCAAATCTTCATCATAAAAGGGTGTTGGATCTTGTCGAATGCATTTTCTACATCTATTGAGATAACCATGTGGTTCTTATCCTTGCTCCTGTTGATGTGATGAATAATATTAATTGATTTGTGTATGTTGAACCATCTTTGCATCCATGAAATGAAACCTGATTGATAATGGTGTATGATTTTTTGGATGAATTGTTGAAGTCGATTGGCCAAAATTTTCCTGAGAAGTTTTGCATCAATGTTCATCAAAGAAATGGGTCCATAGTTCTCTTTCATTGATGAGTCCCTGACTGATTTTGGGATGAGGGTTATGATGGTTCATTGAATGTGTTCGGTAATGAACGTTCTTTTTCAATTTCATTGAAGAGTTGGAGGAGTATTGGTGTGAACTCTGCTTTTAATGCCTTGTAGAATTCCGCTGTAAAACCATTGAGTCCTGGAATTTTCTTAGCTGGGAGGTCTCTTATTGTTGTTCCTACTTCAATACTTGATATGGGCCTGTTAAGCTGGTTTAACTCATCTTGGTTTAGTTTTGGCATGTCAATATTTGCTAGGAAAAGGTTCATTTCTGTCAAGTTCTCACACTTATTAGCATAATGTTTTGAGAAGTATTCCCTTATAATGTTCTGAATCTTGGTTGTTTCCGTGGTGATGTTTCCATTCTCATCTCTGAGTTTATTTATTTGAGAGTGTTCTCTTCTTTTTCTGATAAGATTTTGTTAATTTTTTCAAAGAACCAACTCTTTGTTTTGTTGATTCTTTCTACAGTTTTTTTGGAATCTAATTCATTTAATTCTGATTTAATTATAATTATTTCTTTATGACTACTGGATTGTGGTTAATCTTGCTGCTTTTTTCAAGGAGGTTCATATGACTCATTAAATTGTTGGTTTCAGATCTCTCCAATTATTTGATGTAGGATCTCAGAGGTATAAACTTGCCTCTGAGTACTGCCTTTGTTGTGTCCCAGAGGAGCTGGTAATTTGTGTGTTCATTTTTGTTGAATAGCATGAACATTTGAATTTCGTTTCTAATCTCTTCCATGACCCAATCGTGATTCAGCAGTGTGTTGTTCAGCCTCCATGTGTTACCGGATTTTCTTTGGTGACTTTTGGTGTTGAGTTCTAATTTTATTCACTTGTGGTCAGAGAGAATGCAAGGTATAACTTCAATGTTTCTGAATTTGGACAAGTTTGTTTTGTGGCCTAAAATGTGGTCTATTTTAGAAAACGTTCCATGTGCTGCTGAGAAAATCGTGTATTCTGATGCTGGTGGGTGAAATATTCGGTAGATATCTGTTAAATCTAGTTGATCTATGCAGCTGATTAGATCTGTGGTTTGTCTTTTGAGTTTTTGCCGAGTTGATCTATCTAGTGGGGAGAATTGTGTATTAAAATCCCCAACAATTAACGTTTTTGGATCTATGTGGGATTAGAGGGAAAATAGTGTTTCTTGGATAAATGTGGGTGCTCCATTGTTTGGCGAATAGATATTTAGAATTGTAATATCATCCTGAAGGAGAGATCCCTTAATTAGTATGTAGCGACCTTCTTTATCTCTTCTCTTGAATTTTAATTTGAAGTCTATTTTATCTGATATTAGGATTGCAACTCCCTCCTGTTTATGGGGGCCGTTTCTTTGGTAGATTTTGCTCCAGCCTTTAACCTTGAAAATGTGTTTGTTTTTACGGGCAAGATGTGACTCCTGCAGACAGCAGATAGAAGGGTCTTGTTTTTTAATCCAACTATACAGTCTGTGTCGCTTAATTGGAGAGTTCAGTCCGTTAATGTTAAGAGATAGGACTGAGAGGTGTTTGGGAGTTCCTGCCATGTTATCCACCTTCTTAGGGGTTGTGAACACTAGGTTCTTCCTATGGTTCTTGGATTCTCAGTTAGGGTGCAGTTTATTGGCCTTTATTGTGGTCTTGTTGGTTTTCTATATGTCGGGTATCTTTAAGAATCTTTTGGAGGGATGGTTTGATGGGGATGTAATGTTTCAATTTTTCTTTGCTATGGAAGGTTTTTATTTGGCCTTCAGTTTTGAAGGAGAGTTTAGCTGGGTACAGTATTCTTGGTTGATTGGTGTTTGTTTTTAGCGCTTTGCATACTTCATTCCAGGCTCTTCTTGCTTTGATTGTCTCTGCTGAGAAATTTGAGGCGATTCTAATTGGTTTCCATTTATAGGTGATTAATCTTTTCTCCTTCACAGCTTTCAGGATCTTTTCTTTGGTCTGAGTTAATCCTGTGTGGATTATAATGTGACTGTGGGATGTCCTATTCTGATCTGGTCTGTTTGGAGTTCTAAAAGCTTCTTGTATCTGAATAGGCCTATGCTTTTGCATGTTTGGGAAATTCTCTGCTAGGATCCTGTTAAACAAATTTGCTAGACCATTAACTTCTGTTTCTAGGTGCTGCTCTACACCCATTATCCTTAGATTAGGCCTTCTGATGGTGTCTTCCAAGTTTTGGATAGATCTATCATTTTTCTTGGACTTCTCTTGGATGGTTGTATTTTCTTTCTCTATAATATCTAGACTATCTTCAATCCCTGAGATTCGATCTTCTGTATGGTCTAACCTGCTGTCAAGACTTTCTACTTTGTTTTTTATTTCTTTTCCTTCTAATTGGTCAGCTTTGATGGCTTCAAATTATTTGTTGAAACTTTGTTTTAGATCTCGTATGGACTTCTTTACTTCCTTAATTTGGTTTTCAGTGTTTAATCTCAAATCACTTAGTTGATTGGTGATGGTTTCCTTGGACTCCCATTCCTTCTGTTGGGGTCCATTCAGGATTCCCTTTGTGGTCTCCCTGACTTCCTTCAGCTCTTTGTTAATGGATCCCATGAATGCATTTAGTGATCTCTGTGTATTCTCATCCTGCTCTCTCAATTCCTGTATTACTCGTTGCTTAGGTTCCTCCCGTTCATGTCGTTCTTGTAGTACTCTTTGAGTGTTCACAGTCTGTCACGCCATTCCTGCCTTTCTCTTTGATCATTCTCCAGCTGCTCACGCTGTTCACCTTTTCTCTTGCCATTCCCTTTGAGTATTCTCAAGCTGCTCACCGACAAGTTCGGCGGAGCTGCTAGCTCCAATTCAGGCCTTGGAATAAAACTAGAGTCATTTAGCAGGTCACAAGAAATTAACAGCGTGACCTGGCTGAGTCAGCTCCACCCAGGGAAAAGTCACTCAGTTCGGGCGCAAGCCCTAGGAGTGGCTTTTTTCACTGGTTAATCAGAGCCAGAAACTGCCCCTCCCTTTAGCAGCCTCGACATCAGTAAACAGAAACCCTGAGAGTGGCTCCAGGCTGTGTTCTGTGAGTTTCTCACAAACTAGACCCCAGGAAAAGCTACTGTTTGCTGAAGGGCCTCAACCCTACCCAGAACCTAGCCTCATCACAGCATCTCCAACCTTGAGGAAAAAGTCATCTCCCTCTTTTGTGATACTCAAAGCACATACTCCTCCCATTGAACTAACTTGGGAGAAGGACTGCAAAATCCTGGGTAAAGCAGAACATTTTTCTTCCTGTCCAAACAAACTGACTTAAGAAACCAACCAAGACACGGGACCACAAGCAGACCAGAGACTCCAACCAGAGGCTGATGACAGACACAAGGGAGATACAGGATTTTTCTCAACTCTCCCAAAAAAAAAACAAAGAACTTTTTTTCCCTCTTCTTTTTTTTATACGTCTTACAAAAAAAAAATGTTATTTTCTAAAACTTTTTTTAATTTTTAGCTTTTAACTTTTTTCAAAAAAAATGTTTTCTAGTAACTTTTTTCCCCTCTTATAATCTTTATTTTAGGGATACATGTGTGTGTGCATTTTTCTTTCTTTTTTTAAAAAAAATTATTTTGTTTTTTGCTTAGCTCGACTGAACTTCTGATCTTTTTTTACTTTCTTCCTTGTCCTTCTCACCTCTTTTTCTCTTTGGTTCTTCTTTATGGGGCTTAATTGTTGTTCCTCACATCCTCAGATAAACCGTACTTGACTATTAGACCCTATCCCCCATTGTGTGCACACTTAATCCACAAATTTATTACTCAATTCAAAACCTCTGAGACTCAAATTCCTTAATAGCAGTACTACCTCTTTATACCTATATAATATTTTAAGTATTTTTATTTTTAAATTTTTCACATCTCCTTTATATCCCTTCCCTTCTCTCATTATATTCACGTTCTTTGAATAGTTTCTTATCGAATCTGCATATTATTAATTTATATTTTTCTATTTGTTCTGGTCTCTTTTTTCCTTTCTCTTTCTTCTTGTTTTCTTTCTCACTACTTTCATCCTATACAAAATATTTCCTGCTTTGAGACTAGGACTTAGTTAAGTTAACTCTCCCTGTACCTTCCTACATCACTCTATTCCTACTTTTTATCTACATCTCTCTCTAACCCTAATAATTTCCGGTTTTCCAAATTCTTCTTTGCGTTTCATAGCCCATTAATATATAGTTCTTTGATGTTGAATAGAGGTATCTGTTGAACTAGATTCTATCTGCAGAGTATGGACTATGCAAATTCAGACTTTGGTTGATGCTTGCCTTAAGTTAGTGTTATAGTACAAAACTGGTGTTACTTTCATCCCAAATGGGCAGAGTAAGCCATAAAACCACAAGGAAAATGGTGAGTCCAGGAATCTCCACCCCCACTCATGATAATCAGGGGACAGAATAGATAATGGATAATCCAGAGGAGAGTTCCCAAATAGCTTTACAAACACTGCTGGCAAACATGATAAATGAAAAGACTGAAAACATACAAAGAACTCTGTATGAGCGTGTTGGGGAGAGAGAGGAGGCAAACAATAGGTCAATGCAGGAAAAGATTATAAACATACAAAGGACTCTGTATGAGCATGAGAGGGAGAGAGAGGAGGCAATCCAAAGGTTTATACAGGAATATCATGAGCATGAGGAAGCTATTCTCTTTTTTGACTCTCACAAGTTTATATCTTCAAGTGTTTTCTTCATGTCAAATAATTGTCTCTGTTTTCTCCAATGTGCTCTTCTATGTGCTTTTAACCTCTTGGTTGGTTTTGACTGGCACATAATGGAGATTCAGTCTTTTATAAGCCTGGGTTTTGAGATAGAAGTGTGTGAATTTTTTTTGCCACATTTCTTCGGAATTGCAGAGGCCTGTTTTTTAAATTTAACATAGTTGGAATTCAGAGCCCCAAGCTCCTTTGTATCTTACTCCAGAGATATGAACACATTTTCCAGGTGTTTAATGTGATTATGTAATCTGCTATTTCCTATCTTTCTCCTCCTTGGACATTCCTTTTCCCAATGTCCATTTTGCTTTCAATAAGCACACTGATCTAGTCCTAGAGGTTCCCTACTGCCATTTGCAAATGAATTGTACTGTCTTTGCCAACGGTCTCTTGATTTGTATTGTGGTGCTCCTATCAAAACTCAACCCCCTTCCTTAGAGTCTTTTTTATCCAAGGTATCTCTGTTATCAAACACCTACTGGGCAACTACTTCCAACTTAGAATACACCTTTCCCTCAAAACCTTCTAACTTTTGAAGGTTTTTTCTAATATCTGGGGCTGACTGGGTAGCAAAGGCCATATTTAGGGATCTTTGATTCTCCAGAGCTTCAAGATCTATAGGTCTATATATCCTATAGGCTTCTGGGAGAAGTTCCAGAAAAGCATTAGTGTACTCACTGGGCAACTGTACCATCTGACTCATCTTAGATATTGATGACTTGGCTTTCTAGCCACTGAGGTATCCCTGCTAATCAAACCTAGCAATAATAGGCAAGCACTTCCATACCTCGATCACTGTTAATCTCAGCTTGGGTAAGTCTGTGGAAAGACTTTCCCCAAATGGTCTTGATAATAGTGGGTCTACTGTCTGGTCCAAGGACTACTTTCAAGTCACCGAGAAGGTTTCACTCCCTTTTCTACCAGGTGAAAAGCACCTGTAAGTTTGCTGACACTCATTCCGGATGTGCTTATGTGTGAAAATTACTGTCTCTAATGAAATAATGAGCCCCTGTTTTTTTTTCTGAAAAGGATGGAGTTTACTGTTTCCAGTTATACAAGTCACTATTTGTAAAGGGAACATATATTTAAAAGGGGTCCTGCCCCGCATCTCCTTCATGTTCCTGTCTCAATGGTAATAATGGTAACATACCACATTGTACCACCTCAGGCTGGTACACTTTTGGTATTGGAGGACTTAACATTACAGGTGCTGATGGCAAGGAATAGGAAAGAGAATACATCAATGCATCTTCCTCTGAGGGACTCTATAAGCCTTGAGAAGAATATTTTTTGGATATAGGAACTTTAGGCCTTGTTCTCACATCCTGAGTAAAAGAGAAAACAAAGGTACATACAGGACACAGATAGAACTATCAGCATACACAAACAGACCAATAGCCACAGACACTTAACTTACATGTCCCATACCGCTCAATGTTGACCTCTACAGGATGTCTCAGATGACAGAGATAATGTCCCAGATTGCCTCTTGAGATGACATCTGGTGAATGTCACATATGTCCTCCCTAGGAGGCCCTAGATAATCTCTCATGGAGGTTCCAAATGTCTCCCCAAGGAAGTGTCAGATGACCTC
This sequence comes from Dipodomys merriami, assembly GCF_024711535.1. Taxonomy (NCBI): domain Eukaryota; kingdom Metazoa; phylum Chordata; class Mammalia; order Rodentia; family Heteromyidae; genus Dipodomys; species Dipodomys merriami. The sequence goes on along the minus strand of NW_027206546.1, from coordinate 774,739 downwards.
CAAAGGAGGTCCCAGATGTCCTCTCAATGAGGCTAAGATTACCTCTCGAATAGCTCCCAGATGGCCACTCAAAGAGGCGATATATGAACCCCAGAGGAGGGTCCAGAAAACCCTCTAGAGAAAGTCACAGATGACCTCCAGAGACGGTCCTATATGGCTTCTCAAGGAAGTCCCAGATGATGTCTGAAAATGGTCATACATTCTCATCAAGGTAAACCAAGCTGACCTCCCAAATAAATTCCAGATGACCCCAAGAGGTGGTGCTAGATTGCTTCTTAAGGACGCCCCTAAGACTACTTTTGAAGAGGTCTCAGGTTGCCTCCTGAGGAAGCCCCAGATGACCTCTGGATAAAGTCCAAGATGGCCCCTGGATAAGGGCCCAGATAACCTCCAGGGTAGGTTTCAGATGGCTTCTCAAGGAAGTCGCAGATGTACGCTTGATGAGGTTCCAGATGGCTTCCCCGGTAAGCCCTACATGACCTCTCAAGGAATTCCCAGAAGCCACAAATGGCCTCCATATGGGGTCCCCAAAACAGGCTGGCAAGCTTTCCCAGACACACCCTTAGAGGAACCTAAACGAATTTTGTCAATGTTGGTCCTCTAGCGACAAACACTCCAGGTAGACTCTTAACCCTGAGGGTTGACACTTTCACCTATGGGGAATTTTCAATGGGGCCAAGGGCTGATGCTATCTGTGGAGCACATGGGCAGCAAAGATGGCGCTGAGAGGGGGTTGAGTCGGCAGAGCCTAATTTACTCTAGAGCACATGGGCAGCAAAGATGGCGCTGGGAGAGAGTAGAGTGGGCAGATCACAATTGATCTTCCCATCAGGCCTAAACAGCCCGTGAAGGCTCAGGTGCATGATAGGTTGTGACCTTGACAGTGATTGGTTCCTCTTCCTCCCTTGCGATGCCACCTGCCCTTTTTGGCTTTAAAAAGGGCTGCTCTCTGTTAATAAATGAGTTTTCTACCTGCTGGATTTGGCTCCCTGCTGTGTCTGATTGTCTCCCGGGCTAAGGGAGGCTGGGGAATGGGTGAGTGCCACATTTACCTTTCCTCGGACCCTGACCATCTTTCGTGGGATGGATGAAGACCCAACATCTGGCCCCCAAATTGGGGCTTGAAAGGAAAAGATACCTGCTAAGGCTAAGCGGTCTCTCGGGGTAAGTGAAACCCTAAATATGGGTAATGCTGTATCACAGAAGAAGGAGGAAGAGGCAACATTAGGCCTAGAAGGAGTACAGGAGGAGTTGGGAAGTGAGAAGGAAAACGAAAGGGTCAAATCCGATCGAGAATGCACTGAAACGTGCACAGTGGAAGTCAAAACAAGGGTAAAAATTACCCCCTCTTACCCTGCTGACAGTCCTAGGCCCCCTCCCTATTCCCCCAATTAGATTGGAGGTACAGTACCCTACAAGACCTGTGAGAGGGACTTGCAAGACCCAGACCCTTACCAACATTCCATGAAGGGGCCAAGGGCCAGGGAATAACCTACTCGGAGACCTCCTCTGGAAAGGAAGGGCCACTCAAGAGCCCAGACTCTAGGCCACAGGATTCACTTCCCCAAGCATATCCGGTCAATCTGGCACCAGGAGCTAACAGGCCCTTGGAATGGTATCCATGGGAAGCTAAGGATCTTAAAGAGCAGTGGTGGAGGATGGCCCAAACTCTCCCTGGGCCCAGACCCTATTACAAGACATTGCCTATCACCCGTGTGTCCCTAAGGACTGGATGGATGTGGCCAAAGCCGTTCTTACTAGTTTTCAGTTTATTAAATGGTGTGCTTTCTTTAAGGAGGAATGCAGAGTTTGAGCAGAGAATAACCGGCAGGGTCAACCAGCGATACCTATTACTTATGTCATGCTAGCAGGGACGGGGGAAGGGTACTCCACTGGCCTCCAACAGGTTGCAATACCTGGCCTGTATCCTGACCAGGTGAGGCAGGCAGGACTTGACACGTGTTATAATCTAGATGATGGGCCCACTGAGTCCCCCATGGCAGGAGTGAGACAAAAACTGGGTGAGCCTCTACCTGATTTCATAGACCAAGTCCAACAGAGTGTTCACCGCAAGCTGCCGGCAGGGAACCTCCGAGATCAGTTTGTAAAGCTGATGCTCTGGGAAGGGATGAATGTAGACCACTGCATGGCCTGCGTGGGATTGAGAGAGAATTCCCTGAGCAGATGGGTAGTGGCCTCAGAGGATGTGGGAATGCAACAGCACCAGTCACAATCACTAGCTTTAGCTTTACAGGCTCAGGCATCTACAATGACTGAGGCTATTTCTCAGGTGCTGGCAGCCCAAGGCCAAGGAACCCCAAGACCATCAGGGAGAGGGACTTGTTTTAAATGCAGGCAGGATGGGCACTTTAGGCGGGACTGTACACGACAATTCCCCGCCAACCGGCCCGGGGGAGCCAGACTGCCCCCTATGCCCTGCCCCAGGTGCAGGAAAGGATACCATTGGAAAAAGGATTGTTGATCCAAATTTGATTTAGATGAGAAGCCTTTTTACTAAGGGAGGGGCATCCTCCAGCACCGTTAACTCAAGGAGGAACCCCCTCTGATGTGAGTCCCAGGCAGCCTCATGGCAGGGCAGCTCAGGTCCATTGGACTGTCCTCCTGGTGGATGGACTCCACCCTAAAATGAGTATTCTCATAGGCGGAAAGAGGTTTCACTGCTTAATTGACACTGGGGTAGAGCGAACCACACTCAGGGAGGAGGAAGTTCCCTTAGACTGGAAGCTTGCACCTGGGCCCCCGATATTGGGAGTAGGGGGCAACTCCCAGTCCAAAGACACGGTTGCCCTTATGACATGGACTAGCCAAGATGGAGAACAGGGAAAGATACACCTTTTAGTGTCAAGGAACCTCACTGCCAATTTACTAGGGCAACACATGCTAAGACAAATGGATACCGTGGTCACTACAGACCATCAAGCATCATATGATGATATCCTGGATGGGCAAGAATCACAAACGCTTAAACAGGATCTAGAGGGAGTTAAGGTAAGGGATTTTTTTAATTTTCATAATTACAGAGAAGAACATAGGGGACCCACTCGAGTGCACCCCCAATCCTAAAGGCCACTGTCCCCTGAGTACCTCCCATTGGGTAGAAGCCGGGAAGCCCAATCTGGGAGGAGCAGTGGCCATAGACCAAACCTAAACTTGAAGCCCTCCACCTTCTGGTGGAGGAACAGATAAACCTCGGGCATATTTGTCCTATAAGTTCTTGGAACACACCCATATTTATTATTCAAAAAGCCTCCAGGGCTTGGCGTATGCTCCAAGACCATAAGGTAAATGAAAGCATGGAGCTAGTAGGAACGCCCCTAAGATGCATGCCCTGTACTCCTGCTATACCTTCAGAATATACCTTGGTTGTGATTGATATTAAACATTGTTTTTCTTCTATCCCTCTGCATCCAGATGACTGCAAGAAGTTTGCATTCTCTATCCATTCTCTTAATTTTTCCCAGCATGATCGGAGTTTTGAATGGATGATGCTGCCACAGAGAATGGCCAATAGCCCGGCCTTTTGCCAACAATACTTGGCCACACTTTTAGGGCCTGTGCTGGGTTCAGATACCTCCCTTGCCTATGCCTACATGGATGATATAATTCTGGAGCACCGAGACCCAAGCTGCCTGGAGGGCTTTCTGGCCCAGGTTCTCGCCATATTAAAAAAGGGGGGTTTTACCATAGCCCTTCATAAAATTCAAAAGGTAGTTCCTTTTAAGGTGCTCGGGAGCCACCTTACCTTGACTCAAGCCAGCCCCCTTAAGCCTTTGCTGGGTATTCCAGCCTCTCTGACCTTAACCCAACTTCAGAGTCTTTTAGGGGAAATCAATTGGCTGTTGCCATGGGTTTCTGTCCCTAAAGATAGTCTTGTGCCCTTATTTGCCCTGCTAAAAGACAGGACGCCACAAGAAGTTATTACAATTACAATATAAGGAAATGCTGGCTGTAATTATGGCCCTTCAGGACATTAAAAAACCTTTTAATTTGTGTTCTGATAGCCAATAAAACAAAAAGGGGGAGTTAGCCCCCATATACAGTTACAGATAGCTTTGTTTACCATTACCATTTTAAAATTTTTCAAAAGGGGCAACTGAATCCAGATTTCAGAAGCACTGGGGACAACTAAACCCTAAGCCCCAAGTGAAAGTCAGGTGGAAGGACCCCCTGACCCCCTAGTTACTATGGGCAGGGGATTTGGATGAGTTTTCCCCATAGGGGAGTCTGCTCCCATTTGGATCACTGCCAGGAACCTTAAGTTTTTACTCATCTCCTCTATACAAGAAGATGCCCAAGAATAAGCTAACCAACAAGGAAAGAGAAACGGCCATGGCCAAGGCTTGTGTTTTAAAGACAAAAGCCAGAAAGACAAGTACTAACCATCCCAAGGGCAACCAGCCCTTGAGAAGCTCTTGTGTTCTCTAACAATTGCAGATGGCCATACTCCAGCTGTTGGCTGTCCTGATTCCCAATCCTGTGAATGGCCCCTATGGAATCTGCATCATCCTCAACAGGTGACCTGGGCAGTGATCAACGCTGGCAATGCAGAAATATTCAATAGCACCACAAGAGAAGCTGTCCCTTTGACCTGGTGGCCTCGCCTTTATTTTGATCACCACCCTATGGACTGTTTAATATTTTTGTAGGAGTCAATTCTTTTAATGTTACCTGCTTTAATTGTTCTTTTACTAATTGCTGGTATAGCAGCATTGAATCCATACTTATTGTTAAACAATCACCTTTTGTTATGCATCTAGTTTAGATCTTGCCCAACCCCACAGGCAAATAGGTAGATTAGAACAATCCCCACCTCTGGACTCTGAAGTGGCAAAGACTGATACCCCATCCTTCACTAAGGTTAAAGGACTAGTGGCATTTCCTGGCCTGGTAATGCTTTTGCTGATGTTTTTTTCTATGTCTTCCTTGCATGTTACGTGCACTGCAAAACTCTTAAGAGCTTAGCCAGCCAGTTATCAAGCTCCAAATGAATGAATTCCCCCCCCCCAGAGGAATCACAGCCAGAGATGGGTAAGAGGGGGTGTCAGTCTGACCAACCTAAGACAGGGCTTTTAGCTTTGCTCTGAAGAAGTTCCCGATGATGGGTAAGGCAGACAAGGCAATCCACCCAACCTAAGACAGGCGGGTTTGCTTCTTTAAACTATGATGGGGAGATGATGTTGGGAGCCATTGAGAGCTGACAGTAAAGCTCAATGGTCATCTTGACCCCTGTGCTAGCTTAAAGGCATGTTCAAGGAAATGGCTTACTTAAAAGACACCGGGTGCTCAGGATTTAATTGAACTGCTTCGGACATTTCTAACTGTGGTGGGACTGATGTTTATTACCATGCTAGGTAGGGATGTGAGGTAACTGAGACAGGCTCTTCGATCATGCACAAGGGCCCTCCCTGTCCTTGTCTGGCAAATCTCGACCCCCAGATTTCCCTGGAACCCCCTGTGTAGCCAATGTTAGCCTTACCAATGTAATCCGGTTAAAACAACTTTTACAGAGGAGGGAAAAGGATAACTAACTGGGAGGTGGGTCTGCCATTAAAACAAAAAAAAATGGGGGGGGAATCTGTGGTGCACATGGGCAGCAAAGATGACGCTGAGAGGGGGTTGAGTGGGCAAAGCCTAATTTACTCTAGAGAACATGGGCAGCAAATATGGAGCTGGGAGTGTGGGCAGAGCCCAATTGATCTTCCAATCAGTGCCTAAAAAGCCCATGAAAGCTCAGGTGCATGATAGGGTGTGACCTTGACAGTGATTGGTTGCTCTTCCTCACTTGCCATGCCACCTGGCCTTTTTGGCTTTAAAAAGGGGTGTTCTCTGTTAATAAATGAGTTTTCTACCTGCTGGATTTGGGTCCCCGATGTGTCTGATTGTCTCCTGGGCTGAGGGAGGCTGGGGAACGGAAGAGTGCCGCACTTACCTTTCCTCGGACCCCACCATCTTTTGTGGGACTGACGAAGACCCAACAGCTATCCAAAATGATTATCTTGATGGGATTTCCTAAAATTAGAAACTCTGTAGTTCAAGAGAATCAATCGAGATACATTTAATATAATAAATGTCTTCCAAACCACCACCCCCCAAATTATGATATCCAAAGCTCCAAACATCAAAGGGCAAGCCATTTTCCTCCTTCCCTTTGTCTCTCCTTGGCTACAGAACTATACATCCTTCCATGTCTTTCCATTTTTCCCTTCTACCAGTTCCTTCTTCTCTTCAGGCCTCTCCACTCTCCACAGGTCTGACCTGCTTTGCCTGAGTCATCAGTTGCCATCCTTCACCTCCTGCCCCCACTCAACTTCCTCTCCTCCAACGTCTTTCCCCTTCTGCTATCACACCACTTCCTTCCTTCCAGGACATTTCCCTTTTTCTCTTTCCTTTTAAGAAAATATAAAAATGCATGAAGATGAAATGGTATTATATAAGAAAAAAGTAAACATTCTATAATGTATAATAGAATGAATTCAGTAACATTGCAAGGCAACAAGCTAACCTATAAAAGTCAGAATTTTCTCATATAGTAAATATCAACTCAGAAAATTAAATTAAGAAAAATAAACCTAAGATATGATTTATTGCAACACAGAAAAAAATCCATTGAAGATACAAAGTCTAGAATCAGAAAACTGGAAGACATTAATGAAATAATTGAAGAAGTTATAAATGAATAGAAATAAATATATCAATGTCTTAGAATAAATATTATTAAAATGCCCGTCTTTCCATAAAATGCCCTTCCTCCTCAAAGTAATCAACAGATTCAATAAAATCCTTACTAAAATCCATTGTTATTTTTTACAGAATTAGAAATAAAATTAAAATTTTTGTAGGTTGTCATAAAGGACTCCAAAATAAAACAAACTAGAGATCACAACATCTGGATTCAAAATATTTTTTTAAATCTATAGCATCCAAACTTAATGTTTTGGGGCAGAAAGACTGACACAAAGACCAAAGTGACAGGACAAATAGCCAAAAGTTAAAAGTTTGGTGAATATCAACAGCTTTTCTTGTTTTTGTACAAAGAACACACAGAAAAAGAGTCTCTTTAATAAATGGTGTTGGGAAAAGTATATATCCAGATTAACAAACTTTAATACATAATATAGCATACACAAACATTAGTTCAACATGGGTTGAAATTCTTCACAGAGTACCTGAAAATATAAAAATAGAGGAAGAAAAACAGTGAAAACACAATTAAAATGATGCATAACAATAGTTTGGGGGAAAGATTGTTGGAATATGATCTGAAAAACATAAACAACAAAAAACAAACAAACATACTTACATCAAACTAAAAATCGTATGTGCAGCAAAGAAATTCATCAATAGAATAGAAAATCAATTTATATAGTATGGGATATAGTTGCTAACCATATATCTCATAAAAGAATAATGGTCAAAATATAGAAGGCATTCACAGAAATAAAATGAACTAAACCTGGAAAAGGTCTAACTAGATATCTCCGATTGGAAAAAAAGCAGCCACTAGGTGTATGAAGTATAGTCATACTTCATAAAAATTTCAATTTTAACATATATTGTATTAAAATGAAAATATGAAATACTTTATTTCATTAAACAAATGGTTAAACTTGGGTGAATTTTATTATTATGTCAATTATAACTTAGTAATGGTTTCTTAAAAAATGATCACAATAATTCTCAGGCAGATTTTATATTAAAGAGAAAACCTGCATTGATTCTAGCATATTGTAACATATCAGAGCCATAAGACAAGGCTAACTCAGCTAATCATATGGAGGAACCAGGACAGGATGATGGTCAAATAACTACAAATACTACTACTAATAATAATAATAAATAAAACATGAAGTTAATGCAAGCAATCCTAGATACTCAGAAACTAAGATCTTTGAGGGCTGGGTTAGAAATGTGAACCTCACATCTTTGTATCCTGAGTATTAAAGAATACTGACAGGAAATTCTTTGAGACTCATATCCAATTAACTAGCAAAAATACTGAAGTGGAGCTGTAACTCATGTAGTTGAACACCAGCATTTTATTCATTACCTAGAAGGAACTTTACTCATAAATGAATTTGTTGACTATAATCATTTTTGAGCTGATGTAAATATCAGCTCAAACATCCTGAAGGATGTCCAGCTGAGAATGAAGAGTTTGAATAAAGTGTTTGAATAAAATCAAATATGATATTGTAATCTGGATTGTCACACCATTGAGGAACCCCTATAAAATCTGTGATTTATTTTTCCTCAAAAGGATTTTACCATATTACATTTAAATGTCATATTACTTTTTCAACCTTTGTTTCCTGTGTGAAGAGAATTTATTCCTTGAAAACAATCTTAGACTGCATTATCCTTTCTCACTTTTTCTTAATATGTGCATTACTTTCTGTAGTTAAATTACCAAACAACCTCTATTCCTGAGGGCTCACATGACAGTTCCACAATCTAAGGCTAATCCATTTGACCTTTTATATGCTCTTCTTCACAGTTTATGTTCTGTAAATGTTTAACTTAATTCATTTTTTTATTTTATTAACTTGTTTATTTTTGCGAGCCCTAGGTCTTGGGTAAAGTCTCTGAGTTTCTATTTGCTCAAGGCTAGCACTCTACCACTTGACACATAGTGCCACTCCTGTTTTATTTCTGTTTATGGGTTACTGAGGAATCAAACCAAGGTCTTCATGCATGCTAGGCAAGAACTCTACCACTGAGCCACCTTCCCAACTCCAAAATGTTAGTTTTGAATTCTTCCTCTTTCCATATATTGATTTATAGGATTCCTTTGTCTTCCTCCTTTCCTTCTGTGACTCTTCATAGGAAAATCTGAAGCCTGAAATACACTTCCCATTTTTCGTGCCCACTTTAGAAAGTCAGTGGAGACTCACGAATCCTTCATTTCTCTGAGCTTTCTATCTGTTGCAAGATCATTCTTTTTCTAATGATGCATGCCCTGAAACCCAGATGGCTCTTGTCCCTAGCTCACAGATGACATGTTTTATTGATGTGAAAAGTTAGTCTATATGTTTATAGGTGGCGTATAATCCTAGAAAACTAGAATGTTTATGCTAGAGGAAAGTTAAATCATCTGTCCAATTGACTCATAAATGAAGGCAGTTACAATACATGTAACCTTGTCTTTCTCAAAGGAAGAGAGCTACTAAATAGCAATGCTGTTTTCAATTATCCTTCTAGACAATAGTCAAGTACAAAATAACAGGACCTCAGTGGCTTTCTACACCAGTCATTGATTTTATATTCACCCGCAAGTTGGGTGCATTTTGATCTGCCTGGGTGAACTTCTCTGGCCTTATCAGCGCTAGACAGAACTCTTCAATTCAATTGGGTTTTTATGCCTGTTGTACAGAAGCTAGATTCACAGAATAATGGTTTCTTCAGATATGTTGATAACATGTCAGAACTGAAAATACAAAACACTGGTAAAAGTTAGTAATGCATTTTCAGTCCTTGATGGAAATAGATACATTTTAAATCTACTCACATACTCAATTAGACAAAGCAGTCCACACCAGTGAGGCAAAGTACATTGGCACCTACAGGTATAAAAGATGCCTACGACATAATCATAAGCACTATGGAGAAAAAAGAAAAGATAAAGTACAAAAGGTAGTCTGTACCAGAAATATCACAATGTTGTTACACAAAAAATGAAGACTCATTACACTCATTCTTTCAAAACAGGTTTGGTGAAATGAAATTTGGGTTTGTTATTTTTATACTGAATATTATGATTCTTTAGAAAAGATCTTAAGCTAAGTCACACAGAAAGCATTAAAGTTAATGGAGATACTATTGTGAATATCACAAATATGGAGGCAATAGAACATGAGGTTGCCACATGCCTTGGGCTTTTAAGTAATTATTATTAACCCTAAGGAACATTTGGAAACACGTAGAAATATCTTTGATAAATTTTGATAACGTTTTGAATCATATAGAGACCAGCGGCATTGTGGGACATGGTCCCATTGGTAGAAGAGCTTCCTTAAATAATTATTCATTCAATCTGTTAGCACTGCAGTAAATTCAAAATTCTATATTATTCTTATGCGAAGGAAAAGGGAGAGAAAGGGGTCATTCTATAAACCCCAGGGTGTCTCTTGCCACAATTCTCTTTTCTATGGCATGTAGTTCTAGTGATTGTAGAACAAATTCTTCTAGTCTTTAGTAAACTGTAGAAAATGGAAAATAAATCCAAATAAATCACAAACATGGAACATAAATTCATCCTTAATATTTTTGAAAGTGTTAAGGTGACTTTACCTTTTTGTTAAGTATAATGGAAGAGATCAGATAAATGTCAATAAATCTCTAAGTCCATATTCATTTAGAAATCCTGTTTCCAGAGCTATTGTTGGAGTGCTTGAGTATGTGCTTTGAGTTCCATGAGACTTCCACAGTCCTGTGTCCATCTCAATGTTTAAAAAGATCTTCAAATGTAACACCTAATGAAAATCATTTCATAAAAATAATATTTAATTAGACACCAATTGCTGGCAATTGTGAACCTAGCTAACCAGATGGCTGATATTTGAGGATCATTGTTCAAAATTAGCCTGGGCAGGAAAGGCTGTGAGCCTCTGATTTCCCATTCATCACTAAAAAACCTGGGAATAGAGCTGCACCTCAAGTTGTACAGTTCTTACCTTGAGCAAAAAGGAATCTCAGGCTCAGCACTCAGCCCTGACTAGCTCAGGATTAGCAAGCATACACACACACACACACACACACACACACACACAATTGTTTTGATCTATAAAACATATATCAGTTGAATTATGGAAGTAAGAAAATGCAGAATAATTCTAAGAGAGATTCTAAATAGTAATTTTAGGACTAATGACCTAATGACTTGCAGTGATTGAAAGTTTTGCTGTTGGAGACACTTATACTTAATTGCACAACATAATGAAAACGGTCTATTTACAGACAACCTGAAACAAGTCTACTATTTGCTATCCTTTGTAAACATAATTTTACCATATTGAGTAGTAGATCAAATAAAGGAGACCATAGCAGTATGTATTTTATGCACTTTTTTATTATGAAGTTGATTACAGAGGGGGTCACAATGATATGTCAGAGTACATTTCTTTTTGAATAATGTCACCCCTTCTCTCACTCCTTGGTTTCCCTCCTGTTCCTACCCACAGGTTATATAGTTCAATTTCCACATAGAGTCTAATGAGTACCACTGCTATGTATGCTTTTGATTTAATTTAATTTGATTTGATTTTAATTTATAACAGAAGTTTCAAGAGCCAACTAAGACATTAAGTAGCCAGGCACTGGTGGTTCACACCTGTAATCTTATCTACTCAGGAAGCTGAGATTTGAGCATAATGGTTCAAAGCCATCCTTGGCAGAAAAGCCTGTGAGACTTTTATGCAATTAAATCACAGAAAAGCCAGAAGCGGCAAAATGGCTCAAATGCTAGCCTTGAAAAAATAGAGTCCAAAACAGCACCCAGGCCCAGAGTTTGAGCCTCAGGACCAATCTATACTCCCCCAAACAACAACAACAATAACAACAGAAATTAAGGTAAGTATTTGAAATATTATTATTGTGTGAAAGTAGTGGTCCTCAGAGGATGCTCTCAAGGAGGCAAAGACAAAGCTCATTTGAATAATCACTCAGACAGTAGACTTGTTCAAGGAACATTACCAACTCCCTTACTCAGAACTACAGTTAGGTTTATAGCACCAGTTGAGCAAAGATAAAACAGTTGAACCTAACCCTGTTCCTTGTGTTGGCATCCATAGAATGCATGTTTGCACCATTGCAATTCAATTTAAAAGAAGGATCAACTTTCTACTGGATAGATCTTCAAGTAATACATTTGGAAACACAAGTTTGGAGGAAAGAGATGATCTGAAAATACTGGTGCTCTGAAGGCTCATGATGGACAGCTGGAAAGGCAGGCGGAGATAAGAATATTGGAACATCAGGGGAAGTAAGCAACTTACAATAATGAACCTCTAAATACGTGCCTTGGCTTTAAGGTGGTTTTTAATTAAAGAAAGAATGAGGAAGGGAGAAAATAGGAGACTATGTTGGTTTAGAATTGCATGTTTTCATTATTCAGGTAAAAAGATGAACATTCTATGGATGCCAGTTCACTTTCTATGGCAGTGTAAATACTGTTTGAAGGCATAGAAAATTTGGAAATAGTAATAGGAAGATTTAAATATGAACAATATTCTGTGATGATTATCCTTTTGGTATTTTGGCAACTGTTTTAGCTAGCATTTTAAATAAGGTTGATGTTAATGGTAGCTTTCCACTTCAGCTTGAAGTTGCCAATTACTAGAGTCATTGCACCTAAACTGAAAGAGAAATGATCTTCTATCAGTAACAAAATGATCTGTTCTCTCTCTCTCTCTCTCTCTCTCTCTCTCTCTCTCTCTCTCTCTCTCTCTCTCTCTCTCTCTCTCTCTCTCTCTCTCTCTCTCTCTCTCTCTCTCTTTCTGTGCGTGTGTGCGTGTGTGACTTCTGGGGTTTGAACTCAGGAATTCCATTCTTGCTTGTATTTTCCCCTCAACACTGGTCTCTACTACTTGAACGACAATGCTACTTTCTACATTTTACATGTTTATTGGACTCTTGCCTGTAATTGGCATTGAACTGCGATCCTCACATCTCTGCCTGCTAAGTAGATTGGATTAAAGGGATAGGCTAAAAGAACCTGCCTATATTTCCATTTTTCAAAAAGGTGATAGTTGTTTTTTTCTTTTAATTTCTGAAAACATATTTACTGGTGTTAGCTGAACACACAGAATCTGTAAGCTGATGGATACTTACTGAGTAGCAGCAGAGGTGGAATTCATTGAGTACACTGAACTATTATTTGAGAATCTATTCTATTAGGCCAGTGAACATTCCTCTAAACACCTGGATAGAAAGCTGAAACTATTCTATGACTCCTTTGTCATCTGATTTTATCGTGAGAATTATCATCTGTAAAAGGATGCCATGCACTTTCTTGTGTTTTACATCAGTATTAGTGACAGTAGGATGCTTTAGTGATGGAGTAGGAAGGGCCATAATTCTTCCCTGCTATCCTTATACTTTCTCCATAACCCCAGCTCCACCCAGACATGCCTACCATGGTTCCTGTTCCCAAAAGCCAACAGTGAATCCTTTTGATAGTTCCTAATTACTCCATCTCTCCTTAATGGTAATACCCGTTGCTTCTAGCTCTTAAGCAGCTCACCTAGGAGAGGTGGTCACTGTTCATGTGGGCTTCTCAAAACAATAATAAGAAGAAAACCTTTCATTTATGGAATTCCTGCTATTCTAAAGAGTAATATTGTATTTTGTGCTTCCAATTACTCAGAAGTTCTTCTGAGTAAGGTGGATTAAAGTTGTTTTTCCTGGACTCAAGCATCCAGTATCTAGTTGTGGGTGTTCTTATGAATCAGGTGAGATGGTTCTACTCAGCATTCCAGAGGCTGATGGGCTCTGTGAGATGCTGAGTTGTGAGTGGCAAAGACTGCTGGATCTGGGTCTTCACATATGCCTGTGTTCCCCAGGAGCTGCGTTTTCAAACTCAGAATTTCTAGTACCGTCTATGATTTTAGAAGCCCTTCCCCATCCTGTTGAAACATAATCAAAATAAACAAAAGAATACTCTGTCCAGAGTCGATACAACCTGCATGCTTCAAAATATAAAATTAAGCTTATGTTAAAATCCTACATTTCTATATTAAGTGAAGTAAGCCAAGCCCAAAGAAACATAGGTCCCATAGTTTCCATTATTTGCAATATCTAGTATATGTATGGGTCAAGCAGAAAACGTCAGATAATGTGATGTTAGGAAAATGAAACCTAAGATATGTATTTAAATGTTTTTTTTTTCTTTCATGCATTTGTTTCTAATGCATTTATAAGATTATTTCTTTGTTGCTTTTGTATGTCCCTCCCCCACAGTATAACCCCTGCTTTCACTGTATTTGATGTCGGTATAATTTGTGGAGGGGAAGGTGAAAAACAAGTCGTTTAAATAAGGATACAGGTGGACCCGTTGCAACAATGAGAAGTACAAGTTGTTATGTCGAACATGAAATTTACAACTTTGGTGGGGGGGAGGGATTTAGTGGGGGGGAAGTGGGGAGTCTGGAAAGGGATTAGAAAGGGAAACAAAGGAGGAGGCTACAATGCTTGATAAGAAATGTACTCATTATCTTGCTCATGTAATTGTAACCCCTCTGTACAGTATTTTCACAATAAAAAATAAATAAATAAAAATAAATAAAAAATAAAAACAAAAACAAAGAAAATCATATATTTCAAGTGGTACTTTCTAGATGCTAGGTTGAAAAGAAACTATACCATTTGTGGGTGGAGACTGGCGGGAGGAAGGGGGAGAGCAAAGAAAGAGGTGACAATACAAAAAGAAATGTACTCATTACCTGGCTTATAAAGTTGTAAACCTTCTCTTCCTCACCTTTAGAATAACAAAAACAATATTTTTTAACTAGGAAAAAAGTTACATGTTACATATGTTACATTACATTCCTAAACATTTTATATTTTTAAACTATATGCACTTTGATTCATAATTCATAAGAGAACTATATTTCAGAGTTTGCTGACTTTATGAAAGTCGTTGTTAGTTAGCCTATTATATATTATTTCCTTTCCTAAGAAAGTTTCTAGCTATTTATAGCCCTCTAAGAGTTTCATAAAGCTTGGATTGATTAAACAAACAAAGTAAACCCTTACTTGAAAGGCAATTTCAAGTGGTCATGTTGTCATGAATTTAAAATTATATTTTTTAAAAATAACTTTTCTCAAGGGTAGTCAGTAACCTCTAATATGTAACCTATAAGGTTTATGGAGGGAGAAAAATCGAATTTTCTTAGAAAGGATTTTCTCTTGTTGTGTGAGTTCTTAAAATTAAGATATTAATGCATATTATTAGAGTTGAATTTGTATTTCAATCAACAAACATTTCTTATAATCACAGTGTTGTTGCCAGCAGTACTATGTGATCTGGAAACTGAGAGGTCTTGTTGAGTGGAATCAATACATTTTCTTAATGCTAATTGTTACCTGATTCCATCAGATTACACATGCTATGGTACATATATTAGTAATCAGAATACATGGATACACAAAGCTACTGTATAGTATACATAAAAATGAGATGTACAAATCATAGGATTCTATACACACACTCTACATATACACATATCTCTATATGTATATATGTATGCACATACATGTACATACACATATACACACATACATACGTATATATGCAGAGAGGAAAAACTATTTTATAATTGAATATGCATTTTGTGCAAACTTAATAATGCAAAGCATACATTGATTCCATATATAGGTGTCACCTGGCAATTTCACAAATATTTTAATTTTAATTACTGTTGCAGTTAGTCGTATCTTTGAAAATACTTATAATGAGCTGAAGTCATATGTTTTTCTTGTCACCCAAGAGTTTCAATTCACCTGCCATATGTTGTCTTTAATAATTACAAGGCTTTTTTCTCTCTGCAGCATAAGTACTTATTAAGTTGCAGCGTTGATACAATATATCCAAGGTTAGATTGCATCATCTTGAAAACTGCCTTAGAATGTTTCTCATTTCAGTTAAAAATAACCACCCACCAACAATAAAAAAGACTCCAGTCAAAGAAAGTCATATGGAAATCAATATAAGTGAATAAACAGAATCGTATTGAAGGGACAAGAACATGTAGTAAGATTTTACCTCTTTAGTTTGTTACTGCACAAATAACATTCAAGCTATTTCATACTGTGTCTTCCCATATCTCAAGCCCATCATAAAGGTTAATTATCCTTATGTGTAACAAAAGCATATCCTGCAGTATCAAAGCAAAGATTAAATAATATCTCTCTAAAATATCTTGTAATATATGAACTGATACAGCAGCTTAAAGGATTTCTTTTTTATTTTTGTTACAAGACTGTTCTGCTAACAGAGATATCAATTAGCTAACTACAGGCTACTACCCCTAGGTATAGGAAATCACAGAAACTGCATTGTAGGAGAGTTTTAGTAACATTTTAAAATCATAAAATGAAAACATAATGAAACGTTTCTGGTGGTTCATGCCTATAATTCTAGATACCAAGGAAGTAGAGGTATGAAAGGTATTAGTTCAAAGCCAGCTCAGGCAGAAGAGTCAGAGAGTCTCCCAAATAATTATTAAAAGACCAGAAACAGATTTGTGGTACAAATGGCAGAGTGCCAACCTTGAGTAAAAATATAGTAGAGCAAGAGCCATAGCCCCTGAATTCAGGTTCCATACCAGCACCTAAAAGACAAGAAAAAAAGAAATCTTGTTCACTTTCCTTCAAAATATTATTCCTGTGAAATGGAGAGAGGACACTATTTTCCCAACAACTTGCTTTTTCACTACCTAGTCTCTGGGTGCTAATACACAATAACAGTAAATGGATAGGGATTCATTTGGTAGCCTAGGATCATGTTTAATTCTCCGTATTAGTGATCCTTGTATCTGGGGATTTCCTTTGCTCAAGATTGAGTTTCCAATAATACTCTGAATTCTCTGGATGTAGAAGTTCACTCTGCTGTCACACTGAAAGAAATGAAGATTAAAAAGAGCAGTAATGCATGATAACATTTAAAATAATTGGAATCCTACCTTATGCCAGCACCCTCTGCACTTCTACCACTTCCAAGCATTAATAAAACAATATTTGATCTTGAAAATGTTATACAATGAGAACCTTTCCAGTAATAAACCTTAAGAGAAGAAATCCTGTCTTCTAATACAGTATTCATCTTCATGAAAACTCATTTAAGAAGTCCAAATATCTTTCTACTATTTGGATACTCCCTCTCTAATAGACAGAGAAGATGATTCCTAATTACCAAAGAAAACTCTACACTCTTATTTTTGTCATTATGTGCTAGAAACTTCTGGAAGCCCATAGATAGTTCATGTTTTATTTTCTTGCTTATCTTAGTAAATTATTTTGTTGTCTTGTGTAGCGACCGTCTACTCGACCAGCGAGAAAGAACGACCACCACACCAGGAGTCTTCTCAGATCACGCTTTATTGGAGAGCCTTTTAGTTGATGGGAGAGCTTGGGCGCTAGAGAGCGTGCACCCGAAACATAGCCGCTTATATAGGGAAATAGGAACGTGGGTCGGTCTATTGTTGGTCGCCTGCCTTTCACCGTCACCAGGTGTCATGGGATTGGCTGGGGACTCTACCTGGCTCGCGCATGCGCAAAGCACAGGCGTCCCGCCAAGCACGGTCTAATATGGGGTGGTTACCTCAAAGCTGCAAGGGAGTGGGCCGAGTCTCGCCCCGGCTCCCTACAGTTCCCCCTTCTTTGTTTTTTGGCAACAGGTAAGAGTAGAGGTTGGGCCTCTGTCTAAAACATTAGGACCTTGCACTGGCCTTCGCCTGAGGGGCGCGCCTTCCCCAGTGATGACCAGGCCCGTCCGATGCCTTTTTTGCAGAGTTGGGATCTTGGGTATCAACCCACTTGCAACCCAGCATGCTCTTCTTGAGGAGATGAGAACCATCTCCTCAAGTGCAGTGCACTTGCCTTGCACCCTGTCCCAAATTGCAAATTGCATACCTGTCCCGGTGCAATGGGATCCCCTGATCCCTCGGGATGCTAAGGCTATGCAGAATGGTAAGGCTTAACTGCCTGTTAGGGCCGAAGCCAAATCTGGGGTGAGGATCCACTCTCCAAAGTGGCTAATGCTTGTAAGATAACAACCTTGTCCCTTCTGGTTTGGGCTCGAAGGCGACAGACCAACCATAGGCAGACCACGCATCCTCCCAAGCAGCAGGCTAAAAACATTCCGACTCCCACCCGCTCTTTGGAAAAGGACACCGCAGAGGCAATCCAGTCAGTAAATTGTAACAGCCCACAGCGTCATCGGTTTAGCTATCACAGGGATTGCTATAAGCACTGTTGCTAACAGCAGGAAGATCAGCTGTATCAGGAGACGAGTGGATGGCATCTTCAAGAGGGGGTTCTTCTGCAGTCTCCACCGGCCTGGTCAGTCTCGTTGGCACCCAGTGAGGTACTTCTTGACTCTGTGGAAAAACACAAACAGCTCCCCTGGATCTCGTTATTACCGGATCCGGTCCATACCATTTGTTATTAATAACATCCTTCCACATAACCATGTCTTTAGTATCCATGGGGTCTCTTGTCATATGCCGATCTGCGGCAGACTGATCGTTGTCATTTAGAATTAAAAAATTAAGGGTAAAGAGCACAAGAGAAAGTCTTTCCCTGGGGGACGCGGACTCAGCAATTCCCCCTTTTTGATTTTGAAGCATTTCTTTTATGCTTCGATTAGGTCTTTCCACTATACCTTGTCCTTGAGGATTGTAGGGCAATCCAGTGGTGTGGGCAACCTGCATTTGTGTGCAAAAGGCACGAAAACCATGGGAAGTATAAGCAGGGCCATTATCTGTCTTAAGTCTAAGGGGCTTTCCCCAAGCTGCCCAAGCTTCTAAGCAGTGTATTTTGACGTGAGACACCTTTTCTCCTGCCAAAGGTGTGGCATGAATGACACCAGAAAAGGTGTCCACAGACACATGTAAATATTTCAACTTACCAAATTCCGTCAGATGAGTAACATCCATTTGACATAGGGCGTTTGTCTCAACCCCCTGGTGTTTACCCCCACATGGGGAGGATGAAGAAAGGTAACACAAGATTTACAGGCTTTAACAATATCTCTTGCCACATGCCTGGACAAATTATACCTTTTCCTAAGGGTATTAGCAGGTACATGATACAATTTATGAAAGTCTTTTGCCAATTCTACAGGATCAGCAGCAACCAGAGCCATAGCCCGAGTTGCCTGGTCCACCAAATCATTACACTTTGCCATCGGGCCCGGCAACATAGAGTGGGCACGAATATGTCCAATATAAAAAGGATGTTTTCTGTTTAAGATAAGGGATTGAATCTGTAACAAAACATTAGAAATTGTACTGGCCTGCTTAACTGAAGCAGCAACTTCAAGAGAAGCAACAGCATTTACAACATATAATGAATCAGAAAATAAGTTAAAAGGTTGATCAAATCATTTAAAAACTTCAAGCACAATTAAACATTCAACAGCCTGTGGGACATTCCGCCGAAAATTAAAGACTACCGGCTGTTTGTGTCCTAGAACAAAAAAGGCACCTTGTCCAGATTTTGATCCATGCGTAAAGATGGTTAGAGCATCAGCCAAGGGCTCCTTTGAAGTGACAATAGGAAAATACACTAAATTTTTTTTAACTATGGCAAGCAGAGGATGCTTAGGATAATGATTATCAATTACATTTGGAAATGAGCATACAAGAATTGCCCACATATCCACTGTAGCTGCTAAAATTTCAACTTGCTCACGGGTGTATGGAATAATTAATTTATCTGGAATTTTTGCAAAGTGCATCAAACAATACTTTATACCCAAAATTGCCTGTTTAGCCACTAATTCAGGAAAATATTGAACAGTTTTTGCTCCCACAGAATTGCCGTGGAGCCACAATAAGGGGCCATTTTGCCATAGAATCCCCGTGGGATAATTTTTTGTTTTTAATATACACAAATCAATAGGTAATTTTAAATCAACCCGTGAAAGTTGAGCCCTAGACAAAGCTGCCTCAACCTTTTGTAGGGAATTTAGTGCTAAAGGTGTCAGGGATCTAGAGGAGGTGACGTCAGGGTCGCCCTCCAAAATAGCAAATAAAGGTAACAACTCTGACCGAGGGAGATTAAGAAACCCCCTTATCCAATTAATATCTCCTGCCAATTGCTGAAAATCATTAAGTGTTTTATGATGACCAGTTCAAATGGAAAGTTTTTGTGGTTTAATCTCAGTAGGAGAAACAATGGTTCCCAGAAATTGAACAAGACTAGTCTGCTGAACCTTCTCAGGGGCAATAATTAATCCTTTATTAGCTAAGGTCTCCGTTACCTGCCCAAACACCTTATGAAGAGTCTCTACCGAGGGAGCAGCCAACAAGATATCATCCATATAATGGACAATCCGTACTTTTGGAAATTTTTCCCTAACAGGGGTTAATGCAGCCCCCACGAACAATTGACAAATTGTTGGGCTATTAGCCATCCCTTGGGGGAGAACTTTCCACTGATAGCGAGCATCCGGGGTTTCATGATTAACAGAGGGCAAAGTAAAGGCAAAGCGCTCCCTAACCTTTTCATAAAGAGGTATGGAAAAAAAACAATCCTTAATGTCTAAAGCCAAAATAGGCCACTCTCTAGGTAACGTAGAGAGCAGTGGAAGTCCCCTTTGGATGGGTCCCATAATTTGCATCTGGGCATTTAGTGCTCTAAGGTCATGTAATAATCTCCATTTTCCGGAGGCCTTTTTGATCACAAAAATTGGGGTATTCCAAGATGACACTGAAGGCTCAACATGCCCCAGCTGCAGCTGTTCCTGGACAAGAGTTTGAGCCGCTTCCAATTTTTCTCGAGAGAGGGGCCACTGAGGAACCCACACCGCCTTTTGCGTTAACCAAGGTATGGGTACCGCACCTTCAGTGGAAGCTTTGTTTTCAGAGGCCCCTAAGAAAAACCCAAACCCTTCCTGTCCTGTTTAGGAAGTGGCTCTATCGGCTCCTTGCGTCCTTGGAGACGCCGACCAAGCCCCAAGGCTGGCACAAATCCTTGCTGTTTCATCATATTCTGACTGGCCTCAGAATAATCATTAGATTGTTTCTAACACATTTATAAGATTATTTCTTTCCTGTTTTGTATGTCCCTACCCCACAGTATAACCCCTGCTTTCACTGTATTTGATATTGGCATAATTTGTGGAGGGGAAGGGTAAAAACAAATCATTTAAATAGGGATACAGGTGGACCCACTGCAACAATGAGATGTACAAGTCATTATGTTGAAAACGAACTTTACAACTTTGGTGGGGGGAGGAACGGGACGGAGGGACGATGAGATGGGAAGGGAAGCAAGGGGAAACAAAGGAGGAGGCTACAATGCTTTAAAAGAAATGTACTCTTATCTTGCCCATGTAATTGTAACCCCTCTGTACAGTATTTTCACAATAAAAAAAAATGTTAGTCTGTGTTTCACCTTAAAAAAAAAAATCATTAGTTAAAGTTAGCTTTAGCTGTTGCTGCACATCTCTTCCCCAAAGATTGACAGGGACGTCTACCACAAATGGCTGCTTATTTCCAACCTGGCCTTCGTCTGTTCTCCAAGTCAATTCTTTGGCACTTAACTGTGGGGCATCGGCATAGCCCAGCCCTTGTAAGGTCTGGGAGGATTTCTGAGTTGGCCATTGCTTTGGCCACTCCCCTCTTTGGATGATGCTTCGATCTGCCCCTGTATCCACCAGTCCCTCAAATCTTCTCCCTTCCACTTGGAGAGTTAGCATGGGTCTTTGGTCTAAAGTTATGGACAGGCATGTAAGGTCGACTCCAGTGGAGCCTAGCCCTTTATCTCCTCTCTCTATCTCCTTAGCAGGGAAGTTGCCATGAAGAGAAGGCAAAAGCAGAAGCTGTGCAATTCTATCCCCGGGAGAAATGGACACCACTCCATGGGGGACATGACAGAGGGCCTTGATAGTCCCCGTATAGTCAGGGTCAATCAATCCTGGGAAAATTATTAATCCTCTCATTGTGGAGGAGGAGCGTCCTAAAACTATTCCTACAGTGCCT
This sequence comes from Dipodomys merriami, assembly GCF_024711535.1. Classification (NCBI taxonomy): domain Eukaryota; kingdom Metazoa; phylum Chordata; class Mammalia; order Rodentia; family Heteromyidae; genus Dipodomys; species Dipodomys merriami. Next base: position 753,017 of record NW_027206546.1, on the reverse strand, counting down.
TCATCTAGGGGTCCTGTCATGTCTGTCTCCACAATCTGGACTCCCATCTGCTGTGTTAATACCCATCCGGAGGTGGCACAGAGGTCCAACCCTGCGGAGCCTGAGGTTGCTCTTCTTGGCTGGGGGGTTGTTGCGGGTGCTGTCCGGGAGCCAGAGTCTGAAATGCCCCATAAACTTTCGGGCCCTGGGGACGAAGGCCCTTCTCTCCATTTTTTGGCTCCTGTTCCGAATTAGTGTTTGGAGTAATTTGGGGGATAAAATGTCCATTGATGTCTCTTACTGACCTGCATTTGTTGACCCAATGCTTTCCCTTTTTACAACGAGGACACACTCCTGGAGTCCTTGGCGACCTGGGTATATTTTGTACAGGACCACCATTTTGTGGGCATTGCTGTCTAAAATGTCCCAACTGACCACACCGGAAACACCCTTTTCCTTTACTATCTTTTGCGGCCCCGGCAGCCGACAAGACAGCAGCTGCCAGTCCCGCATTGCTCAGGGGGCCACCTACTTCTCTGCAGGCTTTTTACCAAGCTACTAGGCTTTGGGTTCTTAATGGGGTAATTGCCCTCTGACATTCCTTGGTGCTTTGTTCAAAAAATGATTTGTTGTACAAATGGCATGGCTGTTTCCAGATTTCCTAATACCCGCTCGGCTGTCTCTAGCATACGGGCAACAAAATCAGAAAATGGCTCATTAGGCGCCTGCATGATTTTTGTTAGATTGCCAGCCACCTCTCCCTTGTTTGGGAGGGCTCACCAGGACCTGTAAAAAACCTCGTTTACCTGGCGGTATACTTCAAAGGGATATCCTGTCTGGTCTACCGAGTAGATTCCCTGCCCGAGAAGCATGTCCACGGTCCAGTCCGGGTGCCCGTCACGGACATTTTGCCTGTATTGGGCTTGAGCCTTGTCTTGTACAATTGACCAAAAATCAAGGAACTGCCTGTGATTAAGGTAAGTATGGGCCACTTCAAACCAATCCATAGGTGTCATAGCATTAATAGTTAGCCTTCGAAGCAAGGCAGTGGTATAATTGGCCGTCACTCCATAAGTCCTGACTGCCTCAACTAAATCTTTTAACTGGGAGTAGGAAACCGGCTCAAAATTTCTTTCAGCAGTAATGGGATTCTCAAAGACTGGGAAAGCGGCTGCTAATAGCGACCAGGTGTTTTCTTTTATAAAGTGACTCTTCCCTGCCGGCGGGCACGGCGGGGGGGCCGACGGGTGAGGGGCAGCTCCGTTTCCTCTCCCTGGCTGCTGCGGTACTCCCACCCCTAGGGGGCGCCACCCTCCATATCTGTCTGCCTCGTGCTCCGCCTTAGCCTCTTCTAACTCTTCACTATCAGCTGGATCGAGCTGCTCTCCCTCCTCCTCTAACATTTCTTCCTCTGAGTCACTCACAAGATTACTATATTCTTGGTCCCGCCCTTCCACATGTAGGGCTGAGAACCGGTTTGCTTTTAAAGAAGGGCATGGGGGTCTCCTTGAGACCCCTGCCTCTCTAAAACCCTTCTCCTTTTGTGAGGGCTGCAGTCCCTCTTGCTTTAATTCTTTAGGATCCTTTTGTCTTTTTTCCCTTTTTCTTTTAGGCCTATTTTCCTCCCCCTTACTGTATGCTGACTCTGATAGACTATCCTGATGCTGTGTTAATACTTTGTGTCCTTCCTGGATTAAATCAAATCTCCCTCCTCGAGGCAAGTGCGCACCATCAAAAAGACAAGCCACAAAGGAAGAAGCAATGCAAGCAACCAATAAATATCTAAATCTACAGTGAACAGCATACCGGGGGATATTTACCGACGTCCCCTCTCCGTGTGTTGAGTTCTGGCTCCGGTTCGGCCTCTCGCGCGGGTCCCGTCCCTGGTTCGTTCCCGGGTTTTGGCACCACTTGTAGCGACCGTCTACTCGACCAGCGAGAAAAAACGACCGCCACACTAGGAGTCTTCTCAGATCACGCTTTATTGGAGAGCCTTTTAGTTGTAGGAGAGCTTGGGCACGAGAGAGCGTGCACCCAAAACATGGCCACTTATATAGGGACTAGCAACACGGGTCTTTCTATTGTTGGTCGCCTGCCTTTCACCATCACCAGGTGTCATGGGATTGGCTGGGGACTCTACCTGGCTCGCGCAGGCGCAAAGCTCAGGCGTCCCGCCAAGCACCGTCTAATATGGGGTTGTTACCTCAAAGCTGCAAGGGAGTGGGCGGAGTCTCGGCCCGGCTCCCTACACCCAACTATGTTTATTGCAGCAATATTTACCATAGCTAAGATATGGAACCAACCCAGATGCCCCTCAGTAGATGAATGGATCAAGAAAATGTGGTATATATACACAATGGAATTCTATGCCTCCATCAGAATGACATTTCCCCATTTGTTAGGAAATGGAAAGGTTTGGAAAAAATTATATTAAGTGAAGTAAGCCAGGCCCAAAGAAGCATAGGTCCCATGGTTTCCCTTATTTGCAATATCTAGTATAGGTATGAGTCAAGCGGGAAAGTTCAGATAATGTGATGTTAGGAAAATGAACCCTTAAATATGTATTTTAATGTTTTCGTTTCTTTCATGCATGTGTTTCTAACGCATTTATAAGATTATTTCTTTGTTGCTTTGTATGTCCCTCCCCCACAGTGTAACCCCCGCTTTCACTATATTTGATGTCACTATAACATGTGGAGGAGATGGGGACAAACAAGTCGTTTAAGGATTCAGGTGGACCTGTTGCAACAATGAGAAGTACAAAATGTCATGTCAAAACCAGCTTTACAATGTCGGTGTGGGGGGGGGAGGGGAGTATAATTGGGTGGGTGGAGGGGGGAGGCTGGGAAGGGCGGTGAAGGGTAAACAAAGGAGGAGGCTGCAATGCTTGGTAAGAAATGTATGCATTATCCTGCCCATGTAGTTGTAGCCCCTCTGTACAGTATGTTCTCAAATAAAATAAAATAATATTAAAAAAAAAAAAAGAGTCTCACAGAGTTTCCTGCCCAGGCTGGTTTTGAACTGCGATCCTCAGTTTTCAGCCTCCTGAGTTGCTAGGTTCCTGGCGTGAGCCACCAATGCCGGCAATAAGAAAAATTTTTACACTGTAATAGAGAAAAGAAATAATGTTCAGCAAAAACCCAAGAAGGCTATTATATTTCTGATTGACTGCCACATCACAATATATATTCTCTCTATGTTTATACATGTTTTTTGTGTGTTTTGTTTTGGAGTGTGTGTGTGTGTGTGTGTGTGTGTGTGTGTGTGTATGTGTGTGCATGCACACACACACCGCACCAATCCTGGGGCTTGAACTCAAGGCCTCAAACTCTCACCTGACATTTATGTACATGGCTGGCTCACTACCATTTGAACTTCACCTCCACTTCTGACATTTGTGGGTGAAATGTGCCTATTCTGTCTTCAAACCGTGATCTCCAGATCTCAATCTCCAGAGTAGCTAGGATTATAGCTTTCTGCTGTATGTTTATTTTGAAATCTTTTGATCAAAGAGCAAACATTTGTATATCCTCTATCCATAGCTCATTAACAAGACAGAGGACTCTGTGAAATCCCTGAAACTAATTTCAAGTTTCCTCCACTTAAAAATACATTATTACACTGTATTTCACCTCAATCAGTTATTTAATACTAAATATGATAAATATATTTGAATGAATACATATACATTATTATCTTCAATAATAATTCTTATATTTCAACCTTTCTAAGACTCACTTTTCTCTGTCTTCTTTAGTATTTCTATTTAAAAAACGTATTGTCAGGGTGATGTATAAAGGGGTTAGAGTTACATAAGTAACACAGTGAGTACATTTCTTATTGAACTTGTTACCCCCTCCCTCATTTTTCTCCCACTTTTCTGCCCCTATACTCACTTCCCCCACGTTGTACTAATCATTTCCAACATATTGTCTTGGAGTTTAGCCGTTGTATTAGTTCCTTCCTTGTCCTTTGTCTTATGCAGAGTTTCCATCTAAATCTCAACATTTGACATCTTTCTTCAAAGATAGTTTTGTTGTTAGACAAGTCCTAATTAGGTGTTTTTTTCTTGGTCTATTTACTTTTTTCTAGGGTTATTTTGGCTTCCACTATGGTTATGACGCATTGAATATTAGGGCTGGGATCTGAAATATCTCCCCAACTCTCAGATGCAGCAGGTATTTCTTTCAATGAAGTAGTGTTTGAAGATGAAAACGTTAGGCGGCGGTATGATTGTGATGACTCTGACTTCATCTCTAGACTTTTTTCATTGATAGTTTCATAAGTTAATGGGATATTACAGTTGGGGGTCGTAGAGCTGTATTAGAGAATTTTGGAGGTGATGGAGAATTTCAGAGGTGGTGGAGACTTTACTAAGTGGTGATGTTTTCAAGAGAGACCTAGCCAAAGGAAATCCGTAACTGACAGACATACCTTTGAAGTGTAATCTTTTCTAATTTTGGCAGATCTTGTCAGGTGTTGTGGTTACAGAAAAGGCAAACTACCCAATCCGCTGTCATTCCTAACCCTTACAGTCAATATTTTCTCCCTAATATGTTACAAAACCTTTGTCTTAATCTACCTACAATTTCATAAGGGAAGTTTTGTATTCATTTATTCTATTTGGAATGTATTAGCATAGCCATGTAGATGTTTTCTCCTCAGTTCTACAATATTCATTTTCTCCTTAAAGATTCAATTCCAGTATGCCCTCAAAAATGTATATTTTCTGTATGTGTTAAATTAAAATGTCAACTTTTCTATTTCGACCCTGTGCATGTTTCCAGAGTTGTCTGAGAACTGGAGGAACTTTTGACCCTAACTTTATATATTGTACTAACTAGTGACTCATTTCATGGACTAGGATATGAGACAAACCAGAAGGCAATTTTGCATTAGTTAATAAGCACAACATATAGAAAACTGACAGGTTTAGTTTCCACTTGATTGCTCTTTAGCTCTCTGGATATTTATATTGAGTGGAATAATGCAGAGTCACTTTGTCTACATTAACAGAGAAGTGTAAAGATTCTTCTGAGAAGACAAAGAGCTTCCTGAGATCTGGATATTCTGTGTAGTGCTTAATAATCTAAAGTTAAATTATGAGCTTTGCAACCTTTGTAGTAGCTGTGTTTGTGAGTGTTGAGCATTTCTAATGTTTGCCTCAACTTCTTCTTCCTTTAACATATGTTAATTTTATTAAATCCTGCTATGAGTGCACCTTAGGGAATACTATGAGGCCTATGGACTACCTGACCGTATATAATTAATATACCTTTAAAACATGCTTGCTTCTTACCCACCCGTGTTTAAACTTGCTGGCTTTTTCCTTTCCTTTCTAGATCAGTCCTCTGTTTACAAATATTTTATTTCGTAATTTTGGTGTTGTCAATAGAAAAGTTATTGAAAACATTTAATAAATCCTACTGCTTGAGGGTCAAAATCTAGGGAAATTTAGCACTGAAAAGCAGGAAGAATGGTAACTTCTGCATACAAAATTCTTTCTCATCTCATCAGTGTATCAAGAATTGATTTTACTGAAAGGAAATGTCAAATATCCTAAATTCAAACATAGCAGTTATGCATACTTAGAATCATGCATATTATTTATGTAAGGAAAAAAATAATGCTTAGATAAGGAAATAATTCACACATTTATACTACTTCAAGATATTCTCATCTTCGTTGCCTTATTGCAAGACTCCAACACTGCCTATGCTTTATTTGGGGCTTTAGAAAATGTCAAATCACTATGAAAAATTAGAAGCCATTTTTATCCATTATATTCTAAACCGAAAGAAATAATCTATCATTTTTCCCACTGAAGTGGTACTCTAATGAAAAAGGAAGGGAAAATAATGACTAGGTAGATAAGCTACCAACAGTCCTAAGGGAATGGATTCAGACCAGTTCAGTTGGGTTTCGTTCATGAAATAAAAATCCAGAGCACCCAGCAAATTTGACCACATGTGTTTAGTTCTTGCCCCAGATCCCCTTGGTAACCCGTGAAAAGAGAGACCAGAGTTGTATCTCACATGCCTCGATGACAGGCTATAACCTTTGGCACAGAACAGAAGAACAGGTGCCTTCTTGCTTAACTGCTTACTACCTGCATGGCTTCTTTTTAATTGGCACCTGCCCCTTGTTCAAGTGGTGGGTTGTGCAGCTGAGTAGCTATCCCCCACCAGCCTCATTCAAAAAGATGCCAGGCTTTCTTTCTAAGCTTAGATTTTAGCTGGATTCATTTGTAGAAAACATCCATGTAAACTTTTCACCTGAAAAAAAAAGATGAAAGACAATTTCACGTAGAGAAATCATCGAGGGGCCCAAACAAGTAAGACAGTTGGAGAGAGATGATTTACAAATCTGTTCTGCTAGTTCTTCTAACTTCAAAGAAGGCTAAAAACTTTTGGGGAGAGTCATAGAGGTTGAAATAAAGCATATAGTCTGGAGACTTTTTTAAAAAATGGACTGATGCCTATAGTACACTGAAACTGATGAAGATATTTTCTCCCAGAAAAGAATGTTAATATTAACTAAAAATACAAAAAAGTAAAGACAACCCCAACAATATGTCAAGAGAACTGAAATAAGAATTTCTTAATTGAACATCTGTCAAAATAAAAAATGTGTGCTACATGCCAGTGCCTTTTATCTGTAATCCAACCTATTCAGCAGGCTGAGAGCTGAGGATCATGGTCAAATCCAGCCTGAGCAGAGAAATCAGAGTGACAGCCTCAAAATGCAGAAGTGGCACTGTAGTTTAAGTGGTTGAGTGCCAGCCTTGAGCAAAGGGACAGTACCCAGTTCCTCAGATTAATTTACAGAAAGAAAATGTGTCAAAATATTTTAACTGTTGCTATAATATTTATGTTTTAGTGATTATTTTTATCCTAGTACTAGGGTTTGAACTCAGGGCTGTATTTTTTGTAACGGTTAACACACTACCACTAGAACCTTACCTTCACTTATGGTTTTATGCTGGTTAGTTGAATAAACATCCCTTGGTTTTGTCTTACTGACTGGTTTCAAACCTCCATTCCCAGATGTCAGCCTCCCAAGTAGTGAGCCACCAGTGCCTAGCAACATTTTCATTTAAAGTAAAATTCAGCTGATGCACTAGTATTTCTAGTTTAAGATTTGTAGTGATATGTTCATTCAATGATCACAGATCACCATTTTTTCACTCCGCTCTGACACTCTTAATTCATATCTGTTTCCATAACATGCAACTCACCTTTAGATAGAGACAATGTGATTATATACCTTCTAGAGGCTACCTGACTTACTATCCTGAAATTAATAAATTCTTTGTAAATTGAAAGGTGAAAGCTATTTTTTAATACCTGCATTATTTTTCTCATTCTGTATATTATATTAGACCCTAAATACTAGGATCTAGTGAAGGAACTGAGCATTAACTTTATTAGGTTATTGATGTTAAATTTGTAATTAATCATTGTTGAACATCTCATTCATTGACTGCTTGTATGACCTCATACAGATATCAAGTTTTTGGAAAGCATGCCAGTATTCTGCTCGGTTACTTGGGTAGTGAGGTGTAACTGACTATGACTATCACAAGGTATTTTCATATGTTGGGTTCAGATGCATTCCACCATCTTTACCATTCTATGTTTTCAGAATGTGTCCTGGCCTACAGCTATCCACATGACCCACTGGGCTAGTCGGCAGTGCCTACCGACACAGGTGTTTTTCTTCACATGCTTCGTGAGCATTTTCGGTAAAGTTGAGGAGTGCATCCATTTTTCATAGGTCTTATGAAAAATTAAATGGTTTGCACAACATGGTGAAACATTATGGGAACAACTAAGGCTTAATATTATTAACATATAACATTATTTTTATTAAAACATAAGCACCTGTCTATTACACTATTAAGTTTAAAAAGAAGATAAAAAGAGCACAAATAATCTGGATAAAAAACATATGTATACTTTTTAGGAAAAAGGATATTGTATTTATTTCAACTGTGAGGTATCTCAAATAGCTTCTATAATCCTTTGAGGTTTTTGGAAAAGCATAACTTATATACTTGATTCTATATTTATTATAAGTACTTATTTTATTACTCAGATTAAGAGATGTTGGCGAGAAAAGACTCATTAAATATAGTTTGAAAATCTGTCACTTGATGACCTAATTGAAGGGGACTATTTATAATATTGATGAATATCTATACATATTAATTTATTCAATTGGATTCTGAGCTTTTAAACAATCCAATAAAATACTTGTTTAGTTTTAAATAGCATCATGAGTTAGAATTTCACAATTAAGTGATTAATTGCATGAATAACTTAGCAGAATGCTTATTACACATTAACATTATAACAAGATAGTATTATTGCTATAGTCATCTTTATCAATATTACTTTCATTAGAAATAGTAAGAATAGCAATGGCATTGGTATTCATCAGTTTAAAAGTTCATATTTTAATAAAAAAGTTTTTAATATATGAATCCTATTTGATTTTAAATTATGTGAAATCAACACAATAAGAAATGAAGTGCATAGTAAGGGCAATGGTAATCTTACGGTAATATGAATATTTTCCTGCAGACATTTGTCCTGTAGATGTGTGTGTGTGTGTGTGTGTGTGTGTGCACGCGCGCGTGTGTGTTCATTCTATAGGATACACATTCTATATCATATATACACCGACACATTCTATAGGCTAAATATTTTAAACATACATAATCTATCTATGAATCAATCAATCTATCTATCTATCTATATATCTATCTAGGGATATTCTCAGATATACTATTTCCAAATGTTATTTAACAGTAAGAATAAATCTTCTCAGTTCAATAAAGATTATTCTTTAACCTTTTATCATTATGTTTATGTGTTCTTACCATTCTTACTGAGAATTGATATTTGAAAACTTTTTCTTTTTTAATTTTTATTTATTTTTATTGTGAAAATACTGTACAGAGGGGTTACAATAACATGGGCAAGATAATGAGTACATTTCTTATCAAGCATTGTAGCCCCCCCCTTTGTTTCTCCCTCCCATCCCTTCCCAGCCGTCCCCACCCCCGCACCCAATCCTCCCCCCCGCCCACCAAAGTTGTCTAGTTAATTTTCAACGTGACAACTTGTACTTCTCATTGTTGCAACGGGTCCACCTGTATCCTTATTTAAACGACTTGTTTTTCCCCTTCCCCTCCACCAATTATAACATCAAATACAGTGAAAACAGGGGTTATACTGTGGGGGAGGGACATACAAAGCAACAAAGTAATAATCTTATAAATGCATTCGAAACAAATGCATGAAAGAAAAACAAACATTTGAATACATATCTTAGGGTTCAGTTTTCTAACATCACCTTATCTGACCTTTTCTGCTTGACTCATACATATACTAGATGTTGCAAATAAGGGAAACCTTGGGACCTATGTTTCTTTGGGCTTGGCTTACTTCACTTAATATAATTTTTTCCAAGTCTTTCCATTTCCTTAAAAATGGGGCAATGCCATTCTTTCTGATGGAGGCATAGAATTTCAAAATTATCGAAAATATTGAGATTTTAAAGACATGTATAGGCATATCTCTAAAATATGCAGCAATAAACCCAACACACCATTTTTTAACCAGGTGCACATTCTTGTTCTTTTACAATAGGGGCATGTCTCTAAAATTTGCAGCAATGAACACAACCCACCAATTTTTAACCAGGTGCACATTCTTGTTCTTTTGCAGTAGGTAACATATGCAATCAACCCATACAACAAAAAGGAATGGATATAGAAAATAAGGCATGATGCAGTATTCTAATTAATACAATATTTTGTAGATTCATCAGATTTTTTAAGTTTACATTTTTCTTTTACTTTTGTTTGTAGGTGTGGTTTAATGCATATGTGTGTGTGTGTGTACAGTGACTTAAACTCAGAGCCTTGTGTTCTTGTTTGCCTTTCTTTGCTCAGTCTGGCAATTTATCCCTTGAATCACCTCTGCTTCTGGGGTTCTGCTATTTAGTTTTTAAAAAAAGTGTCTTGGATTTATCTGCCTGAACTGGTTTTGCACCTCAGGTTTTAGAGCTCAGCCTGGTGAATAGTTAGGAGTACAGAAATGAGCCACAGGCAACTAACTTTAAGCTTACTATATAAGCACTTACCTTAGCAGATAACAATTTCTGACCTACAAATTATTAAGCAAACTAAGATGTTATTGCACTTTCTCTTTTAAATATCCAACTTTGAAACTTTGCTTTGAGTTATCCACAATTTTTTTGCAATCACATTGTCTTCAGAGTATGAAAATATATTTCAATTCCTTCCATACTAGTTCATCCATATATATTAGGTGCTATAAGAAACTGGGCATTTTGTCAGATAAAGGACAATTTGCGCAAGTGCCATCCTGTGTTCTTTTTTCTTTAAATCAAGTAATCGTGGCTAAGTACTAGGTTAGGGTAACACATTCTACGATTCTTCATGATGTCTTTCATTCCACAGGTAACATTTGAAGTTAAGTTTGCAGTATCTAGGTGTAATTAATTTAGCATGGTAGTTGGCCCATACATCAATTTCTGAGAATTTTTTTTGTTTTTTATTTGTGTAACTTGGGAAATTTTCAATAGGTTTGAATTAATTCTGCCATAATATTAGATGCCTAAATTTTAGTGAAACTTACATAACATGAATGTAAGCATTGATGTATAATAATTTTTATATTGCTTTTTTTAAAACAATAAGTTTTTAATTGTGGAAATAATGTACAAAAGGGTTACAATCAAATGAGCAAGGTAATGAATACTTTTCTTTCTTTCTTTCTTTCTTTTTTGTAGGGTCCATTCGTGGGGTCTGAATTCTGGGCCTGGGCGCTGTCCCTCAGCTCTTCAGCTCAAGGATAGCGCTCTACCACTTGAGCCAAGGCGCCACTTCCAGCTATTTTCTTTCTGCTTATGTGGTGCTAAGGAATCGAACCCAGGGCCTCAGACATTCAATGCAAGCGCTCTAATACTGAGCCACCTTCCCAGCCCATGAATATATTTCTTATCCATCATTGTTGCCTCCTCCTTTGTTTCCCCTTACCATCCCTTTCCTCCCATCTCCACAACTACATTTCTTCCTCCCCTCTTGCCTAAATTGTAAAGTTCGTTTTTCGACATAGCATCATGTACATCTCTTGTTGCAATGGATCAACCTGTATCCCTATTTAAACAATTTGTTTTTTCCCTTCCTTTTCCCAAATTATACCAACATCAAATAAGTCAAAACAGAGGTTATACTGTGGGGGAGGGACATACAAAGCAACAAAAAAATCAAATGGTACCTTATAAATATGTTTGAAACAATATCAAGAAGGAAAAAAAATTTGTGTCCTTATCTTGGGGTTCATTTCACTTAACATCATGTTATCTGACCTTTTCTGCTTGTCTCAGACATATACTAGTTATTGCAAATAAGGAAATCCATGGGACCTATGTTTCTTTGCACCTGGCTTACTTCACTTAATATAATTTTTTTCCAAGTCTTTCCATTTCCTATAATTCTAAAGAAAGATAATATTAGAAGTGAACTCATAAAAACAGAATTTTCTCTGATTTTTAAAATCATCTGACAGTTGGCTAAATCAAATGACTTTATGAATCCAAAATGAGTAATAAACTAGGCATCTTTAAACTACCTTAAAATGCTTTTTCTAATTTTCATGATTCTCTGAAAACTCTCTGGAACATAATTAGGTAAATATTTGAGAACTTTTTCTAAAAATATCAAAAAATATTGAGTTTTCATTTATACATGGCATAAGAGAATATTTATTCCATAAACAACAAATACTAAAAAAAGAATATATCATAAAATGACCACTGAAATTCATCAAATTGAACTTTTATTACCAGTTGGAAATTCTTTATACATCTCTTCTAAATTTACATGCATATCACATTCATCACAATAACACAAACACACACTAACTTGATATTTAATTGTTGTCTTCATTTTACATGGATTGTGTGTACATTTTCTTGATTGCTGTTATAGCTACTGTAGCAGTTTGAAAGGCAATCACTAAAACTATTGTCGATGCTCAGACTCTTACATCAAGTATAAAAGGATATCTGTAAGACCCTCAAAAGAAAAATTACTTGCCCTTTGATCATTTGGATTGCTAAGGTTGTAGTTCTTAGAATGATAAAAAAACAAAACAAAACACAGTGATTAATATGTATGTCCTATACAATATATTTCATTCTTAGTATTCTTTCTGGGTAAATTACAGGCAACAAGTTTATATTGGGTTTCATGTAAATAGTATTTGTTTTCTCATGATTCAGTTGACAGCTTTGAGGGCTGTGCTTATTTAATTTCTCATTCACAAACCAGTATTTTTTTTAATCTATCAACTCTGGTATCAAAGACATCAACTTCCTACAGGGAAAATGGACAGAGACTTTCATTCTGCACAGGTCATCATGCAGAGAGAAAAAAGAAAGACTAGCTTCCAACAACAGATGAAGAAAGAGGACAAACATTCTTTTCCAGAAACTCCTCACATACTTCTCCTTTCTCTAATTGTATCACTTTGCTGCAAAAACTCTTGGTTGAACAACCCCAATTAGGCATAGTTTCCATGCATTAGTTAACTTAGAATCTGTTTTCTAGATTATTAAGGTATTATGGAAAATGGAATTTTTATTCCTTACTTAGAAACTATCCTTCTAGAGTCAAATTTAAGTGAAATGTATGAAAATAAAGACATTTTCATACATCCACATTCTCCAAATTGCTACTACATTGGTATCCACATTGCTACCATCCTTCCTTTCTGATTAATCCTTGAGAGTTTATGCACCCTCTGGACAATGGAGTACTCCAAAAAGGGAAGATGGAAAATCTAGAATGCAGTTGACCAACCAGAAAATACTATAAAGCCCAGGATGATTATTAAGGAGATTTCTGGACAAGACTATTAGAGCTATATGAAAAACCTCTTGTTTTAAATAAGTCATGAATCAATCATGTCCTAGATGAAACATATAAGCTGTCACATATGCATGAAGAAATACTAGTGGGTAATTAGCATGTGGAATGATGCTGAAATTTATTTCATACTAGACAATAAATTTAATGATGTGTACTCTGATTTGACCCATTTTGTGTATTTGCTTAGAGCTAAATAACCTCAAATTCTCTTTTGTATCTAACATCCAGCAATTCTTTCACTCTTATTAGTTAATTTAGTGTAAGATCAATGGTATCATATTTGATTGATTTGAGATGTCAATTTCTATCATTTTGACAAGATTATTCGCAGTACCCGAGGTGAAAAATTCTCTTGAAGTATATCTGGCATTTTCTTTACATGCCATTTTCAGTAAAGTGAATGTCAAGCTGTCACATCTGTGAATATGGACTTAAAACATTACCCATGTTTTCCTAAGTCTCCTGTGGTTACAAGTAAAATGCCGGGTGGACAGGGCTAGCATTAAAAGGGCCCACTTATGTTCTGTTTACTAATTTACATTTTTTCGATTTAAGCTGTCAAGTAATAGATGTCATGTTGCAAAGAAGAATACATTTTAAAATAATTTTAACTTGAATTCATTTAAGTCAATAATAAATACAATATAGAAATAATTGGTAGAGTGTGCATATGATGCTATGACTAAAATTACTTACCTACCAGCCATACTTTTTTTGTGCATGTGTTTGCTGGTATTGAAGCTTGAAATCAGGGTCTGACCTCTGTCTTTCAGATTTTCCTATTCAGGGTTGGTACCACTAAAGTCACAGCTCCACTTCTGATTTTGGTTGGTGGATTGGAGATATGTCCTATAGATTTCCTTCCTGGATGGCTTTGAACCATGATCCCTAGAACTCAGCCTCCTGAGATACAAAGATTATGGAAGTGAGTCATCAGTCCCTCACTACTTACCAGTCTTCTTATTAAGACATTAACCCTAATATGAATTATGTTTATTATAAAGCAATTGTACTATAGAAAGAACACCCACCAGACATTAACAAAGACAGCATTTGTGATAGTGTTAGAATTAGTTTAAGAATTTGATAGGTATTTCTTTCTACATATTACTACAATATTTTTGAAGCATACTGGGATTTGAATTCTGAGCTTCCTGTTGTCAACCTGTTCTTTACCTCCTGAACTATGCCTCTGGTCTCCAAAAAAATAAATATTTGAGCCAGATGTCTGCAACTACCACTTATAGCCCTAGTCACTCAGGAGGATGAGAGTTGAGGAACGGTGTTTAAAGTCTGGCCAGGCAGGAAAGGCCATGAGGCTCTCTTTGTTTTTGTTTTGGTCAATCATGGGGTTTGAACTTAGGGCCTGGGCTTTGTCTCTGAGATTTCTTCCTAAATGTTAATACTCTACTATTTTGAACCACAGAGCAACTTCTGGTTTTCTAGTGGTTAATTGGAGATAAGAATCTCAAGGACTTTCCTACCTCGGCTGTTCTCTAACTGCCATTCTCATATCTCAGCCTCTTGAGTAGCTAGAATTACAAGAGTGAGCCACCAGGACACAAAAAGATAAAAGTAGACCAATGGGTACCCTTGAAAGAGCAAAGCACAGGGACAATACCCAGATCCAGTGTTCAGTTTCCAGGACTGGCACCTATATATTTATATATTTGTTGAAATTTCAAATTTTACCGATGCTAGGCAACCACTCTAATTTTGCCTGCTTTTCCAGGTGAAATTATAATTTTACATCAAAGTATATCTTGAGTTATTTATTCAATATTCCACATTTCTAACCTTTGATATTTGCTTGTGAAAAATAATGTAATCAGTGGTTTCTACAAGTGTTTCATTGCCTTTATAATTTATTCAGACTTAAGGCATGTTGTATGTTCAATATCAGTCAAAGATTAGGAGGGGAATGACATTATTTGTATTATTTGAAGCTCTTCCTAGCAGAATATATACACACATATGCAGAGCAAAGGTCAGAGAGAGACAGAGACAGAGATAGACAGACAGACAGACAGACAGACAGACAGACAGACAGACAGACAGACAGACAGACAGACAGACAGGCAGGCAGGAGAGAGAGAAGAGGAGGGAGGGGAGGGGAAGGGAGGGGAAGGGAGGGGACAGAAGAGGATAGGAGAGACAAAAACTGACTGACAGAAAGACAGGAGGGGCAGAGATAGAGACAGAAGACATTACTATTACAAGAATGTAGGCAATTCCTAGGATTTACTAGGATGCAGAGACAAACATGACATGGGCTATGCAGTAACATAAACATAACAAAAGGTCCAGAGAAGACATAGGTAGAAGTAGGAATGATTTAAAACTAAGCAGGCCAAGGAATTTGTGGTGCCTGTTACATGAATTTCAGTTTAGGCAAACGCCCTGTAAATATTAGATAGAGATTACAACTGTAAACAACTTTTGTCTTTTAAAAGTAGATACGAGATCAACCATAATACTTTAGAGAAAAGGGTTAGATTTTAGGGCATTTATTTATTTATTCGTCCACTGATTCATTTCAGAAATAATATAGGATATAGCATGTACTAAACTTCTCTTGTACATAAAAATTCAAATATAAACAAGACTAAATACCATTAATAGCTAGAAACTTAAGGCATAGCATCAAATACTTAGGCTTCAAAAAACAATTATAATGCAATCTTGCTAAGATAGTTCATTTCTTGGTACATAGAAAGGTGCCTACCATCCAGTGATTCATGATTTAAATCACAGTGTATAACAATTAGCATCTAGTTCTTTGAAAGTAGACAACAATGAGTTAATTTTGGAAAAGTGTAGGCTCAAGGATACTCAGAAAATCCATAACTCCTAGGCCTGAAGAATTATACTATTTCATGATTTCATTGGAAATGGCCTTATAGGTTTCCTCATGCCAGTCAAAATCCATTGATGAAGTAAAGGGGTGACAGTGTTCAAAACAGGGAATGTACTCATTATCTGGCTTATGCAATGCTAACCCCTCTGTACAATACCTTAATAATAACAAAATAATTTGGAATCATCCATTGATATGTACTCTACAGAGGAAGCTATTGCTAATTCAAGATGGAAAAAACAAGAAGAAAATAGAAAGGAATCATTACAATGAAACTGGATGACTCAAATGTATCAATAGAGTTACACATGATGGATGTTTAGAGTACAAAAGCCAGACACCTAGCATGGAGATAAGCATGAGCTGTAAGGCTTTACATAATTGAAATTCACCCCAATTGACAATTAATTCTAATTTGCAGAACTTCTAGCAAGCAAAAATCAGATGGGGGCAGCAAAGAGCTGCCTAGGACAAAGAAATCAACCTAATAAAATGTGGTATATATACACAATGGAATTCTATGCCTCCATCAGAAAGATTGACATTGCCCCGTTTGTTAGGAAATGGAAAGGCATGGAAAAAATTATATTAAGTGAAGTAAGCCAAGCCCAAAGAAACATAGGTCCCATGGTTTCCCTCATTTGCAATACTTAGTATATGTATGAGTCAAGCAGAAAAGGTCAGATAAGGTGATGTTAGGAAAATGAACCCTAAGATATGTATTTAAATGTTTTTTTTTTCTTTCATGCATTTGTTTCTAACGCATTTATAAGATTAATTCTTTGTTACTTTGTATGTCCTTCCTCCACAGTATAACCCCTGCTTTCACCGTATTTGATGTCAGTATAATTTGTGGAGGGGGAGGGGAAAAACAAGTCGTTTAAATAAGGATACAGGTGGACCCGTTGCAACAATGAGAAGTACAAGTTGTCATGTCGAAAACCAACAAGAAAGGCACAGTGACCCAGGTCTTCAGACTGCTTGGAATAAGGTTCTGGAATATCCTAGCAGAGAACTAATCTAACCCAGCAGAAATGCTAGAGTAGGGTAAAAAACGATGTCAGTTGTACCCAGCGTCAGTCTTATTATAGTTATCCTAATTATCTTTTGCTTTGTAAGTTTAATTCCTAGAAGGATACTGACCAGAATCCTGGAGAAGATGCTTTTGCAACTTCCCAGAGGAAGCAAATAGATCCCCACGTTACAGTTGTGTCCTGAAGTTCATGTATTGGGATGATCACTTCTTCAGAAATTGGAGAGAGCTGCGTAGTTTCTTAGCTGAGACCCTATCAAGTCATTGCCTTCAACTAAGGCTGCTTTACTAAAAGCGACCGACATCCAGAAGACTAATGCGTATAGCAAATGAAGGCCTGTAAGTATTTCTCCAGGGGAATAGGACATCGGAAAGCCATACCAGATTTAGAGAATGTGAGGTATCCATTACAATGGCTTACAAATCCACTCTTCTCTCTGTCCAGTCCTCCATCTGTGAGATAATAAGCAGGACACAGTTCAGTTCTGTACATTTTCTATGTATAAATCATGACGCTTGGACAGTCTCTAAGGAAATTCATCTAAAACAAGTGTGCAAGGGGGGGGAGGCTGGGAAGGATGTGAAGGGTAAACCAAAAGAGGAGGCTGCAATTCTTGGTTAGAAATGTACGCATTATCCTGCCCATGTAATTGTAACCCCTCTGTATAGTATGTTCACAAATAAAATAAAATTAAATTAAAAAAAATGTGAGGAAGGTATGGTGAATCTGGCCAGAACCCAAACAAAATGAGCAACACATTAGAGGATATTGTTTATTTTAATTTCCCCTGAATACAACCTGTGACAGAGACTTCTGTGTTGAATCACTTAAGGTTTTCTCAATTAGCCAGTCCTGTGGCAAACCCTGACACAGAATCTGCCATTTCCCTGAGAAAATTGCCTGTTCATTTATAGCAGCACCTCACAGAACTGAAGTGAAATCCTTACAAAACAATTTTTCAAACGAATTTCAGAGACTTCAGCTGAAAGCAAGACAGAGGAAAGAAGAATATGGTTCTCACAAGAGATAAATACATTTTCATCTTTGACTGTTTATAAGAACTTGAGATGATAAATGACTGGATAACCAGAATATCTGTTATTTCCAGGGAAAATGTCTCTATGTCTCATTCATCTGGTTACCCAAACATTCCAAATACTTGGATAGTATTTAAGGATCCACTTGCAAAGTATTGGCAATGGTTCTTCCATCCTACTTGAATTTTAAAAACATAGAATAAACAATCTGATATGGATTTTCACACATATATTATTAGGGTTTAATAAAATCATCACTCTATTCCACAATATTGATACATTTATATGCATTTTTCTTATATATAATTACTAACTTTTCTTGTAATGTTCTTGATACTCATTAATCCTCAGTTTTTGTTTACTGTTGTTTGTTTGTTTTGGCCGGTCATGGGGCCTGAACTCTGGGCCTGAGCACTGTCCCTCACCTCTTCAGCTCAAGGCTAGTGCTCTACCACTTGAGCCATAGCGCAACTTTGGGCTTTTTCTTCTGATGTGATGCTGAGTTATCGAACCCAGGGCCTCATGCATGCAAGGCATGAGGTACCACTGAGCTACCTTTCCACCCCTAACATTCAGTTCATTAGATTAGTATAGTATTTATTTTACCAGTACCAGGGTTTTAACTCAGGGAATCAAGCTTGCTAGGCTTGCTCATTCAACTGGCACTAAAACTTTTAAACCAACCACCCAATCTCAACTTCTTGCTAGTTATTGTGGAGATGGAGTTTCATGGCGCTTTCTGCCCAGACATTCAAAGTTTAATGCTCCAGATCTCAGAAATTCTGAGTGGCTGGGATTATAGCTATGAGTCATTGGTGTCTGACTTGCATTTCTTTTTAGATTATGAAGTCAATATTATTCCTCTTTTTATGGTCTAATTTATAGAATTAAGGGGTTAGAAAAATAACCCCTTTATGAAGAAGAAAAGACTATTTGTAATTTGCCTCTAGCATCTTATGTGTCACTCCTGCCTTGAATTTGAGTATTTAAGAATGATAACGTGGCCTGAAATTTTTCCTAACAAAGTTAAATATCTACAGTGCATTGGATCTATGCTTTTACTCAATAAGAAATTTTCTTTTTAATTTTTTTACTGTAAAGATACTGTACAGTTGGGTTACAGTTACATGAGTATGGTAATGAGTACATTTCCTACCTAGCAATGTTCCCACTCCTTTGTTTGTCCCCTACCATACCTTCCCTCTCCACCTCCCCACGTTACCCTCCCCCAAGTGTCTTGTACATCTCATTGTTACAATGGGCCAAAAATAACTTTTCTATGAAAATTTTCTTCACTATCAGTTTTTTTTAACTTTGATGTAGTTTTTCTCTCTATGACTTTGACACATCTAAGTAAATTTAAAATCTAAAAATTTTAAAATAATCTGTTTGGGGTATCCTTTACACCAAGCAGTGTAATACCATATGTAGTAAAATTCTTTAGTATTATGTTTATTCAAAATATAACATAAACCATTACTGATGGCTCATGCCTGAGCATTAGCAATTCAGGATACTGAGATCTGAGTATTGTGGCTCTAAGCCAACTTGGGCAGAAATGTCTGTGAACCTCTTCTACCAATAAACCAGAGGAAAACTTGTTTATATTCAACTGGGAGAAGAGTAGATCAAGTGGTAAGGCACAAGCCTAGCACATAAAAATCCAGTACTTCTACCCAAATAAAGAAAGAAAAGAAAGAAAATATAACAGAGTATACATTGAAAGTTATGTGTGAGGATTGTCATAATTTCCTTTATGATTTCTTTCAGTTCAATTTATCAGCTCTTCCTTATTCAAAGATTTGTAACCTTGCTTATTTCAAAATACAGGATTTAATAAAGTTATAATTTTTGATAAATTGTTTTATCATTTTGATAAATAGATTTATTCATTTTATTGTATTTTATTTCAGCATTTCCTGTGTCTTTTACACATTTTAACTTTCTTGTCTTCTTCTTAAGGATTTCTCCTCTTTGTACATTACCACATATATAAATACATGTTTTGAACATTTATCTGTTAACTTTCCACTGTTTTGTTCACATATTTATAGGTATTATAAAATCAAAGGTTTCAATCCTCAGTTGATCACCTGGTTTGAAACTGGAGTATTCTTGAATATCTGATTATCTATCTTAAGTATTTTGTTTTGCAACATAGTGACAATGGTTATATTTAATTATAGTTTCAGGATGAATTGAAATTTTGTATAATATTTATCAAACAAATTAAGTAACTAAACGTATTTTACTACATAGCCAAGCATAGATTTATCAGACTATAAATTTATTTATCTACAATTAGTTTACAGCCTCTAAAGTATTAGGAATACATTAGTGCAAGAAATACTTTTTGTACTGAAGATCTGAGGGACAGTGCTCAGGGCCAGAGTTCAAGCCCAAACACCAACAAAAAAAGGAAAGAAATACTTTTTGTGTGCATGTTGGTACCAGGGCCTAAATTTAAGGTCTGGACGTGGTCATTCAACTGTTTCTACTGAGTCACAGCTCTGCTTATGAAATTTTGTTGGCTAATCAGAGAATCACAGAGTTTTTGGCTTATTTAGCTTTGAACCTGGACTCTCAAATCTAAGCCTCCCGAGGATCCTAGCTAGGATTTCAGGTGTGAGCCAATGGTACCTGGCAGTGAATTCAATTTTTAAAAGAAATAACCTCTATTTCCCAACGCATTAGTTAATTTTGACAGAGAATGTATACAATACTTCTTGATACATAAAAAAAATGTTGGTATATTCACTTGTTAAAGTAAAGAAAATAAGACCAAATAAACCAAATTGCAGATCTTCAAGACGTTTAAAATAGAGACTGTCTGCATTGAGAGATATACATTTTTTTTACTATAATGTTATCTCTCAGAGGATCTAAGGCACACTGTCAATAATTTGATGAGTCCTAGCCATTAAATAATAATAATAATAATAACCCCTGTTTTCACTGTATTTGATGTTGGTATAATTTGTGGAGGGGAAGGGAAAAAACAAATTGTTTAAATAGGGATACAGGTGAACCCATTGCAACAATGAAAGGTACAAGATGTTATGTTGAAAAACGTACTTTATAACTTTGGCAGGAGGAAGAGGAGGAAGATGGGAGGGCAGGGATGGTAAGGAGAAACAAAGAAGGAGGCAACAATGCTTGATAAGAAGTGTACTCATTACCTTGCTCATGTAATTGTAACCTCTCTGTATGGTATTTTCACATTTTAAAATAACCTTATTAAAAGAAAAAAAATTAGTGTAGAAAGTATTGTAAGATTATCTTTGGTAACACTGTAGTTTTATTTTAACCCTAAATGTATTCTTCATGGTTGCACTTAGATCTGCAATTGAAAGCACCCTTATTTAATGTTTTCTACACTATCATCTCTAATTCCTGGGCCTGCATCTATTTCTGGCCATTGCATAGAAAATATCAGCTAGATGCAGCTGGGATGTCCGTGGCATTGTCAGAATGAACCCGTTTGGAAGAAAATTGTATCAATTATTTTTAGCACAGGTCTTTGCTATATTTCCCTATTGTTCTGTCCTTTTTTTTCACTAGTTTTATTCCATGTTAAAATTAATATGAGAAAAACCTCATTTTTTATTGAATTGTGCCATTTCCTTTTTGTCAATCTTGTAAAAATTGTGTGTGTGTGTGTGTGTGAGTGTGTGTGTGTGTGTGTGTGTGTGTGTGTGTGTGTGTGTGTGTGTGTGTGTGTGTTACTGAAAACGTACTATTTGGGCTGGGTGGTTTGACACTGGTTAATTGTATTTAGTTTGCTTCCTATTCTTGTTAAATTTTCATTAAGAAACACTGTTTAAAGCTCATGAAATTTTAGGTACACTCTGTTCTTGTAATGATGACAACTGTTTTTGTTAATTAAGCCACATCCTGTTGTAAATTGTGGACCACTCTGAGCAGAGGCAACGGACAGAACCCCATGCCTTAGGAATAAAAAAAGTAGCACCTAACTCTTTAGGTGCTTGCCTGCTAGATTTCAGCTGATGGTCCACCCTTCTGTAGAAGTAAGCTTTGATTTGTTAAGTATCTTTACAGTTAGCACCTTATTATGACCCAATGAATCTTGGGAGTCATTTCACTTAACATCTTTTATGGTCATATGTACATAGCTTTTGAGCTTTTCTGATTGTCTGGTAAAATTATCTTAGACATATACTAGTTATTGCAAATCACTCTGTACAGTATCTTTACAATAAAATATTTTAAAAAGAAATGTACTCTCTGAATATCACCTTTACAATAACATAAATAAATTAAAAATGTTAAATTCAGCATGCTAATGTTGAGTTGCACATCGATTTTAAGTAATCTGTTCTTAGTAACCTGTTTGTTTGCAAATATAAGTTCTACTTGCTATTTTTTTTTCGTGTCTGGACTGTTCAAATAATTTGAAGCAGTGAGCACCAAGAATTGAGAGTCTCAAAATCAGAGATACAATTTGTTGGTGAAGTAGGGTCGTTGGGGCATTTAATCAGCAAGGGAAATAGCTGACTGCCCACTGAGAGGATAGAAGAAATTTCAGCTGGGTGCTTATCAAGAACTGAGAATGTACTTAGAAATTTCTAGGGTTGGTTGGGTAATCTAAGAACTTGTAAACTCTGAATAAAAATATATGTGTCTGTATCCTGAGTTTTACATCCCAAAAGATGAGTATCCAGCCCACTAAGGTTAGAGTTATGTGAACTACTCAACTAACAAAATCAGTGATCTTACTATACCAGGAATAAACATAGATTCTTGGGGAATAAAATCAGGCATAGCAGGACTTTCTCCTCTGACCATCAATGATGGAATAATCAGTATAACCCTATGGTCATTGTAAGGATCCTTTTACGGATCCTTCTGTTTAGCTGTTCCAGACTAGGAATTTTTACCAGTTAGGAAAATCTATTTATAATTAATGGAGCCCACTATACGGAGCCTTTTGATGACTTCCTCCTTCCAACACTCCCTCCTAGGCCTTAAGGCAATTATTATGAGGTAACTATAATAACGGTAAAAGATTTATGACCAGCCATGGCTGTTAAAACTGTGTATGGCTGTTGGCTCATGCCTGTAATCCTAGCTACTCAGGAAGCTGAAGTCTGAGGATCATGGTTCAAAGCCACCCTTGGCAGGAATCTCCATGAGACTCTTATCTCCAATATACCACTAGAAAACCAGAAGTGGTGCTGTGGCTCAAGCAGTAGAGCGCTTGCCTTGAGCAGAAGAGCACAGGGACAGCGCCCAGGCCCAGAGTTCAAGTCCCATGACCGACCAAAAAGAAACAACCAAAAACTGGGTATGGCGAAACAAATGCCTGTTTGATTGAATGGATAAAATATTCTGTTGGCAGTTATTATGCATGTGTGGCAGGTAGACCAAGATCTCAGATTTTCCCCTTCTTTTTTAGATGAATAATGGATCCTGCTGGCTTGGCATGCATGATAGCCCTCTTCCAAGACAAGATAACTTGGAGGAACAAGTTCAATAACATGTAGTCATTATTATTTCCTATGATTAAAGACTCAGATGTATTAAAGCCAACTAGGTTGGTTAAGTCAGTTTCCCATAAATGTAACTTCATCTCATGCCTCTCTAGGCAGTGAAGAGAATCAAGAGTTTCTAAGAAAGACATTTGGATACAGTGAAATCCCGTCTTTTGAGGAGATGGGAATGCATCTGCTCTCACTATTGCTAGAACTCATGTTTGGTAATATTGTAGAAGAGTTAAATGCTTGAAGCTCTTCTGTCAAATGGAGCAGAGGCTGTCCGTTGGTTCAATTTTGGCTATCTCCTTCACCCTGGCATTTTAAAAACCAAAGCTGTCTCCAAACCTAGGAATCAAATAGCAGCTGGATATGAGCCACGACTATTTTGATGCCATTATTAATATTAATGTGAGCTAGGTCAATTATATCTATTAAAACCAAGAGAGGTTTTGTCAGTTTTATAGTAAATGGAATTGTAGTACAATTATGACCCACTAGGAAGATGGCACGGGAAGCAGTATATGGTTCTTAATACAATTCTGGCAGAAAATTTGGTGGGGCTATGTACCCTGATATTTTTTTGGGGGGGGGAACGTCAATGTTGTACCATGTTTTCTGAACCTAGAACCCTAGATGGGACCATCAACTAAAAAGTCAGAGATAGATAGACTCCTTCATAACTGGCTAACACAATCATTTGGAAGGGCATTATGGTCTTAATTTTTTTTTTTTTATTTCGGGGGTCTGTCGTGGAACTTGAAATCTGGGCTTGGGCGTTGTCCCTCACCTCTTCAAGCTAAAGGCAATCACTCTACCTCTTGATCCACAGCACCACTTCTGGTTTTCTAGTGGCTTATTGGAGATAAGAGTCCCATGGGCTTTCCTGATGGGGTGGCTTTGAACTGTAATCCTCAGATCTCGGCCTCCTGAGTAGCTAGGATTACAGGCGTGAGCCACAGTTGCTGGCTATGATCTTAATTCTAATGTCCTTTACTTGTTCCTCATGGGGACAATGGCGTTAATTGGGAGTTATGCGACTAATTTATAGAATCATCAATACTTCCTTAGACAAATTTCAGTATTATACCATTAGTTAAGTACAGCTGAGGTAGAGAGGCAGATAATGTTAAAAGAATTTGAAGAAAACATCACAAAGTACAAAGAGGGGCATTGTGAGAAAGGGTATCTTTTCTATCAGCAAGTGTGGCTTCCTTTCTGTTCATCTTGAGAGAATTGTCCTGAAAAATTCCTGCTTTGGCCAGATGGCTTGGCCCTAGTTGATTGTGGTTTAGTTGCATTCTATTTCTGGTAAACTTTTTAATTAAGATGCCCAGTTCCTGCTAATAAGACATCCTTTTCCTGTTAATGGATGTATCCTGTTCCTGTTAATTATGTCACATCCTGTTGCAGATTTTAAAGCTGAGCTTAGCCAATCCAAACTGGGGACAAGGGCCTCTGCATTATGGATAAAAGAAGAGCAGCCTAACTGTTTTCTGAGCTTGTTTGCTAGATTTTGGCTGATGGTGCACAGTTCTGTAGAGTTAAACATTTGTTTTTTTTTTCTTTATTTTTTTTACCATGTTTAAATAGTTATACAAAGGAGGTGCCATTTAAAAAAGATATATATGAATACAGTAAATCTTGATCAGTGTTAACCATGTGAACATTAACAACACACTTTAACCCACCCCTTTCCTTTTCTTAATTTTGTGGTATATACAATTACTTCTTGACTGTATTCTCTTCCTCTTCCCCTTTCCATTTGTCTCCCTTTCTCCTCTTGGCCTCATCCCCTCCCATTAATATACCTCTTTCCTAGTGCTTAGTTTTTTGGGCTTTCATGTAGTCTTTCTGAAAATTATGCTACTTGAACTTTCCAATTAGTCTATTATACATCAGTTAATTCATTTATAACCACTTGCAAAACTCCCAACATATTTACTTTGTCTTGACAATTTCTTTTTGGGTTAGAGTCCTTATTCCTAGGTGACACTTCAACATCTAGAGGTATATCTAACAATAATATGCAGCATGTAGTTTCTTTAAAATTGCATTAATCTCTAAGTAACTTACTATGAGAAAGCACCTTTCCAATCTTAAATTTCCTCATTCTTATGACCTCTTTATCTACTTTCCTCTCAAGTCTTTTATATTTGTCAGGGAAATCTGGTTTGAGTTCCATATATTTTATGTAATAATATTTAAAATAGATTTTTATTTTTGTAATTGTGAATAAAATGTGTTGTTTCTAAGCTCCTTGCAGAGGGCTAGTTCTCATCAATTGTAGTGAAATAAAATTTTGACTTATCAGAGCACACTCATGTGAATAATAGATTATACCACAAACTAATAAAATCTAAATGGAAGCTCAGATGTTAAGTGTTGGTTTCTGAAAGGTGTAGCATATGAAATAAACTTTCTCATTGGTTCAGGACCTGTTTGTGTTGGAAGCTGCTGAATCACATAAGTAACCCATAAGTACATTGAGATTACACATAACTAACAGTAGCTTATTGCATAAACACACTGAAAAGTAATTTGGAGTATATTTTTCTAGTTAACGGGCAATTTTCAACTAATTAAACATAATTGAGACAAAACCACACTAAAGCTACCAGCACAACTATGTTTATTGCAACATTATTTACTATAGCTAAGATATGGAACCAACCCAGATGCCCCTCAGTAGATGAATGGATCAAGAAAATGTGGTATATATACACAATGGAATTCTATGCCTATATCAGAAAGAATGACATTGCCCCATTTGTTAGGAAATGGAAAGACTTGGAAAAAATTATATTAAGTGAAGTAAGCCAAGCCCAAAGAAACATAGTTCCCATGGTTTCCCTTATTTGCAATAGTTCGTATATGTATGAGTCAAGCAGGAAAGTTCAGATAACGTGATGTTAGGAAAATGAATCCTTAGATATGTATTTAAATGCTTTTTTTTCTTTCATGCATTTGTTTCTAACGCATTTATAAGATTATTTCTTTGTTGCTTTGTATGTCCCTCCCCCACAGTATAACCCCTTCTGTCACTGTATTTGATGTCGGTATAATTTGTGGAGGGGAAGGGGAAAAACCAGTCGTTTACCTAAGGATACAGTTGGACCTGTTGCAACAATGAGAAGTACAAGTTGTCATGTTGAAAACGAACTTTACAACTTTGGTGGGGGGAGGGGAGGATTGGGTGGGGGTGAGGGGGGGACGCTGGGAAGTGATGGGAAGAGTAAATACAGGAGGAGGCTACAATGCTTGATAAGAAATGTACTCATTATCTTGCCTATGTTATGGTAACCCCTCTGTACAGTATTTTTACAATAAAAAATAAGTAAAAAAGAAAAAATAAACATAATTGAGAATTAACCAATCATAGGCAGCCAACTGGATATTCTGCAACTAAGCAAATGTTTACTATAATCAATAAGATTT
The DNA here is from genome assembly GCF_024711535.1 of Dipodomys merriami. Taxonomy (NCBI): domain Eukaryota; kingdom Metazoa; phylum Chordata; class Mammalia; order Rodentia; family Heteromyidae; genus Dipodomys; species Dipodomys merriami. Next base: position 726,213 of record NW_027206546.1, on the reverse strand, counting down.
TTTAAAGTTTTTCTTCTGTTTGACCCTCCAAAATTCACTAATGACATGGCTAAGTGGAGCTTTCCCAAATTCTATTGATTATGAATTCTGTTTAGTGTGTGCTTCCCAATTCACAAATCATTCTTTATTCAAATAAACCAGTAAATTTAATTTAACAAAGTTTTGTTTGAAAAGATTATTTTTTTTTTCTGTCAGTCGTGGGGCCTGAACTCTGTGCCTGGACTCTGTCCCTCAGCTCTTCATGTCATGGTTAGTGCTCTACCACTTAAATCACGGCACCACTTCTGGCTTTTTCTCCTTATGTAGTGCTGAGGAATTGAACCCAGGGCCTTGTTCATGCAAGGCAAGCACACTACCACTGAGCCACCTTCCCAGTCCCTAAAGGATTAAAATTTATATGCTAATGCTGAGGTAGATCTGAGGTCATAAGCATAGTTGGGGCCCATTTGATTAGACATAGTTTTTGAGCGGCTGCATGCACACAGGGATTATGTCCCATTATAATAATTTAAGAACTTTCTCAAGTATCTTACTGATGTTATCTCACATTCAAATATTTACAAGTTGGTCTAGTACATATGTAAGTGTTTGTTTAATTGAATTTTTTAAGAACTACATATTGTTTTACACATTACAGAGAAAATGTTACAGAATAGAGTTTTAGTTGGATTATTAGCATTTTCTTCTTTAAGATAATTACAATGATGCTTTGAGTGAGGAAAATAGCTATTTTATTTGGAATGCTAAAATGTCAGTAATAATAACTAAAATATTATTTTAGTTTTATATTTTCATGTTGTACATTCTTTAAAAAAATCCCCTACAACTTATAGTCTATCCCAAATAAGATTGGAAGAAAGTAATTAATCTTTAGAGCAACCAACCTTCAATATGAGAAATGTTATTCTAATTAAACATTTTCCACTTCTGCAGAAAGGGAACAAATAAATTAGTGTACTGGGCCTGAGAATTTGATCAAAAGAATAGGTAACGTTAATAGTGCTAAAAAGAAAAAAAATCTCTGTGAGATATAACTAATTCAACTGTCTTTTATTGGATCTGGAAAATAAAGCTTTAGAAGTAAGTCAAAACAAAACAAAACGATAGAACTAAATCCCTATACTTTTTGGATACTTGTAGTTCAAACTATGGAGATTAGATCTGAATCATATTTGTATTTAACTGTCTGTTCATTTTCCAATTAATGCATAAATTCATATAAGTTGCTTTTTAATAACAAGGCACACTTATTATATTTACACCATTTGTGTTTCCTTAAACTCATGAAAAATTATATTCTCTAATAATAAGTTACTTCTGTTTTATTTATTATAGTATACTCATTAAAAACTATTTTCAATGTTATCTTTACTTTCATCTTTATTGACTTATAGTGCAAAAAATGTGATATAGAAATGGCACTGTGTTCACACTACTAATTTCATTTTCTTTCACTCTGATTATGCTTGTTTATAACTTCCACTTATGTTTAACTCATATCAAATGGTTACTATAAAATAAAATAAAAGGCAACATATTGTCTCAGTGGTTCAAGACAGAAAATTAAGAAGAGAAACACATGAATGATTTTTGTCCATTTAAGCAATCAAACATTGAAGTATATATATATATATATATATATATATATATATATATATATATATATATATATATATACACACATATGTATATATACACAAACACAACTCTCTCAACTCTTCCCACATAGACTATCTACATATCTACTATATATCTATCACCCACTGTATATCTAGCTGTTATCTTTTTTCTCTGTTATCTATCTACCAAGTATCACAATATTACTTATCTGAAATTCTTGGAACCAATATTTTTATTTTTTTCAGATTTTAGAATATGTAGTCTGGCATGCTGTAAGACTACTAAATAAGAAACTTTAAAAACAAAAGTCCTTAGGGTTTTAATTGTACAATAATTTACACCACCCTGCCTCATCTTGCCAAGAAAAGGAACTATTTTTGTACATAGTTTAACAATACCGTATAAGCTACCTGTCCACTAGTCAATATCTCTCCGATATAAAATACACTTCTATTGTTTTAGTGGAATTACTCAATTGTTGTTTTTTTTAAATTTTATTTTATAATAATATTGGAATAATATGTCAGGTACAGTTGTCAATAATGATTGTCTATGTGGTAATTTGCTCAAAACACATTTGAAGTTCCCACTTTGAATACACTAAAGAACTGTATGTGAAAAGTTCTTAATAGGAATTTAATATCTCAGCAATAATAACTAAGCATATATATATAAGAATTTATTGGAAAGAGAACGAAGCAGATGTGACTCATAGCTTATCTCTGTAATTTGAAGTACAAGTACTTATTCTTTTTTGTCAAATTCTTAAGGCCAATATAATGCATAGCTTTATTTTCTCCCTTTCTATATATATGAACTATTAGGACATTCCTAGGAAAGTCCAAATTCTGTACTGAGATTGCCAAATTCTGGGAAAAAATGAATTTATGAAATTGTAAAGTGAAATCTGTGTTAGATTTACTGTCAAGCCTCAAACTACAAATAATATAACCACAGTGTGTGATGAATCCTTTGTTGAGAATGTTTTAAAAGGCATTAAGCTTGAATATGCAGAGGAAAAAATATAACATACAGAGCATTCAGTATTAGCTGTAGAATGAGGTATCCACTTTCAAATATGCACTGAAGGTCTTGGAATATATATCTCTTGCTGAGAAAGGAAAACTCCTGTAACAGAACTCCTGTGATAGTAAAAAGAGAATCGCTTATAGATCTGCTAGTAAACTTTTCTTTCTAGTCATAACATCGATTAAGAACAAAAAGCTCCCTTTATTTTCTTCATATTGATGGTTCAAGCCTATAATCCTAGCTGCTTATGGTACTGAGATGAGGATTGTTGTTCAAGGCATCCTGAGCTCCTACCTTCTTTTAACCACACCAAAGCCAGAAACGGAAGAGTGGCTTATGTAGTATAGAAACAGCCTTGAGTTAAAACACTAGTGGACAGCACCCAAGCACCCAGACCCTGAGTACAAGCCTCTGTTCACACACACACACACACACACACACACACACACACACAACTAATAATAATAATGTGTCTACAGATTGTCACGTGAATATGAAATATTTCCTTCTTTTTATATTAATGCATTTTGAAATGTACCTATTGAATTACCTATAATTCCATTGTGAAATGCTTTCCTTAATTTATGCATTAAAATTTAATTTTAAGTGGGTGAAAGTGTTATCTATTAATTTTGTTTCAGGTTAATTTCCAATATTTGGCATTAAGTATCTAAGGTGTAATCTGTGTTTAACAAGGATAGAATGTAACTCACAATTTTTCTATTACTTCTGTTAATATCTGGCTCTGGTCCTACTCTACACTTTTGCATAGATCCCTTGTGCTTTTTCCTGACCTGTTCAATTTTTCAAATAAAGGGTATCCTTAACAATTTTTTCTACTAGACTTAGCTGATTTTCTGGTACCCTTAATTCATTAAATGTTTCTATGGCTGGGTTGTCCTATTGTACTATAAAATTTATTTGCCCATTTCCTATTAAAACATTAAGATCCAAAGCAAAAGCGCTATGTAATTTAGTCATTTTATATTGAATTGTCTTATGCATAGTATTTAGTGGTAAGTATTAAATAAATTTTGTGTTGTAAGTAAAATGTATGAAATTAAAAGTTTCTTTTTAAGTTTTATTAAACATTCTGAAATATAATTCCTTTTTATTCAGTCATGGAGCTTGATCAAAGAGCCTGGATGCTGTTTCTCAGCTCTTGCACTTAAGGATACTTGCACTCAAGGCTAGCACTATACCACTTTAAGCTAAGGCACCACTTCCCATGTTCTGGAGGTTAATTGGAGGTAAGAATTTCATAGACTTTCTGGTCTAGACTAACTTTCAACAGTAATCCTCAGATCTCAGTGTCCTGTGTAGCGAGGATTATAGACATGAATGGTAATTCTTACATTTCAAAAACCCCTCGAAAGTACATTGAAAATGTTTTGTTAAATGTAATGATAGTTAATGATATTCAAGAAAATAATGTTTAAATGTACATAAAGCTTCAAATTATACGTATAATTTTGCTCTTGGAAGGCATTTTAATTTTGGGTGCATCATTATGTTCTTTTTAATTTAATTTATGTTTTTTTTCCTATACTGGAATTTGAATTCAATTTTGCTTAATTTTTTAACCTTCAAGTTTGATGCTCAACCTCTTGAGCCACACCTTCACTTCTGACTTTTTCTTAGTTAACTGAAAATAATGAATCTCTTGAATTGTCTGTCCAAGCTGGCATTGAACAATGAACTTCAGATCTCAACCTTCTGAGTATTTAAGGCTACAGCTATGAAGCACTGGTTCCCTACTCAGAACGATTGTATTCTATGTAAAATAATCATGAAAACAAATGAATAAAGTAATAGTCCATTTTTTATGACTATGTACTTTTATCAATACAGATATGTTTCTTCAGATGAAAAATATAAACATCATCTTTCACACCTTTGCTATTTTATTATTTAATATAACCATATTGATACTTTCTATGGTATACATACGTCTATTCAGGCATATTTGAAAAGTGCACTTCTTATTTCACGAGTCCTATGTAACATAAATACTTCTTTTGAAAAGTGTATTTTTTAAACAGAGTCTTTAACTTACAGTTCAATAACTATCATTTGCATTGATTAAAATCTCACCTCGTCTTTAACAATACACTTTTCCACTTAGAGACACTGTAAATTGTTATGCCTTGTAATGCTCATAACGTAGCATTCTTGTATCCAAGTGCATCTTAATTATTATATTCAAAGACAGTTACTTGGCCCCCCACCCCCAAAGTATTCTTGACTTCCCTCTGCTTTGTTTATGTAATAATGCTAATTATTGTTTTTTAGAGCCTCTTGGGTAAAAGTCTGTGATTAATATTCATTCTGTCTTACTGTATAATCAGTGTTTGTGAAAGGTTGTTATCAGTTCTCTCCAAGGGCCTTACAAATCCTGAATCAGGAAAACATACCATGGCAATTTAATTAATCTTTGACCTCAGCTTCACATCAATGGCAAAGTTATATACCTACTCATTATCTATGCAGTAAGTGATGGTTCAATCTTTATTTTGCTATTGCAATAGCATGTTTATCTATACATGTATGCATTTGCAGCCACATATTTTAACACATAATATGTAAGTACAGTTGTGAACTGTATACCTGGTTTCACTAAATTGCTTTGCTATCTCTGCCCCTCAAGAAGACAATAAGTTTCATTAAGCAGCCCTTCTGGGTCAGTCTATCCTTGTACCTTTCCTCTAAAGAGTTGCAAGCCTGATAGCTCTGTAGTAAGTTCAAGATGGTTCGTATTATCTAAATATTATCACAGGGCAGTGCAACCTGTTCAAAATCCTCTGTGTCCTGGATAAGGTTTAAGTAGCTTCTTTTAAAAGGAACATTAAAATAAGAAAGAAAAAATATATTGAAATTTATACACTGTCAGTAGGAATGTAGAATTCCATTATTTTCTTAGTGAACGTTCCTGAGAAAAGAGTTCCTACCACAAAAGACTAGAGCTTAATAAGTACAAATGAATAAGTAACTGAAAAATAAAGCGTGTATAGGAGTACATGTACTAACCCTAAAGGAGAAAAATAAGAAAAAGGTGTCTATATTTGAATGATTTTGTAAAATTCTGTCTTTGTGGTTTGTGTTTGCATTGTGTGTGTGTGTGTGTGTGTGTGTGTGTGTGTGTTTGTGTGTGTGTGTGTACATGCTTTTAGTGTGAATTTGGAGTCTCTCCCTCTTACTTAGGTATATCCTGTCAAAGCTAGTGCACTATAACTTAAGTCACATCTTCACTTATGGCATTTTGATGGTTAATTAGAAATGAGAGTCTCAAAGACTTTTCTGTTCAACTTAGCTTCAAACGAACATCCTCTGATCTGAGCCTCCTGAGTAGTTGGGATGACACATATGAGCTGGCACCCTTGATTCTATACTTTTTCTAAAAACAATTCTAAATTATCTACTGTGGACTACTTGCCATGCTCTCTAATTTATCTTATAAAGCTATGCAATGTTTTGTGCCATTATTGAACAGATAAATATAGGTGTGTCAACTTACTTATTAAAATAAATAAGCATTATGATAAATCCTAAATACTTCATGTTTAATAAATGTATTTCAGAGGCCAGGATATAGATTGTAAGATAGGAATGCCAAGATGTTAACTTAGTTCCTCACAAAAATAATGCAAGTAAACAGTCATCACCACAGAGTGTAAGAAAATAAAGCTTATCATAAAGAGAGAAGGGAAACATTTTGAGAAACAATGTTATGGTGTTAATGGTCTCTGTGATCTTAGCATACGTATTTCAAATTGAAAAAATCAGCAATTGTAAGCAAATATTCAGAATTGCTTTTGAGGATCTTATTTCTTTTTCATCACTTAATTTCTGATTTGACAAGTGAACAGGTTTAAATCATTAAATAGAATGCCTATGCCATTAGGTCTTATTTTATATATTTTAAGTGGAAATTTACCTCAAATATAATGAATCATTCAAGTATGTTGACTTTTCATGAATTATTTACTCATTAATTTGTGTCGTCTATAGGAAAACAAGTTCAGGTAACCTTCAGCACTTAGTTATTTCAACATAGATTTCAGAAATAACCATTTTCATAGGGGATGTGTTAGTTTATATCCTTTAATGTGAAGTATAATGTGTGCATTGTTGACTTTATAAAGTTTATGAGTTTATGAACTTTTTTTGAGTTCACTAAAACTGAAATTTGTCTGAGTCACAGATAACAAATCAGCATGGACCCCGGTTCTTTTTTAATAAAAACAATCAGCAGGAACAAAAAGCAAACCACAGAAAGGGCTTTGTGAGCAAATTGTGATGTATTGTCAGCATACAGGTAGGATTTGGATCAATTTCAAATGTTTCAATGCCTACTGTAAATTATTTTGACTGGAATCCTAAGTGGTTTATTTGCATTCTCACCCTATATCCCATATCTGATGATAATCTTTCATAGTCTTATTAATGATGTCTTTCTGAAGCTTCTAGTGTTACCTGCTCAACATTTTTTAGGTCTAGATCAAATATTGATATAAACTGTAATCCTTTCCTCAAATAATGTATCACATTTTGGTCCAGTGTCTTCTTTCCTACCTCTACAATTAACCACAGATATGCTTCAAAAGGAAGAAATAACTTTTTGTCATTGAATTCATCCAGTTTGTATGAAATTGGTTTATATGATTAGAATGAAGTATATAAGTTAATACATTAGTGAATAATTAATGATTATATAATGATTCATCTCACTTAAACCACCCTAATTAAGGGCTTGTAAGTTGGCTCAGTGGGAGAGTGCTTGCCTTGCATACATGAGGCCCTGTGTTTGATTCTTCAGCACCATATAAGCAGAAAAAGCTGGAAGCAGTGCTATGGCTCAAGTGTTAGAATGGTAGTCTTGAGCTGAAGAGCTGAGGGACACTGCCCAGGCCCAGAGTTCAGGCCCCACGACCAACAAAAACCAAAAACACCCTAACTAATAAAAATATTATTTCTTTTTAATATCATACTCAGCACAGTTTCTGAAACTTAGTGCTAAATTTCTATCACACTGACAAATACAATCCAAGATGATACAACTAGATGTATTTTTTGGTTGCCTACACTATACCAAAGAATGAAGCTTTGTAGTTTAACATATGGTTACATTTAACTTCTGTATGTTTATTAAGTAACATCACAATACCTGATTAAGGGAAGAGGAACTAATCAGAAATGTTATGTGATTATTGAAGGTCATGCACTAATAAATAGAGTAACAATTCACTCCAGGAAAGAGCTTTTCCAGAGTAGAATGGGAAATAGTAAATGGTTATGTTGAAAATAAGTTTTCTTTTTTTTGGGGGGGGGGGAGGGTTCCCGTCGTGGGGCCTGAACTCTGTGCCTGGGAGCTGTCCCTCAGCTCTTCAGCTCAAGGCTAGTGCTCTACCACTTGAGCCAAAGTAACACTTCCAGCTTTTTTTTCTTTTTGCTTATGTGGTGCTGAGGAATCGATCACAGGGCCTCAGTCATGCAAGGCAAGTGCTCTACAACTGAGCCACCTTCCCAGCCTGAAAACAAGTTCTCTATGTAGAGAAATACAAGAGTATATTGAAGAAACTTTCACGTGATTGACGAAGCCATTTTTAGGAATATAGTGTGACTATAGAAGCAGGCAAAACAGAAAAGAGTGACAAATAATCAGAGACAGTTAATTTGAAGAAATATATAGACAATACAGAGATACTTATTTTAAGCTTTGTGCCTGAGGAAGAATTAAGAATTGACATGGTATTATCCATATGCAGAATTTTTTAAAGAAATAAAAATTATGAAGTTACTGAGATTACTCATATTTGTCAAATATGAAAGTATTTAAAGAGAGAGTCTATTTTTCTTTATTTTTTCTTCCCCCCATTTCTATTCCAACTCAGTATCTTGTACCTGCTCATCTGGTGTTCTTTCATTTGGACCATGACTCCAGTCTTGATTTTCTTGCTGAGCATTTTAGAAATAAAGTTTAGTGGACTTGTTGCCTGGGCTGTAAAATAATGAGTAACTTCCTCTATGATGATGTGTCACTATTGTCTCTTTTGCCTTTTACTGAAATCATCTGTCCTCCCTACAGCCATGATCCTCTGTCTCAGCCTCCTGACTAGCCAGAATTAAATGCATGAGCCACTAGCAGATGGTCTGAAGCCAGATTTGCAATAGATCATTTAATGTATGATCAAGATATTTGTTCAAGTCTAAGAAGATAAGTAATTGTGAATCAAAATAGAAGTGTCTTTAAATGCCTAGTTCAGGACAAGAAAAGTTCTGAGCTTCACAACCCAATTGTTCTGTGAACTGAACTATCCTAAATCAACAAAATTCTGCTATTCTGAAATTTGCAATAAGCCACAGAATTACCATTCAGTCTCATCCCTCTGTGTTTCATAGAATCAAAGGAGATGCTTCTGAAAAATAAAATAAAAGAAAGGATCATAATCTAAGTCTGTAACTCAGCTTAGCAAGCTGTTTAAATAAAGGACAGAAGTTAGTTATATTTGTTGTTTATAAGTAAGGTTTATCTGGGTTTTGCTTGGTTCTCCTAGAGATTTTTTTTGGGGGGTCCAGTTGTGGGGGATGAACTCCTGGCCTGGGCACTGTCCCTCAGCTCTTCAGCTCAAAGCTAGCACTCTACCATTTCAGCCACAGCGCCACTTCCAGCTTTTTCCTTTTTGCTTATGTGGTGCTGAGGTATCGAACCCAGCTCCTCAGTTATACAAGGCAAGTGCTCTACCACTGAGCCACCTTCCAGCCCTCTCCTAGAGATTTAAAGGAATGAATACAGGATTTGGGACGGAGTTTGCATGGTGCAGCATTTGTCCAACATGAGAAAGCCTTAAGTTTAGTGCCCAATACTTCAAACAAAAAGAGATCTAGAATTCCATCAACTCCAAACTCTGTAGTTATTTGTGATGTTTGAGAAAGGGTAATTGCGTAAGAAAACAAAATTAGCTTCCACATTCAGAAAATAATACAGGGTAAGAATTTAATGCTTCATCTGTATAAAACACATTTTTACTTTTAAATCCACTTTGACGAATGCATTCCAACTTTATCCCGTGCCTTGCACTTTATTTATTTTAAACTATTTTGTGATGCTTTGAAGTAATATACAATGAACTACAATAGCATTCTTGCCAATTAGGTAAGCTTTCTGGCTGACAGGATATCAGGTAATATGTAGTTTCTCAGAAATGTATTTGAAAATACAGAGCCAGTAGTGTGTACAAAATCAGGTTATTAAAGTTAATGAACTTTTACATTGGCAGTTTTCAGAAATTATGCCAATTAAAATGGAATACATTTGGCCACTAACATCTGGTATTATTCAAAGATTTTAATGTCATGTAAATGATGAGGAATGCATATCTGAAAGACATTTCTCTTCCACAAATCATGTCTTCGCTGTTTTCCCCACAATATACAGTTTTGTTACCTCAACTCTGGAATGAGACCCTGCACATTACTGCCATATCCTGCCTGAGCATCAGGGAACAACCAGCAATTGGTCACTAAGGAAATTTGCATCATGGCACAGAAGGAAATGGCTTTCACTCAGACCACATGAGAACACAGATCATTGTCAGAGAAATCTCCCTAAATGTAAGTAAAATGTGCTTTACATATGATTGGAAAAACCGCAGATTACATCAGAGCTGCTGCCAAAGTAATTTTCCTATTTAATATCATTTCTCTGTCATAACAACCCTGATATCATTATCAGTGTGAACAACCCTTTGGTTGATCAGATTTGATCATTAATTCGTGGAAAGAGTTCCAAAGAATTATTTGTTAGTCCATGTAAGTTACCCTTGCACTATGGATTCCCCCAATTTCTCTTTAGCAAATGAAATATCCCACTGAAATACGATATAAACCACTTGAAGTGACTGAATGCTACAGAGTATTTTATCTCTACAGTTTGTACTCTGAGATGCAATACATACTCTTTGATTTTGAAATCAGAATGCTCTGCATACAAATCTTGATTTCATCATGCGTAAAAACTCCTTACTATTTTGATTCCTTGATTTGTGAAGCAGAAATAATAATATAATTCTTAGAAGCAAATCTTCAAATAGAATGTTAGAGGGTTTTCCAGTAACTGCTCACTCAGGACATAGTTCTGGTGAAGCACACCCAATTGCAACTTGGTGTTTCTGTGCTTTGGCCAGATCACTTAGAGATAAAATAGATTTTTCACCCCCAAATTTAAGCCCTTCCAGTATCTTTTCAAAGTTTTCATTTTAGTAGGGTATTAATAACACCTAACATGCAAGGTTATTTTGTATATTACAAATATAATACATATATCATAGCAAGGATTAAGGATTGTTTGGTTCAATTGTTATTTTAGTCTTTGAATAAAACCTTACATTTTCTCTTTTAAGGATTTAAAGAGATAAAATGAGTAGAGTAAAAATTCCCCCTAACACAAAGCAAACAGAACACAAAGGAACAAGCTATTCAGGGTGGTAATATCTGGTAATATCTCTAATAAGTTTGGCTATTGCAGAGTCTATTAAGAAACAGATGAATACCCAGAATGTACTGCACCCCTGTAATTTCAGCATCCAAAGAGTCAAGTATTATGAGGAGCAGACCACCCTAGGATACACTGTCTTATAAAGAGAGAAGAATAAGAGAAAAAGGAAGGAGAAAAGGAAGGGAGAAATGGAAGGAAAGAGGGATAATGAGAAAAAACAGAAATAGAGAAGAAGGAAAGAGAGGGAGAAAAGAAGAAAGCAGGGAAAAGAAGGGAAGGTTAGAGAAAAGGCTTAAAATAAGATTTAGTTGTACTTTATGGAGATTATTAGGGGATTGTGCTATACATTCCACATAACCAATAGTCTTGATTGTCTTTTACAATAGATAATACTTCCTATGTATATATAAAAGGCAAGTGGTAAGTTAGCATTCATTCCACCTTACTTCTAACCCATGGAATCTTTTAGTTCCTGCCCAGTCAAATAATAAGAGGGGATGCATATTTTTTAATAGTCCTATCTTCTTATTATATACTATAGATTTGTGGTCATTAGTTCTATCTCTTACAGTAGAAAATGGTGTTGAGCAAAGTTAGGCCTTTTCTGCATAATAAACTGTTGTTTATTTCTACTCTGTTTTTATCTTATCAGAACATAAAGCTGCAATTTCAAATCATTAGGAATAGAAAGTCTGTCCTACACTTGAATATCCTTCATATGAAGTGCACTCCTGAGGAAGAATTTAATGATTATAGTAGCAGACTGATGCTTTCAATACCCCTGAAATTCTGGCAGGAAGGTCATCCTGCAAGGAACTGCTCGAAGCACAGTTGCACAGCTCTGCTCAAAGCCCAGAATGAGCACTTCACTAGGATGATTCCAGAGGTGAAACTGGTTCTTACTCTTCTTACCTTGTCAGACACACATCTCTCTGGCTTTATTTTAAATTTAGTACTATGGCTGACATGTAAATGCAGGCACTGCCTCAGCATCCACAAGAGCATGAACTGAGTTGCTAAGCTAGCAACTGCATTTCTAATTTCACCCATGCAACTAATTTGAAAATTTGAATGCTATCACCACAAATATGTCTCTTACCTCCTCCACATAGTACCTGCAAAAGAAGTCGTTTTCTTAGGTGGGCATAAAGATTATAAACAGAATGAGTTCTGCTGAACCTCACCAATATGTAATTATTCAAATGTTGTATTTAATATGCCTCTCATTTTATAAAGAATCTACTGATTACCTTGTGTCATACTTTTAAATATTTTAATATTAAATATTTTAATAATATTGTTTAATCCATCAGCTAATTCAGCTAAAATGGAAACGTATTTTCTTAGGAAAATATAGTCTCCAGGAAGAATGAACTTACTGAGAGAAGAAGAGACCAAGATTTAACTCTAAATTTTAGAATGCTTTTTCAAGGGAGATCATCATGGAGAAGAGCCATTAATAACACATGAATTAACATCATAGCAAAGTCACTAGAATGTAATGGTAACCAAAATAAATGCTTTAAAAGTCCTTATAAATCAGAACTATTCACAGAAAACAATCATAAATCGTCACTTAGAAAAGTTTTGTGAAGATTTAGGAAGGAAAATTTACCCAAAGAAATTTATGGCAAACTAATAATACCAAACTATACATTTTTCATTATTCATTATTGCCTTCATCTTTCTCTTTCTTGCTTATAAATATTATATTCCATGATGAAACCTTTCACAAACACTATTAGTACTTTTGACCCTCATTAATTAATCATACAGAACTGACAAAACTCTGAAGTTTAGGTAAGCCCACACTCTGCTCTCAAGAAACTACATTTCAGCTAAGAACATCGTAAAACATGATTCTCTAGTCTCTTTAATTTCTGAAACATCTGACTCATATTGGCATTCAACACCATCAAACTAGAAACGTCTGTTTGCAAACTTCTCATACCAAATATATTACTTAATATTTCCTCTTTTATTATAATTTATTTTACTTTTTTAAAATTTCTGGTTATAGTCATGTCTAGATGGTCTGAAAGCTAATTTCACTCCTTGTTTGGCTGCTCAATTCAGGGAACTCCCTTTAGCTGGAGAGATGTTTGCCTTCTTGAAGTCCCAGAGACTTCAAGGGGTAAGAATTAGGCGCAGGTATACACATCTCCCAGATTTCAAGTTGCCTTTGACATGTTTCTTGTTAGAGAGTATAGTTGCTTTGAAGACTACCTTATTTATTAATTAAGTCTGTAAAGGGCAGTGTGGGACAGGCTTGGTCATTCTGTTGGAGAATTCTACCTTGTATATAGTTCTTTCTACTTGAATCTCATGCAGGCTCTTCTAAGATAAAACCGTTGACACATTAAGTATTGAACTACTTTGCCCATCTGTGTTGTGGAACAATGACGTCCTCAGAGGCTGAGTGCATTCGAACATATTCTTCCTCATAAACTGTTTCTGAATCATCACAAGATTATTTCTATTATGTTCAGCCATGATGAACATAGTTCAACGATGCCCTTGAACATTATTCTCTTTTCTCTTGAGAAAAGTTGATATTCAGTCTTTTACAAAGTCATAGAACTTTTTCCCATCAAATCTGAAAGGAAAGATAGTTAAGTGCTGCGTCTTTGAACATGTTTTCTAGAGCTCCTCTGACAGCATTGAAATCCTGACTGTGCCAAATATCAGATGTGTAAGAGTTGGCAATTCACTTTCCTCTTATGTTTCTTAGTTTTCCTACTTACAAAATAGAAAGGAAAAATACTCTCTAACGTTTTTGTGTGAATTCAGTTATTATTTAAAACAAGGTCTGATAGGAGGTGGGTAATAAAACCTTTCCTACAACCATGTGGTGGGTTAGTGGAGTGGCTCAGTTGGTAGAACACTAGGTATGAGTGAAACCATGAGGTACTGAGTTCAAATTCTTGTCCTGGACCAAACAGCAACAACAACAAAAGAACCTTGTGGCATTTTGTTACTGCCTATTATAAATTCAATGTAAAAAATTACTACAGGATTTCTCAGTGTAGGTAGTAAAAGATTATGTGGACTCTGTCTCTCTGACTCTGTTTCCTCTCTTTCAACCACTAGAGTAGTTCTAATCAACATCCAAGGTTTATTCTCTATATAGGTGAGGGGGGGTTTAGACAACTTTATCCAAAGCCTTTGCTTAAGGTCCTACAGATCGTAGAGCACAGACAAGTCATAACTAAGTAAAATTCCTGGACAACAAAGTTCATGAGTTTAAAACACTATCTTATGACACTTAGCTATAGGTAAGATTTTGTGTTGTTTTTACACTGGAATATTTGTTTTTTATAACTAGTAATAAGACTTTCCATTAAAAATTTCTTTTTATAATGTTTTTAAAAATACATTTGTTTATTGTAAAGTTACTGTATAGAGAGGTTACAGTTACATGAGTAAGTTAATGAGTACATTTCCTATCAAATATTGTTACCTCCTCCTTTGTTTATTGGAGATATGAAAGTTACAAAACTGAACTAAACTAAAGAATGTGCTCCCTGAAGATCTGAAATCCTTCTACTAGGATTGTTAGCAAAAAGTCAGAAAAATACATTTAAAAAACCCTCTGGGCTGAGAAGGTGGCTCAGTGGTAGAATGCTTGCATTGAGGCACTGGGTTCAATTCCTCAGCACCACATAAGTAGAATAAGATGGAAGTGGCACTGTGGCTCAGTGTTGGAATGCTAGCCTTGAGCTGAAGAGCTCAGGGACAGCACCTAGGCACAGAGTTCAGGCCCCACGACTGACAAAATTATTATTATAATAAGTGCAAAATTGCATACCTAAAATATTATTATCCAAATCAGTTCATAAGAATAATGCACATACAATTTCCCAAAATAAAGTTGATGTTTAAAAAAGAAAAACAAAGCCGGGCGCTGGTGGCTCATGCCTGTAATCCTAGCTACTCAGGATGCTGAGATCTGAGGATCGCGGTTCAAAGCCAGCCCGGGCAGGAAAGACCGTGAGACTCCTATCTCCAATAAACCACCAGAAAACCGGCAGTGGTGCTGTAGCTCAAGTGGTAGAGCGCTCGCCTTGAGCTGAAGAGCTGAGGGACAGCGCCCAGGCCCAAGTTCAAGTCCCACGACCGACAAAAAAAAAAAAGAAGAGAAAGAAAAACAAAACAAAAGTCCTTAAAGGTGAAATCTTCATTTAGTAGAAATGTATGGGATACATATATTCAACTAGAATGTATAGATTACATATTGAATTTGCTTTTTTTTTTTTTACAAATTAGCTAATTTACATAATCAGAAAAATATATTAAAGATCAAATTTTCTCCCTACTTTTCTGTTCTACAGTGGTATTTTGAGCTTAATCAATGTTCTAGAAATCTTAAAGAGATAATAACCTCAAATATTCAAAACTTTTATTGTTGATGACTGAGTTTATATAAAAGTTCAATACAAAACTTAGTGTCTTTTAAGGTCTGTCATTCAGGTTTTTTCCTTATTGATGTGAATCAAATAAATGAATAAAATTAAGTCTGATCTCAATAGCTCATGCCGATAATCCTAGCTATTCAATAGGCTGAGGCCTAAAATTGGTGTTTGGAGCCACTTGAGCAGATAAAGCTGAGAGATTCTTATCTCAAAATAACTGGCATAAAATTAGAAGTAGAGTATGCCTCAAGTGGTAGGACAGGAGATTTAATGAAAAAGCCAAGCAAAATGGTATTATCCTGAATTGAATCCCCAACAATGGTAGGTGTACATAAAAAATAGAATAAGAGTTCCAGAAGATGGCAGAAGAGAAGCTAGAGGCTAAACAAGCTCTCATATAGAAAGCAGTTTTAGAGTTCCAGTGAACAGTCCTAAGCCAGAGAATCACACCAAGTTTGCCATCACAGAACAGAGAATTAGGCCAGAGAGGGAAAATCCAGGCAAGGAGACAGATCTGAGCTCTTGCCAGCAGTCACCACCACCAAGGCAGCAGCAGTGGCGGCAATGGTCACAGCCATACCTGAATCACAGAGAGTCCAGGACAAAGGAGCCAGATGCAGCGGGCAAGCGGATTCTACTCAACACCAGCAAGAACTGACAAGGAGCAGACATCTTCATCCAGCAGTTCGCAGACCAGAGACAACCCAGGAACCAAAACTCGGCGTGAGTAGAAGCTTGACGTCCTCACTCCTTCTCAGGGAGCAGAGGAGGGAAAGCCACCCCTCCTCCCCCCAGTATCGGAGATCTCCATCTTGAATGCTGACTAAGCTCAGTGGAGCTGCTAGCTCCATCTCAGGCCTTGGAAGAAAACTAGAGTCATTAACCAGGTCACAAGAGCCTAAGCTGACCTGCCAGACTCAGCTACACCCAGGGAAAAGTAAACCAGCTCCGGCGCCAGCCCCAGGAGTGGCTTTCTTCACTGGATAATCAGAGCCAGAGGCTGCCCCTCCCTTTAGCAGCATAGACAATCAATTGAAATTCAGTAAACAGAAATCCTGAGAATGGCTTCAGGCTAGGCTCTGTGAGTTTCTCACAAACTAGCCCCCAGGAAAAGCTACTGTTTGCTGAAAGGCCTCAACTCTACCCAGAACCTAGCCTCATCACAGCATCTCCAAACTTGAAGAGAAAGCCATCTCCCTCTTTTGTGATACTCAAAGCAGATCTCCCTCGCATTGAACTAACCTGGGAGGAGGATTGCAAAATCCTGGGTAAAGCAGAGCATTTTTCTGCCTATTCAAAAAAACTGACTGAAGAAACCAACCAAGCCACTGGACCACAAGCAGACCAGAGACTCCAAAAAGAGGCTGGTTAGTGAAACAAGGGAAAAAACAGGATTTTTCCCACCCCTCCCAAAAAAATCAAAGAACTTTTCTTCTTCTTCTTCTTCTTCTTCTTCTTCTTCTTCTTCTTCTTCTTCTTCTTCTTCTTCTTCTTCTTCTTCTTCTTCTTCTTCTTCTTCTTCTTCTTTTTCTTCTTGTGCCTTTTATAATTTTTTTTGTCTTTTCTAAAACTTTTTTTTAAGTTTTTCATTTTTACCTTTTTTGAAAAAAATTGTTTTCTAGTAACTTTTTTTCCTCTTATAATTTTATTTTAGGGAAACATGTCTGTGTGCGTTTTTCTTTTTTTTTAAATTTTTTTTTTTAGCTTTATTGAACTTCTGAACTTCTTTGCTTCCTGTCATATCCTTTTCACCTTTACTTCTCTTTCATTCTTCTTTATGTGACTTAATTGTTGTCCTGCACTCGTCAGATAAAACCGTAGTTGAATATTAGACCTTATCCCACATTGTGTACACACTTAATCCACAAATTTATTACTCAACTCAAAACCTCTGAGACTTAAATTGCTCAATAGCAGTACTACCTCTTTATACCTATATAATATTTTAAGTATTTTTATTTTTAATTTTTTCACATCTCCTTTATATCATTCCCCTTCTCTCATTATATTCACGTTTTTCTCTGAATAGTTTGTTCTCGTTAATGCAGAATATGATTAATTTTTACTTTTCTATGTTTTCTGGTCTCTTTTCTTTTCCCTTTCCCTTTCTTCTTTTTATCCTCTCTCTCTACTATCATCCCATCCAACCTATTGCCTGCATTGAGATTAGGACTTAGTTAAGTTAACTCTCCCTGTACTTTCCCACATCACTCTATTCTTTTTTTTTTTTTACCAACATCTCTCCCAAGCCCTAATAATTTGTGGTTTTCCAAATTCTTCTTTGCGGTTCATAGCCCATTAATATATAGGTGCTTGATGTTGAATAGATGTATCTGTTCAACTAGATTTTATCTGCAGACTATTGACTGTGCAAATTCAGACTTTGGTTGATGTTTGCCTTAAGAGAGTGTTCTAGCACAAAACTGGGTTTATTTTCATCCCAAATGGGCAGAGTAAGCCGGAAAAACACAAGAAAAATGGCAAGTCCGGGTATCTCAACTCCCACTCATGATAAACAGGGGACAGAACAGATAATGAATAATCCAGAGGAGAGTTCCCAAATAGCTCTACAAACACTGCTGGCAAACAGGATCAATGAAAAGATTGAAAATATACAAAGGACCCTGTATTAGCATGATAGGGAGAGAGCGGAGACAATCCAAAGATTTAAACAGGAGTATCATGAGCGTGAGGAAGCTACTCAAAAACCGATACAGGACTTGCCTGAGCAGCTTGAGAATACTCAAAAAGAAAGTCAGGAATGGTGTGAACAGGCTGAGAACACTCAAAGAGAACTAAAGGAATGGCATGAAAGGGAGCGGGAGGAAGCTAATCAAAGAGTGATAGAGGAATTGAGTGAACAGGATGAGAATCCACAAAAATCAGTAAAGCCATTCATGGGATCCATTAACAAAGACCTGAAGGAAGTCAGGGAGACAACAAAAGGAATGCTGAATGGCAGTCCAAGGAAACCATAACCAATCAACTAAGTGAGTTGAAAATAAACACAGAACACTAAATTAAGGAAGTAAAGAAGTTCATACAAGATTTAAAACAAAGCTTCAAAGAAGAATTTGAAGCCATCAAAGCTGACCAATTAGAAGGAAAATAAATAAAAAACAAAGGAGAAAGTCTTGACAGCAGGTTAGACCATGCAGAAGATCGAATCTCGGGGATTGAAGACAGCCTAGATACCAAGACAAGTCCAAGAAATTTGATAGGTACCTAGAAAATTTGATAGGTACGAAGAAAATTGATAGGCACCTAGAAACAGAAGTTAATGGTCTAGCAAATTTGTTTAACAGGATCCTAGCAGAGAACTTGCCAAACATGCCAAAAGATAGGCTTATTGAGATAGAAGAAGCTTTTAGAACTCCAAATAGACCAGACCAGAATAGGACATCCCACTGTCATATTATAATCCACACAGAATCAACTCAGGCCAAGCAAAAAATGCTTAAAGCAGTCAAGGAGAAATGATTAATCACCTATAAAGGGAAACCAATTAGTATCACCTCAGATTTCTCAGCAAAGACAATCAAAACAATAAGAGCCTGGAATGATGTATGCCATGCCCTAAAAACAAACAACTATCAACCAAGAATACTGTACCCAGCTAAATTCTCCTTCATAACTGAAGGCCAAATAAAAGCCTTCCATTGCAAAGAAAAATTGAAACAATACATCTCCATCAAACCAGCCCTACAAAAGTTTCTTAAAGATGTCCTACACATAGAAAACCATCAAGACCACAATAAAGGCCAAGAAACTGCACCCAAACTGAGAATCCAAGAACCATACTAAGAACCCAGTTTTCACAGCCCCCAAGAAGGTGGATAACATGGCAGGAACTTCCAAATATCTCTCAGTCCTATCTCTTAACATTAACGGACTTAACTCTCCAATTAAGCGAGATAGACTATCTAGTTGGATTAAAAAACAAGATCCTTCTATCTTCTGCCTTCAGGAGTCATATCTTACCCATAAAAACAAACACATTTTCATTGTTAAAAGCTGGAACAAAATCTATCAGAAAAACAGCCCCCATAAACAGGCGGGAGTTGCAATCCTAATATCAGATAAAATAGACTTCAAATTAAAATTCGTGAGCAAAGATAAAGAAGACCCTACATACTAACTAAGGGATCTCACTTTCAGGAGGATGTTAACATTCTAAATATCTATTCACCAAAAAATGGAGCACCCACATTTATCCAAGAAACACTACTTTCCCTCAAATCCCACATAGATGCAAAGAAATTAATTGTTAGGGATTTTAACACACCATTCTCCCCACTAGATAGATAAACTCGGCAAAAACTCAAAAGAGAAACCACAGATCTAAACAGCTGCATATATCAAGTATATTTAACAGACATCTACTGAATATTTCACCCAGCAGCATCAGAATACACGTTTTTCTCAGCATCATATGGAATATTTTCTAAAATAGACCACATTTTAGGCCACAAAGCAAACTTGTCCAAATTCAGAAACATTGAAGTGAGACCTTGCATTCTCTCTGACCACAAGGGAATAAAATTAAAACTCAACACCAAAAGCCACCAAAAAAATCTGGTAACACATGAAGGTAGAACAACACACTTCTGAATCATGAGTGCGTCATGGAAGAGATTAGAAAAGAAGTTCAAATGTTCATGCTATTCAACAAAAATGAGCATACAAATTACCAGCTCCTTTGGGACACAGCAAAGGCAGTACTCAGAGGCAAGTTGATATCTCTGAGCTCCTATATCAACAAATTGGAGAGATATGAAACCAACAATTCAATGACACATCTCAACCTCCTTGAAAAAGAGCAGCAAGATAAACCCCAATCCAGTAGACGGAAAAAAATAATTAAAATTAAATCAGAATTAAATGAATTAGAATCCAAAAAAACTATAGAAAAAATCAACAAAACAAAGAGTTGGTTCTTTGAAAAAATTAACAAACTTGACAGACCCTTAGCAACTCTTATAAGAAAAAGAAGAGACAACAACCAAATAAATAAACTCAGAGATGAGATTGGAAACATCACCATGGAAATAACCAAGATTCACAACAATATAAAGGAATACTTCTCAAAACTTTATGCTAATAAGTTTGAAAACTTGACAGAAATGGACCTTTTCCTAGCAAATATTGACATATCAAAACTAAACCAAGTTGAGTTAAACCATCTTAAGAGGCCCATCTCAAGCACTGAAATAGAAACAGCAATAAGAGAGCTCCCAGCTAAGAAAAGTCCAGGACCAGATGGTTTTACAGCGGAATTCTACAAGGCCTTCAAAGCAGAGCTCACACCAATACTCCTCCAATTATTCAATGAAATTGAAAGAGAAAGTTCACTACCGAACACATTCTATGAAGCCATCAAAACGCTCATCCTAAAAACAGGCAGGGGCTCATCAAAGAAAGAGTACTATAGACCCATTTCTTTGATGAGCAATGATGCAAAACTTCTCAACACAATTTTGGCCAATCGAATTCAACAATTCAGCCAAAAAGTCATACACAAAAGTCAAACAGGATACATTTCAGGGATGCAAATCTGGTTCAACATACGCAAAGCAATCAATATTATCCATCACATCAACAGGAGCAAGGATAAGAACCACATGGTTATCTCAATAGATGCAGAAAAAGCATTCAACAATATCTAACACCCCTTTATGATGCAGGTTTTGGAAAAATTAGGAATCCATAGAACATTCCTCAATAAAATAAAGGCTGTATATGGCAAACTTACAGCCAGCGTTACACTTAATGGGGAAAAACTAAAGCCATTTCCTCTTAACTCAGGAACGAGACAAGTATGTTCTCTCTCCACTTCTTTTCAACATAGTATTAGAATGCCTAGCTACAGCAATAAGACAAGATCCAAACATAAAGGTGATTCAATTAGGGAAAGAAGAAATAAAACTCTCCCTCTTTGCAGATGACATGATCTTGTACTTAAAGAATCCCATAGATTCCACTCCCAAATTACTAAACCTGATTCAAAACTTTGGCAAAGTAGCAGTGTACAAAATTAACCCCCCAAAATCAATGGCTTTTCTGTTTTCGAACAATGAGAAAAGTGTGGCTGAAATTAGGAAAACAACTCCATTTGCAAAATATAATACCTAAGAATTCACTACACCAAAGAAGTGAAGGACCTCTATAATGAAAACATTAAAATCTTGAAATAGGAAATAAAAAACAGAACTTAGAAAAAGGCAAAAACTCCTGAGCTCCTGGACTGGAAAGATTAACATCGTGAAAATGGCAATACTTCCCAAGGCTATGTACAAATTCAATGTGATACCTATCAAAATACCAAACTCATTCTTCAAGGAAATAGAAGAGGCAATCCAAAAATTCATATGGAAGAATAAAATTTCGCGAATAGCAAAAACGCTCCTCAATGGAAAGAACACTGCTGGAGGAATATCAATAACAAATTTCAAACTCTCCAATAAAGCCATAGTAATCAAAACAGCTTGGTACTGGCATAAGAACAGATATCAGGACCAATGGAATAGTATTGAAAACCCAGAAATGAACCTATAGACCTATAGCCATGTAATGTTCGAAAAGGGAGCTAAAAACATAGAATGGAAGAAAGACATTTTCTTCAATAAATAGTGCTGGCAAAATTGGTTAACTACCTATAGAAAACTAAAGCTAGATCCTTCTATATCACCCTGCACCAGAATGAACTCCAAATGGATCAAAAACCTCGGAGTCAAAGCAGACACTCTGGACACATTTCAGGATGACATAGGAGAAACCTTAGGTCTCCTTGGCTCAGGCCGAAATTTTCTTTACAGAGACCTGAAAACACAATAAATAAAAGAAAGTTTGGACAAATAGGATTGCATGAAGTTGCAGAGCTTCTGCATGGCAAAGGACAGAGCTAGCAAGATCAAGAGAAAGCCAACAGATTTGGAGAAGATCTTCACTAGACATAAAACCGAGAAGGGTCTCATATCTAAAATATTCTTGGAACTCAAAAAAATTAAATCACCCAACAACAAATCCTCAAAGAAACAACTGCCAAATAAATAATTAAAACTTGAAGAGAAACTTCTCTGAAGAAGAAAGAAGGATGGCCAATAGACACATGAAGAAATGCTCAACCTCCCTAGCCATAAAAGAAATGCACATCAAAACAACATTGAGATACCACCTCACCCCAGTTAGAATGGCAAAAAAAGTCAAGAACTCTAATAACAACAGATGCTGGAGGGGATGTGGACAGAAGGGAACCTTACTTCATTGTTGGTGGGAATGTAAACTTGATAAACCACTTTGGAAAACAGTATGGAGATTCCTCAAAAGACTCCACATAGAGCTCCCCTATGACCCAGCAATCCCACTTTTGGGCATTTACCCAAATGTTCACAAACAAGAATACACTAAAGCTACCAGCACAACTATGTTTATTGCAACATTATTTACTATAGCTAAGATATGGAACCAATCCAGATGCCCCTCAGTAGATGAATGGATCAAGAAAATATGTATATATACACAATGGAATTCTATGCCTCCATCAGAAGGAATGACATTGCCACATTTGTTAGGAAATGGAAAGACTTGAAAAGAATTATATTAAGTGAAGTAAGACAAGCCCAAAGAAACATAGTTCCCATGGTTTCCCTTATTTGCAGTATCTAGTATATGTATGAGTCAAGCAGAAAAAGTCAGATAATGTGATGTTAGGAAAATGAACCCTTAGATATGTATTTAAATGTTTTTTTTCTTTCATGAATTTCTTTCTAAAGCTTTTATAACATTACTTCTTTGTTGCTTTGTATGTCCCTCCCCCACAGTATAACCCCTTCTTTCACTATATTTGATGTCGGTATAATTTGTGCAGGAGATGGGTAAAAACCAGTCATTTAAGGATACAGGTGGACCCGTTGCAACAATGAGAATTACAAGTTGTCCTGTCGAAAACGAAATTTACAACTTTGGTGCGGGGGGCGGGGTACGAGGACTGGGTGGGGAGTCGGGGGGAGGCTGGGAAGGGATGTGAAGGGTAACAAAGGAGGAGGCTGAAATGCTTGATAAGAAATGTACTCATTATCTTGCCCATGTAATTCTAACCCCTCTGTACAGTATGTTCACAAAAAATAAACATAAAAATAGAATAAAATTCAACATTATTCCCTGTAAGACTCATAACATTTTCTACCTTTTTGCTTATTTGATATGAAAAGGAACTTTATCTTTCAAAAACGATGTTCTTCTCTATTCACAACATATAAGCATGCTGTTATTCTTTCAAATTTGTTATCTCCAAAACCAAATATTTAGATTGATTGTTTTTGACTAACTTCATACAATAATCTTTTTTCATTAAGATTCCACTCAGTATTTTGGAAAGAATTCAAGGAACGTCTACTTTCATGCTAGTGGCACATATGACAAAATTTGGTGTATGTCAGAGTTTAAATTCAATCACCATTATTAGGTCAAAATGGAAACGTTAGACCAATTCAAGAGTTTAATATTACACTAATTTTGTTATTATACCTAGATGTGTAATAAACACATGTATTGTTATATATTTGCCCAGTTGTTCACAAATACTTATTCCAAGTCTTTTGGTAATAAATACATCACAAAATCCATACATCCTTCAATAAATTGACTGTAATCACAAATTATTTGTCCTTTCATTCGTTCATCCTCATTTTTTTGTCATATAATTATTTTTCATGCTTTCTTGCGGCTTTTCACTTCTCTCTTGCAGCTTTTCTCCTGGGGACTGTTCTACCATCAAACATTCAATACTATTTTTTAACTACTTAAAAAATCACCCTCATGTCAAATCCTACTTTTTGGAATATTCAAAACTCACTTTTCAATTCTAATTTCAGAAAGAGTTGGCTATATTTACTTTCTACTTTCTCACCTCCTATTTCGTTTTGAACACACTTCCATTTCCACAAAGTGACACTTCGTTGAGATTTCCAGAAATGACTGTGTTTCCCCTTTGGCAAATTCTCAATGCTCAAAATAGTTGAGCCACAGAATTTATAGAGTGGTCACACCTTTTTTTGCTAAACATATTATTTTCTTTTGATTTCTTTATTTTATTTTATTTTTTTATTGTGAAAATACTGTACAGAGTGGTTACAATTACATGGGCAAGGTAATGTGTACATTTTTATCAAGCATTGTAGCCTACTCCTTTGTTTCTCCTTCCCATCTTCCCCCTGCCCCCCACCCAATCCTCCCTGCTAACCCCCTTGCACCAAAGTTGTAAAGTTCATTTTTCGACATAACGACGTGTACATCTCATTGTTGCAATGGGTCCACCTGTATCCCTATTTTAACGATACCACTTTCTCCACAGACTTTCCCTTTATATATGTCCATAGTTATGTGTATGCATCAAGACACATTCAAGCAAAAGTATTTTATCTGAAAGTAAAACACTCTAAACCAATACTTTTCTTTGCATTATGAACTTAATTTGCTTTTTTTACTCAAGTCTAGACCTTTACTGCTTTGAACCACCGTGCTATTTCTGGTTTTCTGGTAGTTAATTGAAGATGAGTCTCATGCACTTTCCTGCCTGGACAGACTTTGAAACATGATTCTTAGATCTCAGTCTCCTGTGTAGGTAGGATTACAGGTGTGAGCTACCAATGCCTGGTAGGAATGCAAAATGTAAATCATTCATAGGGGTACACAAATATAAACTCATTTTGTAATTCTAGCTACTTGGAAAGCTGAGGTAGAATGGTTTGTGGACAGCTAGAGAATAG
This sequence comes from Dipodomys merriami, assembly GCF_024711535.1. NCBI lineage: Eukaryota > Metazoa > Chordata > Mammalia > Rodentia > Heteromyidae > Dipodomys > Dipodomys merriami. Next base: position 700,891 of record NW_027206546.1, on the reverse strand, counting down.
TGCCACTCCCTATCTTAAAAAGCAAAAACAAACTAAAGAGCAACAACTTTTCTCCTTTTGCTCCCTAACCAAAACAAAAAAAAACAAAAAAAAAAACAAGCAAAGTTAAACTAGTTCATCTATGAATATTTACAATTGGAAAACTGTTAAAATTTTGGAACCTTTATTCTCTATCATTTTGAAACTTTCTTCCTCATTGTAAAATGAAAAACTGAGCAGGCGCATATAATTCTTTAATATCTCATTTTTACCATTTTTCTTATTTGTAAATTTATCAAAATATATTTACTTCTGGCAAATTGAATTAGGACAGCAAGTAGACATAGCAAATATGAGCCAAGACTCAGTTACTCACACATGGTAGTCAACATGCACAGGAGGTAGATACCAGATTATCATGATTTAAAGCCAACCCAATCATACTATTGCTGTTTGCTTGTTCATTTTAAGCACTGCTTACTGACGTTTGAAAATATGATCTCATACTCATGCTTGGTTCATCTGTTCAAGGCTGTCATTCTACCACTTGATCCACAACTCCATTCCTGGCATTTGGCTGTCTAATTGAAGGTAAGTTTCTCTCTCATATGTAAGCCTAGACTGGCTACAGATATCCTTAGATCTCAGGTACCAGAGTATCCAGATTATAGGCTTAGGCAACGAGTGACCAATTTATATACAGTTTTAATATACTTCTTTTACTAGAGCATTTTAAAGTGTTTTTTTGTTAATGAATTTTACAAAGGGATTTAATTCCACAAGCCAGCTTATGAATACAATGGATCTGAATCAATGTCACCTTTTCTATATTTCTCCCTTATAGAACATTCTTCATATTTGTAGAAAGCTTGGAAAGCTAACACAAATAGTTCCACTCTCTTCACCCAGTTCTTCCATTTGTATATTATATAAATGCTGTGAATGTCTTATAATTAATGAATTTATGTTCATGCATTATGATTAATGAAAGTACATTAATGAGAAGTTTTAAATAACATTTTTCCTGGGCCTCAAATGGAGGCTCAAGCTCTATTCCATGCTACCTTACCTGTCCAGAAAAACTGCATTGTAATCCCAACTCATGTTAGATGTATGGCCATCGGCAGGTTTCCTAACACTTCTGACCCTTGATCTTGTGTTTGTGAAAGCAGACTAAAGAAACTGTCAGGTTGAACTATTGAGAATTGTTAATTAATTGGGAATTAAGAATTAATAATTGATTAATTAATTAATCTAATTGATAAGTACATTCACAAACTGAAGTTCTGTTCTGTGAAGTAATCATTAGTATTAAGCAATTTGGAGTGCATGGTAAATGTATAGAATATAGTTCAAACAAATGATAAGAATCCACATTCATGTGCACATGTGCACATTCGGCAAGCTTACCAAGATGGCAGCAGTAAATATGTGAATGAGAAAATAGCAATGTCTTTTTCAGTGAAATCTCACCAGGACAAGAAAATGCTAAGTTCTTCCAATCCTAGATATAAATATGTAGCAGATTGTTATAAGTCTTTTGGAAGAAAGAGTTCTAATTTTGCCCTAATGAGTAGCAAATTAAACAGTTGTGTAATATTTTACTTTAATCCTTTTGTGTGCTTGGGGAAAACAAACACACAAATAATGTCAATATGACCTGGGTGGTGGTGGTTCATGCTTATAATCCTAGCTACTCAGGAGACTGAGCTCTGAGGATCAAGGTTTGAAGCCTCATTTCCAATTAACCACCAAGAAGTCAGAAGTGGATCCAGGGCTCAAGTGGTAGGGAACCAGTCTTGATGTGTGTGTGGGGGGAAGGGGAACAAGGGAGAGAGTGAGGTCCTGAGTTCAAGCCCATGTATAAGCATCCATCCATCTATCCATTCATCAATCCATCCATCCATCAAGCAATCAATCAATAACATCAGCTAGTGAGTGTTTACTTAAAAAAAAACTAAAAAGTGAAAGAAGTAAATCAAATACCTGTTTGGGAAGCTAGAAATCTGAGAGGCAAGAACAAACAAAAGCTTGCAACAAACTAGGTAAATTCAAGTGTAATATGTCAAAAGCATATGTAGTAGGGAGGCCAAGTTTGGTGGAGCAGAGAGGGTTAGGACCTGAGTAGGGCATGAAATGAGAATAGTAATACACATAGTCAGGACCCCATCTTTTAGGCCTTATTAATTGCTATATCTGTTTATCCTTCTGACCCTAGATAAAATTTTAAAAATATTGAAATCTACTGGAATATAAATCTTTTTCCAACATGATTATTCTTAAATTTAGGTATTACTAAGGACTTGAAAATATTGATTAATTGTTTTCTTCTTCTCTTGTGATTTCTGTATCTGTCATTTGGGGGTATTACCTTAGTACAGTTTATGATGTTTTATTTACAGCTCTGTAATTTTACTTTTAGCATTTCCAATTATGGCTTAACTTGATCCTCTTGGGCCAATTTATTCAGTTGTACTATCATTCTTCATTCTAGAATGGATACCTTCCTACAAATATGAGTTACTTTCCTGCTGCTACCTCTCAGATTCTAGTCATTGTAATTAGCATAAATTAAAGTGTTTTTTTTCTAACTACAAATAAATAGTTTATTCTTTTGGGATTAAGAGTTTAAATTGGATATTATAACATAAAAAACATGGCAGAAACAGGCAATACTGGTACAAGTTATGCTTAATTAGCTTTCATGGCTAGAAATATTATATGTAAATGTCAATTTTGTTTCACTATGCTGATAAGTATAAATTAAAGTATCATAAGAAAGCTTATGAACAAATATCAAAGTTCTAAATTCAGTACATACAGAGTACCTCTCACACTAAGAAATATTAACTAAAGAAATCATTTTACTTTTAAGTCAGAGTTTATTTTTTGAAATAAAACAAGATGAATTATCCAATATGTAACATTGCTATAATCTAACTATGTAAAATAGCAATAGGCTGTCAATGCACAATTTTTAGGGGACTAGTTTTCAAGTAGTATTTTACATTAACTTCTAACAGTAGTGTAATAATTTCAATGATAATATATTAATTTACAATAATAATGAGCCTACTCCAATAACATTAGTCCCCATTACTGATTTAGGCAAGGTGAATTTTAGGAATCAGCTAGCCTTACTTAACACTCTCCAAGTGAGTTCATGTGATTGCATAAACATTGTTAAGAAATAATTGTTAGAGAACATTTTTGGATATGATATGAACAACAACATTGCACAGGTCCCATACATTAGATATTACCTTACAATTAAAATAATAAAGGCAAGAAACCTGGAAATAAATGACAATTTCAGTAAAGACTTAAAAGTATATTTTAGCCCGTCATTGTGGATTTCTCTAAGAATGTTTGTAAAGGAAGATTAATATTGGATATATATTTGTCAATTCCCACCAGATAAAATCACCTTCTAATTTTCACATAAGCAATGTTACTTCTTGAATATGACTATGAGCTTGCGATTGATTTAAATTACTTCCCTAAATATACTTTCTAAGTCCTCTAGCATTCCTCTTAGCTTCTGTGCTTTCTGAGAAAATATTTTAACTCTTTTTTCTCTATTGCTTGTTAAGAAGGAAAGGACAGTTATTAAATGTGTGTTTAACAGGGTGAAGAAGTTGGTATTAGGGAGCAAGAATAATTGAAATGTATAACATTGAAGCATAACGAAAAATCACTCTGGAAGCCAGTTAGCTCTCCAGTGTTAGATTCACTATAGCCTTTAATTGCTTCCTGCAATTCGTGCGTGGGATAGCCACTCACCCCCTGTCTTATAGCCTCCCGGAGAGCATTTGTGATGTCAGAAGTACTGCTCAAAGTTACAGGACTGTTACACTTCAGAGCTCTTCCAAGCTTGTCAAGCACTGTACTCGAAGTCTCGAGTCAAAGTCTCGACTTACTCAAAGTCTCTCTCCTCTCTTGCTCATGAAACTTAACCATACACACAGTGGAAAATTATAACATGAACAGTTCTAGAATAAAAGGTGTGTCACTGTGCTAGCAGAAGGAACACGCAGAGGTGTCTGACATAGTCAAAGTGAGGTACAGTAATCCTTACAGATTGTTCTAGGAACTGTTTTTAAAGGTACTAAGATAATGAGGTTTTCTACATAAATGATTACAACTCAGGAATAAAAACGACAGAATGAACATGTTAAGGTGCAACACAGTTATTCAGTGTTAAAGAAATCTTTTGGTGTGTAATTTTAAAGTATTTATTTATTTTCTGAGATCATTCATGCCAAAATTAATAGTATGATTACTCACTTGGCATCATAAGTAGCTCTAAATGAAATTGTCACTGACAAATGCAATTGATTCAATAAAGTGAATTAGTATTAACATATAAAACTAGTTAAAAATTAGTATTTCAAACTAGTTGAATACAAGTTAAAGTTAGTAGTTTACTTTATTGATCCAATTAGGAAAATTAATAGACACTTACATTTTAAGCATTTTAAAATTTATATTAGTATATACTTTGAATGTGCCTATAGTAAGAATATAAAAATTCAAGAGGTAGTCTTACCTTCTGATTTACAAAAGAAATGAATATTCTCAGATGCTTTTTTCTTTTTAATTTTTCTTATATTTCTGCCACCAAAAAACTTTATAGTTTGCACTTTATTGAAATAATTCCCATGAAAGGTATAGAAAAAACATAAGAAAATAATATATACTAAAATATTTAAGAAAATATTCTTACGTATTTATTTTTACATTTTAGTGAAAATAATATATATAACAAAAAAGGTCATAATATAATATTTGAAGCTGAAAATAATAATAAGTGTAAAAATTGCTTCCCAAACAAGGAAACAGGATGACCCATTGCAACCCCCAAGAATGTATATTGGAAATGAACTTTACAACTTCAGTGGGGGGAGGAGTGAGAGGGGTTGGGGAGGGAATGGATAGTGGGAGAACAACAAGGGAAGGGGTAACAAGGCTCGACAAGAAATATACTCATTGACTTACTCATGTAACTGTAACCCCTCTGTACAGCATCTTTACAATAAAATAAAATTAAAAGAATTTGAAAAGCTAAGGTAAATACTGGGAGTAAGTACTTGTAAAACATTTACGTGGTAAGTGTATGGAATTAGCCTATTTATAAAAACATTGAAAATAGGGGTACTGGGAAGTTGGCTAAGCGTCGAGTGCTTGCCTCTCATGCATGAGGCCCAGGGTTCGATTCCTCAGCACCGCATAAGCAGAAAAAAGCTGGAAGTAGCGCTGTAGCTCAAGTAGTAGGGCACTATCCTTGAGTTGAAGAACTGAGGGACAACACCCAAGCCCAGAGTTCAGCCTCCACAACAGACCAAATAAACAAACAAAAAAAGAAAGCAAAAACAAATAGGCACAGAGTTAATTAACATGGAAACTGAAGAGCAGCTATAAAGCTGATGGTGATCAATACAGTAAGTTTTTGGTCAGCCATTCTGATAGCAGTATGTGGAATAAGTAGAAATGAACAATGGAATAGAGGGAACTGTTTCTCATTTTTTGGATATAAACTTTCAGACAAGATGCGATGGCTAGAAATATAAGACTAGAGGATTGGTATCAGAGATGTTATAATCTTCTGCTTAGCTTAATGCAAATACAGAATGGATATATAAGTTCATAGATACTCCTTAGTATGCAGCAATATACCTCCTTATTCTGTAAGCTGAGAGAATTGCAAGGAGACGACATAAAAGAACTAAACACAATCTGATAAAAGATGATTTGGTCAATATTAAATAAAGAGGGAAATTCAAAATTTCCTAGAATCCAACAAAAAACCCAAACAAACACAAGCTCCTAGCCAGGCAGCAGTGGCTCAATCCTCTTATCCTAGGTACTCAAGGGCCTGAGATCTGAAGCCAGTCTAGTCAGACAAATACCAGGAAAGCCTTACCTCCAATTATTAAGTAAAATTCTCTAAATGTAGCTGTGGCTCAAGTGGTAGAGGTCCATCTTCCAGCAAAAATAGTGAAAGGAGAGAATGAGGACCTAAGTACATACCCAGCACTAACACACACATTCCATGTACAAACGCACGTGCATGCATACACACACACACACACACACACAAACAGAAATTCAAAACCATTTGCTAGAATCGTTTTGATTCAGTGAAGACAATATTAAGAGGAACATTTATAAATATGAGTCATAACTCTGTCTTGAAAAACTATGGATACAATATAGCACTGATTATAAGACAAAACTTGTGTTTACTATTATTTAATGAATTGTTTCCTAGGGGTCTTTTGAAAGAGGTACTAATTTCTACAGGATTTAAAAGGGCACTGAACACGTATGTAAGTGTTCTCCATCCTTGATTATTAGAAGTCACAGCTTACTGCATATATCTATTAAAATTAACTGGTATTTTTATATGTAATTCATCATAATACATAGTTTTAGTAGAAAATTGCAATACTACAATAACCATGCAATAAAATAATTAGCATAACTTATTTAATAAAGCATCTGAAGCATCTATAACTAATCTCATAGAGTTGACAAAAAAATCCTGCTCTTAGTGGTTTTGAAGTTATTTCAAATGGATGTGTTAAAAGCATATGTCTTCATTTACTAAAAAATTAAGACTTTTAGAATATAATAAAGCCTATGAAATGAGCAATTGTCTATCATCATAGTTTATGTATACACGCCCATTATTAATTCATCTTTCTATAGTTTCAAGGATTCAATATCAATATTATAAATCTATTTATATTGGTTTAATATAGTTTTTCCATAATATGTTTTATTATAAAAATATTATGAATAATGTTATAACAAATAAGGTAACATACTTTTATAACAAATTTATTTTTCCTCACTCATCGATATGGTTGATGTATTCTATCAACAAATAATTTTTGAAAATAAATAACTTATAAATGATATGACTTTCATAAAACTGGTTAGGTCCTAGATGTATCCACATAAAAAATTCATAAAAATATAATATGTCCTACATTCCAATATTTAAATTTCTGTGCATTCTATTTTGTCTTTCCTTTGGGAAAAACTGATATATATATATATATATATATATATTATTCCATATTATTATTCCATATACTTAATTTTTGAGTGGAAGTGTACATTGAAATTCCTCACTGGTATCAGCATTCTATGACTTTAAATCTAAATCTTGGATAAAACAGAAACAATATGCTACGTGGTTCATCATACTTTAACAAGCACCCAGGCATTTATGTGCAAGCCTAGACCTTCTAAATTATTGCAAGAAACTGCTCATCATAAATCCTATAAATGTTTCCTAACAATTTCTATAAGTTCCAGTGGATTCATTATTTATTTTCTCTAACCCAAATCTCAAAAGTGTTATGTTCCTGTAGTTTACCAACAAATGGTACCCCCTACCCTTCTGTTTACCCATAATTTCTTCATGAGAGGTAATTACTATGAGAAACATTTAACATAACCCATTACTTTTCTGTCTTTAGGACTATACAAGGTATCTAGCTAAATATCAAATGGATAACTCTTCCAAAAGGATATATAGAAAAAGTAGTGGATTTAATCAGAAAATTAATATGAACAGGTTTTCTTTCCTTTCTATTTGAATTAGGAGGGGATATTTTTCTTGGATAATGATAAATTTATGTGGTTAGTTTCGGCAAACATTTTCCTAAAATAATTTACAATGATGAGTAATTGTTATGATTTAATTTCATAAAACATATACATATGTGTGACTGGGAGCATTTATAGGACTACTTCATAATTTTCTATGATACAATGAAAGAAAATGGAATCATTACTGTAGATTTAATTGTTGCACAAGGAATATATTGAAGGCATGACTAAATGTCCAAGTGACGAAAGACATAGAAGTTTACAGAAAACCTTTTTATTTTCTGAATATGAAATGAGAAAGGAAAAAAATAAAAAATCTAGATGCTACTGGCAAATCACTGTAGGTTTAGATACTAGGAGGCTGAGATCTGAGAATCCCGGAGTTCTCAGTTTGCAGCCAGCCCCAGTGGATCAAATGATAATGATAAAGTACCAATATGAAGCTAAAAAGCCCAGCAAAAGTACAAGGCCCTGACTTCAAGCCCAAGTAGCAGCATTAACAATTTTTAGTAAGAATTCATGCATCATAATAATGATATATAATAAATATTATATTATCATTTTATATGATGTATATTATATACATTATATAATGTATATATTATGTAATGACAATATGATGTATGTAAGATATTATGTTTGTATATAATATTGTATATTGCATATACTCGAATATAATATATTATAATATATACTATAACAGTATATGTTAATATAAGCTATTGTATATAATGTGTGATATATAATAGATATCATATGTTATACATTATATTATATGATGTATACTTATATATAATGTGTTTTATATTATACACAATATGTAATGTTATATTATATAATGTGCAATATATAATATACATTATATTATATATTATAATATAGTTATACTATATTATAATTCTATTATTAAACATCATATGGTATATTATATCATATTATATATGTGTTACAATTATTATAACTGTATTATAATAATTATTATTATTACTGAAGAAGGTGAGTGCTGGTGACCCGCATATGCAATTGTAGCTATTCAGGAGTCTAAGATTTTAGGATCACTGTTTGAAAAGAGCCGAGGCAAGAAAATTTATGAGACTCTTATCTGCAGTTAACTACCAAAAAAAGCTCAAGGACAATGTCACTTCCTGAGTCCAACCACCAGTATTGAGACACAAGAGAGAGACAGAGACAGAGACTTAAATAGATACAGAGAGACAGAGAGGAGAAAAAAGTATAGTTTTCTTAGGAGTAGTGACATGTGAAAATTACTGACTTGACAACCGTTTGATAGAATCAAGTGTTTCTATACTCTATTGTTACCATAACAATAAGTCAATAACAGGAAATAACCCATGTACCTAAATGGATAATTATCTCAATTTCTCTCCAGAATATGATTTTTTAAAGCCAGACCAATGATCCAAAAATCACGGCCTTAGTCCACTATGCTTTCAACAACAAGATAACTGATACAACTTTAAATATTCATTGAGTAGTTGAAATTAGAATACAATGTATCTCTGAATATCTAGTAACAATATTCTTCATACCATTAGAATACAAAGAGGTAACAAAAATCTCATTACAATTTTAGGCACATTCATATAGTATTGTAGATGGCATCATAACTTAATATGTATATTTCTATAGCATTCACTACATAGAAAATAGATCCTCTACAATCTCTCTTTCAAAACAGAATGTAAATTGATAGCCTCATCACACACACTTGAGAAGAAAGCCGTTTATACCATGTTAATCCACTTTCCAAAAAGAAGATTTTTACATGATATCTTTGATAGGGGAATTTTCTCAAAGCAATTTGTCAAGTTGAATATGACCCTCCAGACTAAGTGAAAATATCTAGTTGTTATTCATGAGAAGAAGCATATCAGTTTAACAAGGTTGGCTTATTATAATAGAATGGCAATTCTAGAGTTCATTGTATTACTTTCATATACCTGTGTATATTGACATTTTCCCTGAGAATATTTTATTCATGAATGAGCTAAATTTTGAATTAATGAAACTATCTGACAATTAAGTTGCACTACTCATGGTTGCAATGCATACTTAAAGTAATTACTTTTCTAAAGAATAATGCAAAATTTTAAGATTCAGATACACTGGTTCTTGCATTTATAAAAGTATGTATATACATGTATATCGAAAATACACTGGTTCTTGCATTTATAAAAGTATGTGTATACATGTATATCTATGTTTATAATGTATATGAGTATTTCTAACATTGTTTTGCGGATGATAAAAATAACTTTGGAAGACTTTAAACACTTGTCTAAGATTCCTTTTTTTTCTTTTTCTATTTTTTATTGTGAAAATACATTACAGAGGGGTTACAATTACATGGGCAAGATAATGAGTGCATTTCTTATCAAGCATTGTAGCCTCCTTCTTTGTTTCCCCTAACCATCCCTTCCCATCCTCCCTCCCCGCCCTCCCACACAATCCACCCCATCAACGTTGTAAAGATCATTTTCGACATAACGACTTGTACATCTCATTGTAGCAATGGGTCCACCTGTATCCCTATTTAAATGATTTGGTTTCCCCCTTCCCTTCCACAAATTAAACCAACATCAAATAGAGTGAAAGCAGGGATTATATTGTGGGGGAGGTGACATTGCCCCATTTGTTAGTAAATGGAAAGGCTTGGAAAAAATTATATTAAGTGAGGTAAGCCAGGCCCAAAGAAACATAAGTCCCATGGTTTCCCTTATTTGCAATATCTAGTATATGTCTGAATCAAGCAGAAAAAGTCAGATAAGTTGATGTTAGGGAAATGAACCCTAAGATATGTATTTAAGTGTTTTTTTTTCTTTCATATGATTATTTGTCTAAGATCTTTAAAGAGAAGTATTAAGGTCTATACAAAAGAGGAAAAAATGAGTGGTGCTCTGGTTGCTGACATCTATAATCCTAACTACTTGTGAAATTCAGATATGCGGATTAAGGACCAAGCCATTACAAGTAGCAAAACCTACGAGATTCTTACCTCTAAGCAAGCATTAGAAAGCCAAACGTTGAGCTGAAGCTCATAGAGTTAACGTCTTGAGGAAAAATGTTTTTTTTTCTCAAGTCCTGGGCAAAAAGCTCTGGGATAGTGCCTAGGCCCTCAATTTAAGCCCAGAACTGGCACATATATACATATATATGCACACACACACACACACACACACACACACACACACACACACACACACACACACACACGCACACACACACATACACAAACAGAGGCAGGAAGAAACATCTCACTCTTTAGAGCATTCTGATTCTACCATACCACAAACATTTTTCCATATCTGTCATTTAAAGAGCTTAAGTTATGATTTAATGTCCATGATGGTGATACTTAAGAGTACTTTCTATTTCCCTGGCATTGTTCTAAATTATGTTCCATCTATCAATGGACAATCTTAGTAACAACCCTGATACAAAGATTCTGTGATTACCTTCAGTAAATCTAAGAAAAATATAAATGACTAAATTTAGAAAATTACTGAAGTTATCACAGCAGATAACTGGTTTCAGAATGCAGTTTTAGAGAATGACTTGATTTTATCCAAGTGTCTTACTTGTATGATCTAGATCGTATCAATATTGTCCTTCAGAATGTCCTAGTTTGAGTTGGTGACTTAAGATTCCTCTTAACCAACTACCTGGCACTGCCCAGTTGAGAACTTGGACTTTCTCATGTTAAACCATTCAAAGTTGCAATGATTCCATATGTATGGCCCTTTATCTCATAGCCAAGATTCCATGGTCCAATGATCAAAGGAAGTAGCGTTGCTCATGGTTAATCATAGCTAATTCCAGTAATAATATTTTTATTTCCTGTGTGGCCTTCTTAAGCTCTGTTCTTATTCTATTTCCAAAGTTAAGAGTGCTTCACAGGGGGACACAAATAGTATTCAACCAGAAATCAAACCTTTCTCTGTGAACACCTCCTACCTCTACAGCTGGTGAAGAACAAAGAACAAAACTGGTTTTGGTTATCTTGGATACTAAAAGAAAATTGGACCATTGCTACATAAAAGTGACAATGATTATCGAGTATGGTATTGCTTAATACCACAGTGTCTTGTAATTAGAGGCAATGGAAAATTATGACTACTTCATCAAAGACATGGCAAGATAATTATTGGCACTACTATAAACCCGGATGTGTCAGTATTGAAGATCACCCCCCAAACAAAGAAAATATGACTAGCTTTCACATTTCGGATTTTAAAAGTGAATAGAAGGCTGATGTATTAAAACATGGTCTCCAGGTTTTGATGCTATTGCCAGTTGTAGGGATCATAGAGAAATGGGACCTACTGGGAAGTTCTCAGTAATTGGGATTTTGTCTTGTCCATTCCTTGCTCTCTTTTGCTTCTTAATATTCAGAGAAGTGTGCTTGCTCTGTCATGTACTGCTTTCACAATGTACAAGACATGTTACAAGTTAGCCAAAACTCTGTGCTAAAAAACTTTTTCATCTTAATTTAATCATATTAGGAATTTTATTACATTAGTAGAAAAAATCTAGTACACCATCAGAGGTTCTTGTGAGGACAAGGTGCATATGAAATGATTAGAAGAATAAGGAAGTAATTCTAAATAGTAATTAAAACCAGGTGGCTAGTTGTGAGTTTTGATGAATACATATCTGGAATTGTTACAGTGATTTTTCTTAATATATTTAGATTATGTACATATTTATGAGAGAGAAAATCTGATATTTTATTTTATTTCCGTTCTTAACACTTTATAACCAAAAATGGTATTAGAATAGATTATTTTGTTCCATGTTATTTCAGTTATGGAACTATCAAGAAATATGACTTTCATACAAGACATGAAGAAAATAGTTGAGAAGTTTTCAGTTATAGGTATGACAGGCATATGTTTGGTGGAAGTAGGACTTTCCTATTATCTTTATTTGGATAATATTGTGGGAAGTCTTAATTTTCAAATTTATTGGATTGAGGAACACCTAGGAGATTGATAAATAATTCTGGGTGGTTTGGGGTAGACATGTTCAGAGACAATTACATTACAAAGGCTCTCACCTAAGGACTGCTTTGATGGGTCTGTAGCCTGATGAAACTGTTGGGAAGCCATGCTGAGTTGGCTGTTGGACCATTAGAAGTGGCTCACTACTGCATGTTCTCAGGGCTATGTACATCTTGCCCTGGCTCCATCTTATGTTCTTTTTCTGTGCTTCCAGGCCTCCATCATGAAAGCTGACCTGTTCTTCCTCATTCTTCCTTCAATGATGAACTGAAGCTTGTGAAATCATGAGAAAAATAAATCTACCTCAATTAATTTTCTTATGTCCAAAACAAGCAGGCAGGGAGCTAAAACAGATCACAATGATATGTATGGACGATATATGTATAGGTGTCAAGTTGGTAAGAAAAGAACAGTGGCATGAGTTTTATGTGCCCATTTGCATAAGCAATATTACCTTACTGTCCAATTAAGCACTACTAATCTTGGTGCTGATGTGAAGGCATTTTATTTAAAGATGTGGATAACACATAGAATCAATTGACTTAAAGTAAAGTAGATTACCGTCCTTAAACCTGACCTCATCCATTTAGTTGATAGGTCTTAATTATAAAACTGAAATTTCCCTAGAGAATTATGGTCAAGAATGAAACATCAGTGCCTGGCCAGGAATTTCTGCCTTGAAACAGCTTGCACTACAGATTGAAGACTGGCCAAACTGCACAATTTACATCAGCTGATTATGTATATTCATATATATGCCTTTATGAACTAAAAAAAAGTAGATACACACTAGTCATAGAATTATTCCTCTTTTCTATAGGTTCTACATCTATGGATTCAACTGAGAGCAGATATAATATAATTATAAAATAAATTATTTCTTTACTAAGCATGATTATTACCAATAATCTCTAAGTAATAGAGAATAACAATGAATACAATTTGCACTTTATTAGATATTATAAATAACATGGAGATTATTTACAGTATACAGGGCTGTGTTCACAAGTAATATGTGAATACATCACTGTGATGTATAATGCAATTGATTTCAATATCCAGAGGGATTCCTGGAACCAATGTCCCCTGGATATCAAGGACCATCTATGTATAGATAATCAACTACTAGCTGTTGTTAGCTAGAGAACCCTAACTGATACATACTTGAAGAAACAAAGATAAATATAATATCCATCCATTAACTGAGATTTGTAGCCTAAAATGGGTAAGGAAATGTGATATGAATTTCTTAACTTCCGTTTATCCACACCAGGTCTCTGCAGGATACAATCATGCTTCACATGGTTTTGCTCAGTGCGTAACATCTCTCTCCTGAATCAAAGTATTGCTTTATTCATTCTAACTTCCTCTATGAGCTATTTATAGAAAAGACTGATATGTAGAATTTGGGATCAAAAAACATTATCTCATTAGGAAAACAAAATGTTCATCGTAAGGATATCTTCAGAGACTCCGTCTTAGATCTATTCTCTCTGCGTGTGTCCCTCTTCTGGTTATTCTAAATGAACTGTTTCTGTATGGTGCATCTCTCCTATAGTCCTTATGTGATGACTTATTTTCCACTGATTCATTTAGTCCAAGTTTTTTTTAATTTTAATTTTAATTTTTTTGTGAACATACTGTACAGAAGGGTTACAATTACATGGGCAAGATATTGAGTTCATTTCTTATCAAGCATTGCAGCCTCCTCCTTTGTTTACCCTTCACATCCCTTCCCAGGCTCCCCCCGCTCCCCTACCGAATCCCCCCTCCCATCCCCACCAAAGTTGTAAAGTTCGTTTTCGACATGACAACTTGTACTTCAAATTCTTGCAACGGGTCCACCTGTATCCTTGACGACTTGTTTTTCCCCATCTCCTCCACAAATTATACCGACATCAAATATAGTAAAAGCAGGGGTTATACTGTGTGGGAGGGACATACAAAGCAACAAAGAAATAATCTTATAAATGAGTTAGAAACAAATGCATGAAAGAAAAAAACAATTAAATACATATTTAAGGGTTCATTTTCCTAAAATCACCTTATCTGACCTTTTCTGTTTGACTCATACATATACTAGATATTGCAAATAAGGGAAAGCATGGGACCTATGTTTCTTTGGTCTTGGCTTACTTCACTTAATATATTTTTTTCCAAGCCTTTCCATTTCCTAACAAATCGGGAAATGTCATTCTTTCTGATGGAGGCATAGAATTCCATTGTGTATATATACCACATTTTCTTGGTCCATTCATCTACTGAGGGGCATCGGGGTTGGTTCCATATCTTAGCTATGGTAAATAATGCTGCAATAAACATAGTTGTGCTGGTAGCTTTAGTGTGTTCTTGTTTGTAAACATTTGGGTAAATGCCCAAAAGTGGGATTGCTGGGTCATAGGGGAGTTCTGTGTAAAGTCTTTTCAGGAACCTCCATATTGATTTCCAAATTCGTTGAACAAGTTTACACTCCCACCAACAATGAAGTAAGGTTCCCTTCTGTCCACATCCCCTCCAACATCTGTTGTTGTTAGAATTCTTGATTATATCCATTCTAACTGGGGTGAGGTGGTATCTCAATGTTGTTTTGATTTGCATTTCTTTTATGGCTAGGGAGGTTGAGCATTTCTTCATGTGTCTATTGGCCCTCCTTCTTTCCTCTTCAGAGAAGTTTCTCTTCAAGTCTTTAGCCCACTTATTTATTGGGCAGTTATTTTTGAGGATTTGTTGTTGGAGTATTTAACTTTTTGAGTTCCAATTACATTTTACATATGAGACCCTTGTCCGTTGTATGGCTACTGAAGATCTTCTCCCAATCTGTGGGCTTTCTATTGATCTTGCTAGCTATATTCTTTGCCATGCAGAAGCTCTACAACTGCATGCAGTCCCATTTGTCCAACCTTTCTTTGATTTGTTGTGTTTCCGTGTCTCGATTCAGAAAATTTTGGCCTGAGCCAAGGGGACCTAGGGTTTCTACTATTCCATCCTGTAATGTTTTCAGAGTGTCTGCTTTGACTCCGAGGTCTTTGATTCATTTGGGGTTGATTCTGGTGCCGGGTGATATATAAGGATCTAGCTTTAATTTTCTACATGTAGTTAACCAATTTTGCCAGCACCATTTACTGAAGAGGCTGTCTTTCTTCCATTCTACTATTTTAGCTCCCTTATTGAAGATTAGTTGACATTAGGTCTGTAGGTTCCTTTCTGGGTTTTCAATTCTTTTCCATTGGTCCTGAGGTCTGTTCTTATGCGAGTACCAAGCAAATTCCAACCTCACTCTTCAAGGAAATGGAAGAGGCAATCCAAGAATTCATATGGAACAATAAAAGACCCCGAATAGCAAAAATGCTCCTCAATGGAAAGAACACTGCTGGTGGAATATCAATACCAAATTTTAAACTCTACTATAAAAATTAGTCCAAGCTTTGAGTTGTTGACCCAACTAATCATATTATTTTAAGTAATAGCATGTTCCTTCAGACCAGATTCAATTGCTTACAGAATTCTAGTTGCTTATAGAATATTAATTGCTGTATCATTCTATATCAAAGCTAAGTGTATTCTATGCTATTTTTCTTAGTGACTGAGCCATGTAATCATGTCTAGGAATTTTTAAAACATGACACTCTCTTTACTTTCTTAAGTATTGTCTTTCCAATAAATCAAAAGCGTTCTCTTACAAGCTGTAATTCTGTTTTCTTTTCTTTTTTATTGTGTGAATACAGTACAGAGGAGTTACAATTACATGGGCAAGATAATGAGTACATTTCATATCAAGCATTGTTGCCTCCTCTTTGTTTCCCCTTCCCATCCCTTCCCATACTCCCCTCCCACCTCCACCTGATCCACCCCTCATCCTCCATCAAAGTTGTAAAGTTTGTTTTTCCACATAACGACGTGTATATCTCATTGTTACAATGGGTCTATCTATATCCCTAGTTAAGCGATTTGTTTTTTCCCTTCCCATCCACAAATTAAACCAACATCAAATACAGTGAAAGCATGGAGTATAACGGGGGAGGGATATACAAAGTAACATAGAAATCATCTTATAATTATGTGAGAAACAATTGCATGAAAGAAAATAAACAAAATCATTTGAATCTTATCTTCGGGTTCATTTCCTTAACATCAACTTATCTGATCTTTTCTGCTTGACTCAGACATATACTAGTTATTGCAAATAAGGGAAACCATGGGACCTATGTTTCTTTGGGCCTGCCTTACTTCACTTAATATAATTATTTCCAAGTCTTTCCATTTCCTAAGAAATTGGGAGAACATCTTCACTAGCCATACAAAAGACATGGGTCTCAGATGTAAAATATACCTGGAAGGTAAAAAAATTAAATCCCCCCAAAACAAGTCTTCCAAGAAACAACTGCCCAATAAAAAAGTGGGCTAAAGAGTTAAAGAGAAACTTCTCTGAAGAGGAAAGACAGGTGGACATAAAACAACAATGAGATACCACCTCATCCCATGTAGGATGGCTATAATCAAGAACTCTAATAACAACAGATGCTGGAGGGGAAGTGGACAGAAGGGAACCGTACTGCATTGTTGGTGGTGGTGTAAACTTGTTCAACCACTTCGGAAAGCAGTATGGGTGTTCCTCAATAGACTCCACATAGAGCTCCCCTATGACCCAGCAATCCCTCTTTTGGGCATTTACCCAAATGATCACAAACAATACCACACTAGAGTTACCAGCATGACTATGTTTATTGCAGCTTTATTTACCATAGCTAAGATATGGAACCAACCCAGATGCCCCTCAGTAGATGAATGGATCAAGAAAATGTGGTATATATACATAATGGAATTCTATTTTCTTTTCTTTCTTATACTTGCAATGTCAATGTCCTTATTTTCATGTTGTAACAGTCCTATTTCTTCAAATATTTCAGTTTATATAGTAGTCATGTCATTTAAAGCATACATTAAAAGTGCTTCCCATATATGAGACACTATGAATTTATTTATTTGAGTAACTACTACAGAGAGAAATTATTTAAAAAAGCAAGCTGAGCTGTGAAGCATTACATGAAAAAATATCTAATTAATCAGTTTGAAGCATAGCCCATTGAAACTAGAGTCAGTAAATATTTAAGACAATTATCATTAAAATAGAAAAATTTTCTACTACTTCAAAAATATTGTATGAATAGAGCTTTTGTTGGTAGTAAGATAACCATTTAAATCTATATAGGTAGACTAATTAAGGATATCAGAACATAATACGCTGATATCAACATGGAAGACTAGGACAGATATGTACTGAGTTCCCAGAAGACAATTATGTAAAATTCAAATGACTAATTAGATTTTCCAGTCCCACAGAAAAAAATAGAGCTAGAACAAACATCAGTCAACTATAGAGACATTTTTACACACATTCCAAAAAATAAACCAAAAATATATTTTTAGCTTTATTATTCTTCTCTTAACTAAGAACAAATTGTCCCTGAGAGAAATGTATTGTCTAAACATGCTCTAACCTTTCATAAATTAATCCTCCTAGGATATCAGTTGGTCAGAATGAGAAAATAAACATGCACATATGTGTAAAGTATTATTAAGGATAATGACCATGGTGCAATCATAATTACACTTACAAGGAGACTGCATCTAATCCTTCCTCTTGGAAAAACAAAGGTGTTTTAATGATAATAAAGTTTATCTACTTAATTTGAAAAGGAGATATGTATGATGTTGAACAGAAGGTTGACATGTAAATAACTTAGAAAGATGCCACATTTACAAATACTCAAATTCAGTATTTCACAAGAGACTCTAAGGCCAATGATCTTATTTTTAACACACAACAGCATGCAAAATGTCATAGAATTGATGTCTGTACTTAATAAATCTTCCATTGTATATACACATCCTTCTAATGATAGATGCGGTTCTGAAAATTAGCAGTCTATAGACTTGCTGAGTAATAGTTTGCATGATGGACTTATTGATAGTAATAACTGATCGGTGCCAATTCATTACCGGATTATATTTAATTCAGTTTAATAATATTAAATTGTATGTGTGTAGAAATGATTTGCTATAAAAATAAAAAGAATTGTGATTAAACATGTAAAGCTTTGAGGTAAGGTTACCGAGTTTAATCCTTATGTTTATTTTCAGTCCAAATATCGCGAGACCTAAAAACATCAGGGTTAGAGCCACCTATATTTGTCACCCTCCTAAGGTCACAATTTTGAGAGAAATATCCAGACCTGGACACAAAGAGACTCAGGACACTTAGAAGGGTACAGCAAATCAGGTCCAGTTGCAATATGCTATTACGGTTAAGAGTGCCAATTTGAAGCCTGAACTTTCATTTTTATTTTTTATTTATTTTATTTTATTTTATCTTTTTATTGTGAAAATACTGTACAGAGGGGTTTCAATTACATGGTCAAGATAATGAGTACATTTCTTATCAATCGTTGTAGCCTCCTCCTTTGTTCCCCTTTCTCATCCCTTCCCGTCCTCTCCCCCGACCCGCTCATCCAATCTTCCCCAGTATCCCCTCACTGCACCAAAGATGTAAAATTCATTTTTCGATATAACGACCTGTAAATCTCATTGTTGCATTGAGTACATCTGTATCCATATTTAAATTATTTGTTTTTCCCCTTCCCCTTCACAAATCATACCGAAATCAAATACAATGAAAGCAGAGGTTATACTGTGGGGGAGGGACATACAAAGCAACAAAGAAATAATATTGTAAATGTGTTAGACACAATCGCATGAAAGAAAAAAAAAACATTTGAATACATATCTTAGGGCTCAATTCCCTAACATCACCTTATCTGAACTTTTCTGCTTGATTCAGACATACACTAGATATTGGAAATAATGGAAACAATGGGACCTATGTGACTTTGGGCCCGGCTTACTTCACTTAATATAATTTTTTCCAAGTGTTTCCATTTCCTAACAAATGAGGCAATGTCATTCTTTCTGATGGAGGCATAGAATTCCATTGTGTATATATACCGTATTTTCTTGATCCATTCATCTACTGAGGGGCATTTGGGTTGGTTCCATATCTTAGCTACAGTAAATAGTGCTGCAGTAAACATAGTCGTGCTAGTAGCTTTAGTGTGGTCTTGTTTGTAAACATTTGGGTAATTGCCCAAAAGTGGGATTGCTGGGTCATAGGGGAGCTCTGTGTGAAGTCTTTTGAAGAAACTCCATACTGATTTCCAAAGTGGTTGAACAAGTTTACACTCCCACCAACAATGCAGTAAGATTCCCTTCTGTCCACGTCCCCTCCAGCTTCTGTTGTTTTTAGAGTTCTTGATTTTAGCCATTCTAACTGGAGTGAGGTGGTATCTCAATGTCGTTTTGATTTGCATTTCTTTTATGGCTAGGGATGTTGAGCATTTCTTCATGTGTGTTTTGGCCATCCTTCTTTCCTTTTCAGAGAAATTTCTCTTTAAGTCTTTAGCCCACTTATTCATTGGCTTTTCTGTACACCAACAATTAGAAAAGTGTGGCTGAAATTAGGAAAGCAACTACATTTGTAATAGCCCCACAAAAAAATCCTAGGAATTACCTTATCCAAAGAAATGAAGGACTTCTATGATAAAAACTTTCAAAACTTGAAAAATGAAACCAATCTGAAGTTTGAAAGTGGCAAAAACTCCCATGCTCCTGGATTGGAAAGAACAACATCATGAAAATGGCAATGCTTCCCAAGGCTATCTACAAATTCAATGCAATACCTATCAAAATTCCAATCTCATTCTTCAAGGAAATAAAAGAGGAAATTCAAAAATTCATAAGGAACAATAAAAGACCCCGAATAGCAAAAACTATCCTCAAAGAAAGAACACTGCTGGAGGAATATTAATACCAAATTTCAAACTCTTCTACATCAACTCCAAATGGACCAAAGACCACAGAGTCAAAGCAGACACTCTGAAAACATTACAAGATGGATTAGGAGAAACCCTAGGTCTCCTTGGCACAGGCTGAAATTTTCTTAATAGAGACCCGGGAAAACAACAAATCGGTTGTTGGACAAATGGGATTGCATGAAGTTGCAGAGCTTCTGCACGGCAAAGGATATAGCTAGCAAGATCAATAGAAAGCCCACGGAATGGGAGAAGATCTTTGCTAGCCATACAACGGACAAGGGTTTCATATCTAAAATATACGTTGAACTCAAAAAAATTTAATCCCCCAACAACAAATCTTCAATGATCTTTTGTTTTTAATTTGGCAGTTTGTGAACTGGCCAGGCTGCATTGTATACAAACTATTATTTCTTTTTAAGAATTTGAGGATCAAATTTAGCCCAGGGTAACAGAATGCAGCCCAGAATACTGCCTTACTTAGAGGAATGACTGAAGGAAATCTGCCATCAGCAAATTCCCCACACATTCCCATACAGAGGGAAGAGTCTATAAATGTATTTGAAACACCCTACATTTGCTCCAGTGGGTAGATGGCAAAACTTGAGAACACTTCGTGTTACAGTTTTCTCCTTAACAAATGCTTTAGTTTTCTTATCATTTAACTTCTGTTAAAAACTCTACATGAACTGAATACCAGATACTCACTAGGCTGAAGTCTGTGGATCATAGTTAGAAGCCAGCCTAGGCAGGAAATAAATCACATAGACACAAAACAAAGAAAAACAAAACAAATAAACCCAGAACTGGAGCTGCAGTTCAAGTGCTAGAGCATTGGCCTTGAGCAAAAATGTTTTGGTAGGCGCTGGGAATGTGGCTTAGTGGTAGAATGCTCGCCTACCATGCATGAAGACCTGGTTTCGATTCGTCAGTAAAACATAAACAGAAAAAGCTGGAGGTGATGCTCTGACTCAAGTGGTAGAGGGCTAACCTTGAGAAAAAGAAGCTAAGGGATTGTGTCAAAGCCCTTAGTTCAAGTCCCAAACTGTCAAAAAAATGCTTTCAGACAGCACCTAGTCTCTGAGTTCAAGCCCAAAGACCAGCATGAAAAAAAGCCAAAAACCTCATTTCTACATAAACAAGATATCTATGTCCTAGGGTGCAAAATAGTATTGAAGCAGCTCACAACTATCTAACATCATTATTAACAGGTTTTGTGAATTATTTTTCCTTCTTTAATAGAGTCAGGCTTACAGTCATTTTCTCTTTCTCCATTGTCAAGAGTCATTTTCTCTCTCTCCATTGTCAAGAAATCGGGGAAAGGTTGAGCAACAGAGACTAAATTCCAGACAATTTAGATGAAAGTTGAGGACTCTTTTTCTTCTACACAATCACACCTTTCAGGGAAAATGTGGTAGAATTGGAAAAAAAATAATAACAACCAAATGAAAAACTAAGTTCTTACATTCTCTTACTTCAAATCAATCATAATGTAGATTTTCTACACTTGAGAAAGGTATGAAAAAAGAGGCAATCATCTCTGTGCCATCACTTAAACCAGCATTGTCATTTCTAAGAGAAATAGTCCATCTATTCTCCATTGCAAGCACTATAGAAGAAATAGCGATTTTTTACACAGAGATGGAGGGCAAACCATTAGGATAGGGAACAACAGAGCTAATAGAACATGTTTACATACCATGGTTCTCATTGTGAGTACTTTTGCATCTGAATTGTATATAACTACATCTTAAAGAAATTAAGTCATGGTTACACATATTTTAAATGATTGTTGGTAAAATATTTGATCACTAATTTTCCAGTTGATCAACTGGCCAAATTTTAAATGCATCAATTATAGGTAAAAGTTACAGCAGAGCAAGGCAAAATATTGCTATTATTTCATCATTTGAGAATAGCTTATTCTTCATATTAACCAATGGTGGTCAAGTACACAATTTTTCAATAAAATAAAATTTATTCTTAACCACACCCCTTCCTAACTACATGAAGCACTGGCTGTTGGTCTATAACGACACAAAAATATGGCATACACCACCCAAATTAATGAACCTATTCTGTTACAAAACATAACTTTTTTCTTTTTTTATTGTGAAAATACTGTACAGAGGGTTTACAATTACCTGGGCAAGACAATGAGTATATTATTTATCAAGCATTCTAGCCTCCTCCTTTGTTTCCCCTTCCCATCCCGTCCCATCCTCCCCCGGCCCCCCAAACCTCCCAGCTCCTCCCACCAGAGTTGTAAAGTTCGCTTTCGACAAATTTCATTGTTGCAATGGGTCCACCTGTAGCCCTATTTAAACGATTTGACAAAACAGAATTTTTAATTTGCATTCTATATTCCAATAGTTCAGGATAATTATGAGAGGAGAAGTGAGAGATTTCTTTTTCATATTACAATCTGTAGCCTTATGAGATTTGGGGATATTTAAAAATACTGAAACTGTGGAAGAATCTTTTCATATTTTTAGTACTATTTTAAAGTTGTTTCTCCAGGCACCAGTACCAAACGATAAAGAAAAAAATCTTAGTTCAATAAAAGGCACATCACAAGTCTTTGTAAAACCCATGAAAAATACATTTCAAAAGAAAGAGAAGCTCCAGTCATCCCATAAGTATATACTAGATGCTTCTATTGTTTTTGTGGTTTCCTCAAGTGAGAAAGTTAAGAGAAATATAGGAATTGAAGTTATGAAAGAAGCTCAAAATATAATTCGGATGACTTCATGAAAGAAAATGGCATCAGAATCTGATAGTTCATCCAATACAGTTGCACAACAGATATCAGATAATAGAAAAACAACTTTTAAATAATGACAGATATTTCCTCTTTTTTTATCTTGCTTTCTTCCTAATAAGGAATTAGTATAGATTTTTGTAATTTTCACACACACAAATTAAATTATTCAATGAAAAACTTAGCTTGAATAACCCCAAGTGCTCACACAATACATAAATTAGTGTTTTAGTAGGTGAAATCATACAACACAAAGACAATTTTATAATAAATTATTGAATACCTCTTGTCACTTATTGCACACTTATATAAAAAAACATACCTGCAACACAGCATTCAGAAGTCAGCTGTTTATGTTGGGATTACAGGGCTGCATGTGGTTGAGGATCAGCACAGATGCCCAATTTGGAAGAGAGAGTCATCTACCATATGTGTCTAGTCAGAAACATATCAAAATTCAACAACTGAAGTAAAATTACTCCTCAAGGTGTGCCCCTTTCAAACTTTTGTAAACTTCAACAATATAATGTGCCCCATGATAAGACAGGAAACATGTATATTTAATTGTATACAATGTGTATCAGTATTATTTATAAACATATAGTTCAAATGTGTTTCTATCAATACACAATAGATAAAATACACACTAATATATATGTTAATAATGTATTCATTTATATTATATATAACTGTGTGTATATTATGTATTTATATACTGGTAAACTTCATTGTTAAGTAAATTGCAAGACTCTAGGTATTCACATACAAACAAGAAGTGGAAACATGGGTTATTGTTTTTGTTGTAGTTGGTTGTGATTGTTTTTCCTTTTATTGGGGGCAATGGGAGGGTGCAGAAATCGGGAAAAGAAACGTGAACAAATGCAACCACTCTTCAGTATACACTATGTGGAAAATGCATTATGTAAATTCTCTGCAGGGATAGGAGGGAGAAACTTAGAAAATCGAAGGAAGGGGTGACATTTCCAAAAAAGTAATGTACTCATTACCTGATTAATAATGACAATGAAATTATATTTTAAAATATCTAACTTAAAAGCACACAAATTATCAGAGACCTCGAAAGAGAATGTCTTCAAATTACATAATCACACAAGAAAAATATGTTTCCAAGAGGTACAGAGCATACTCTTCATGAAAATGTTTTCATAAGAATATTTTCTATTGAGCATTTGGGTGGTGTATTCAATGAACTTGTTGAATCTGCAAAATCTATAGTTTAAATTAGGATTCACTCTCAGTGTTGTTCATTCCATTGGTTTTTAAATTTAATTCTTTATTTTGCATAATCAAGTCATGAACATACCAAGATATTAATACTGAGAGATGGTATATATGTGTCTACAATCCCACTCAATACCTAACTAAAACTACACTGAAACCAGTATAATTTGTGATTTCATAAGTAAATAAGCAGATCACTGAGGCTGCCAGCAAATCAAGATATCTTGGAATATTATGAGGTTATTATACCCAAACTATGAGTCTATGAACACATGCTGAGGTAATGATACACCTAAGGCATTTATTACATAGAATCAGTTCTAGGCAAAACTAATGTCAGTGATAGTTTAGTTTTCCTTCATTCTTTCTTTATTGGTGGCTAAGGGCTTCCCTGAACTCTGCTCTCATTTAGAAATAATCCAGACCATTTTATATTTTATAATAATATTTATTAATCAGAACCAACATCATAATGACATCAGCAAAATGAGTCTGAAAAATAATGTGTTAATATGCATTAATGTCTTGCAGTTTTGTTCTATATAATATAGCTTGCTTTGAGATGATTTTCTATGATACTACAATTTTAAGTGTACAGAATGAATATGGCAGCAGCAATTTCATGCGAAGCTTAGATGAATGAGTTTCTCAGTAATCTAAGACTCTTAGCACTTCTTCTAATTTTATACTTAGAAAAGGAGTAAGAAATACACTTCCATTTTTGGGAAGCTAAAATTTTGACCTTTTAGTTACATCTAAATCTTTGAGACTACACCAGGTATGTATTCTGAGTTGTATCAGTATTCACCAGTGATTCAAACATCTAAAACAATACAATGAAGAGTTCTCTTTCTGAGCTATTTATACGAGGTAGAAGAATCTTTGAAATGTATATGTTGGTTTGTGTATATGTATACATGCATGATTTCATATATTATCTATAAGTTCTACAATGAAAATTCATAGCACACTAACATGATACAATTGAGGTATAAATATGTATTATATATTTCACATATATCATGATTTAACCTTGCGATATTAATAAAACAACTAAACTCTAGTAAACAAAGTAAATATATTGCTTAATGTTAGATTTTTCTTCTTTTCATTAACCTGGTGTTGAGTTCATGTCTACTTTTTTAATTATTTAAATGGTTAATTTTCTCTCCAAGTCTTCTATTATTTAGTTTAAATCACATACTTTTTTTCTGAAATCAAACACAGATGTCATTATTTTAGATGACATCATGGTTATTTCTCTTTTTTATCATTTTCTTTAACTCGACTGTACAATTCAAAGATTTGGAGATTTCTAGTGCTTCTTCTGCTGGTTCATGGGTCAAAACACACCCATGACAGTGTTTCTGACCCTGGTCTCCATGATGATTTCATTAGAGATCAGTACACTAGGCCTCTCCAGCTCTGTTTTCTGCACTGGCTTCCTGACAAAGCAACTGCTCATTGGCGATCTTCTATCCCCAAGTTTCTGATTTTTGCCTCAATTTGAAATGGATCCTTTACAAATAACAGGAAGATAATGATGGCTCTTCCATCACACAAATGCTGTAGAAGGAACATCTAGTTCCTGACACTGTAAGTATTCTGTGATTCCTGTTACAAGTGCCATTCTTTTCTCAGGGCTTCTTGCTTCTTTGGATATAGGAATAGCTTCAATGTTCTCTCTCTCTCTCTCTCTCTCTCTCTCTCTCTCTCTCTCTCTCTCTCTCTCTCTCTCCCCCTCTCCCTCTCCCTCTCTCTCTCTCCGTATCTCTTTTTCTCTGTATCTATCCCTCCCTCCCTCCCTCCCTCCCTCCCTCCTTCTTTCCTTCCTTTCCCTCCTTTTTTTCTTCTTTCTTCACTTGCCTGTATCTGTATCTGGGCTTAAACTCAGGGCCTGTGCTCACACATGGCCTTCCTTGCTTATGGATGATGTTCTACCAATTTATTCTCTTTTTAGTTATTTCTGAATGAAGTCTCATAGATTTTCCTGTGTGGCTGGTTTTGAACTACCATTCTTCAAATCTCAGCCTCCTGAGTAGTCAGGATTATAGATGTGATCCACCAATGCAGGGCTCTCATCTTTGGATTAAGTAGAGAAGATAGTACAAGTACAAATGCAATAGTATAATGAATTTCAGATTCAGTCTAAAAATCAAGAAAAATATATGCACATATGCTTTCATATATTCTTAAGAACATTAAGATGTCAGCAAAAAAAAGGCCTGTAGGTCAGGATCATGGAAACATGAAACATATTTTCTTTACCTTTAGTCAGTAATTTTTCAAGGTTTCAAAATAGATAACATATTACAAATATTTCAACATTTCACTATCATAACTAAACCTCTTCATCTTAGCTCCTGTATGTTACCATAATTAAAACATATGTGGGCTATTTATGAGCAATATAGGTGTATTTTTATGATTATAGAGGTTCGAATAGCTCAGTTGCTATCAAATGCTGATCTGGCCTCTGGGGGCAGGCTCCTTGTTTCTTTCTTAGACGATGCCTCTTCATTCATCCTCATGTGGGAAATGGGTCAATGCTGTATCTTCCTTCCCATGTAAAAAGAGGTTCACCACCTCCTTCCTTTATTTAAAGCACAAACTCCATTCATGAAGCTGGAATCCTCATAATTTAATCACTTTTCCCCAAATTCAGCCTCCTTTTACTTTCACAATGAGGGTTTGGTTTCACCCTATGTTTTGGAGGTAAACATTCACACTATTATATACATTTTTAGAGAGCAATGCATATGATAAATATAAGTAGATGAAATAAAGATTGATTAAGACCTAATCAGTCAAAATCTCTTCAAGCTATCAGGAGCCACATGGTATTAATATAGAATTTAGTAGCAATTTGTATAACCACTGGGGTTACAGCTTGCTAGGATAAAAAGCCAGAATAGCATAAAAATTACAACATGGAAGCCAAAGGATCTGGTGGCTCAGTTCTGAAAACCTAGCTGCTCAAGAAGCTGAGATCTTAGGTTGCAGTTGGTAGCCAGCCTGGTCAGAAAAAATCAGGGGACTGTCTACTATAAACTACCACAAAAGCCATAAATAAATCTGTGGCTCATGTAGAATGCTAGAAGCTCAAAAACAGCATCCAAGCAGTATGTTCAAGACCCACGAGTGGGAAAAAATGTAACATGTAGCACAAAGGTAGAAGGTTGTAAGCAACTCTGTAAATTTACTGCAACTTAAAAGTTTCTCTAAGTCACTCTATCAGTTTCCTGATTGGATCCGCAAAAGTGAGTAGTCATGTGATGTTCACATTTTTTTATCCTTAGTCATTTGTCTCAATTTCCAAATTTGATTAGACTAGATTTTATTGAAAAAACAGAATTAGAAAGAATTAAAGTCATAGAAAAATGTGGACAGAACTGTCCATATTTCCAAACAATTAAGGATCTTTCAACATCTCCACCATCCCCAGCCAAACAAAGAAGAATGATGACAGTGTAGGAATGGTAATACTGGACCTGTGCTCTTTTATGATGCCCCGTAGGGCTTAATTAAACTGACAAAATTGATAGATTAGTAGGACAAATGCAAACAAATTTAAATGCTATATGACCTGGATTAAAAAAAATGAAGTAACAGAGCACACACGCTTTCATATGAAGTGAAGAGAAGAAGTTATATAAAATGAAAATAAATGAATGATATGGACAGTAAAGAGAAGATAGTAGTTTTGGTTGTTGTTGTTGTTGTTATTTTTGCCTGTCCTGGGGTTGAAGTCAGGGCCTGAGCACTGTCACTGGAGTTCCTTTTGCTTAAGGCTAGCACTTAAGCCAAAGCACCACCTCTGGCTTTTTCTGTTGATGTGGTACTGAGAAATCGAACCCAGGGCTTCATACATGCTAGACAAGCCTCAACCACTAAACCACCTTCTCATCCCCAAAAGTAGTTTTAACAAATTCCTCCCATCCCAGAATTCTCATTTCCGTCACTCCAGGGCTAAGAGTTTGCTTTTAGTTTTTTATTTTATTTTTCTATTCTGGGATTGCAATTTTTTCATGGGAATTTTTAATCTCCTGGCTTTGGAAGAAGGGTGTTGGGTAAGGGGATCTCTTTCATCTGCTATTGCATGTAGCTTTTCTGACAACAATCCTAAAACTCACCAAAGCAGCATATTTGGGGAAGGGGGTGCGTTCCAACTTCTTTCCTCCCAAGGAGTCATAACAGTTATGATTTTTATCAGAGATATTCAACGCATTTTTTATTGTTTTATCTTTGAAATAAGACTTCTTTTTTTTAATACATTTTTATTGTGAAAATACCATACAGAGGGGTTACAATTACATGGGCAAGGTAATGAGTACATTTCTTATCAAGCATTGTTGCTTCTTCCTTTGTTTCCCCTTCCCATCCCTTCCCATCTCCCCTCCCCCACCCCACCCCTGTTCCCCGCTACCCCCTTCCCCACCCCGGCCAAAGTTGTAAAGTTTGTTTTTCGACATAACATCTTTTACATCTCTTTGTTACAATGGGTATACCTGTATCCCTATTTAAACAATTTGTTTTTTTCCCCTCCACAAAGTATACCAACATCAAATACAGTGAAATCAGGGGTTATATCATGAAGGAGGGACATAGAGTTTCTCTTCAGATCATATAAATCTTTGGCCTTTTAATACATTCTTTATTGTAAAAAAAATGTACAGGGGGGTTACAGTTACATGAGCAAGGTAATTAGTACATTTCCTATCAAGCATTGTTACTTCTTTATTTGGGGGCAATACTGGAATTGGAAGTCAGCACCACACACTTGATGGGTAGGTTGTCTGCCACTTGAACGATACTTTGTTTCCTTTTGTCATAATTTTTGTCGTTTTTTAGAATGTCATGTGCTTTTTACCTGAGAAGACATCTGATGATTAGCCTCCTATTGACACCTCTAAGATAGCTGGGGTTGCACCAGCAAGGTGTTGTCCCAAGCCAAAGAATTTATACAATCATTAGACATACTTTGGATTTTCCTAATTTGATCATAACATAATGGAAATTTTAAGGTATGTTTTGTGAGATACAGCTTCCTTTCCTAAACAACTGCTTTGAGATTCATTTATGTTACATGGATTTATTTCTGGTCTATCATAATAGATTTGTATGTCCTTTTATGAAATTATATTGGCTTGGTTATAGTAGCTTGTAATATATCTTAAAGCAGAGATGGGGCTGTTATTCTGATACAAAAAGTTTAGCTTAAATATGACTGCTTTTGAAGAATTTACTCGATCCAATTACACTCCTGCATATACAATTCTTCAGTCCGCTTGATTCTGTACATATACATATACCCCCATGTATGTGTTGATATGGGAGTTTGTATTATGCATTCACAAACACACAAAAATCTACATGTGATGGACTCCAAAAATGGCTCAGCGGTAGAATGCTTGCCTTGCATGCATGAGGCCCTGGGTTCAATTCCTCAGCACCACATAAGCAAAAAGAAAAAAGCCGGAAGTGGTGCTGTGGCTCAATTGGTAGACCACTAGCCTTGAGCTAAAGAGCTGAGGGACAGCGCCCAAGACCAGAGTTCAGGCCCCACGACTGGAGCCCCACCAAAAAAATCCACATGTGAGAAGAAAATATGCTTGGGCCTGAATTATTTCACTCAGTATATTTTCCAGATATCTTTTCCCTGCAAAAGACATAATTATGTTCTTACCTAATGGTTGCAGAAAATTCCAGTCTGTGTGTGTGTGTGTGTGTGTGTGTGTGTGTGTGTGTGTGTGTGTGTGTGTGTGTGTGTGTGTGTGTGTGTGTGTGTGACATTTGGGGTTTAGGTGAGTGGTTTGTCGAGGGAGAGATGGATTAATAATAAAGGAAACAAAGGATAAATACAGTCAGCATACTCAATGTACATATGCAGTAAAGCAAATGGGAAATGGGAAATGAGTGGTTACATGTGGGATTGTCGAGAATGGTAGCAGAGGTAAGTGATCAGGAAGCACTGGAGAGGGCTGGGATGTAGCTCAGAGGCAAAGCACTTGTAAACAAGTGCAACATCCTGGTTCAATCTCCAGCACACAAAAATAAAACAAAAAGAAACAGAAAATAAAACCACTGGATATATTGGCAGAAATATTTGACTGTAACCTCTTTGTATGTCCATTTAAAGTTTAGAAAATTATTCTTTTCTCCAAAGTGTAGAAAATTAAATGAAAAATAACTTCTTCTTCTGTATGTTTCCTTTTTATTTTGTGGTCATTCCTTTAATGTTTCCAGCCTTAGTCACTTGATGCAATCTCACTTTTCAAATTCTGTTTTCTTACATTTGTGTGTAGGGGTACATCATATAAATAAAATAATAGCAAAACAAAAATATAGTCAAATATTTTAACTCCATTTTTTTTCTCCTGGGATTTTTTTTTTAGTTTGAAGTCTAATATTTTAATTTTTAATTCTTCTTCAGTTAATTTGCTTGATTTGATGTAACATAAGGCTTGTTTCAGGGAATTTGGAATAATATTGGTGTTCATTGCTCGGAAAAATATGTGACAGAGTTACAACAATCTGGTTTGGGCTTTTTGTTTGGAAATTATTGATTTATGATTCTTTTTGAACTTTTTTATGAGTTTGTTAAGGCAATCTACATTTTCTGATTTCGTTTTTGTAGATTGTATGGTGCTAAGAATATACTCATTTCTTCTGAGTTATCCACATTGTTGGCAAACCATTGTTCACACTAGTGTCTTATGATCCTTTTAATTTTCAGTAAGTTTGTTTCAATGTGTCTCATTTCTGAATTTATCCAAAGTCTCCTCTCTCTCGCTTTTCTCTCTCTCTCTTTCTCTTTCTCTCATTGACATTAATTTTTTCTAATTTTCTAAGTCATAAACATGTAAAACTAAATTTTAATTTAAGATTTTTCTTCCATAGGGTTGGCATTTCTCAGTACAAGCTTCACTTGTCATAATGATTTCATTGCAATTTAGTTTTTCTGTTTTTTTCATCTTCATACACCTTGAACTATTGATGATGTATTTTAGTATATGAATCTTTCATAAAACTTGAAAATCTGATCCTTCCATGTTTTTCTTCTTTCTCAAGATTTCCTTGCTTGCTTGTTTGCTGGTGCTTCTACTGTGGCTTGAACTCCAGATCTCATGATCTCACTTAGCCTCTATGCTCAGGGCTAGTTAGCATTCTGCCACTTGAACCAGACCTTCACTTGTGGCTTTTTTCTTGTTAAGTGGAGATAGGAATTTCACAGATTTGTTTGTTAGGTCTGGTTTGGAACAATGATCCTCACATTCTGGCCCCCTGTGTAGTCAGGATTACAGAAGTGAGCCACCAGATCTTGGCTAAAATCTATGCTTTTTGAATGTAGTTCATTGGCTGAATACCTGTCAGGTGTATATGTAGAGTATATAATAAATACAATTTTGCTCAGGTATGTGCTTATTAACCTATATTGTTTTTTTTCCATAACACCCTATATCCCTAAGTTCCAAACCACTCCCCTCCCTCCTTTTCATGTGCAAAACTAGATTTTAGTTTCAAAAGTGCAGAACTTCAGTCTTTTCCTTTATCATTACTCTTGCACATCACCAATCATTCTGCCCAAATCAAGTGCCTCATTCTTACTCTCAGAGCTCACACCTGAAACCACCCTATGTCAACCAAAATAATTCATAATTCAAAATGTTGGTTATCGTTATTATTTTAAAAAGTTCATATATCTCAGTTACATTTTCCCTTGAACCTCATATAAAATTCATGTGATATTGCCAGGCATCTGTCATGAAAACAACACATTTCATAAAGAAGTATCTTCTAAATGTCCTGTAAATTCCTAATGTCAGGGTCTAATGTTACATGTTAGAGGTTTTCTACAGAATTGAGTAGCCTCATCTTACCTAATTTAATAAATGTATCTATCTCATACTTTCAAGTGATAAATTTTGATCTAACTTCACAGAATTTTAAGAAACTAGGAAATCTATGATTTAAAAATTAATTAATATTTTTATTTAAAATGATTTAAAGTTTAAAATGAGGACCCCATTTTAACATCGTATGATTTATTTATATTTATATTGTTTATACTCAATATTACTATAAAACAATTGCTTTAAGATGTACAGAACATAATACAATTAAGTGTCCTAAAAATATTATAATTATGCTTAGTAAACTTGATGCCAAAGTCATGAATCCATGCTTTTGTTTTCTTTTGGAAACTGGTACATTGCTGTGTTGATAAAGACTGATTTCTTGTCTGTGTAACAAAACTGCTATGCTTATGGTTAATTCATACTCAATCTTCTCTTTTTGCACAATTAATTATATGGCATAAGAGAGAGGTGTGAGTGAGAAAAGAAATTGATGGCTTTATGAATGACAAATTTATAATCCTTACAATAATGTACACTTCCCAACATTCTCCTATAAATGCTATATGAAACTCGATATCACAGGAAACAAAGGTTATAAAACAGAGATGAGCATTACCTGAAGTGTATTATCTCAATTTAAAAGTGCAAAGTCTTATTTGAAATCATTTTAATATGTTTTTTTTAAATATTGTGAATTCCTTTTGCTCACATTCTAAACTACATAAATCTTTTGCTGAAGAAAGTAGAGTATATTATTATATCTCTACCCTTTATTGCTTCATTTTACCATTTGTTAATTAAGAAATGTAAGTAGCCAGGCGCCTGTGGCTCACACCTACAATCCTACCTACTGAGGAGGCTGAGATCTGAGGATCGCGGTTCAAAGCCAGCCCCGGCAGGAATGTCCGTGCGACTCTTCTCTTCAATAAACCACTAGAAAACTGGAAGTGGCACTATGGTTCAAGTGGTAGAGCACTCGCCTTGAGCTGAAGAGCAGAGGGACAACACCCAAGCCCAGAGTTCAAGCCCCAAGACCGACAAAAAAAAAAAAAAAAAGAAATAGAAGATACGGATTTGTATTTTATTTTGAAATACTTAAATTTTGGCTTTCCCAGTAAACAATGTGCACTTTCTAAGAAGTATATTAATTTGGAATTTGCTCAGCTCTATATACTTAAGCATATTTTATCAACAATTTCATTAAAATATAAAAATTATAAAATAAGAATTAAAAATTAGTTATTATTATGAGACGTAAGTTACATTCATTTACATATACTCTAATAAAATTAATGCAATATTCAACTGTGAAAATGTATATTACATATTGGGTAGGTTATATAATAATAACATATTAGTAATTTATATTAACATGTATTTTATGAATTATTTAAAACAAATGAACATACAATAAGAAATTGCTTCTTTAATTTTATCTTTCTATCACAAAAGAAAAGTGATATCACAAACATATATTTAGATTATAAATCAATAAATTTATGAACTGTGTTTTTGAAAAATTTCGCCATGATTCTTAAAATGGAAAAAAATAGATAAAATGATAATTAAAATAATTTTACTCTATGTACTTAACTACTGTTTTATTTTACTTGGACCATGGAACCTCAATATTTAAATTATATATTTTCTTGTTGAAGATCTTATATAATATCTCCTTAGTTTCAAAACATTAGAAACTCTTCTAGTTAAAGAGATTAGTTTGTCATTAGGTGTTCATTTCCCACCAGAATCTTTTAAGAAATACGATTAGAATTTACTTGCATAAATTATTACTTGATATTTTTATGGCTGACATGCCTCAATAAATCATTAGCTATCTGGCCATATAGTTTCCAATATCGGATTACAAGTACATGATTTAGTATATTCTAATTCATCTAGAATATTTATAATAAATATAAAATATTATGATGAGGTATATTTAATATTGCTGAGGATGATCAGTAAATGCAATTAAAAGACATGCTCACTGACATTTTAGAGGGATGTTTTCTAATTTAAATACAAATAGCAGAGAATTTTAAATGCCTTTTTGGTGAAAGCAATATTACTAGTCTAAGTTTTCTTAGATTTTACCTCAAGGATTCATCCTTTCTTTGGGGAGTAAAAAACACGGATTTGAGAAAGCAGAGCTAATTCAAGTGTGAAGTAAGTCAATCTGTTTTACTGCCTTTATTTTTTTGATTATATGAAACCAAACATGTTAGGAAAACAAGGCCGGCAGGAGAGCGTTTTCAAATAATCTTTCTCTAGAAGTACAAAATGCTGCTGGTCGCCTTTACTCAACCTTCAACAATTCATTTTGGTCACATTATCAAATACTGTTTCCCTGACTCCATTGCTGGAAATGATCAGGAGTAGAAGCTGTGTTGTGCATTCAAGGCTGTTTACCAGAACTTATAAAGCTGAAAATTCTGGAGAGAAGACACTAATATTAAACAAAAATGAATGTTTAGCTAAAGTACTCCATGTATGTATGACTAAATAGGAAGTAAGAAAGAAGCTTGAGGGTAACAATGGTAAGTAAAATAATGAAAATAGAAAGAATTACCTCTGTGTATGTAAACTAATTTACAATTCCATAAAGTTAAATCTATTTCCATAATTATGTATACACTTCATGTTTACATATCTTAAAACAGACATACACATAAATATAAACATCATGAGAGAAGAAATGTCTTCAAAAAAGTAAAGAAAATAAAAGAATCTAGGGTTTTTAGGTTAATTTTTAAATAGTAACAAACATAGGAATATTAATCTCTCAAAGCAGTTAGTAAATAAATCTACAATGTCCATAAATTTCCCCCATCTCTCTCCTGCCCTAGGTCAATATTCTGTAGCCATTACACAATCACAAATTTGAAGTAAAGGATGGATCAAAATGTGTTTACAATGGCTGAACAAGTTTGCTCATTTCTGTAATCCCAGCTACTTCAAAAGCAGAGATATGAAAATTAATATTCAAGGCCAGCCTAGAAAAATTGTTAGTGGTAGCTTGTGCTTGATGTCTGTTATATCATACCTTTTGTACCTTTTCAGGCTTTTTTCTCCTTTTTGGGGAAGCAATGAGGCTGTGTTTTGCACTTGCTAAGTAGATGTTCTAACTCAAAACAACATATTCAGTTTTTTTTAAAATGTTGCATTGCTTATTTAGTGATGAGGGTTAGCCTTCTGCCTGGCATGTGCCTATATTGTAATTATTCTTTTTAAGATTTATTGATGTAACTGAGAAGGCAGGCACACTACTATTCCTAACTACTGGTTGAGAAGGGTGATAAAATCATTTTTTCTCATGATCTAAAATCATGATCCTTCAAATCTTAATCATCTGAGTAGCTTGCATTATAGGCACAAGCCACAATACCTGGAAAGCTGTTTCAATTAGGGAGGAGTTACCGTTACATGAGTAAGATAATGAGTACATTTCCTATGGAGCATTGTTAACTCCTCCTTTGTTTTTCCCTTGCCATACTTTTCCTCCCCACCTCCCCAACTCCTTTGTAGGTCTGACTGATCCAAAATAAGACATCTGTAAAACGTATAATATTTGATTATAGGACTACTTGAATAGTAGTGTAGAAAATGTGTAAATGGAGTCACAGAAAAAAGTTTTGAGTTGATTTTTTAATCATAGAAATTACTTATATGTTTTATGAAAGTTTCTCCACAAACACAGTACACTTACATTTAACACTAGTATGGATGGTGTTATGATTACTTACTTATCTCCAAAGCCACTCTCTAACCTACATGGTTGCTTGTTCCTTTATTGTTGAGATATTTCCCAGAAGAACCCAAAAGATAGAACTTAGAAGAAAAGTTTTCAAAGCAGCCATTTTCAATATTTCCAAAGTAAAAGAAAACCACACTGAAGATTTTACTGAAATTTTGGTGACATGAGTCATAAAATGAATAGCAATTATATAAAAAGGAATCAAGTGAAACATCTAGAAGTCGAATTGTGCCAGAACTAGAATGAAAAATCACTGCCAGGGCTCAATGGGCTTCTTGACAGAAGAAATAATTAGCAAATTTAAGATATGTCTGAGACTGATCTGAAGAAGAGATGAAAATGAGAGTAGATTATTCTTGAGCAACCTGTGGGTAAGATAAGAGAAGATGAAAAAGAAGAGAGAACATGAAAAAAGATTTGAAGAAACAACCATTGAAAACTATAGTGATAATCTCTAAGATGGTCTACAAAGACCTCATAAAATATATATAAATATCCATACGTTTTACTAGCAGATATAACAAACTACTGAAAGCCAAAACACAGACAAAATACCTGAAACTAATAAGAAAAAATCAGCTTACATCATGCAGTGAACTACATTAAGATTCACAGCTGACTTCCTTTAAGAATTTCCCTAAGGCATCAACTCAAGAGAATTATAGAACTGCCACAGATTTTTTTTTAAATTGTGAAGATACCGTACGGAGTGGTTACAATTACATGGGCAAGGTAATGAGTACATTTCTTATCAAGCATTGTTGCCTCCTCCTTTGTTTCCCCTTCCCATCAGCCCGCCCCCCAACCTGCCCCTGCCAAAGTTGTAAAGTTTGTTTTTTGACATAACGTCTTGTACATCTCATTGTTGCAATGGGTCCATCTGTAAACGATTTGTTTTTTTCCCTCCCCCTCTACAAATTATACCAACATCAAATACAGTGAAAACAGGGGTTATACCATGGGGGATGGGCATACAAAGCAACAAAGAACTATCTTATAAATATGTTAGAAAAGATAGCCAGAAAGGAAAAATATTTGAGTCCTTATCTTGGGGTTCATTTTGCCTAACATCAACTTATCTGACCGTTTCTGCTTGTCTCAGACATATCGTCGTAATTGCAAATAATGGAAACCATGGGACCTATGTTTCTTTGTTCCTGGCTTACAGATTTTATGCTTTCCATTCAGGATATTATAAATACTTCTTTGTCAAATTTGATCAATATCAGAAACTATACCCTGCATAGAAGGAATGTGGCTGGAGGATCCAGGACAGTAAGTTGAGTAGAAGACAAATAGGTAGAAACTAGACTATAAGGCTGGTGAATGGAAGAATCAAGTGAGAAGGGTTAGGATTGGCAGAAATGAGCCCTGATTGTATGATTTTTTACTTACTTACTTACTTATTTTACTGTTCACAATGTATAGATAAGCTGAAGCATTCTGATAGATAGTTTCCTACAATCCTGCACTAATGAAAATAAGAGGGAATTTACTATCACCAAAAGACAGGAGAAACAAAGCAAAGTATAGTAAAGAAAAGGAAGGAAATCATATCATTCATAATGCTTTGCACTGTTACCACATACCATAGATAGCTAAGACTCTGAGAAATTTTTCTGCTAACAGAGATGGAATGGGAACTGATCGCACTGCTGATCAGTACAGCACCTGCCTAGCAAGTGTAAGATCTTGAGTTCAATCCCTGTTAACAACGAAGCAACTGAGAAAACAAAGTTATAGGACAAGAAACAAATCCAGACTTAAAAGGGCAAAATGCAGATCAACAGTAAGTAGATATCGCCCTATACTAATCAATTTAAGGAGCTCTAACGGGTCACTCAAGAAGATTTTGAAGTTTCTATGTTACTCTGGAAAATAATAAAGATGTGAGATGCTGCGATGATGTGATGGAAGAGGATAAAGGAGAACAGAGGAGGAATAAAATAATCATTAGTAGAGAGTTACAGGATTAAAAAAATGAAGAGGGCTGGAAAGGTGGCTCAGTGGTAGAGCACTTTCCTTGCATGAATGAGGCCCTGGGTTCAATTCCTCAGCACAACATAAGCAGAACCAAAAAGGCCAGATGTGGCGCTGTGGCTCAAGTGGTAGAGCACTCGCCTTGTGCTGAAGAGCTGAGGGACAGTGCCCAGGCCCAGAGTTCAGACCCCATGTCCCGACCCCCTGAAAAACATGAAGACATTTTCCATCTTTATAGAAAAATTAACAGAGAAAACAATGAAAAGTCACTGGTGAAATGGTTCAGGAAGTTAATTAAGAAGCCAAAGATAATTACAGTTTAAAAGGAAATGTTATATATAATCCATGGCCTGTTATTTCATATGAAAGTAACTTTTACTGTAAAAAATGTTTTTTTAATTTAATTTTATTTTATTTGAGAACATACTGTACAGAGGGGCTACAATTACATGGGCAGGATAATGCATACATTTCTTACCAAGCATTGCAGGCTCCTCCTTTGTTTACCCTTCACCTAGCTTCCCAGCCTCCCCCCTCCCCCCACCCAATCATACCCCCCTCCCCCCCCACCGACATGGTAAAGCTGGTTTTGACATGACATTTTGTACTTCTCATTGTTGCAACAGGTCCACCTGAATCCTAAAACGACTTGTTTGCCCCCATCTCCTCCACATGTTATACTGACATCAAATATAGTGAAAGCGGGGGTTACACTGTGGGGGAGGGACATACAAAGCAACAAAGAAATAATCTTATAAATGCGTTAGAAACATATGCATGAAAGAAACGAAATCATTAAAATACATATTTAAGGGATCATTTTCCTAACATCATATTATCTGACCTTTTCTGCTTGACTCATACCTATACTAGATATTGCAAATAAGGGAAACCATGGGACCTATGCTTCTTTGGGCCTGGCTTACTCCACT
The DNA here is from genome assembly GCF_024711535.1 of Dipodomys merriami. Taxonomy (NCBI): domain Eukaryota; kingdom Metazoa; phylum Chordata; class Mammalia; order Rodentia; family Heteromyidae; genus Dipodomys; species Dipodomys merriami. The sequence goes on along the minus strand of NW_027206546.1, from coordinate 661,872 downwards.
TAATATAATTTTTTCCAAACCTTTCCATTTCCTAACAAATGGGGAAATGTCATTCTTTCTGATGGAGGCATAGAATTCCATTGTGTATATATACCACATTTTCTTGATCCATTCATCTACTGAGGGGCATCTGGGTTGGTTCCATATCTTAGCTATGGTAAATAATGCTGCAATAAACAAAGTTGTGCTCGGAGCTTTAGTGTGGTCTTGTTTGTAAACATTTGGGTAAATGCCCAAAAGTGGGATTGCTGGATCATAGGGGAGATCTATGTGAAGTCTTTTGAGGAACCTCCATACTGCTTTCCAAAGTGGTTGAACAAGTTTACATTCCCACCAACAATGAAGTAAGGTTCCTTTCTGTCCACATCCCCTCCAGCATCTGTTGTTGTTAGAGTTCTTGATTTTTGCTGTTCTAACTGGAGTGAGGTGATATCTCAATGTTGTTTTGATTTGCATTTCTTTTATGGCTAGGGATGTTGAACATTTCTTCATGTGTCTATTGGCCATCCTTCTTTCTTCTTCAGAGAAGCTTCTCTTTAAGTCTTTCGCCCACTTATTTATTGGGCAGTTGTTTCTTTGAGGATTTGTTGTTGGGTGGTTTAATTTTTTGAGTTCCAAGTATATTTTAGATATGAGACCCTTGTCCGTTGTATGGCTTGTAAAGATCTTCTCCCAATCGGTGGGCTTTCTATTGATCTTGCTAGCTATGTCATTTGCCCTGCAGAAGCTCTGCAACCGTATGCAATCCCATTTGTCCAACCTTTCTTTGATTTGTTGTGCTTCCGGGTCTCTATTCAGAAAATTTCCGCCTGAGCCAAGGAGACCTAAGGTTTCTCCTATTCCATCCTGTAATGTTTTCAGAGTGTCTGCTTTGAGTTCAAGGTCTTTGATCCATTTGGAGTTGATTCTGGTGCAGGGTGATATATAAGGATCTAGTTTTAGTTTTCTACATGTAGTTAACCAATTTTGCCAGCACCATTTACTGAAGAGGCTGTCTTTATTCCATTCTATTGTTTTAGCTTCCTTATCGAAGATTAGATGGCTCTAGGTCTGTAGGTTCATTTCTGGGTTTTCAATTCTATTCCATTGGTCCTGAGGTCTGTTCTTATGCCAATACCAAGCTGTTTTGATTACTATGGCTTTATAGTAGAGTTTGAAATTTGGTATTGATATTCCTCCAGCAGTGTTCTTTCTGTTGAGGCGCGTTTTTGCTATTCGGGGTCTTTTATTGTTCCATATGAATTTTTGGATTGCCTCTTCTATTTCCTTCAAGAATGAGGGTGGAATTTTGATAGGTATCGCGTTGAATTTGTAGATAGCCTTGGGAAGTATTGCCATTTTCACGATGTTAATCTTGCCAATCCAGGAGCATGGGAGGTTTTGCCATTTTTTAAGTTCTGTGTTGATTTCCTTTTTCAAAATTTTAAAGTTTTCATCATAGAGGTCCTTCACTTCTTTGGTTAAGTTAATTCCTAGGTATTTTATTTTTTGTGGGGCTATTACAAATGGAGTTGCTTTCCTAATTTCAGCCACACTTTTCTCATTGTTGGCATATGGAAAAGCCATTGATTTTTGGGGGTTAATTTTATAACCTGCTACTTTGCCAAAGTTTTGAATCAGCTTGAGTAATTTGGGAGTGGAGTCCAAAGGATTCTTTAAATACAAGATCATGTCATCTGCAAAGAGGGAGAGTTTTATTTCTTTTTCCCTATTTGGATCCCCTTTATGTCTGCATCTTGTCTTATTGCTGTAGCTAGGCATTCTAATACTAGATTGAAGAGAAGTGGAGAGAGTGGGCATCCTTTCTCGTTCCTGAATTAAGAGGAAATGGCTTTAGTTTTTCACCATTGAGTATAATGCTGGCTGTAGGTTTGTCATATACAGCCTTTATTGTATTGAGGAATGTTCCATGGATTCCTAATTTTTCCAGAACCTTAATCATAAAGGGGTTTTGGATCTTGTCAAATGCTTTTTCTGCATCTATTGAGATAACCATGTGGTTCTTATCCATGCTCCTGTTGATGTGATGAATAATATTAATTGATTTCCGTATATTGAACCAACTTTGCATCCCTGAAATTAATCCTGTTTGATCATGGTGTATGATTTTTTGGATGAATTGTTGAAGTCGATTGGCCAAAATTTTGTTGAGAAGTTTTGCATCAATGTTCATCAAAGAAATGGGTCTATAGTTCTCTTTCTTTGATGAGTCCTTGCCTGGTTTTGGGATGAGGGTTATGATGGCTTCATAGAATGTGTTCCGTAGTGAGCTTTCTCTTTCAATTTCATTGAAGAGTTGGAGGAGCATTGGTGTGAGCTCTGCTTTGAAATCCTTGTAAAATTCCGCTGTAAAAACATCTGGTCCTGGACTTTTCTTTGCTGGGAGGTCTCTTATTGCTGTTTCTATTTCAATGCTTGATATGGGCCTCTTAAGCTCGTTTAACTCATCTTGGTTTAGTTTTGGCATGTCAATATTTGCTAGGAAAAGGTCCATTTCTGTCAAGTTCTCAAACTTATTAGCATAAAGTTTTGAGAAATATTCCCTTATAATATTCTGAATCTTGGTTGTTTCTGTGGTGATGTTTCCATTCTCATCTCTGAGTTTATTAATTTGGGTGTGTTCTCTCCTTTTTCTGATTAGATTTGCTAAGGGTCTGTCAATTTTGTTAAGTTTTTCGAAGAACAAACTCTTTGTTTTGTTGATTCTTTTTATAGTTTTTTTCTATTCTAATTCATTTAATTCTGCTTTAATTTTGATTATTTCTTTCCGTCTACTTGATTGGGGTTTATCTTGCTGCTCTTTTTCAAGGAGGTTTAGATGTGTCATTAAATTGTTAGTTTCCGATCTCTCCAATTTGTTGATGTAGGAGCTCAGAGCTATAAACTTGCCTCTGAGTATTGCCTTTGCTGTGTCCCAGAGGAGCTGGTAATTTGTGTGTTCATTTTTGTTGAATAGCATGAATATTTGAATTTCCTTTCTAATCTCTTCCATGACCCACTCATAATTCAGCAGTGTGTTGTTCAGCCTCCATGTGATACCGGACTTTCTTTGGTGGCTTTTGGTGTTGAGTTCTAATTTTATTCCCTTGTGGTCAGAGAGAATGCAAGGTATAACTTCAATGTTTCTGAATTTAGACAAGTTTGCTTTGTGGCCTAAAATGTGGTCTATTTTAGAAAACGTTCCATGTGCTGCTGAGAAGAACGTGTATTCTGATGCTGCTGGGTGAAATGTTCGGTAAATGTCTGTTAAGTCTATTTGATCTATGCAGCTGTTTAGATCTGTGGTTTCTCTGTTGAGTTTTTGGCGAGTTGATCTATCTAGTGGGGAGAGTGGTGTGTTAAAATCCCCAACAATTAATGTCTTTGGATCTATATGGGATTTGAGGGAAAGTAGTGTTTCTTTGATAAATTTGGGTGCTCCATTGTTTGGCGAATAAATATTTTGAATTGTAATATCCTCCTGAAGGAGAGATCCTTTAATTAGTATGTAGCGACCTTCTTTATCTCTTCTCACAAATTTTAGTTTGAAGTCTATTTTATCTGATATTAGGATTGAAACTTCCGCCTCTTTATGAGGGCCGTTTGCTTGGTAGATTTTGTTCCAGCCTTTAACCTTGAAAATGTGTTTGTTTTTACGGGCAAGATGTGACTCCTGCAGGCAGCAGATAGAAGGGTCTTGTTTTTTAATCCAACTAGACAGTCTATGTTGCTTAATTGGAGAGTTCAGTCAGTTAACGTTAAGAGATAGGACTGAGAGGTATTTGGGAGTTCCTGCCATGTTATCCACCTTCTTGGGGGCTGCGAAAACTGGGTTCTTCCTAAGGTTCTTGGATTCTCAGTTTGGGTGCAGTTTCTTGGCCTTTGTTGCGGTCTTGTTGGTTTTCTATGTGTAGGACATCTTTAAGAATCTTTTGTAGGGCTGGTTTCGTGGAGATGTATTGTTTCAATTTTTCTTTGCTATGGAAGGTTTTTATTTGGCCTTCAGTTATGAAGGAGAGTTTAGCTGGGTACAGTATTCTTGGTTGATAATTATTTGTTTTTAGGGTATGGCATAAGTCATTCCAGGCTCTTCTTGCTTTGATTGTCTCTGCTGAGAAATCTGAGGTGATTCTAATTGGTTTCCCTTTGTAGGTGATTACCCTTTTCTCCCTGACAGCTTTAAGGATCTTTTCCTTGGTCTGGGTTGATCCTGTGTGGATTATAATGTGACGGTGGGATGTCCTATTCTGGTCTGGTCTATTTGGGGTTCTAAAAGCTTCTTGTATCTGAATAGGCCTATCTTTTTGTATGTTTGGGAAGTTCTCTGCTAGGATCCTGTTAAACAAATTTTCTAGACCATTAACTTCTGTTTCTAGGTGCTCCTCTACACCCATTATCCTTAGATTGGGCCTTCTGATGGTGTCTTCCAGGTGTTGGATAGACCTATCATATTTCTTGGACTTGTCTTGGATGGTTGTATGTTCTTTCTCTATAATATTTAGGCTGTCTTCAATCCGTGAGATTCGATCTTCTGCATGGTCTAACCTGCTGTCAAGACTCTCTACTTTGTTTTTTATCTCTTTTCCTTCTAATTGGTCAGCTTTGATGGCTTCAAGTTCTTTGTTGAAGCTCTGTTTTAGGTCTTGTATGAATTTCTTTACTTCCGTAATTTGGTGTTCAGTGTTTGTTCTCAAATCACTTAGTTGATTGGTTATGGTTTCTTTGGACTCCCATTCCTTCTGTTGGGTTCAATTCAGCATTCTCTTTGTGGTCTCCCTGACTTCCTTCAGCTCTTTGTTAATGGATTCCATGAATGCCTTTAGTGATCTTTGTGTATTCTCTACCTGGTCTCTCAATTCCTGAATTACTCTTTGATTAGCTTCTTCCCGTCTGTGGGATTCCTTCAGTTCTCTTTCTTCCCGTTCGTGGGAATCCTGTAGTTCACTTTGAGTGTTCTCTGCCTGCTCACGCCATTCCTCCCTTTCTCTTTGAGCATTCTCAAGTTGTTCACGCAAATCCTGTATCAGTTTTTGAGTAGCTTCCTCACGCTTATGATATTCCTGTATAAACTTCTGGGATGCCTCCTCTCTCTCCCTATCACGCTCATACAGAGTCCTTTGTACATTGTCAAACTTCTCATTTATCATGTTTGCTGTTAGTGTTTGTAGAGCTATTTGGGAATTCTCCTCTGTATTATTCTTTATCTGTTCTATTCCCTGATTATCAAGATTGGGAATTGAGATACCCGAATTTGCCATTTTTCTTGTGTTTTTCCGGCTTACTTGGCCCATTTGAGATGAAGATTGCACCAGTTTTATGCTAGAACACTATCTTAAGGCAACCATCAACCAAAGTTTGCATTTGTACAGTCAATAGTCTACAGATACACTCTAGTTCAACAGATACATCTATTCAACATCAAACAACTATATGTTAAAGTACTTCGAACCGCAGAAAAGAATTTGGAAAACCAGAAATTATTAGGATTAGGGAGAGATGTGGGTAAAAAATAGGAATAGATTGGTGTGGGGAGGCACAGGGAGAGTTAACTATATCCTAATCACAATGCAGGAAATGGGTTGGGTAGGATCCAAGTAGAGAGAGAGAGAGACCAGAAAAAAATAGAAACGTAAAAATTAATGTTATTATAGAAGTTAAAAGACCGTCTATTTAGAGAGGAATGTGAATATGTTCCGAGAAGGGGAGGGACATAGAGGAGATGTGAAAAACTTTAAGGATGGAAAAGGGAGAAGAAAAGATCAGAAGTTCAGTAGAGCTAGACAAAAAACAAAAAGATAATTAAGAAAGAAAGAAAAAGAGAAAGAAGACAAGAAAAGAAAGGAAAACGCTCATTCACATATTCCTAAAATAAAAATTATAAGATGAGAGAAAAAAAAAAGTTACTGGAAAACAATTATTTTTTCAGAAGATGCAAAAGTTAAAGATTAATAAAAGTTTTAGAAGGGAAATATATATATATATATAAGGTAGCAAAAAACAAAAAACAAGCAAAAAAAGAAAAGAAGAAGAAGAAAAAGAAAAAAAAAGTCTTTTGATTTTTCTTTTTTGGGGGGGAGGAATGGGAAGAATCTTGTATCTCCCTTTTGTCTCTAACCAGTCTCTTGTTGGAGTCTCTGGTCAGCTTGAGGTCCTGTGGCTTGATTGGTTTCTTAAGTCGGTTGATTGGAAGAGGCAGAAAAATTCTCTGTTTTACCCAAGATTTTGAGATCCCCCTCCCAGGTTAGTTTTCTGGGAGGGTGATCTGCTTTGAGAGTCACAAAAGAGGGGGATGTGGTGATGGGGCTAGGTTCTGGGTAGAGTTGAGGCCTTTCTACAAACAGTAGCTTTTCCCTGGGGCTATTTTGTGATAAAGCTCACAGCGCCCAGCCTGGAGCCATTCTCAGGGTTTCTGTTTTTCAATTGATTGTGGTGGCTGCTAGAGGGAGGGGCAGCCTCTGGCTCTGGTTACCCAGTGAGGCAAGGCACTCCAATGGCTGTCGCCTGAGCTGGGTGACTTTTCCCTGGATGGTGCTGAGTCTGGCAGGTCACTTCGCCGTTAAGTTCTTGTGACCTGCTAAATGACTCTTTTTATTCCAAGGCCTGAGGTGGAGCTAGCAGCTCCTCCGAGCTTTGTCGGTATCCAAGATGGAGATCACCGGTGCTGGGGGGGGGAGGGGTAGCCTTTCCTCCTCTGCTTCCTGAGAAGGAGTGAGGATGTCGGGCTTGTACTCACGCCGAGTCTTGGATCCTGGGTGGTCTCTGGTCTGCAAACAGCAGGATGAAGATTTCCGCTCCTTGTCGGTTCTTGTTGGTGTTGAATAGAATCCGCTCGTCCGCTGCGTCTGGCTCCTTCGTCCCGGACTCTCTGTGTCTCAGGTGTGACCCCGCGGCGGTGGTCGCCGCCGCGACCCTGCCGCCGTAGCGGCAGCTGATATTTTTCCTTGGCTTCCCCTCTCTTGTCTAACTCTCTGTCCTGTGATGGCACATTAGTGTGATTCTCTGGCTTAGGACTGTTCACTAGAACTCTAAAATTGCTTTCTATGCGAGAGCTTGTTCAGATTCCAGCTTCTCCTCCGCCATCTTCCCGGAACTCTTGTAAAAAATGTTTTGATCCATATGAACATGTGTTTTTTGGGAAGAAGCGTCTGAAGTATCAAAAGTAGAGTGTCATTGTGATGGTTTATTACCTCCCAACCTGGGGAGTAATTGCTGAAATTTTTCTTGCATGTCTTACTAGTATGTAAAGGTGAGTTAGTCATTAAATACAATTTTAAGGACTTTAGTCCACAGTTGAATAAACCCAAAATATTTTCATTGACCTAAAAGTTTAAGCACATCATTAGAACAGACTTTTGAATTTGGATGGGTAAGCTGGAAGACTTTTATCATGCCCACATCATTCTATCCACATTTCTTCTCTCTGACACATGTAGAGCTGATGTGCCAGCTCTGGGTTGTAAACATTGGGATGTCCACTACACATTTCCACAACCCCATTATTTTGACAATATATCTGGGAGAGAGGAGAATACCACCTGGAAAGGGGGTAATGTGTGCTGGCAATATGAGCACCCAAACCCATAATCCCTCCCCCCAAAATATATCATTCTTGAATAGCAACAATCTGAGAATAACAGTGACTTGTGACTCACCAATCAGAAATTTATTTCGTCCTTATAAGAAAACTAAGGCACCAGATTCTCATTCCTATTTTGAGAGTGAATCTCATTGTAAGCCTTATGGCAACTCATAATTAAATATCTATAAATAGATATGTAGGTGCAAAGTTTCACATTTGAATAAAACACACACTTTAGTAAGACACACACGGAAATAATCATATTGAAGAATGGGAAGAATGGATAGCTTTCCAGATGTATTTCATGTGTTAATCCAGACAATCCATAGTGATTGTGTGATTGTGTCTGGGCAGAGTAAGCTGATGTCAGTATCTCATTTTCACTCATGTCCCTTATTTTACACATGAGGAAAATATATTCAAGTCCTACATATACAATACCACTGAATAATATTTTCTATTTCCCTGACTTTACTTCTCTATAATATTTTGTTTGGAAAATTATCTTGGGTTTATAAGTACATCTTCTTTTGTGATACCTTTTCTAGAGTTCGCAAAGGGTAAGAGCATCAGAGGCCCCTGTGTTATAGCCCAGCCCTTAGCAGCTTTGCATGGTAGAACACACAAGTTGGGTTTCTTTAGTATCTACAAAATGAATGAAGGCAGAAAGTTGACCTAAGTTAATGACTCATTCTGAATTATTTTTAAATATGGTAGAGAAGTGCAATATAAGTTTGTTAAGATATAAGATGAGAAGCACTAATCTTCATGTTGCCAATAACAAGACAATCCTACATGAACTTGAGAGTCTCTATTGGTCTAAAGACAAAATCCAGATCATTTTTTCTTCTCACATAACTAACCCATCCTGGCCTTGATTTTTCAGCTTTGAAGGAAAGACGACTTTTCATCAGGAAAAGCCTTTGTATTGCTAAAGGTCCAACTGGAAAAATCAGATTAATATTTTCTCCTTTTTTACACTCTTTTCTGTACTAATGGTGTAAGAATTTAAGACTTTATCTGGTTCAGAGATCACTCTTTTAATAAATAATTTCAATCTGTAACAATTGAAATCTTCCCAGCTAAGGTGAATTCCTAACAACTGTGTAGGTGTAACACATATCCCTTACACCAGTAAAATCTACTTTATCTCATTTAATACTGGCCCCCTCCTGGAGAATAATTAGAGTTTCCCAGTCTTATAGAAGTGTTTTATAGTTGAATCTGTTCGCTTGTCATGATATAAAAATTATTTTTATAATTTTGGAGTTACTTCAATTCCTATGTTTTCAGTTCCTATTAACCCTTTGCCAACTGTGATTTTTTTCCTCCTCTTTCTCTTGTTCTACTGTGGAAGACAGCAATTAAGTCTTTGTAAATCTCATTTAGTTAATATGAGTTCTGTCCTGATTTCTTGCAATGAGACTCTCTCTCAGAATTTCTAATTTCTTTTAATGATGAATACAACTTCTTTTCTACTAATCCTTTTTATTTTGGGATGTTACAAGAGTTTGAATGTGTATTGCTTCTCAAAATATCAACAGAAATACATTACTCTTAGGTTAGAATTAGAAAATGAGGGTATTTTGGTATATTTATGTCATAAAAACCAAATAAACAAATAATAAGCATCACACACTCCTGCATAGACTAATGCTATGGTTATTGGAGTAAGTGCACAAGCTCTTGTCCTCTCTCTTACTCTCCTGTCACATGATGTATTTCACCAACAGATGATGCCCTGAACAGTTACAAATACTTTGATATTTGGCTGCCTACAGTGTATAACTGTGAGCCATTATGTCTTTTTAATTATAATTTATCTTCTCTAATCTAACTACTCATTTACAATAGCACAAATGCTTACGACAGAAATTGGAATGTAAAAGTAGAGCAGTGGTGTAACAAATAATTGAACCTTTAGAAGAATGTCTAAGCTAGCTGATGAGAAGAAGCATAAGAACTTTGGAGGAGGCTAGGAAAAACCAATACAACCAAGAATAATAAGGCAGGTAAGGTTTAAGAAGGAGAAATCTGTATAGAACGTCTAAAACTTCAGAGAGGTTAGTGAAGTAGTATGTTCTAAATAGTGGTAGAAATGTGGAAAATAAATGTAGCTCTGGTGAGCCTCTTGTGGAAATTAAGAATAAAATATTGGAAACTGGAAAGAAGGCAATTCTTCTTATAAAGGGGGAAAATTTGTCCAAATTTTGTCCATGTCTAAACACTTTGTGGTAAACAGAATTTAAAAAATAATGCATTGAGAACAAGTCAGAGCTTTTGCTTCATGAAGGAAGTCAATCTTAGAAGAGTAGAGTGTAATCTTATTACTATGAATTAATGAGAAAATGGAAATTTACAGATAATGAGAATGAAGAAGTACTATAAACAGCCATAGGTTATCTACCACTTTAGGGTTGTTGAAAGAATATAAAATTAGATATTTTTTCAAATGTGGTGACATTGCAGAATTTCTAAAACCACTTCAGATAGATAAATAAATGCTATGGTCTGTAAATAACATACCAATTAAGCTGCTATATTTACTTAGGGGAGGTCAAGGTTGTATGGAAACACACAAAGAATGAAAAATGTTATTAATCAAGATGCATTGTACTTAATTATTTGTTGAATGGTAATCCCCTTTTACAACTACTTATCAAAAATAAAAATACATATATGGAAGAAATGAAATTGTCCAAAAAGAAATATACTCTTTTCCAGACTTATGTAACTGGTACCCTTATATATATCACCTTTATAATAATAGTAAAAATAAGGAGGTAGCATAGGTAAAACGAAATGCAATTTTCTTGTCAAACAGGGACACTTAACTTGATAATGTTAAGATTTATTTGCTATACCTTGTCATGTCTACCTCTAAGAAATTCAAAATAGACCAAAGTAGACATCAATGTTGTTGGATATTTTTTTAATTGATAAGTTTTTTTTGTGAAAATACCATTCAGAAGGGTTACATTTACATGAGCAAGGTAATGAGTACATTTCTTATCATGCATTTTTGCCTCCTCCTTTGTTTCCTTTTACCATCCCTGCTTCGACACTCCCCTTCCCTAGCCCAGTCCCTTCCCCTCTCCCCCCGCCAATGTTGTAAGGTTAATTTTTCAACTTAATATCTTGTACATCTCATTGTTGCCATGGGTCCACCTGTATCCCTATTTAAACTATTTGTTTTGCCCTTCCTCTCCTCAAATTATACCAACGTCAAATATGGGGAAATCAGGGGTTATACTGTGGGGGAGGGACATACAAATCAACAAAAAATATCTTATGAATATGTTAGAAACAATAGCAAGAAAGGAAAACCATTTGAGTGCTTATGTTGGGGTTCATTTCACCTAACATCAACTTATCTGACCATTTCTGCTTGTCTCAGACATACACTAGTTATTGCAAATAAGGGAAACCATGGGACCTATGTTTCTTTGGGCTTGGCTTACTTCACTCAATATAATTTTGTCCAAGTCTTTCCATTTCCTAACAAATGGGGCAATGTCATCCTTTCTGATGGAGGCATAGAATTTCATTGTCTATATATACCACGTTTGGTTGGTCCATTCATCTACTGAGGGGCATCTGGGTTGGTTCCATATCTTAGCTATGGTAAATAATGCTGCAATACGCATGCAGATGACTTTAACATTTCTCACTCTCATCTTCATAACATTTTTCTTCCTCTACACTGGACTGGATAGCATAGTTTACTCAGTTAAGCATAAGCAAATATAAACTTTTCTTTCTTGGTAGATTCAAGTTTGCTTAACAATTTGAATATCAAAACAAAAACTTCAGGGTTTCGGGTTTAGATATTACTCTGGTTGGTGTTATTGTTGAACTGTAACTTAGCTTACAGAAAAGAGATATTTGAAGATTATTTGAATGGTTCATTGCCTGGTCCTCATTGCTTGTGAGTCGATATGATGTACAAGATCCCTGAGTACTAAAAAGAGCTGAGGCTCTAATTTTAAAGCGTTGTATCTTTGTTGCTAAGAAGCACTACATGTAATTTCAACCATTGCCAGTCAGAGACATCCATCAGAGGTCCATTAAACAGGAACCATTTGAAGTAAGGTTTGTGGGTGACAGAGCCTATGTTTTTAGCACTAGCTGAAAAAACTAAAGCCACAAACTCTAAAAAAAATCACACAACAAAGCCCTACAGATTAATGAGACATATAAACATAAACAGACTTCATAGTATGTTTTACTAGTTGTGATTTTTATTAACTATGCCATTAAATTTGAAAGCAAGCCAGTAGGTCCTCTTTGTCCCTCTATCGGTCTCTGAATTAAATGAACATACATTTAGCTGTAAATTCTGAGAACCTTCCAATTTGGGGTGCAGGGGGGAAGAAGTGATGTTCTTATCCCTTAATATTTACACTACTGTTTCCCTTATAAAAACCCAAAGAGATTTTGGAAAAAAAAACAGACCTCAGGTATGGTAATGTTGTATTTCAATACCTTTTATCTTTTGTGTATTCAGAAATATTAGAAATCAAATACTTCTAAGCACGTTTTGTCCTCTACTCCCACAATGGTATTTTAAACTGTTTTGTGGTTTCTAAGGGAGGTAATGTTTGGTGCTTCCTGCAACAGCCTGAAGCTACAAATGCTCTGAGTCGACCGAGTTTATTCTCCACAATTGTTCAGGCAGCCTGCATGAAACCATTTTGCCTCTCACATCCAGATTCAAGCTGCATACATCCCTTTCATTTGTAATAGCACGTTGAATACTGAATGTACCATAGGCTGACTCCAATAAGTCTTTCCAAAAGATTGGACCACCACAATCAAACTCTAGGCAGAAATAAAGAAGTAATGACAAGATCAATTCCTACCTGTCATCCCACTATGGACTATGGATATAATTGATAATGTATTATTCTAGGTCTAACTGTCACCAAAATGATAAACAAATTATCTATCTGGAGTCACTTTTAGCTATTTACAAAATGAGCATTAGGAGTATTTCTTTGGACTTTTAATCACCTATACATCACACCACATAGGATTGCATTTCCATGTTAGAATAAACATGCAAGTTAGCATTATAATGGCTATCCTTGCAAAAGGTTTGCCTATTATTATCTTTGCCAGCAAAGATAATAAGAAAGAAAATTATGAGATGCCAAATATGGCATCTACATTCTCATATTAGGTCTTGTACCAAATTTAGTAGGTTTATTTATTCAGACAAACCCAAATCACATCATTTGAGCAAGTTCAGTGAGATTGTTTCTTTTGGAAACTTGGAATTAAGTTGGGACAAATTGCTGGGACAGAGGACAAAATGAATGGGACTATTATTAAATCCTGTTACTTACTAATGTTTCCATTTGTGCCAGAATAAGAATGGAAGTAGGGATGCTAGAAAACCTAAAGGAGATACAGAGAAGACTAGGCAGAGTTTTAGACCTCTATTGAGTTTAAGCCCTGTCATTTGGGAGACTGCTGCACTAGAATGACATTAGATATTCTAGTGTGTGAGTCTCTTTTATATTGGCTTGACTTCTCTTAGTTGCCAGCTACGAATCAGACTAACTACCTTTTATGTAACGCATATTTGGTAAATATATAGTCACCAGAAAACAAGGCATCACCTATCATTTCAGATAATTCAACAGTGAACCCTAAGAACAGTGAACCACTCATCAGTATTGGAACATCTGGGTTGTTTCCAAATCTTGGCTATTGTGAACAGTGCTGTTATTATGCAGCCATTAGAAAGGACAAAATAATGGCACTTGCACGGAAATGGGTGCAACTAGACCAGATTATTTTGAGCAAAGTAAGGCAAGAACAAAGAGACAAATGGCAAATGGTCTCCCTGATACGTGGATGCTAAAGCCAAAATGCAAGAAGATATGACAAAGTAAACAGGACTCAAGAAACAATGGACAGCCTCTCATTTTGCCATATCATTGCTAAATGACCATGTTCTTAACCTATATAGGGTAGATATATGCACACAATGGAAGGAAGCCATAAGGAGTAACAGAATAAGTGGGAAACAGAAAAACATGCAACAAAGGGGGCTCTCAACTGCACTGAACATAGAAGAAAAAGAACTAAGCAACCCAAAGACAGAGATGGGAAGGGAGGAATGAGAGGGAAAGGGAGAACAGCCTACACTAAGCAAAAGAAAAGAAATCTAATCATTACCTAATGTAGAAGAAATAATTTGTATTGCCAAAGCTCATGGAATTCATAAACGTTATAGACCATGATAATGACAATTTGCCTTATGAATGTTAAAATGCGTTTGCGACTTTTACTAAGTATCACTACTCCACAATACTTTAAAATATGTGAAATTTATGTAATCACTTAATCTCATTTTTAAAAAAGGTGAGAGAAGAGATAGGTTAGGAGTGATGAGTGACAATGTCATCAGACACCTTGTACTCATATATTGTTTTGTAGAATGGGAACGCCTTTGTACAACTACTTAAAGTTATAATAATAAAAATGTAAAAAATGCCATTTTTAGTAGCCAAGTGGGGGGAAAATATGGGGAAGTGTTACTCCTGCAAGGATCAACATGAAGGATGGTTTTGCTGTGCCTGAGAATTAAGTGAAAGTCCCCTGACTTTGTCACTTTGTTCTTTGATCTGAAGTATTCTCTGCTGCATTCCCTTTGCGATCACGCTGGGCTTCAGGAAAGAGATTTGCTGGTAAGCATCTTGTATGCAAAGCAATTCTACCCCTCAAACAGGTAATGCCTTTTTCCTCACATCTTAAAAGAAACTGCCAAAAACTGAGATCACCTGCCTGCCAGAGAACTAGCTCCTGCTCTGTCTCCAAGCTAAGGTGACAACAATTTCTCCACAATTCCTCCAGAGAAAAAGACAGGGCCACACATTGCAATTTGGCGCTCTTTTAACGTTTCACAATGTTCTTGTTTACACACACACATACACACACACACACACACACACACACACACACACACACACACACACACACACACACAGAGTTCTTTCTGTTTAACCTGAAGCTAATGTCTGTAACCCTGAAGATCCCTGAAGATGTACTTAAGTGTTGTCTTCTCATGGCTGCCATGTATGAAATCTCCATTCTCTACACTTTAGCATGTTTATTTGGGAAAAGAAGGCCAGAGCTAAGATGGGACTCCTGTAATTTGGGTCTGGGGTCGAAAAAAGAGTTCAATGCCAATCACAAGATTAACTATTAAACTTTAAAGAACATTCTGAGCTACTATTTTAAGATTGGGATTATAGTCAGAACACTTCAGAGTCAGTCTTGGGGAAGAGCAGCGTGGCTTATTTTCCTGAATTAAGGCCTTTGGTGTAGCTGCTACCACTCCTGAGTCAGGCAGGCAGAGGTAAAGGTCTAGGCTCCACTGTGACTTGACTTTGCTATGGGAGAAAACAGGTATGTGTTTAAAACTGAGAGCCCATGAGTAGTTTAATCTCTGGGGCCTGAACTACAATCCCATCAATGGTATTTAAAGAAAGAGACCAGCTTTTTTTTCTTCTTAATGAAGGCAGGCACTGAAATAAATCTCTCAGGTCACTGGCTAACGATGGAAATAATTTCATAAAGACTTCAATGAGAATAGATGATGAGAAATGTAGTCTTGAAGTATGAAAAGTCAGAGAAAAATGGATCACTACAGCTTTCATCAAAAACAATGCTAATTTTTCATGCAGCATTACCACAGTGAGGTTAAGAGGCCAAATTATCAACAAAATATTACAAAGAATGCAAAGACATAAGAATGCATAACATATGCAAAAAAAATAAGAAGTTAAAAGGTATTGTCATGAAGAAGTCCTGGTAAGGAACTTAATAGACAAAGACAAAGGGCCTTTAATGTACTCGATGAGGTAAAAGATACCAGTGAATAAGTTTAGGAAATTGAGAGAACTGTGAATGAAGACATAAAGAATATCAATAAAGAAATAGAAGCTAGATATCAATGTGTATATTAGGTGATCTAAAGAAATCAGATCCTAAAGAGAAAGAAGAAAAAGATAAAATGAGGAAGAAAGGAAAGTGAGAGAGAAGGGAATTAGGGAGGAAAGTGAGAGAGGGGGTAGGAGGAAGAACAGAGAGAGAAACAGAAAAGAGCAAGAGAGAGAAGGAAGGAGGGAGGGAATGGAGAAGGGAGAGAGAAAGGGGGAAGGGAACAAGGAAATATTTGAAGGAAAATTGATGGAATGCTTTCAAATTGGTTATATAAATTACACATAGAAGCGGGAGGGGCTTAGGAAAGAGAGAAGACAAAAAAAGAATGATGGACAAAAGCAGCTATAGTATTTAATGAGCATATGTGGAAAAAGAAGTCTACAACCAGAGGAGGTGAATGAGGTGGGGATAGAAAGGGGAGGAAATGATAGAAGTGGTGACAATGATGAATAAAAATTATCTTATTACATGTTTAATTGAAACCCCTTTGTATAACTAACTATAGTAAAAACTAAGTAAATTATAAATATAATTATACATATAAATACTTCCAAAATATGAAGTAAATTAATGAAGATCTATCCTATAATGTCATATTCAAAATTCTGTAAGCTGAAGACTTAAACGGAATCTTTTCAGCAATAGTGAAGGTACTGGCTTATATGAAAAAGATCTTAAAATAGAATAAGAGATAATTTCTCATCAGAAACCATGGAAGCCATAGATACTTTCAGAATTATATATGATGTTGAAAGAAAAGCTTTCAAGGCATCTTTAATTTGAGAGAGAAAGTAAGTCATAAATAATTAAGCCAAGAGATTTTATTGTCATTATTTACTGTAAGAACTTAAAACATATCCTAAACTAAAGATAAAATGAAAGCCAGATACCGGTGGCTCAGGCCTGTAATTTTAGCGACTCAGGAATCTAAGAGCTGAGGATTCCTGCCAGCCCAGGCAGGAAAGTCTATGAGACTCTGCTCTCCAATAAACCACACACACACACACACACACACACACACACACACACACACACACACACACACACACACACACACACACAATGAGAAGATAACTACATGATATTATGAAGCTTCATGAATAAATAAAAGTCACTGGTAAAGATAACTAACCTCTTTTACAAGCTTATGGTGAAGATTAATTGCACAATATAAAAAAGTAAATTTTATGTACAACATTTTCATCCGAGATTTCTCATGTAACATGTAATCATCTCTCTATATCCCCAGAATTCAGCCTTCATAACCATGGTCAGCTGAGCAAGAAAAAGTGAACCTTATACCTCAAGATAAAGAATAAATGAAAGGTATTCAACTGTAACTTAATTATTAGATGAAATAAGAAAGCTTGGATAAAGGTTATTCATCTAATGGACCATCCGGGAAATTATTACAAATGGACCTTTTACTGAACTAACTGTAAAGAATGAATCTGGATCAATGAAATTTGTCCTGACAACTTTATAAACATAATTTCCAAAAACATAAATGAAATAGAATTGATATGTAAGTACCATAATAAAATAGATACAGCTGTTATAAAACTGTACTCATTAAAAGAAAGACTGAAGCCCACAAATTATATGTGATTAGAAATATGATGACAGATTCTGAACTATGTCAATCACCAACTGGTGGATAAGACAATTTAAAAAATTAAAAGATTAAATTGAATCTCAAATACAATTTTTAAACTTTTTATTCCCAATATGCTTCAAATGGAGGATTGATAAAAATCCAGCTAGGGAACTGGTCATAAAATACACAATCTGAAAATCTAAAGTTGCAATATAATTAGAATGTAACTATTAAAGGCTAAATTATACACAAATATACAATAGATAAATTGAAATATTTAGTGATTAATACCGAGGAGGGCCCTATATATAAAAATACCTTTACTACAATGTGACACTTTAAAGAAATTTCATAATTGTAGGTTTATACTGAAAAAAATAAAAATAAACTCAGAGTTTAAAACAAAGACTATAAAATAGAGACATTAACTTTAAGTCTGCTAAAGGAATAATAAAAGCATTGAAATGGAGCAAAACAAGGTTAAGAATGTAAACAACCCCAAGAGACTATATATATATATATATATATATATATATATATATATATATATATATATATTATATATATATACATATACGTATATATGAAAGTGATTAGACAACAGTGAAAACAAAAATAACTTTATAAGTCATAATTTCACATGTTAGACAAAGAATTTTCTCCAGTACTTTAAATTCAGGGTAGGACATTCTTCGATGTGTTAGGTAATCTTCTATGGCCAAGAATTGTCATTTCATCTCAGATGTTTTTCATCTCTAGCAATAATTCTTTTGTTTAGCTTCTTTAGAATGTACACATATTCACATGCTCTTATGATCTAGTACAAAAATTGACATATCCAGGAGATGGAGAACCTGCAAATGTGGTCATTGTCAAGAAGCTAAGCCAGAGAATCATTAGGAGATAAACAGTTAGAGATTACCTGAGAGTCAGATTTGAGATGTCATATGGTTTATAAAGAGAAGGTTATGAGGCACTGCTTCTGACAACAGCAATTGTTGCATATGTATGTGTGACTATCAGTCTTGTTTAAATGAAAAGAATAAGTTTTGTCCAAGGAAAGAAATGATTTTTACCATTTATTAAGGTCAGTTTCTATTAGTCTGATGAAACAACCTTAATATCACATTTCTACTATTTTCTATATAATAATTACTGTGCTAAATTATATCAAAGCTAACACATTAGACACACATCCACACAGAAACATGGAAGGAAAAGATTCAAAAATCAATAAAGTCACAAAACACATGAGGAAGGCATTATACTTTTTTAGTGTTCTATGGTATTCTAGCAGTTTGCTAAAAATTTCACCGGACAACTACAGAGTATGATCCAGGACAACAGTGATCTTGAAAAATCTTTTATTTTTAACATTTTCATGCAGGAATTTTTTTAATTTTTTGTAATTAATTTTTACATGTTTTTATTGTAAAAATACTACACAGAAGGGTTACAGTTACATGAACAAGGTAATGAGTACATTTCCTAACAAGCATTGTTGCTTAGTCCTTTTCTTTTAATGTCCATGACTTTTTTCATTTTTTTAATTGTGAAAAAAACATACAAAGGGGTTACAATTACATGAGCAAGATAAAGAGTACATTTTTATCAAGTATTTTTGCCTCCTCCTTTATTTCTCCGTCCCATCTTTTCCCATCCCCATATCAAAGTTGTAAAGTTTGTGTTTTATCATAACGATTTGTCCATCTCATTTACACAATGGGTCTACCTGTATCCCTATATAACAATTTGTTTTTTCTCTTCCCCTGAATAAATTATACCAACATGAAATACAGTGAAAACGTGGGTTTTATCATGGGGGAACCGAAGTACAAAGCAACAAAAAATCATCTTATAAATATGATAGAAACAATCAAAAGAAAGAAAAAAAACATTTGAATACTTATCTTGGGGTTTATTTCCCTAACATCAACTTAGCTAACCTTTTCTGCTTGACTCAGACATACAGTGGTTATTGCAAATAAGGGAAACCATGGGACCTATGTTTCTTTGGGCCTGGCTTACTTTACTTAATAAATTTTTTTTCCAAGTCTTTCCATTTCCTAACAAATGGGGCAATGTCATTTTTCTGATGGAGGCATAGAATTCCATTGTGTATATATACCACAATTTCATGATCCATTCATCTACTGAGGGGCATCTGGGTTGGTTCCATATCTTAACTATGATAAATAATGCTGCAATAAACATAGTTGTGCTGGTAGCTTCAGTATGCTCTTGTTTGTGATCATACGGGTAAATGTCCAAAAATGGGATTGCTGGGTCATAGGGGAGCTCTATGTGGAGTCTTTTGAGGAACCTCCATACTGCTTTCCAAAGTGGTTGAACAAGTTTACACTCCCACCAAGAATGCAGTATGGTTCCCTTCTGTCCACATCCCGTCCAGCATCTGTTTTCATTAGAGTCCTTGATTATAGCCATCCTAAATGGAGAGAGGTGGTATCTCAATTTTCTTTTGATTTGCAATTCGTTCATGGCTAGGGAGGTTGAGCATTTCTTCCTGTGTGTATTGGTCATTCTTATTTCCTCTTCAGAGTAGTCTCTCTTTAAGTCTTTACCCCACTCTCTACACTCCTATTCAATTTAGTATTAGAATGCTTATCTACAAGCTGCAAACATAAAGGGGATCCAAATAGGGAATGAAGAAGTAAAACTCTCCCTCTTTGCTGATGAAATGATCTTATACTTAAAGAATCCCACAGACTCCACTCCCAAATTACTCAAGCTGATTCAAAAGTTTGGCAAATTAGCAGGGTATAAAATTAACCCTCAAAATCAATGGCTTTTCTGTATGCCAACAATGAGGAAAGCATGGCTAAATTAGGAAAGCAACTCCGTTCATAATAGCCTCACAAAATATATAATACTTAGGAATTAACTTAACCAAAGAAGTGGAGGACCTCTATAATGAAAACTTTAAAAATCTGAAAAAGAAAAACAGAACTTGGAAAGTAGAAAAAACCTCCCATGCACCTGGATTGGAAGGATCAACATTATGAAAATGGCAATACTCCCAAGGCTGTCTACAAATCAATGCAATACCTGTCAATATTCTAATCTCATTCTGCAAGGAAATAGAACAGGCAATCCAAAAATTCATATGAAACCACAAGACATGCCCCATTTCTTCAGAAATGGAAATACTTGGAAAAAATTACATTAAGTGAAGTAAGCCAGTCCCAAAGAAATATAGGTCCCATGGTTTCCCTTATTTGCAATAACTAGTATATATCTGAGACAAACAGAAACTGTCAGACAAATTGATGTTAGGCAAAATGAACCCCAAGATAAAGATTCAAATGTTTTTTTTTCTTTTTTCGATTGTTTCCAACGTATTTATAAGATAATTTTTTGTTGCTTTGTATGTACCTCCTCCAGAGCCCTGCTTTCACTGTATTTGACATTGATATAATTTTTGAAGGGAAAGGAAAAAACAAACTATTTAAATGGGGTTACAGGTTGACCCATTACAACAATGAGATATACAAGACGTTATGTCGAAAAAAGAACTTTACAACTTTGGCGGGGTGGGGGGGCTGGGTGGTGTTGGGTGAGTGAAAGCGGGGTGTGGGGTTGAGGGGGTGTAGAGAGAAAGGGATGGTATGGGGAAACAAAGGAGGAGGCAACAATGCTTGATAAGAAATGTACTCACTATTTTGCCCATGTAATTTAACCCCTCTGCATGGTATTTTAATAATAATAATAATAATGGTAAAACCCCCAAAAGCAAAAATGATCCTTAACAGAAAGAACAGTGCTGTAGGAATATCAATACCCAATTTCAAACTCTACTACAAATCCATAATAATCAAAACAGCTTGGTACAGGTTTTTTTTAAAATAAGTTTTTATTGTGAGAACACTGAAGAGAGGAGGGTTACATTACATGAGGAAGGTAATGAGTACATTTTTTTTCATTTTTTAAATTTTTATTTATTTTTTATTGTGAAAATACTGTACAGAGGGGTTACAATTACATGGGCTAGATAATGCGTACATACCTTATCAAGCATTGTAGTCTCCTCCTTTTCTTATCAAGCATTGTTGCCTCCTCCTTTGTTTTCCCCTACCATCCCTGCCTCCCATCTACACTACTACACCCGTCAGAGTTGTAAAGTTTGATTTTTGACAAAGCATCTTGTACATCTCATTGTTGCAATGGGTCAACCTGTTTCCCTATTTAAACAATTGTTTTTTTCTTCCCCTCCACAAATTATACCAACATTCAATACAGTGAAAACAAGGGTTATACCATGAGGGAGGGACATAGAAAGCAACAAAAAAAATTCCCTCATAAATATTTTAGAAACAATAGCAAGAAAGAAAAACACTTGAGACCTTATATTGGGGTTCATTTCACCTAACATCAACTTATCTGACCATTTTTGCTTGTCTCATACATATACTAGTTATTGCAAATAAGGGAAACTATGGGACCTATGTTTCTCTGGGCCTGGCTTACTTCACTTAATATAATTTTTTCCTAGTCTTTCCATCTCCTAACAAAGGTGGCAATGCCGTTCTTTCTGATGGAGGCATAGAATTCCATTGTATGTGTGTACATATGTATGTATATGTACATATGCATATATTTAGCACTTTGTATGTATATATATGTATATATATACATATATATATATATATATATATATATATATCTCACATTTTGTTGGTCCATTCATCTACTGAGGGGCATCTGTGTTGGTTCCATATCTTAGCTATGGTAAGTAATGTTGCAATAAACATAGTTGTGCTAAACGGTCATATGTCTATGTTTTATAACTTATAATTACCATGTTGAATATTTGAATCTTCTCTTGTTCTGTCTGTGTATCAAGTACTTACATTATCATATATTTTCCTTTAAAATTTTACTGCTGTCTTCTTGTTTCTTAAAATGCTCTTCATTTGTACCTTAATTATTTTTGAGTCCTACAGAAATGCAATGATATAACAAGAGAAAATAGTATTTTTTAAAATAAAAATTTTGTCACAAGGGAACTAGACTG
Source organism: Dipodomys merriami (assembly GCF_024711535.1). Lineage (NCBI taxonomy): Eukaryota > Metazoa > Chordata > Mammalia > Rodentia > Heteromyidae > Dipodomys > Dipodomys merriami. The sequence continues at coordinate 639,729 of NW_027206546.1, read as the reverse complement.
GCACACATATCTAGGGCATTCTCAGGAAGAGAAAAAAATCTGTATGAGGTCTTCGCTTAGCTGACATCATTTAGTTTTTGGGTGTTTTATAATTTAAAGCCATCTTGCAGTGCTCTAAAGGGTTGTAACATAGATGCATTATTTTGAACTTCCACAGTCACATTCTCTTCCTATTATTACTCAAGCTGAATTAAAATAATTCCCCAGCTATTCTTAATCTGATATTTTATCAAAAAAGAGACAAATGAATTGTTCCATAGAGCATTTAAATAAAAAATGAGAAGAATGCTAGATGAATAACTTATCCTTTAAAGCCAGAAAAGGCTTCTTTCTTCCAAGCAGCAATCACAATGCCAGAACCACAAGAATTTGGTGTCACTAAGTGCAACGAAACCATTGGAGAAACAAGAAAACAGTCCATATGTCTGCAAGTGGGTTTTTCTTGCTAAAACTTGTTCTCACACAGTTTTTGGTTACCTATAACATATGCATAGAAACAGACACACACACATATCAGTTCATTCACATACAGCCATGTAATAACTTTAAAATATTTTGTATTAAATTTATGTGTAATGAAGAACTACAGGTCAGGATTATCATACAAAACCTCTTACCTGTGAGAGTGAGTACCTGAAATTAAAAATTTCCAGTTCATTTACCTAACCCATCAATCACTAAAGTCTCCTATTTGTCATCTCTTTGAGGGCTTCTTGGTTTTATGGTTTCTTTCTCCTTTACTGTAGGAGTCAGTAAATCAATATCCAGAATAATGTATCCTCAATTTCTGAAAAACATTTAAAGATATTTAATTGTATCTCAACTAATTTCCTCAGTTGGAAAGCATTTATTTGCTTGCAGAAATTGTGGAAAATGGTAATCATAACACAGTTTGTAATATTTAGAGATTCAATTTGATTTAGTCCATTATCAACACAGATTCAAATGTTTATTAAATTATATGCTGCATCAAGTTCTTCTTCAGGTATCTGAGAACAATCCACAACTTCAAATTATGTATATCTGGAATAAAATCTTAGTTCTATCAACTTCTATCACAAAAGTGTTGGCAATAATTTCCCAACTTTAGCGATTGTGTGTGTGTGTGCAAGTGTGTGTGTGAGTGCATGTGAATGAGTGTGCATTCAGAAGTTCTGGGATTTGAACTCAGGACCAGGGCACTGTTCCTGGGCTTTCCTTTTGCTCAAGGCTCATGCTCTACCACTTGATACACAGCTTCTTCAATCCCCAACTGACCACATCAACTACTGTAATCACATAAACTGATGGGTAGTAAGGTTAATATTGCCAAAAGAGGTCTCTTCCAAGTTCAGAGTTAATTATTTAAATTATGTAAGGCCAAAATTCTTCTTGAGTGTAACTACAGATTTATATTTGGTCACATAATCTACCTACATAAGCTTTTTTACATAAGCTAACATTTTGCTTGTGAAAATTCTGAAAGGTCCCTCAAAGGGTGTCTAATACATTAAGGGTTATAATGTACTAAAGTGAGACTATTTTGCCCTTAAATTGCATCACAATTCACTGTACCAAGTTATGAAAACTTCAAAGTGCCCAACAATGGATGAACACACAAAAATTAGTTATAATATGTGGGTGTGGGTGTGAGTGTGTTTGCGGTATATGCCACACATATATATATGGAGAGAGAAATACAGTATTATTTAGTCATAAAATAGAATTAGACTATATTCAGAAAAAAAGGATGGCATTGGAAATCATGTTAAACAAAGTAAGCCAGATTCGGAAAGATTAATATTGTGTTTTATTTTATATATAAAATAACAACTTAAAAAAACAAACAAAATGAAGACAGGTGTGAATAAAGATGAGAGAACAGCCATGGAGGAGGGGCAAAAAGAGAGATATTTATGGACCCAATATTGCTTGGTTGTTTGAATATCAACTTCACAGAGAGCAATAATAAACTTTTTCCATAATTGTTGGATTGTGTTTTTTATATGTATTAATTCACACATACCATTTCATAGATTTTGATATTTTGAAGATGCTTTTTAAAGCACTGCTTGTACAACTCTTCTTGTACAATTCTTCTGCAAGTGCCCTACTTCTTGAGCCTTACTCCAAACATTACATTCAATTTTATATGTAAATAGTAAGGAAAAAGTTATTTTGTAAGAGTGAAATTTTAAGGATATGAGTAAATTCCAACATATCAAAATAAAGGATAAATATAGAAAGTGTGAAAATTGTAATTCTAATATTGTGTATATGAATCTCACAAATAAAGTATACATGCACTGTATGTCCTCTATATATTTTATATATTTTTATATATTGTATATTTATTTTATATGTATTGTAGTATGGCGTGTATACATAGTGTATATATAGTGCCTTTTATATGTATATGATCCCATTTTAAATATAGTGCCAATCTATATAAGAGCACATAATATAATATAATATAATATATGTATATATATATATGTATATATAGGTGTGTGTGTGTGTGTGTGTGTGTGTGTGTGTGTGTGTGTGTGTGTGTGTGTGTGTACACACACACACACACAATTCCATTCCTGGGACTTAAACTTACATCCTGGCCACTGTTCCTGCCTGACCCTGGACTCCTTTTGCCCAAGTTAGTGCTCTACCACTTAATCAAACTTCTGGCATTTGTGGTTAATTGGAGATAAGAGTCTCAAGGCCACTCCTGCCTTGTTGGCTTTGGACTGGGAGTCTTACATCTCAGTTTCCTGAGTAGCTAGGATTACAGGTGTGACCACCTCCACCTTGTAACAAATCTGTTTAATTTTAAACACACTATGTATTCTCAAGTGCTGCTAGTTAAGTTTGCTGCACATCAGAAGACATGTGAAAACATGGTTTTTAATACTAATGGATGGAGGATGGTGTTAAACAAAACAAGGAACATTTGCATAGTAAGTTACATTATAGTAAATCAAGCCCTGTATATAGTGATGAGAAGCTGTTGGGGTTCAGTTTCTTTACATTATTAACAAACCATTAAAAATATACAAAGTATAATTTTTTAAGCTATTTGCAGAAAATGACTAATTTTATACATTAATATTTATATAATGGTAACTAAGTTAGTTAAAGGTGAGGAAAGGAAGTACTGGGGCTTTAAACACAGTGCCTAGGCCCTGTCCCTTGGCTTTCACTGCCCAAATCTAGTACTCAATCACTTAGCCACAACTCCATTTCAGGCTTATTGTTACTTAATTGGAGATGAAGCTGTCAAGATCTTTTCTAAACCACTGGCTTTGAAATGTCATTCTCAGATCTCAAACTCCTGAGTAGTTGGGACTGCTGTCTTGAGCAACTCACATAAAGTTATTTTTTGTTATTGCTACTTATGAAGTAAATCCTGTGTAGGCTATAAAATCATGTTAAAATTTGTCAAGTATCTAAGCAGATTGTGAAGAAGAAAGTATAATGTGGTAGTTTATCCAAAAATTTTGCCTAGGGAAGATTCCCAGATAATCTTTAAGCAACATATAATCGTGATAATAATGTGACATTTTTTCTTGCTAGAACGCTAGTTATGTACTGGAACTCACTGAGTTACAAATGCCAGTTTATTTTACTCGTTGTTCACTTTCAGGAGTGCTGAGCTATGTATAAATGGGCATTGAAGTTCAATATATATCACTGCTCTATATAACAACTATTAGTATTTTTTGACAAGGAAGTCATCAGAAACTTTTGCTGTTTCCTTCTCAAAATATAATCATATTCTTTGGTGACCTTAGACTTTCCTGCCTTACTCAGTTTGAACTGCCTGAAGCTAACATAATCTTCGTTTTGTTTGACTGAAGCAACCCGCTGCCAGTTGCCCCAGCTTGAACCTCCTTCACTTTTTCCATCTCTCAACTCTCCTCTAGATTATGACAAACCGTGCTTGATTTAATTAAGTTGAATTTAAACTCCAGTTTAAGGTCATTCTTCACATTTTGGGCTTTGCATTTCTGTGCGCTGCTTATTCCTTAAAATAAAGGAGCTAATATTTTATTTTGCAATGAGATTTTTTTCCTTCTCTGAAACCTCATCATTATTCCTTGTAAAGAAGACCCTAAGACTGATGTGTTCTGACTGGTCCATTTTTCTCTGTAAAGCTCACATAGCACATTTACCTTTAACTCTGGATCTATTATAGACCCATAGAAATATAGTTAGTACCTCAAAAACTGACAGATAAAACATCTTCTCAGCATTTTTGTCATCTGACTTAGATATTAAACCTTGTATTTTATAAATCACTTAAGAAGTGGCATTAGGTTTTTCAAAAGGAAAAAGATGTATGTGGAAATCTTGATTTTTCTTAAGAAATCTCCCTGAGTTGTTGGAGAAAATGTTGAAACTCTGTTCCTGCACTTATATAGAATGGTTCTAACATTGAGAGAGAATGGTTGCTTGAAGAAGAATGAAGACTATTGAATTTATTTTCCATTTTTTGACAATAAAAGGGTAATCTCAAAATATATAAAATAAGTAGTAAAATCCATATATGCTAACTTTTCTTCTCATCTACTTTTAAGAGGCTCAAGCTACCTTCCTACAAGATTCCAAATGGACCAAATGGAGAAAACATGTTTTTATATTTTAACATAGAAAGTTAGAAGAGTGTGATGAAATATACCTGGAGCATTTCGTCTGTATATGGAGTTTAAAAGCTCATTTAAAGATCATTTTGTTCTTTACCCAAACTAATTAACAGGGATATCAATACAAACAATTTGTAATTATACATATGTGAAATATCAAATTGATTAATTACAAAAATAACAATGTTTTCTAATCCAAATAAGTTTGCATTTAATAAAATCCTGGTGAATTCCACTCACTGCTTTTTCTAAATGAACATTTTATTTACAAATTCTATAGAATTTGACACCGGAATGACCACTAGCTTCATCTATTTTCTGTATGTAATTCTGATGTTTTAAATAATTGAATATTCATCATGTAAAAGCTTGCATGTCAAATTTTACTTCAGAAAACAAGTTAAATATGATCAAAGAATTGTATGTAAACAAAAGTAAAGGATTCATCTTATGTGTTTAAATTTGACTTAAAATCACTTTGCCCAAGTCTTTCCATTTTTGTACTAATGATACACTATCATTCTTTCTGATGGATGATTAGAATTCCATTTTGTATATATACCACATTTTATTCCATCCCTCCTTTGAGGGGTATCTAGATTTGTTGCCTAGCATGACTATGATAAACAATGCTGCAATGAATATGGTTGTGCTTACAGCTTTAGTGTGACCTTGTTTTTAGTCTATGAGATAAATACCCATGAGTGGAGTTGCTGGGTCATAAGAAAATCTATGGTCAGTCTTTTGAGGAGCCACCATACTGCTTTTCAGAGTGGTTGAACAAGTTTATATTCCCACCAAAAGTGAAGTATGGTTCTCTTTTCCTCACCTCCTCTCCAGCATCTATCATTATTACATTTCTTGATTATAACCATGCTAACTGGGGTGAGGTAGAATCTCAATATTGTTTTGATTTGCATTCTTTTTATGGCTAAAGAAGTTGAGGATTTTTTATATAAATATGTTTTTAATTGTAAAGATACTGTACAGAAGGATTACAGTTACATGAGTAAGGTAATGAGTACATTACCTCTGAAGCATTGTTACCACTTCCTTTGTTTTCCCCTATGATCTTTTCTTCCCGATCTCCCCAACTCCTCTCCCAAACAAAGTTGTAAAGTTCATTTTCAATATAGTGCATCTAATTGTTTCTATGGATCAACCTGTTTCCTTGTTTCAGCATTTTGTTACTACACTTCCCCTCCTCAAATTAGAAAAATGTATATAGAAGATGCAGGGCATCAGAATCAAATACACTAAAACAGGGGTTATACCATAGGAGAAGAATATACAAAAGAAACAAACAACTAACATAGTACATTTTAATATTTTTTAAATGACAGCAACAAAGAAAAAAAACCTTGTTTTCCTATTTTGGGGTTCATTTTGCTTAATACCATCTTATATGGTCATATATGCATAGCTTTTGACCTTTTATGCTTGGCTGGTAAGATTATGCTAGACATATACTAGTTATTGCAAATAAGGGAAACCACAGGATCTATGTTTTTTGGGCATGGCCTACGTGATTTAGTATACTTTTTTTTAAGTCTTTCCATTTTCTAACAAATGGGGCTATGTCATTGTTTCTGATGGAAGCATAGAATTCTATTGTATAAATATGCCACATTTTCTTTTTTTTCTTTTTCTTTTTTTTTTTGTCAGTTGTGGGCCTTGAACTCTAGGCTTGGGCACTACCCCAGAGTTCTTCAGCTCAAGGAGAGTGTTCTACCACTTGAGCCACAGCCACTTCTGGTTTTCTAGTGGTTTATTGGAGATAAGAGTCTCACAGACTTTCCTCCCCGGATTGGCCTTGAACCAAGGCTGAGATCTTCAGATCTCAGCCTGCTAAGTAGCTAGGATTTACAGGCATGAGCCACTGGCGCCCAGCAATAAGACACATATTCTTGAGACATTCGTCTACTGAGGGATATCTGGTTGGTTACATATCTTAACTATGGTAAATAATGCGGTGATAAACACAATTGTTCTGGTAGCTTTAGTATGGCCTTGTTTGTGATCATTAGGGTAAATGCCCAAAAGTAAGATTGCTGGGTCATAGGGGAGCTCTATGTGGAGTCTTTTGAGGAACCTCCATACTACTTTCTAAAGTGGTTGAACAAGTTTACACTCCAACCTACAATGCAGGAACGTTCATTTTGGCCACATACCCTACAGCATCTGTTGTTGTTACAGTTCTTGATTCTAGCCATTCTAACTGGGGTGAGGTGGAATCTTAACGTTTTGATTTGCATTTCTTTTATGGACAGAGAATTTTGAGCATTTCTTCATGTGTGTATTGACCATTCTTATTTACTCTTCAGAGAAGTTTCTCTTTAAGTCTTTAGCCCACTTATTGATTGGGCAGTTATTTCTTGGATATAAGATCCTTGCCCATTGTATGACTAGTTTAGGTCTCTCTCAACCCATGGGCTTTCTATTGATCTTGCTAGCTATGTCCTTTACCATGCAGAAGCTCTGCAATTCCATGCAATCCCATTTGTCCAATCTTTCTTTGATTGTTTTGTGTTTCAGGTTCTCTCTCACCCCAGTTAGAATGGCAAAAATCAAGAACTCTAATAACAACAGATGCTGGAGGGGATGTGGACAGAAGGGAACCTTACTTCATTGTTGGTGGGAGTGTAAACTTGTTCAACGACTTTGGGAAGTAGTATGGAGGTTCCTCAAAAGACTCCAAATAGAGCTTCCCTATGACCCAGCAATCCTACTTTTGGGCATTTACCCAAATGTTTACGAACAAGACCACACTAAAGCTACCAGAACAATTATATTTATTGCAGCATTATTAACCATAGCTGAGATATGGAACCAACCCAGATGCCCGGCAGTAGATGAATGGATCAAGAAAATGTGGTTTATATACACAATGGAATTCTATGCCTCCATCAGAAAGAATGACATTGCCCCATTTGTTAGGAAATGGAAAGGCTTGCAAAAATTATATTAAGTGAAGTAAGCCAAGCCCAAGGAAACATAGGTGCAATGGTTTCCCTTATTTGCAATATTTAGTATATGTATGAGTCAAGCAGAAAAGGTCAGATAAGGTGATGTTAGGAAAATGAACCCTAAGATATGTATTTAAATGTTTTTATTTCATGCATTTTTTCTAATGCATTTATAATTTTATTTCTTTGTTGCTTTGTATGTCCCTTCCCCTCAATATAACCCCTGTTTTCACTGTATTTGATGTCGGTATAATTTGTGGAGGGGAAGAGGAAAAACAAGTCGTTTAAATAAGGATACAGGTTGACCCGTTGCAACAATGAGAAGTACAAGTTGTCATGTTGAAAACGAACTTTACAACTTTGGTTGTCGGGGAGGATTGGGTGGCGGTGCAGGAGAGGCTGGGAAGGGATGGGAAGGGGAAATAAACGAGGAGGCTACAATGCTTGTTAAGAAATGTACTCATTATCTTGCCCCTCTGTACAGTATTTTCACAATAAAAATGATTTCTAGCCAATAAAGAAAAGAAAAGAAAATTTCAGCCTGTGCAAAGATGATTTTTTCTTCTTCCTTCCTGTAATGTTGGAAGGGTGAGTTGAGCATTTCTTCATGTGTCTGTGAGCCATTCTTATTTCTTCTTCAGAAAAGTCTCTTGTTAATTCTTTAGCCCACTTATCAATGTGTGTTTGTTTCCTTGAGAATTGTTTTAGGAGTGGGATTAATTTGTTGAGCTCTAAGTATACTTTAGATATAAGGCCATTGTCTGATATATAATTAGTAAGAATCTCCTCCATTCTGTTAGCTTGGAAAAAAAATATATTAAATGAAGTAAGCCAGACCCAAAAATGGTTGCAGCTTCCCTCATTTTTTGTGACTACAATGTTCCTGTAAGTCCACAAATAAGTGCAGTGGATGGTAAAAGAGAAAAAAATATATACTTAGATATAATAAATTATACAAAACTTTAAACATTCACATGCTGGGATCAAAGGAGGATATTCTTGGGACACGATCACTGAGGCTCACTTAATCTGTGCTATGATCATATAAAATGATGTTTGTCGAAACGAACTCCAAGAAATGGAAGAAGAGCATTTTTGGTAGGTTTTGTTCTTATTTGCCACTGTTTTTTGTTTCTGTACCTTTTGTCTAATATGGAAGATTATCTTTTGGGGGGAAGGAAAGGAGGAACACAGAAATGGTGGGATAAAGTGTGAACAAATGCAGCAGTGACACTCACTAGATTATATGCTGAAAATGAACTACACAACTTGTGAGGGAAGGAGGTCAGGAGGGAAAAACAGAAAATAAGGGAAGAGGTGACACTGTTCAAAAAGAAATGTACTCATCATCTGACTTTTGTAACTGCAGTCCCTCTGTATATCACCTTACGGTAACAATAAAAATAAGTAAAAGAAAAAAAACACAGTTTGTGCTTCTTTATAGAAGCATTAAGAATAAGGAGGATTTGTTCCAAGTTAAGACATCGTTTGAAGATTTTTAATAGAAAAGGCCAAAAGAGAACTTGTTTATTTATTTTATTCATGATTATTGAATCTGTTCTAGGCACCAAACACATTTCTAGATTATTGGTAACCAATAATGATGCAATCAATGTTTTATGTACTTATAGGATCTAAATATGTGTGGTGAGAGAAACAGGAAATGAATCAGTAATATATATGCAATGATAGAAAATAGTAAATGCTATTGGAAAAGGAGATAGTCTAGCACAAATTAAAGAGTACAAAAAGGCACCTGAGAGATAAGAAGTAGCAAATTTAATACTCAAAAGGTTGAGCAGGGAAGAAAACACAAAACATCAGATTTCAATCATGGTTTTCCTATCTTGTTTTATTTATTCATTTAGTTTTGGGACAAGATCTCTCTTCTAGTGTAGTAACTTAACTACCTTACTGTCACAGCTTCCCAAGGCTAACAATTACTGATATGCACAACCATGTTTGCAAAAATCCATGTTTGTAAGTAGAATGAAGTAGTTACGTGTATAACCTATGGGGAAAAGATTGCAGGGATAAAAAGTAAAGCAGTCAGGAAAAACCAATATTCTCTAAGTACATACAATTTGTCAAACAAAACAATACAAAACAAAAGTAGAGGTTATCACAGGAAAAATATAGTAAATCTTTTAAGGTCTTGACAGTAAATGTAAGCCTTTAGGTTTACTCTGAATAAAATGAGTTACTAGAGAACGTTGAGTACAAGAGTGACCCAATCTCACACGTTTGGAACTGTGTTGAGAACCTGTATAGTGATCCATATGTAGTTGTAAAAAGGTAAAATTTGAAATAAAAACCTATATTCTGAGGTATGTTTGTTGCAGTGAAATTGTGTTAATTTGTTCCATTTTCCATAGGAATGAAATCTGATTCTATCTTCCAGTATTAGTAACAATGTGTCTGTAGAAATACATATAAAATTTTACTGAGGGAGCTGGGCTCTGGTAGTTCACATCTGTAATCCGAGCTCCTCAGGAGGCTGAGAGCCCAGGCAGGACAGTTATAAGTGAAAATCTTAAGTGACAGTGTGACTAAAAGTGGCAGAATGCTAATCTTGAGCAAAAGTGTTTAGGGACAGCTGCCACGACCTGAGTTCAAGCCCCATGATTGACCAAATAAAAGTTACTAGGGGACATTCAAGGGCAGTACCTTTTAGAAATCTAGAGTGCCAGATAGGAGTTAGAGGGAAGGGAAAGATATTTGAATGTGCTACTATTCTAAATCTCTCAGATGGGCAGAGAGAGAGGCCATCACAGACTGTTCATGGACTGGATTGGCCATTAGTTTAAAAAAATCTAGCTTAAAGAAAATCTTACAGGACCATAGATTTGTTGCTTATATATGCTATTTTGACCAACAAATAACATAGAGTAACTAGGATAAATATGGGCAAAATCTAGTATTGTCTTTATATTGATTAATCACATTAAACCTAATTTTAGGGAACATGTATAATAAATATTGACTTGAAGTTTTTTCTGTATGTCAGCTCAGGAAGACACTGAACTATCATTCCCTTAGCATTTAGGTTAGAGAAAAGCAGAAGCTGTAATGCCTATGACTATTTGTATTTCAACAGATTTTATGAGACATTAAAGGCATTTAGAATTCCTCAGATGGTACTGGTTTTAAACATCTCCAAGTAAAATAATATTTAAATGGAAATTTTAAGAGATTTCTATGATATTAGGCCAAAAGATAGAAGGAAATAAGGGAGTGGGTATCAGGAATCATGTGCCTTTCTAAGAAAGGATTGTAGAATTTAACACTTGCATCACAATGAATTTATTTTTTTATTTTTTACAATGAATTTTTAATAAATAGAGAATATAGATTATATCTTAGTTTTAGCATTTCGATCTTCTCATTACAAATTTGCTCAAAATTTAAGAATATGATTATCATTTATTAACTGATATAAAAATCTGTGAGTCAGGTTTTTGTAGTTTAAGAGTAAAGTTTTACTTTTCTTGATTAATTTATTTTCTTAATCTTTTCATGATTTTTACTTTAAAGACAATTCCATTGTTTAAAATTGATCATGAGTTTCACCCCATATTTGCTCTACTTTATAGTGTATTTGAATACTGAATATTTCTCATTATTAAAGGACTGATATTGGTATTTGTTAAAAATTAAAGACTAAATTTTGCCTAGTACTAATGGCTCATGCCTATACCTTGCTTCTGTGGAAGCTGAGATTTGGGGATAATGGTTTTAAGCCATCCTTGGCAGCAAAGTCTGTGGGACTCTCATCTGCAGTTAACCACCAAAAATACTTAAGTGAGTTGTCTTAAGTGGTGGAGCACTAGGTTTGAGCATCAAAGGTCATGAAAACTGCCCATGCCTGGAGTTCAAGCCCCTGGACTGGAGAGAGAGAGAGAGAGAGAGAGAGAGAGAGAGAGAGAGAGAGAGAGAGAGAGAGAGAGAGAGAGAGAGAGAGAGAGAGAGAGAGACAGACAGACAGACAGACAGACAGACAGACAGACAGACAGACAGACAGACAGACAGACAGACAGACAGACAGACAGACAAACAGACGGACAGACGGACAGATGGACAGATGGATGGATGGACAGACAGACACACACAGAGAGTGATAGAGAGACACAGAGAGAGACAGGAAGGAAGGAAGGAAGGAAGGAAGGAAGGAAGGAAGGAAGGAAGGAAGGAAGGAAGGAAGGAAGGAAGGGAGGGAGGGAGGGAAGGAGGAAGGGAAGGAGGAATGGATGGAGGGAGGAGGGAGAAAGTGAGTGGCAGGCAAAGAGTGCTTCTGAATATAACTTATTTGTAAACTTCTAGACTCCATGATTGTAAAAAATAGATTTCACATTTAGAAAATACCATACACCAAGGAGACCTAGGGTCTCTCCTACTCCATCCTGTAAGGTTTTCATAGTGGCAGCTTTGACTCCCAGTTCTGTGATCCATTTGGAGTTGATTCTGGTGCAGGGTGATATATAAGGATCTAGCTTTAGTTTTCTAAAAGTAGTTAACCAATTTTGCCAGCACCATTTACTGAAGAGGCTGTCTTTCTTCCATTCTATTTTTTTAGCTCCCTTATTGAAGATTAGATGGCTATAGGTCTGCAGGTTCCTTTCTGGGTTTTCAATTCTATTCCATTGGTACTGTGGTCTGTTCTTGTGCCAGTACCAAGCTCTTTTGATTACTATGGCTTTACAGTAGAGTTTGAAATTTGATGTTGATATTCCTCCAGCAGTGTTCTTTCCATTGAGGAGGGTTTTTACTATTCGGGGTCTTTTATTGTTCCATGTGAATTTTTGGATTGCCTCTTCTATTTCCTTGAAGAATGAGATAGGACTTTTGATAGGTATCACATTGAATTTGTAGATAGCCTTGGGAAGTATTGCCATTTTTACGACGTTAATCTTTCCCATCCAGGATCATGGGAGTTTTTGCCATTTTCTAAGTGCTGTTTTAATTTCCTTTTTCAAGTTTTTAAAGTATACTTGGAACTCAAAAAATTAAATCCCCCAACAACAAATCCTCAAAGAAACAACTGCCCAATAAATAAGTGGGCTAAAGACTAACAGTGAAACTTCTCTGAAGAAGAAAGAAGGAGGGCCAATAGACAAATAAAGAAATGCTCAACCTCCATAGCCATAAAAGAAATGCAAATCAAAACAACATTGAGATACCACCTCACCACTGTTATAATGGCAAAAATCAAGAACTCTAATAACAACAGATCCCGAAGGGGATGTGGACAGAAGGGAACCTTACTTCATTGTTGGTGGGAGTGTAAACTTGTTCAACCACTTTGGAAATTAGTATGGAGGTTCCTCAAAAGATTCCACATAGAGCTCCACATAGAGCTATGCCCCAGCATCCCACTTTTGGGTATTTACCCAAATGTTTACAAACAAGACCACACTAAAGCTACCAGCACAACTATGTTTATTGCAGCATTATTTACTATAGCTAAGATATGGAACCAACCCAGATGCCACTCAGTAAATGAATGGATCAAGAAAATATGGTATATATACACAATGGAATTCTATGCCTCCATCAGAAAGAATGACATTGCCCCATTTGTTAGGAAATGGAAAGGCTTGGATAAAATTGTATTAAGTGAAGTAAGCCAAGCCCAAAGAAATATCGGTCCCATGGTTTCCCTTATTTGCAATATTTAGTATATGTATGAGTCAAGCAGAAAAGGTCAGATAAGGTGATATTAGGAAAATGAACCCTAAGGTATGTATTCAAATGGTTTATTTTCTTTCATGCATTTGTTTCTAAAGCATTTTTAAGATCATTTCTTTGTTGCTTTTTATGTCCCTCTCCCACAGTATAACCCCTTTTGATGTTGGTATAATTTGTGGAGTGGAAGGGGAAAATCAAGTTTTTTAAATAAGGATACAGGTGTACCCGTTGCAACAATGAGTAGTACAAGTTGTCATGTCAGAAACGAACTTTACAACTTTGGTGGGGGGGGGAGGATTGGGTGGGAGGGGGAGGGGTGGATGGGAAGGGATGGCAAGGGGAAACAAAGGAGGAGGCGACAATGCTTGATAAAGAATGTGCTCATTATCTTGCCCATGTAACTGTAACCCCTCTGTACAGTATTTTCACAATAAAAACTATATAAATAAAATAAATTACCATACAGCTTGTGGTAGTATGTTATGACAGATAATTGCATTACTTGTGAATAATAAAATGTTTATTATGACCTATCCTTTTGTTCTACATGTACCTTTTATTTTATATTTTGATTGTTATTGTACAGCTTATAAGTATAGGAGTTATAGTTACAAAAGTCAGGTAATGAGTGTAGTTCTTTATGAACCATGTCTCCCTTTACTAACTCTCATCCAGTTTTTCCCTCTTGTTCCCACTCACAAGATGTACATTTCAATTCCACATATTGTCTCGTGAGTACCACTGTTGTTTATATTCACCCTTTGTTACACCTTTCTGTGCCGTCTTACCCTCCCAAATAAAAACAAACAAACAAGACAAAAGGAAAAGAAAGCAAAGACAGGAGTAACAGAAACTAAAAGGAATTACTCTGGTTTCCTTTTATTGGAGTTCGTTTCTTGGAGTTCATAAAATATTATTTAATATGGTCATATGCACATAGCTGTTGAGCTTTTGACATCTGTTCTTATTCATATCCTCCTTTGTGTTCAATGTGTGAGGACACACACACACACACACACAATTTAGTGTGCTTCCTTGTAGATTTAGAGGAAAATTATAGCTACCATTAATGAGGAAAACTGCAACCTATAACAATCTATACTTCTTAGGCTCTTGATTACTTTGTTTAATATAATTTTTTTCACGTCATTCCACTTCCTTACAATTTTTTTGCTGTTTTGTGATATTGCAGTCTGATGCTTGAATAACAGTTCTGAATGATTACAATAAGTCTTTATCATGAGATCAGATAGGAATTCCACTCTTTATGGTATCCTGTTAATTGAGACATTCACTGAAGTTTCCATAGATATCTTCCCAACAAATATAAAGTCTTACAATATCTTATTGCCTCAGGATTTTATTTCAATAACAAATGGTGGTAAAATGTGGCTCATCTTCTTTTAACATTGATAGAATTATATGATATTTTGCTTTAAAGTTTTGGTATTCTGGTTAATAATGATTGGTATTATTTGGTAATAATCTTGGAAACCTAAAATAAATCCCCACTTGATCTTTATGTCTCATTTAGTATAGTGAAGGAAAACATATATTAAGCAAAACTGAAAATTTTATAATTTCTAAGTACAAATTTATCACATTTATATCATATTTAAGCTATCATTATTGGGCTCTGTATTTAATGCGTAACTGATACTGATCTCATAATTACTGTTACCATCATACATTAACCTTGTTGTAACTAGATTTGATTAGAACGGTTTTCACATTTAGACTGATATTTTTTTAATATGGGAAAATATCATATGCACTCACTGTTTAGCCTTAGATAAACAGAAAGAAAGAAAGAAAGAAAGAAAGAAAGAAAGAAAGAAAGAAAGAAGGAAAGAAGGAAAGAAGGAAAGAAGGAAAGAAGGAAAGAAAGAAAGAAAGAAAGAAAGAAAGAAAGAAAGAAAGAAAGAAAGAAAGAAAGAAAGATGAAGAAAGGAAGGAAGGAAGGAAGGAAGGAAGGGAGGAAGGAAGGAAGGAAGGAAGGAAGGAAGGAAGGAAGGAAGAAAGGACGGAAGAAAGTAAGAAAGAAGGAAAGAAGCCAACCATATTTTTCAGTTTTTAAGAATATTTAAATTGCAAATATAAAATGTCTAATGCAAATTAATTTCATTGTAATATATATTATATAACCAATGATCATATTGAAAAATTAAATTATTAAATTTAAGTGTTTGAAAACAACCCTAAATTGATTTTTTTATTTTAAATTAATTTTATTGTAAGATACTGTTCAGAGTGTTTACAGTTACATGAGGAAGGTAATGATTACATTTCTTGTAGAGCATTGTTACCCCTCCAATTTTTTCTCCTACTATCCTTTTCTTCCCCTTTTTCCCCCTTAAAGTTGTAAGTTGTAAAGGTCATTTCCAACATAGTGTCTTGTGAGTATCGAACTTTGTTGCAATGGGTCATCCTGGGTCTTTGTTTTAGCATTTTGCTACTCCCCTTCCTCTTCCCAAATTAGATAAATGTATATACAAGATGCAGGGTACCAAAATCAAATACATAAATTGATTTTTGTTAAAAATCCTGCCTCAGGAATGTTGACTAGTACAGTGGCTGCTTCTTGCATACAAAATACAATGAACAGTTGAAAACGGTGCCAATTTCTATTATTCTTTTAAGTAGTTAGACATCTGTAAATTAGTAATGTCTATACATTACAATATATCGTAAATAAAATGTAAATGTTACCCAAAGTTAAAATTTATATCATACTAAATGGTCCTATTCTAAAATAGCTTTCAGTAGAGGTACAATTCCTTCATAAAGAAGAATCATAATGTGTGGGAGAACATTTAATTAAAAATCCACACAGTAGGACATTTTACATTGTACTCTCCACAACAGTGTGAGATGCCCTTTTTACCACCTACAGTAATGAATGGAAGAAAACTGAAGACAATTATCATACCTTTCGTATGGTTATATTTTATTGAAACTAAATTTCTAAGGTAATTTTCCCCTCACCAAAACGGTTGTGTCATGACTTGAGAGTCATTGCTTCTATGTTTTATTTCCAACCAAATGCCTCATGAGTTAAAGTGAATAGCTGCTGAGTGAAATAAATTACATAAACTGCTAAATTTTATTAATTTAGAAAACTTCATATATTGATTAGACTATACATTTACATTACATAACTGTATGCCTTTGTAACAGGTGGTGCAGGGCAAACACATTCTTCAAAATGTTTGTTTTGGTATACCCTGTTACAAGTTGCTATAAACATTTATTAATGTCCAAGAAATCTAGCCAGTGTTTATTCCTTGCTATTCATGCCTGTATCCCTAGCTATTCAGAGGCTGAGATTCTGAGGATGGTGGTTCAAAGCCAGCTCAGGCAGGAAAGTCTGTGAGACTCTTATCTCCAATACACCACCAGAAAACCAGAAGTGGTGTTGTGGTTCATGTGGTAGAGAGCTTGCCTTGAGATGGAGAGTTCAAGGACAGCATTCAAGCCCCACAACAAAAAAATAAATAGAGGGATAGATAAATAAATAAATAGATATGTCTACATAGCATCAAAATTGTGATGGAGTTATATCAATGATGTACATATTTGTTCTTAGTGATTTAAAACTATGACATTGTTTTTTGCTTGAAAGACAACTTTTTAAATATTTTGATGATTGTTGCATACAATAAGCATCATAAAAGATAAAGTCAGGAGATAATAGATAAAAATGGAAAAAAGAATGATGTTTAAAAACAGATGGCAATTAGTGGAAACAATATATTTCAATAAGTAAGTTGATTAAAAGATGAATGAAATGTAAATTATGGCACATTTTACCTAAAGAGTAGAAAAATGCAATAAGGAAGTGAAGGTTCTGGGAAAAACCTACTATTGAACAAAATATTAATTATTTGGGAATTGCTTTCAGTTTAAATTATCACCCTTACTGCTTTCTGTGATTAGCTTAGCCTATCAAACTGACAATAATTAGGTTTTTAAAAGTACATATTCTACACATAATAATCCATTATTTTTGACTTGCACAGAAGCTGCTATCAAATCACTTAACTGCAGCAAAGTTACAATAATTCACCATGTTAATTCATTTTGCCAAAGATTTTTAACAGTTTAATTATTTTCTTTTGGAGAATCTTTAATTCTATTATTCCTTCAAGCAATTCTAATTTGAATGGAATTTAAAGTTGATTTTATACATTGATTAATACCATAAGCAATCAAATTCAACTACCAGAAAAGTCTGAGACTTCCAGTCATTTAAATATATAATTTAATAGAGAATCATTTTGAAACCAAGGAATCAAATCTTAATGTTTTCTGTTTAGAAAAACAAATTATGCAAATACTATGTTTTCAAATTATTTATTTCAGCTCTTTCATAAAACATTCTTGAAAATTAAATTTTCAATTACTACATACTAGTTGGAGTGTCACTTTATCCATTTGCATGATTATGGAGATAATGTAGCTTGCTTGCACTAAACATGATGTGTCTACCTTTAAGTGGCTGATCTCCAGAATGTACTTGTGTTTACTAGGGCCTCTATTGAGTCCGGTATTTCTTGATCATACAGCTTAAAAGTATTAAATGTAGTGGATCATTCGGACATTTTACGACATACCCAAATAGTCTAAATTTCTTACTACTCTTAAATGATGGGAGTCAGAAGAGGCAGTAGAACCTGCATGGGGGAAATGATAAAAGTGAATTTTAAATGTCCTATATAAATATGAGCTGCTTCTAAGCCTTTCCTCTGATAATAAAAATGCATTCACCAACTCTGACACTGAAGATCATGATAGTCTGCTATAGCAAAAACTACATATGAGAACAGTAATCAGGCCTAGCGTCTCTGAACTGGTAAATGACACAGGTCATCCTTCAAATCCCTTTACATTCTTAGGTTCCCCTTCGGTGAATCAAGTAGAGATGAATGAGACCATAATTACTCCATCTTTCAAGAACCTTGCTCATTCACTCTACTTACCCCAAGGTGCATTATAATATACTATTATGGACATCATAGAATGGCAGATTCAGTCTCTCTCTCTTGTCTTCTGCTATCTGAGAAATCTTATCTCAGACAAGGAAATAAATGGGGAAGCTGTACCAAAGACTATGTATGTCAATCTCAATTGTAGTTTTAGGGATTGTGAACACAAATACCAAGTGCATTCATGGCCTAAGCTGAACCATGGGCAGGACTCCATTAATAACCTGAGCAGTCAAAATGCATTATTAGATATCTCCCTGACGGAGTGGGAAAAAAATAACACTTTACACAGTAATCACATTATGCTTCTTTCAGGAGATTGGTCTCTTCTACTATCTGTAGCTACTATCCAGGACTGTGTAATGTCTTGTACATTTTTTATTATGCTAATTGCTGTCAATCTTCTGATTCTCTACTCTTAGTACTGTTGCTTTTTTTCTTCCTCTTTTTTTTTTGTACTGGTCCTGGGACTGAACTCAGGGTCTCAGCACTTTCACTGAGCTTCTGTGCTCAAGGCCAGTGTTCCACCACTTGAACCACAGCTATGCTTCTGGAGTTTATAGTGGTTAAGGATTTTATTTTTTGCATGTTTGTTGTTGTTTTCTTTCTGTTTTGCATCTTTTGTGTTTTTTTTTTTACTTCAATATGCTCTGTCTTGTATGTAAATATATCTGATTTGGGGAGAGTAAAGGGAAGCACAGAAATGGTGGGACAAAGGGTAAACTTTATCTGCAGTGATACTCACTTAACTGTTGAAAACTATACAATTTATGGGGAAAGGAGGTTGAGGAGGAGAAAAAATTGGGATAAAATGAGGGAAGAGGTGATACTGTTCAAATGTATTAAAAACTTGACTTATATAACTGTAACTCTTGTGTATATCATCAATTTTTTATTTTTATTTTTTAATGTATCTCTGGCTTTCTTGCCTGGGCTGGCTCCTAACAGAGATACTCAGATCTCTGTCTCCTGGGTAGCGAGGATTACAGGCATGAACCAATAGAGGTAGCTATTCTCAGTCCTTTTGCAAGTCAACAAGTTAGTAGCATTTTAAGCTGACCACCAGTTTTATTCCTGGCCAAAATATGTTTTATAAGCGATCTCTTTAAATGCATAGAAAAAAACGGAATTAAAACATTTGCTTTATCTATTCTATTATCACATACCCATTGCTATCTTGGGTGTTATAATTTGAATAATGCATGCCCTCTCTCCCCAGCCCACAGTCTTGTGTGTTAAACATGAAGTTCCTCGCTGATGCTATCCGTTCAGAAGGTCATGAAAAGGTTGGAAGTTAAGTGGAGGAAGTAGGTCATTAGACGCATGATTTTGGAGCTTGTACCTGGTCCATGGGCATTTTCCCCCTCTATTTCCTCTCTGGATTGAAGTGAACATCATTGCTCTCCTCTATAGGCTCAGCCATGGTCATTTGCTTCATCACTGGTCCAGAAACAATAGACTGTGGTCTAAAATTCTTTGAAACCAAGAACTGGGATTTATCTTTCCTCTGTTGCATTATGTAAGCCAGAGCTTCTTTGGTGTGTGTGTGTGTGTGTGTGTGTGTGTGTGTGTGTGTGTGTGTGTGTGTGTGTGTGTGTGTTCGTGCGCGTGCGCGTGTGTGTGTGCATGATCCAATAGCACTTTAAATTGTGTATAACATTTGAGTCAATCTTTACGCTTCTTCCAACTAAGTCCAGGTAGAGATACAATTATTACATAATTTTCCCAAATGGAGTGAGATATTGAATTTGTTTTTTATGCTATCCCAAGTCATATATAGTATGGATTTACAATGGGATGAGTATAATGTGAGAAGAAAATTGGACTTTAGCCTTCTTAGAACAACAAAAAATAAGAATCTCAAACTAAAATAAATGAACATTTATCTATCCCATATAAGCATCTGTGGGAGGTAAAGGAATATAGGTTACTTTGATTAGTAAAGATAAAATTCTTATTTATATTTCTTTCCATTCAATTCATTTGTTTTTAATTTTACTTTTGTTTTAAAGGTAATGTACAGAGGGGTTACAGTTACATAGTAAAGAGTATATGTCTTGTCGAACATTGGTCCATACAATTCTTTGGATTTTCTTTTCTACGTTTTTCATTCTTTCTTTTTTTTTCTTTCTTCTTTTTCATTTTTCCTCTTCTGCTAGTCCTAGGACTTGAACTCTGGTCCTGGGCACTGTTCCTGCGCTCCTTTTACTAAAGACTAGTGTGCTAGAGCCATAGAGCTACTTCCAGCTTTTTCTGTGATTAATTGGAAATGAGAGACTTATTGACTTTCCGACTCCAGGTGGCTCTGAAATATTATTCTCAAATCTCAGCCTCATGAATAGGTAGAATTACAGATGTGAGCTACCTGTGCCCCATTTCTCTTGGATTTTTTTATTTCTATTATGCTAATGCTTTTCTTAACTGTACTGGAACCCTGCTCACTGACAGTTAGACACTTCATAACTGATTTCACAAGATTCACAACTGGAGAAGATGAATTATCTGTGACTAAATATTGGAAAGACTGCATAAAATCCAGTTTACCAATACACGACTACTCATGTGTCCAGAGATTCAATAGAAACAATTTTAGCACCTTCTGGAGTCTAGTGTGCAGAATTGGTAAATGATATAAGTTAATAATATCATTGTATCATCCTAATTGTCTATCCAAGAGAACTTTATGTACAGAAATCTAGGGACATTAATAAACTATAACAAGATATTCAGTCAATGATATATTAGCGTGGGTTTTAGAATCAATTTTAACTCTAAGATTTTTTCCCTTTCTAATGAAGACAATAATAAATAATGACCTTTCTTTTTTGTTGTTGTTGGTCATGGGGCTTGAACTCTGGGCTGTCCCTCAATTCTTTAGCTCAAGGCTAGTGCTCTATCACTTGAGCCACAGTACCACTTCCAGTTTTCTGGTAGCTTATTGGAGATAAGAGTCTCACAGACTTACCTGCCCAGGCTGGCTTTGAACCATTATCCTCAGATCTCAGCCTCCTAAGTAGTTAGGATTAAAGGCATTAGCCACCTGCACCTGGCTTAATTACCTTTTTATGTTGATTAAATAGTCAGAGTCATTATCAATATTAAAATTTAAATTTTAAGGTAGATTTATGTAAATATAATTGAATAAAATAGGAATGTTATTTAAGTTCTAACCTTACCTTTATCTAAAAGAAACACAAGGAGTTTTTCTTCACTCACTATGTGAAAATTATAGCATAACTATAATCCACATAGGTAATTATAAACACTAGTGGATTATTTTGCAAGTTACTCCTTTCTTTAATGATTCCACTAGCATTAGTAATAGTTCTTTAAACAAACCTTTACAAAATTTACCTCCTTTAAATGCTACAGGAAATTTAGAATCAAGCAACATTAGTCAATTAAATATGGAGAAAATATCTAAGATTACTCTCCATCTTTGTGATCATATGAAGCAAACTGTTGCATTTCCCTCTTTGGAATAAACTTTATTATACAGACATATTTGAGATTTTTTTTCAGAACTCGAATTTTTATATCTATATTTTATATAAAACCAATATTGTCATGTTTTAGTAGCAAGTTCTGACTGATTGGAGTAACATACTATAATATATTTAACTGCCTGCTCTCTGCAGGGATATTAAGCTATTTTATATTTTGAATTACTAATATTTTTCTCAACTTAGTTCTCTGAGTTTTCATTATTTTTCAAGTGATTGTTTCACTGTCATTATTTTGTATTTGTGATTGTTATTTCTAACTGGTAAAATTTTTGGTAAACAATAAAATGTTCTTTTTGTTTTTTCTCCTGACTCAAAGCAAAAATAATGTACTATAATAACTACAATTATGTATATATATATATATATATATATTCAAATATATATTATTAGTTAAGTAAGCTAGTCCTAGAGAACCTCAGGTTACATGGTTTCTCTCATTTGTGGTAGCTAAAATGGGCCTATAAATTCATAAGTAAACAAATAAATGAATTACCTGAAACATAATAGAATGTAGGGAGACCCCAAATAATATAGTTCTTTAGAAAATTGAAGACAAAACCCAATAAAATAAATACAGGACCCTTGTCTTTTATATGGCTAGTGAAGACGTTCTCCCAATCCATAGGCTTTCTATTGATCTTGCTAGCTATGTCCGTTGCCATGCAGAAGCTCTGCAACTTCATGCAATCCCATTTGTCCAACCTTTCTTTGATTTGTTGTGTTTCCGGGTCTCTGTTGAGAAAATTTCGGCCTGCGCCAAGGAGACCAAGGGTTTCTCCTATTCCATCATGTAATGTTTCAGAGTGTCTGCTTGACTCCGACGTCTTTGATCCATTTGGAGTTGATTCTGCTGCAGGGTGATATATAAGGGTCTAGCTTTACTTTTCTACAAGTAGTTAACCAATTTTGCCAGCACAATTTACAAAAGAGGCTGTCTTTCTTCCATTCTTTTTTTAGCTCCCTTACCGACGATTTGATGGCTAGAAGTCTGTAGGTTCATCTCTGGGTTTTCAATTCTATTCCATTGGTCCTGAGGTCTGTTCTTGTGCCACTACCAAGCTCTTTTGATTACTATGGCTTTATAGTAGAGTTCGAAATTTGGCATTGATATTCCTCCAGCAGTATTCTTTCCCTTGAGGAGGGATTTTGCTATTCACGGTCTTTTATTGTTCCATGTGAATTTTTGGATTGCCTCTTCTATTTCCTTGAAGAATGAGTTTAGAATATGGATAGGTATCGCATTGAATTTGTAGATATCCTTGGGAAGTATTGCCATTTTCACGATGTCAATCTTTCCCATCCAGGAGCATGGGAGCTTTTGCCACTTTTTAAGTTCTGTTTTGATTTCCTATTTCAAGTTTTTAAAGTATACTTGGAACTCAAAAAATTAAATCCCCCAACAACAAATCCTCAAAGAAACAACTGCCCAATAAATAAATGGGCTAAAGACTTACAGAGAAACTTCTCTGAAGAAGAAAGAAGGAGGGTCAATAGTCACATGAAGAAATATTCAACCTCCCTAGCCATAAAAGAAATGCAAATCAAAACAACATTGAGATACCACCTCACCACAGTTGGAATGGCAAAAATCAAGAACTCTCATAACAGCAGATCCCGGAGGGGACGAGGACAGAAGGGAACCTTACTTCATTGTTGGTGGGAGTGTAAACTTGTTCAACCACTTTGGAAAGTAGTATGGAGGTTCCTCAAAAGACTCCACATAGAGCTCCACATAGAGCTATGACCCAGCAATCCCACTTTTGGGCATTTACCCAAATGTTTATAAACAAGACCACACTAAAGCTACCAGCACAACTATGTTTACTGCAGGATTATTTACTATAACTAAGATATGGAACACAAACAGATGCCCCTCAGTAGAAAAATGGATCAGAAAATGTGGTATACATACACAATGGAATTCTTTGCCTGCATCAGAAAGATTGACATTGCCCCATTTGTTAGGAAATGGAAAGACTTGGAAAAAATTATATTAAGTGAAGTAAGCCAAGCCCAAAGAAACATAGAAATATAGGTCCCATCGTTTCTCTTATTGGCAATATTTAGTATATGTATGAGTCAAGCAGAAAAGGTCAGATAAAGTGATGTTAGGAAAATGAACCCTAAGATATGTATTCAAATTTTTTTTCTTTCATGCATTTGTTTCTAACACATTTATAAGATTTTTTTCTTTGTTGCTTTGTATGTCCATCCACCACAGTATAACCCCTGCTTTCACTGTATTTGATGTCGGTATAATTTGTGGAGGGGAAGGGGAAAAACAAGTCGTATAATAAGGATACAGGTGGACCCTTTGCAACAATGAGAAGTACAAGTTGTCATGTTGAAAACGAACTTTCCAACTTTGGTGGGGGGAAGATTTGGTGGGGGTCCGATGAAAGCTGGGAAGGGATGGGAAGGGGAAACAAAGGAGGAGGCTACAATGCTTGATAAGAAATGTACTCTTTATCTTGCCCTTCTAATTGTAACCCCCCTGTACATTTTTTCACAATAAAAATAAGTAAAAAAAAAGTAAAAATTAAAAAAAAGAAATGCATCCTGAAATCCCCATAGATGTTTGTCTTTTATAATGACCAACTCAGCTTTACTTTGATAAATATATTAACTAGTAATTTTTCCAAAAGCTATATGAAGAAGCAAAATTAAACAGTAATAAATCAAATAAGAATTATCTGTTCCTTTACATAGAAGTTTCTAATGTAGGCAGGTTGAAGACTATACTGTAATTTCTAGTTTTCTCTTTTTCTCTGCTTGTCTCTGCTCTCAGAGTGTTAACTAAACTGATTATAGTTCACAAAACATGATGGGAGCATGATCAAGCAGAAAAGGTCTAATAAACCTCAGCATTTTCTAGCTAAAGAACTGTTTCTAGAAATTTTGCCCAGTAACTTCTTTTTTTCATTGTATTGTATTGTAATAGCTTGTACATTGCTAAGAAGGTCCTGTGTGGGAGATAGAAATACGAGCTCTTCAGAGATACATATATATGTAAGTCCCACATACCTGTGAATTCCTTTGCGTATGACAATAAATTTTCCTTGCCCATGTGACAAAGGTTAAACATCTTCAAATGGGAAAGTTAACCAGGACAACTGGGGTGAGCCTAGTCTAATTATAAAATTTTAATTGTTGAGAATCTAACCCTGGTGGATCAGAAAGAGATGTAACAATGAAACACAGGTCAGGCGTATCATGCGAAGAAATTGGTGTACATTTTGTATTTTTGAAGTTGGAGGAAAATAACCAGGAGGGAAGTAATGCCAGAGATAAACAGAAGGAGATAAGAAATGAATCAAGGTCACCAGCACTCTGAGATTTGCAATGTATGCCAAATTTTTCACTATATGATTATAAGACAATGAGTTAGTGCTGTTCAAAAAGCCACTATTTTTGTGAGAAATAAATCTCTGAGAAATTTATTTAGGATGAGTAATGAGTTCCATTCAATAAAATCACCCCTGGTATAGAAGAAGCAGGGAATATAAGATAGGAAATGCTCTAATCTTGTCAATATCCCATCAATTTTCTCATCTCAACCTGATCTCTAAAAAAGAAAAAAAAAACGATACAAAAAGAGTTAGTTAATATCTCAGCCAACTTAAGAAATTACAATCCAAATAGTGAAAAAATTATAATTTCAGGTTTGGCACTGATGGCTCATGCCTGTAATCCTAGCAACTCAGGAGGTTGTGATCAGTAGGTTGGGGTTGGAAGCCAGCCCAAGCAGGAAAGTCTGTGAGACTTTTATCACCAATTAACCACCCCCCAAAAATGGAAGTGGAACTGTGGCTTAAGGTGGGAAAGCACTAGCCTTGAGCAAAAAAGCTCAAAGATAGTGCCTAGGCCCTGAATTCAAGCCCCATCATTGAGAAAAACAGTAATAATAGTCAAGGAAATAGCTCTGGATATTGCATGTCAAATAGGAATAAGTACATCAACTCCAAAGGAACTTCACAAGGTGAAGTTTATGCCTGCAGAAAGGTGTGCTACGGACAGTAGCCAAATAAGAAAATGTACTGGGTGGGTACTCCTTAGTGCATCATTGTCCATCATTATAATAATCAGAGGTTAGGTTCACAATCTTGTGTTATTGGCTCACTTAAAAAATGTTAAAGTTTACCTGAGCAATCAACCAAACATTGAGCCAAAGTAGGAACTTATGAGAAAAATAATTCTTTCCCATCTGGCTCTCTGTCACTTTGGTCAGGCAGACCTTCAGGCCCTAGAGAGAATAATTCCTCTGACAGGATTTTGCTTAACTTAATCAGTTTCTTGCAAATGGTGGTGCTTAAATTAAGCAGTCATTTTGATAGGAACATTGCAAGGAAGGATGGAATAGAATAAACTATTCCACAAGAAGAAAGCAGCTACAATATCAGGGCAGGTCACCTTTCAGGCATTGGTGCATATCACTAAAGTCATGCCCGTAACAATAGCCACTTCTCTAGAATCTCCAAGAATATGGATGAGATAATGGTCAACAGCCTATACTCATAACTGAGACCTTTAATTCATTACATCTAGCACTCTCCTATAAGCTCTTACCTCTTTGCATATTTTAACCTATAGCTCTTGCTTATACCTCAGGTGGCTAAAGATTGGCTGAAGTGCATAATTCCCATCTTCCTGTGGCTTCATGAGCCGTGCAATTCATTTCTTCTCCCTGCTTTTAGTAATTATCATCTCTCTCTCTCTTTCTCTCTCTTTCTATCTATCTATCTATCTATCTATCTATCTATATGTATATATATATATATATATATATATATATATATATATATATATGAGAGCAGGTGAGTGGACTGTGGAATACACGTACAGAATCCTTGAGTTTGTGCTTAGAGCCTGACACTCCATTTTTAGAAGCCATTGGTCTGTTAAGTCTAACAATGCATCCTAAGAATGTTACTTAATAGTCACAATGATATTAAGTCAGAAACAGTGGTTCAGAATAGATGTCTATTTAAAGAGACAAAAAGATAACCAATTTAATTTTGGCTCTGTCCGAAAAAGCCCATTTTTCTACATTCAAGCTAAACAGTCGGTGGGATCATAACGACATATATAGATAGGACCTTGAAAGAAGTCAGTTGTGGATTACTGCATTGTCTATTGGGACTCCCAGATTTAAGCTCTTTTATTAAGCCTCAATAATGGAATCATATAACATTGAAGCATTGGAGTTTGAGCCACTGATCAATTGTAATATGACTTATCTGTGTTTGAAACAGCTCATCAGTTCTCTAATTCCATTTTGTCCCTCTCTGGCTTCATTCAGTCTCTTCAAAATTTTCCCCCTTTTAAGTCTTTTCTTCAATATTTCCCTTAGATTTCAGGATTGACCGCAGTGATTGATAAATGTCTTTATGACAAAGAATTGTCAGCAACCATAAGGGTCACGGGGTAAATCTTCCCATGATGAGATTTCTCCTCAAGTGAGAGCAATAGCCCCAGGATGCAAACAGGTTTCACCCTCAGCAGAAACAATCATCTCATGAGACACAGATTACTCACTGGCTCAAGTGCTAACAGCAATGCAGACTTCTCTAGATCCATCCTGAAGACTGAGACAATGGTCAGGCAGATCATAGCTGGAGAAGACAACACGTTTGGTCAGGCAGATCATAGCTGGAGAAGACAACACGTTCTCAAAGCTAATAGCTCTACAAAGCCCTAATTTTAAATTTTGGTTACTCATTTACAATAGGGGGGATGCTGGGAAGGGATGTGAAGGGAAAACAAAGGAGAAGGCTGCAATGCTTGATAAGAAATGTACGCATTATCCTACCCATGTAATTGTAACCCCTCTGTACAGTATGTTCACAAAAAATAAAAATTAAACTTAAAAAAATAAAATAAAATAAAATAAAAATTTAAAAATGTCAAAGTTATGACAGCACATCACAGATAGTCTGAACACTTTGATCAGTTATTTCTAACGTGACCACAATTAAAGCTCTTTTCTCAACCCTTTCCGTATTGATTTTGTCTTTGAGACAGGCAGTATAGCTTAATCTGTGGAGCTGCCTGCAGATAACACATTTGCTCTAGAGCTCTGGTGACATTTGTGAAGGTACCATTACATCAACTAGAAGCTTTACATTGTATTAAAAAGAAGCTCTAAAGAGCACTTACTTACTTAATTTTAGTGACAGTACTGATGATTAAATTCAGGAAATTGCACTCTGTCTAGCTTTTTTAAGGCAAAACTGAAACTCTACTATTTGAGCTACACTTTCAACTTCCTTTTAATTCATTGGAGAAAAGAATCTCAAAGACTTTCTTAATTGGGCTGGCTTGGAACTACAGGGCTAATTTCTCAGTTTCTACAGTAGCTAGGATTGTAGGGATAAGCCACCAGTGCCCATCACAGGAACAAATTTGTGTGTGTGTGTGTGTGTGTGTGTGTGTGTGTGTGTGTGTGTGTGTGTGTGTGTGTGTGTGTGTGTGTGTGTGTGTTGCTGAGGTTTGAACTCAGGACCCAGGTGCTATCTCTGAGCTTCGCTGTTCAAGGCTAGCTCTCTACCACTTGAGCCACAGCTCCATTTCAGACTGTTTGCTGTTTCATTGGGAATAGGAAGCTCATAGATATTCCTACCTGGGATGGGTTATAGCCATGTTCCTCTGATCTCAGCCTCTTAAGTATCCAGAATTACAGTATAAGCATAGTAGGTCATAATTCTGTTATATATTTAATATGTGTGCATATGGAAATACACAGATACAGACACACAGAGGCACACAAACATACATACACATATATAAAATTTTTAGATTTCTTGGGAAATGTGTATTTGGGAGTTGAGGGCAACTCATTTCAGCTCTCAGAGACTAAAATGACCTATTCACCTCTTCAACCATCCATTATGTAAATATATAAAATGTTAGGAGTAAACCATAGGCTTCATGTCACAGCACCAGATATCCACAGCATATGTGCCAAAGGACATGACAGAAAATAATTCTTGATCAAGGATACAATCTCTTCAAAGATACAGTGTATGGATTTGCCATTTTCTATACCTTTTCTCCTGGTGCAGAAGGCATACACCAGTAACAATGTTCATAATGGTTCAACTCTTTCCTCAGAGATGCTCCCAAAGATTGTTACCTGTTGTAACGATCAAAGAAAAATTGCTTAATTGAAAAAGTTTAGTCCAATAAATTGTCCTATTATCTCATATACATGAGAGCCTCACACTAACTAGACAGGTACTCTGCCAACTGAACCACAATACCAGGCCTGTTTGCGTTGCTCATTGTTGAGACAGAGTCTTGTTTTGTAGCCAGGATTGCCTAGGACTATGATAATCCTCTTTGTGCTCCACTGCACTGCTAGTATGACCGGCATGTGCCAATACTCCAAACCATGGTGAGGCTTCTGTAGCTGGCATGACAGGTACAAGTTCACAAGACCAGCCATCAGTCAGGATGGAACATGGTGATATTGTTTAAGGCTAACTGGCCAAAATCTATAATCTCTTGATATCCACGTCACATATAGCTATGATTACAGTATAGAGCCACCATACCTGGTCCTTATTAATTTTTTGTTTTATCTTGGATAGCCAATAATATTGAAACTCACTATTTTAGAGAAGCTTTGAGTATATACATTGAAAATCATGCACACACATATACATATATGTGCATACATATATATACACAGAAATTTGTTTTTAGTTCTAACTTTTACAAATATTAAAAAATGAATACTTCTTTTTTGTTATATTTCAATTTAATATACTTAGTTATATTTCAATCAAATGCCCAAGTTCTTTTCCTTCATTTGAATGCTATATTTTGAAGGAAAGAATGGAAAGGAAAAATGTCTACCCCATATTACTGACTAAAAGTCTCACAGGTTTGATGTTTATTAGATGTCATGTTTACATTCTTATATATAGTTACACAGATCTCTTGTAATGATAAATGATGAATGGAACCACCTTTGTTTCACGATTATTTTATTTTACTTTAATTTTGTAAACAAACATTTATTTATTAACTAGAAAAGCCAAACTACTGGCTATTAAAGAGATAATGTCTTTAAGTTCCAGTTCATGAGTTTGAAAGTTGATTACATTAAACAAGAAAATTCAACCAAACAGTAAAATGTACAACCATAGTTTTAGGTTTTCTTCTAAACCTGTAGACTTGTATAGTGTTTGTACCATGGACCTCAATAAAACTAGGGACTTCTGGCAAAATGCCAAGAGTAGAACCTGTTTCACATAGAAATTTCCACATCATTGATCGAGAATCTTGCAGACTCTCCCTGAGAACAAACGCAGTTTGGCTTGTCCTCGTTCACATTCATGAATCATTGAATATCCTTCCCTAGTGTGTGAGCAGCTGCTCCTTCTCCTCCGGTCCTCAACCCAAAGCTTGTACAACCCAAAATGTGCAATGAAGCACAAAAAGAGAACTCTGTAACTTTACCACATGGATCCCAATAAATGGACTGAAAAATAAATCAATTTATAAAATAATAGGAAGTGAAAAAGTATCAGTTCTGTGGACCCATGGGTCTCTATGCTAGTCAGGTATGGGTGGTTGTTATGGTAATAAGCAAGTGAATAGACACAAAGCTTTATCTCCCAGTTCTCAACACATGAGTTAGTGCCTCCTCTTTGGGTTGGTCATACTAAATTTCTGCCTTTTGTCTGTTCATGTAAAGTGCTTAAAAATTTAATATTACTACCTCTTTCCATTTAAAGAAAAGATTATCACATAAAAGGAAATCCCTGGAGTGATAAAAGTCAGAAGCTACAACTGCAAACTTATAACATTTTACAGTTGTCATTGAATAAGTGTGTTCTGGCATATTCTCCAGACTTGCAATTTCAGTTTTATTTCAAAATTATTGTAAGCATAACACAAAGGTTTGCCTGTGCCTTTGAACTAAGTTTAGATTAACTCACTAGGACAATTTTTTGTGTTGTTGTACCTGTCCTGGGCCTTGAATTAAAGGATAGACATTGTCCTGAGGTTTTGTTTTGCTCAAGGCTAGCACTCTACCACTTGAGCCACAGCTTACATTCTAACTCTTTGGTGGTTAAATTGAAAGGAGTCTCAGGGATTTTCTTGCCATGGCTGGGTTCCAACTGCGAACCTCAGATCTTAGCCTTCTGAGTAGTTATAAGCATGAACAACCAGCACTACAATAAGACAGTTTTAGAAACATCATGACAAATCACAGAGATTATTTGTAATGGAGTTTCCCCAAACCCTAGCAGAAAGAAGAAAAAAGTGGAGAGTCTGGGTTGTATTATTTCATCCTGATTTTTCTGATCATATGTTGGCATCATTACATTCTTGACACATTAGAGCTGATAGATTTTTATGGTGAGAAAATGCTTTAAAAAGTGAAGCACACGTTTATTTTGCATATTTAAAAATCGACAGGTATTTTATTTTATTAAAGAGAGAAACGGTAATCAACAAGAGCAAACAAATTTCAGGATAAGCCTTTCTCTGAGGTTGGCACTGTGTCTACCTATCTGTCGATCTATCTGTCTGTCATCTCTCTGAGAAAACATAGTTTATTAAAATGCCACTCAAATAGTAAATTATTGCAAAATGACAGGGAAAAATAGTAATGGCTGTAACAGAGATAACATGGAAGATAAAATGATTTATAAGTCAGGTGCTTAAAATCAACTTTTTCTGAGGAGCACTAAGGCCTTCCATTGAGCCCAAGATTTCAGTAAGTGCAAAAAAAAGCCATACACTCCTGCCTCCATTTTTCCCTGAGACTATCCAGCAGTCACTTAGAAGCCATCTTGGAATCCAGCCAAGGCCAGACCACCAGCCAGGCATCAGTGACTTCAATGAGCTGCCAGACCAGCATTGATCACAAGAGTCCTCAAGGTAACAATGAGGAAAAATACACAGGAAAATTAAAAGGGAGGATGAGATCACAGGACTATGAGAGAAATTGACATTAAACTAACCAATTTTTTATGTGACGGTTCTAGGTGGTTCAACAAGGTCATTCATAGCGTGTCACAAGACTTTTTTTTTAATAATGCATTCAAGGATTAAGGAAGGACTTCATTCCGGTCTAAAATGGGTCCCAAAAAGATACTGGAAAATAGCTCCTTAGTTCATCTATGAAAGCCAGGAAAGCATGCCCTAGAGATAAAATGTAATTCAATTAACCTTCTTCACCCTCAGAACAGTGACTCTGCCCTGTAAATGTATCCTGGGGATAGGCCTAATACAGCAATCCCTTAACACCTCCATAAAAGTCCTTATGCCAGGATGAAATCATTGTCATTTTCACCCTACCATTGACACACTTTCATCTCTTGAAAGCACATTCCTTTTCTCAGGAACTTCTCTATCATTTCACTATGATTGGAGGTTTGCCTGATTTGTCCTCTCAAGGGAGTGGAGAGCATAGGTAGATAGGGACACTGACTTTACAGTGATACCGGCTACCTGACGGTGGAACCAAACTGTCCCTGGTTCTTTTTAACTATTCATATCTCTCATTCCTGCACCCTAATTTTTCCTGAAATTTAAATGTCTGATCTTACTTGGGAAGGTATGGTGGGCTGAGCTGTTAACAAACTTCCTTTCTGCCCTACTCAATACACATCTTTTATTTGGCATACTGGGTGGATGTATAGATAGAGCCAACTTATGAAACACACGTGTTTGGGTCTGCACCTTAAACCTTCTGTAACAGTCACACAAAGAAGAGGATGTGGAAAAATGTCATAGGAAGATGTAAAGTAGTTCAGTCATGATACATAGGATTAGAATAAAGGCAATAACTAATTAATATCCAGGGTGTGCCTAACAATTTAATTTCCTCTATTCTCTTAATAGGGACACCTTATACGTAATCCAAAACTAGGCCATATGAGAAATAAATCAGAGTTCTGCACTTGCTATTGAAAGTGGAGCTAAGCAAGAAAAAGAATATTGTTCTGTTATACATAGTTGTTATTGTCTTTGCTTGTATGACACCATGTTACCATTACTCTGGGATGAGAGTAGATTTGCAATTAAATATTTTTTATTATTTATATGATTTTTTGCCAGTCATGGGGCTTGAACTCAGGGCCTGGGCTCTGTCCCTGAGCCTGTCTATGCTCAAGGCTAGCATTCTTCCACTTGATTCACAGCACCAATTCCGGCTTTCCATACATGCTAAGTAAGCACTCTACCATTAAGCAACATTCCCATTTATTTGATTTTTTATCATGTGTGCCAGTGCTGCAGCTTGATCTCAGAGCTTATGTGCTGTGCCTTAGCTTTTTTGGTTAAGGTTGGTTCTCTAGCACATGAGCCATAGCTTCACTTCCGTTATTTACTTTCTCTCTCTTGCCTTAGCTGGCAGCTTTCAAACCACAATTCTCAGATCTCGGCTTCCTGAGTTGCTAGGATTACAGTAATGAGCCACTGGCCCCTGCCAAATTGAATGATTTTGTAAGGAAGAGAGACCTGCCTATTTTATTACTTAACGTGGTTCTGGTAACTTCCTGTTATCAGAACTTACTGCCAACCTAGTCTTGCCTGAGGATTAGAGTTGTTTGGAAGGGAACTAAAACAGAAGGTCATTTGGGTAATTATTTGTTGTCATTTTCTTGAGAGTTTCCTACTGACAATTCCATCAATAAGTTTTATCCCAGCAAAATGGCTGTACTGCATCCTTTAACTCTTTCTACAACTTCCTATTTTCTCTATCCATTTCCAAGACTTTTATTCCAATCTACACACATATTCTGTAAAGTACTTGCTAGCTGTCATACTTGTTTTGTTCTTAAGGTCAAGTCAGTTTCTTTTGATTACATAGAGTCTTTCATTCCCTGGCAGTATGAACCTCACCTCATTACTTTAAAGGCCATAAGGAACATATATCTGCAAACTCATTAAAATGAAAGCATCATAGACAACATTAACCTTTTCTGTGATATGATATAATTGAATTTCTGTTTCTTGCATTTTGAGTTTTGTAAAATGCTTACATACATTTGATTCAATTTAACCAGAAGCCCACCAAGATAGCAATTCCAAACTGTGCTCTGTTTTACTCTAATTAGTTTCCCAGAAATGTAAATATGAATTCACTGACACAGAGCTAATCTTTGGAAATAAATATTGGGGGAAAAGAACCTTTGAAATTATCATGAATTTTCCTCTACTGAAAAAGTTAATACTTCTCAAGTTTGACACTCTTAGATTATGCAAGATCATCTTTCTCTCCTCTAATACAAATATTTATAAATTAGCCATATTTCTGAGCAATGACAAGCAATTGAGTATTGCCTATTCTTTGTAAATATGTATGTGTATATATCATGCTTCCCTACTTTTGAGTATTCTATCCATTAATTCAACTAAAAAAGGATTAAAAAGATTTTCAGAAAATTGCCTGGGCACACTCTTTCAAGTATCCAGAACTTTTCTAACCATTATTTTCTAAATAACATGTTAAAACAATATTTTACATGGTACTTATATTTATGTATTAAAATTAATCTGAAGATAATGTAAAGTGTGTAGGAGGATGTCCATAAGCAATATGCAAAAAATCATGTCTTGTAAAAGATTCGAATTATCTGCAGATTTTGACATTGCCCAAAACTAGTCTTCCCATAGGTGCCAAGAAAGGATGACTATATATCCAAATATTTTAAGTATCTACTTGTATGAAATTTATGAAGAGTTGGTTTTGTAATTTCTGGTAAAGCAAATCTGGTAAAACAGCAAATTCAACATGGGTAACAAGAATCAGTGAGTTCCAATTTTATAATCAAATATTCTAATATACTAGTAACCTATATGAAAGAGAAAAATTTTGTTACAAATACTGGCTACATATTATGTTACTTCAAAAGTCTCTGCAAACCATTTATACACAGATAGTATTTCATTTCAAGTACAGGCATTGATTTTTTCAGGAAATAAAAGAATCCTCTTACATTTGGACCAATGCTAATGATTTATTGCCAGTATTTTTACAACTTCACCTCATTAATTGTTTTTTTTCAGGTGTTGAAAATATTAGAGTGAGATTTTGAAATTGTCACAAGCTCTAAAAATGTCACACTAAGTTCAAATTTGTACATTTTGTTTGCATAACAGGAGGCAGAGATCTGAAGGATCTCATTTCAAAGTTCGGCAGAAATGTCTGTGAGACTCCATCTCCAATGTGACCAGTGAAATGCTGAGCTAATGGCCATGCTGAAGTGATAGATAACCAGCTGAATAAGCACTGTGTGGCAAGCATTAGGCCCTGAAGTCAAACTTCAATCCACTTGCCCAGGACAAAAAAAGTATATCTTTGTGTATGTCTGTGAGGGTACAACATTCTTCTTTAACTTGGCTACAATTTGATTCTATTTCTGATTTTTTACTTGTGGCTTCTCCATATACCTAGATTCACACAGGATTCAAATCAGCTCCTCTTTTGTTGTTCTTGTTCTGGTACTGGCCTTGCTCCCTCAATTAACTTTTTTTTACTACGATGGAGATTTATTACTTGAGCCATACCTCTACTTCTGACTTTTTTGTGGTTAATTCCTGACTGTTCTGGCTTCAAACCTCAATCCTCGGACCTCAGTCTCCTGATCAGCTAGTGTTGCAAACCACTAATATCAGGCTCAATTCAGCTACTTTTTATTGCAAATTTCCTTCTGTAACATTGATTAAGTTGATCTTTATATTCTCAACATCAGACAAATACAAGCTCTCCCTTATTTGTTCTTATGCTTTTGGAGACTCTTTGAGATCTGAATCGTGAATTGCCTGCAGATAACCAGATATCTATAATTTATAACTTAAAAATGTTCATATAAATAATTTAATCATCCTTCTTTATTCAGTGAAAATTTAGGTCACATATGAGTGCTTTAGTTGAAAGCATTTATATGTATGTATATTATGCATATATTTCAAATGTATCTCTTAAGTCTCAAATTTTTAATATAAAATTTCAAAGCCATGATTTTCATACGTTCATTATGATTTGCACATATTTCAAATGTAGAATGTGGCTGCCAGTGAAATTTTAATAGATCTCTTTTTGACAACCTGTCTTGAAAGATAACATCACAAAAAAAAAGAAAGATAACATCACACATGTTTGTGGCTGTCACCTTGAGATAATTATTTATGAAAAACTAGAATGGATGGGAAGGCAAACCAGGTGTAGGCTATTTTAGGATGTGCAAATTATTCCACTTAATCTATCTTCCTACTACCACTACTATATCCACCAAACTTCTTCACAGAAAACCAAGGAGTTCAGTGAGTTGCGTGGGGGGGGGGGGGGAGAAGGGGAGAAGAGAAGGAGGAAGAAAGCAAACAAGATTCAGTGTAAAAGCAAACAAGATTCACTGTAAAATCATTGACATTTGTATTTTAGTCACTAGTATTCAGAGGGAGTCTTTAGTGTGAATTTTAAGTTTTCAGGTTGATTTCAACTCTTTCAATATGATATTTGTTTTCTCTATATAATTGTGGCAGACTACTACAAATACATTGTTGCTTAATATGTCGTACTATTTTAGAAATGTAATTTGTCTTAGACTTTTGGCTGAAAATTTACAAAATATTTTTATATTACTTTTTTAGTTGTTAAGAAAAACATCGAAGTTGACACATTACACAAAGATGGCAAGAACATGAAAAGTAACTATATAATCACACAATTTTATGTATCAAAACTCTATGCAAATGAAAGTAATAGAATAAAATTGTAGCTAATAAAGCCCCAAAAAGAAAAAAAATAAAATTGTGGTTCATTACATCATAACAAAATATGCCATTTCCTTCTTTGAAATGAGAAAATATACAGAAAACAATTAGAATGGTGACATATTTTTTAACAGTTTCGTAACAAAATGAACAGTTTAACCATTTAAAAACAATATTCAAATTGAGTCCATTTTATAAACCAGTGCATCTTGATATTCTACCACAAACTATGTAGCTTAAAATTCATTTTATAAATGGCAAAAAATTCATAACAATATAAAATTCAGCTGTTATGGGGCACCATCAAATCAATGTCCTCAGATTCCAAAACCAAAATCAGGCTTTATTTCTGTCACTAACTTTGGAATTTTTGACTCTTTTCCCTCTTGTTTCTTTTGATAAAATGAAATATGCTATCTATATATTTTTCTACTTTTTGCTTTCTGTTATTTCCTAGGGGAAGATGCGCTGTGCCTCAAGTGGTAGAGCACTAGCCTTGAGCTGAAGAGCACAGGGACAGCGCCCAGGTCCAGAGTTCAAGCCCCACAACCAGCAGAAAAAAAAAGAACAAACAACAGCAACAAAACCAACAATGTTATTTCCTGGGGGTAGCAGAGGGGACGTGAACATCTTGCCAATATTTTATAGTAAACTTGGAATCCAGACGTTCTATTCCCTAATTTGAGGGAAAGTCCAGCACGTCTTATCCCACAAATGGTTTCCTAGTGAATCACTGAGCACTTGACAATGTGTGTAATATCTGTGTTGTAATCAAATGGTTTAATAGCTGTGTTGCACAAGTATGACAACTACATTGTTCCTGATGTTCTGCTTGTGGGGGAAAATATCCCTGCTATTTTGAGGAATGGTTTCATATCTCACCAGCTGAGGCCTCAAAATCAGCACCCTTCTGACAAATGCCCAAACACCTGAGCTACTAAATCCTGAGAATGATGACTCAGCTGGAAGCACAGCATAGTTATGGGTAATCAATCCATACCTCAATAAATGCTCAGCTATTGAAGAAACAAATAATCCCATCTCAATTCTTGTTTCTTGCCAACAACAACAACAAAAAACCCACCAGCATGAAAAAATTTAGGCAAATGAACATTTATCTCCCACTATATATATGGGGGGGGTCCGGTCATGGGACCTGGACTCTGGGCCTGGGCGCTGTTCCTCAGCCCTTCAGCTCAAGGCTAGCACTCTACCACTTGAGACACAGTGCCACTCAGGCTTTTTTCTTTTTGCTTATGTGGTGCTAAGGAATCAAACCCAGGGCCTCATGCACGCAAGGCAAGTGCTCTACCACTGAGCCACCTTCCCAGCCCCTCGAAATATTTTTTTTTTATCCAGGGAGTTATACAGGACCCATGGAAAACTTTTTGGCTCTTCTGAGTAGACTATTGGGATATTAAAACTGATAGTTTTAATTTTTCAGAAAATCATTAATATGATCTGGAATGATCTGGAATGGAAGGGGTTTTAATGTTCATCTACGTTAGTACCCTGTAATCACTACTTGGAATTGCATTAAACTTCATCCACCCCAAAGAATAGAAAATGAGAAATGAGGGTGGCTTTGCATAAATATAGAAACTGTAGTCGATTAAAGAATCCTAGTTCATGGGCTAGGAAGGTGGCTCAGTGGTAGAGCGCTTGCCTTGCATGCTTGACGCCTTGGGTTCGATTCCTCAGCACCACATAAGCAGGAAAAAAATAAAAAGCCAAAAGTGGCACTGTGGCTCAAGTGGTAAAGCACTAGCCTTGAGCTGAAGAGCTGAGGGTCAGTGCCCAGGCCCAGAGTTCAAATCCCACGACCAGACCCTCCAAAAAATTACAAAAAAGAATCCTAGTTCATGGCTTGGTTCCCTTGTCCTCTTTGTTTTCAGCCAGTTTATTGTGGATATACACACCAGGAGATGAGGGAGGTGGAGGAGAGAAGGAATAAAGGGAGAACATCAAGGGAGGGGGGAAACAATGCTCAACAAGAAATGTACTCATTGCCTTGCTCATGTAACTGTAACTCCTCTGAACAGCATCTATACAATAAAATGAAATTTTCAAAAGATAGATGGTCCTGTGACATTGTTACATAAGCAGAACTGGAAAAGAGGCATTGAGGTCAATTCAGGGTCTTCTAGCCTATTCTAAGAAGGCAAATTCTGAGTTGCTTACTTTTTAATCTTGAACATACACAAAATTGCTGTATGTAATAGAGGTCATTTGCCACTCACATGCCTAAGATGTGCCAGGTTGTTTACAAATATTGCATTATTTCTCAAAACAATTTTAACTAATATAATTTTTCCCTTTAAAAGTTTTTTTTATTAAATATATATATATATATATATTATTGTAAAGATATTGTACAGAGGGGTTAGAGTTACATAAGCAAGGTTACCACCTTCTTAGTTTTTTCCCCTACCATTCCTCCACACCTCCCTAACTCTTCCCTTCCCCAAAGTTGTAAATTTTTTTTCAACATAGTGTCTTGTACATTGTTACAATGGGTCATCCTGTATCCTTATTTCAGCAATTTGTTATTTCCCTTCCTGTCCCCAAATTAGAAAAAATGTATATACAAGATGCAGGAGACCAGAATCAAATACAGTGACAACAGGAGTTGTACCATGGAGGAAGAACATACAAAGGGAAAAAAATGACATAGTACATTATAAGTACATTAACTAGAACAACAAGAAAGATAAAACCTCTTTTTCTCCATCTTGGGGTTCATTTCGCTTAGCATCAGTTATATGGTCATATGTACAGAGCTTTCGAGCTCTTCTGCTTTTCCTAGACATATAGTAGTTATTGCAGATAAGGGCAAATATGAACCTATGTTCCTTTGAGTCTGGATTATTTCACTTAATATAATTTTTCCAAGTCTTTCCACTTCTTAACAAATTGGAAGGAGTCATTCTTTCTGATGAAGGCAGAGAATTCCATTGTATGTATGTGTGTGTGTGTGTGTGTGTGTGTATATATATATATATATATATATATATATATATATATATACATACACCACATTTCCTTGATCAATTCATCTACTGAGGGGTATCTGGGTTGGTTCCACATGAAACTTCAGAGCT
Source organism: Dipodomys merriami (assembly GCF_024711535.1). NCBI lineage: Eukaryota > Metazoa > Chordata > Mammalia > Rodentia > Heteromyidae > Dipodomys > Dipodomys merriami. The sequence goes on along the minus strand of NW_027206546.1, from coordinate 600,134 downwards.
TCTGCATGGCAAAGGACATAGCTAGGAAGATCAATAGAAAGCACATAGATTGGGAGAAGATCTTCACTAGCCACTCAACAGACAAAGGTCTCATATCTAAAATATACTTAGAACTCAAAAAAGTAACTCCTCCAACAACAAATCCTCAAAGAAACAACCACCTGATTAATAAGTGGGCTAAAGACTTAAAGACAGACTTCTCTGGAAAAGAAGTAAGAATTGCCAATAGACATATGAAGACATAGTCTACTTCTCTAGCCATAAAAGAAATGCAAATCAGGACAACATTGAGATTCCACTGTACCCCAGTTAGAATGGCTATAATCAAGAATTCTAATAACAACAGATGCTGGAGGGGATGTGGCCAAAAGGGAACCCTACAGCAATGTTGGTGGTAATGTAAATTTGTTCAACCACTTTGGAAAGCAGTATGGAGATTCCTCAAAAAACTCCACATAGAGCATCCCTATGACCCAGCAATCCCACTTTTAGGCATTTATCCAAACGATCACAAATAGGGTCATACTAAAGCTACCAGCATAACTAGGGTTATCACAGAATTATTCGCCATAGATAAGATGTGGAAAAAATTATATTTTCTAGGGTGTGATAGTTTATGACTGTGATTCTAGCTACTCAGTAGGCTGAGATCTATGGATTACAGTTGGAAGTCAGCCTAGGCAGTAAACTCCATGAAACTGTTAATCTTCATTTAACTACCAGAAAACTGGAAGTGGTGCTGTGGTTCAAAGGTACATTAGCCTTGAGCAAAGAACTCAGGGACAGCATCAGCCTCCAAGTTCAAGCCCATGACCAATAAAAAAAAGAAAAAAATTCTCTTTGTTTCCTTATATGTTTTTCTTTTTTTCTTTCTTTGTCTTTGTCTTTTTTTTTGTCTTTTCTTTTTTGGTACTGGGGATCGAACCCAGGACGTTGCACTTGCTAGGCAAACACTTTGCCACTGAGCTACATCCCAGCCCTGTCTTTGTCTTTTATTCTTTCCTTTTGACAAATAATGAAAAAAATGCCTGGAAAACTAAGTCTTTATTTACACATACACTCACACTCACACAGACACACACAAACACCAAAGAGATGAACCTCTTTCCACATGTTGGAAACATTCCTTTCCCAATCAACTTTCTATCACTTTTACTATGTTTGCATCTCAAAATTGCAAAAATTGAAGTGGATAATTGGGCCTACTCTCTGGAAAAAATCTGGCCAGAATTTTTGAAGGACAATCTACACTTCTTTGCCTACCACATCATTGAGGGTCATTAAAAAATAACACAAAACATGTAGGCAACATTAAACACACACACATATATGTTCATATATACATATATATGTATATAGTTACAATACATACTGGGAAATGTAAAGGAAAGCTAATGGATATAGTTATACCAATAAATGTATACATAGATATGTGTGTATACCTTGAAAGGTATATGTACATACATACATATATATATATATACATATGAATGTATATGTACACATGTATGTATATATATGTGTATACCTTTCAAAAACAATTAGAATAATAATATGAACTGTGTTCAAATAAAAAGACATTGGAGGCACTATTATTGATCACATTATATGTAATACAATATATACAGATCACATACTTCATCTGCAAATAATCAGCTTCACTCATGCAGAAAATTATTAATACCGTCCTCATGTGGTAGTGGAATTATTTATCTAAAGATTTGACTGAAAATAGAAAAATGGAGTTTTACATGCATCAAAGGATTATGGTTTCCTTTTAAAAATATGATTCACTTCAACCTTTTACTCATGTTTTATATAGCTTCAAAATGCTAAAGTACTTACTTCTGACAACCTCTTCAATCCAAAAATACAAACACTTAGTTTAACATTAACCTCTAAGAGTCATTTACCCCACCTGCTTGGATTTGGACAGATGTGAATTTAATGCACTGCTTTATAAATAATTATCTATAAAGAATGGACATTGGGAAAACATGCCTTTAATCATAGCTACACAAGAAGCATAGATAGAAGGCAACTATCTTTTCTGTGCAAAAGGGAAATTTTAGCTACAAAAAGTTAAAAGGGCTCCAATGGTAGAGACTTTGTTTTTTTGGTTGGCTGTGGGACCTGAACTCAGCCTGGGGACTGTCGCTCAGCTCTTCAGCCCAAGGCTAGTGCTTTACCACTTGAAGCACAGTGCCACTTCTGCCTTTTTCTGTTTATATGGTGCTCAGGTATCTTTTCTTTAACAAGTATAAGTATAAAGCTTTCAGCCCAATTCTCAGAAGAAGGAGGAAGAGGAGGAGGAGGAGAAAGAAGAGGAAGGGGAGGAGAAGGAGGAGGAGGAGGCGGAAGAAGAGGAGGAGAAATTTTTACAAACTCTAGACTTTTCCTGTGAGAATACTTATGTACGTTTCCTAAAAGTTTTATAAAATTTAAATTTTCATCACTTCTTTCTTCTCTCTCTCTTTTAGATGAGTTGCCTGTATATGAAGAGTTCACATCACACGCAACTTCATAAAAACACTCAAGTGTCCAAATACCACTCTCTCTCTCTCTCTCTCTCTCTCTCTCTCTCTCTCTCTCTCTCTCTCTCTCTCTCTCTCTCTCTCTCATTCTCTCTCTCTCTCCACTCTCTCTCTCTCTTTCTCTCTCTCTCTTTCTCCCCTACAATTGGGCATCCAGAGGTTATGTCTTGAGTGTTTTCTTGCTGGGCCTGCTGCTAAATCCTTGTGTCCATGGGTCCCTGACTGACAGGGAGGGGATCCTCTCTAGCCCTTTTTGCCAGGTAAAGAAGTGGGTTGCACTTCTGGTATGTGCCACCAAGCACCCTGGGAAGAAGTTGGTCCAGGTTTTGAGGCCTGGGGGTTCATGCAAATGGTCCTTGTATCTAGAGGTGCATGGAGGTAGGAACAGAGTAGGTTCAATTCCAGCTATGTGAGACTCTAGTTGCCCTGAAGGGAAAATGAAAGGAGAGAGAGAGAGAGAGAGAAAGAGAGAGAGAGAGAGAGAGAGAGAGAGAGAGAGAGAGAGAGAGAGAGAGAAGACAGACAGACAGACAGACAGACAGACAGACAGACAGACAGACAGACAGACAGACAGAGAATAAGTATATATTATCACATCTTAAAGTTGTGAACTGATGCAAATAGCTTTTTTCCTGCAATCATAGGTACTCAAGAGGCTGAAACCTGGAGGATCATGGTTTAAAGCTAGCCTGGGGAGAGAAGTCTGCTAGACTCAATCTCCAATTAACCAGAAAAATGTTGGGTTTAGCTCAAGCCATAGAGCACCAACTGTAAATAGGGAAGCAGAACAAGAGTAAAGGCCTTGAGTCCAAGCCATGATAATAAGCACCTACTCACAAAAATTAATTCTCAAAATTGTGTTCACATTACAGGTATCATGGAAGCTTGATTTTTAATTTCAGTGTTAATGCCTCTGTTGCACTTTTACAGGTTCTGATCAATAGGTTTCCAGCAATATTCAACAACTCAGATTATTTATACTCTCAGATACTTCTAATACACAGACATGGAGACACTGTCTAGTTTTTATAAATGTCATGATCATAAGTATCTTGAGAATTATAAACTATTTATTAAAGTATTAGTATGAACACTAATCACACAACATAGCTATACTCAAATCAGACCATAAAAACCACTTCAAAGGGGCATTAAAATGTGAAAATGAAACCCTTCTAAACACTGAGGGTATTAAAAGTACCACCAAATCCCTTCTGACATAAAATTTGTCATTAAGCTTGAATGCCTACTCCTTATTTGAAGCATGTTCCTGTGTTTTTGCCACAGTCGTTTAGTCAGTTTTGTTCCTTGCACTTTAAGCATAGAGCATTGGTTGTTAAAGTTCAGAAAATCAAGTTACTCCTAGAAAAGAAAAAACTTGTCAAAATAGCAATGACTGCAGCTTTTCTACAAATCAAACCATGGGTAAACCATTAGTAAATGTCTGTATATTATCCTTCATATGGTTTTGGGAACATTTGAATAGTTCCAGTAGTTCCAATGCCCTGGCTCCATTGCCCTAGAGATCTGGCTCAGGTGAGTGATTTTTTACAGGCCATCCAGGACTTGCTTTGGACAGCCATACTGGAGATCAGACTCACTGGGGCTGAGCAATCCTTGAAGCCATATGAATGTAGTCAATTACACTCTCCCCAGGAGAACAAAATCTGAGGAGTCCCTGTGCTTGCTCACATACCATCACCTCTCTTTCTCACATTTCCTTCCTTATGGTTAATCAAAGGTTAATCTTATTCATTTGGAACTTCTTTTAGATTGTTGAAATAACAGGGCTTTTAAGGAGACCTCTATGCTTGACTACAAATCTCATTCTTAGTGTTTTGTTATGATCTGAGATAAGTAGATATTTAGGACTTTGATTTTTCTGTTCTACTTTATTTAATTTATGTTTATTCTCAATTCTTCATAGTTTAGGTGTCAAAGACATCCTATATTACTTCTCAGAAGTGAGAAAAAATATAGCAATCATGATGACAAATTACAAAGCTCCATCCCTTTCTTCTCAACTACTCAAAGGCAATATGACTTTTTTTAAGTCTAGTATACTAATTACACAGGTCATTTTAGGGCCCTGTGTAGCAGAACTGTTTTAAGCATCTTACAGATAATAATTCATCTGATTCTAATAACCCCATAACATCGCTAATTATTTTCCTCAATTTGTGGATGAGTAAAGAGAAATTTGAGGACATTAATTTCCCAAGGTGAACTGGTGACTAGATACGAGATGATCTGTCCTTCAACATCTGTGATCTTAATTACAAAGTTGTTTTCTCCTATTAAAATTCAGACTTGGTGTCTGTGAGTGGACAGTTCCCATAGTGAGGGAAAGAGATAAAGAGATGCAAATTTAACCCTTCACCCTTTTGTTAATTTTATAATAAAATGAGTTTAGAAAATATATTTAATAATTACTTTGCTTCATTTCTGAGATGTTATCTCTGTCTTAAAGGTAATATTCATTAATATATATGTTAGCATTTAGTATTTTATCCTTGATGCTATGTTTTAACATTCATCATCATTATTATTTAACATTACTATTATTATTCTTTGATATGTGGAATATGGATAGCCATATTTTAAACATTTACTGTATTTTCTATTTTATTTAATTATTTCTATCTTTATTATATTTAAGTAGTTGTACAAAGGAGTTGCCATTCAACTATGCAGTTTACCAATGCAATGTATCTTATCAATGTCACTCCTTTCAATATTTTCATCCATTCCTCCCAACCCTCCCTTCCCTCATTTTTATTACTTTTATAAGATATGCACTGAATTCTTGACTCCAGTGTACCAACTCAGAGACAACATTAATATTTTCCCCTCATTTTCAAGTTTACATTTTTACATGGGTTTTATAATTTATGTTATACAAAATTTAGGGGTATATGCATAAATAGGTATATAAATGGTGTGTGCTACCATTTATTATTTGTATTGTCAGCTGTTTAATTCACTTATATTTTAGCTTGCAATAATGTTCAATCCAAAACATGTGGAGACTTCTGACCTATAAGCACCTGGAAGTAATCCTATGCCAGCCATTTAAGAAGCAGTTCAACTCTGTGCCATGAATTAAAAGACAATTTCCAGTTTCTAGGATGAGAAACAGGTTGCTAATGGGCTACCAGTTACTATATATAGAAAATAGCAGCCTATCAGCCTGATTTGCCCAATGTGAGCAGTGCAAAAGCAGGCCAGGCCAGCAAACATTGACATAAATGACAAGCGGATTGGGCTCAATATGGCTCTGTATTCAGGCAGAAAAATTGCTGTTTTTCTGTGAATAGCAACTTGAACATTCATCCGGCCTTACAGCTTCATAGCTTATCTCCAGAGTCTTTGCCTGCCCAGTGTTGATCGATGGACAGGGGGGTTGACTAAGAAAACTAATTGAAAGTGCAGCCATAGTTCTCACGTACTAGCTGATTTGCATCCAGAACCTTAAGCTCATAGACAGAGAGCCAAAGTATTCAGATGTTATGTGTATCTCTTTCTGTAAAGTATGATTAATTGTTTTAAGCAAATTGTGAATTTCAATTTCATCTGGTAGAACTTTCATTCTGATACTAATTATTGGTGTAAATTCACATCACACCCATTTTCTTTCCCTGTGGCCCTGAGGTATTTGAATTTGCAGCTGTTGTGACTACCCGTGAACTACACAAAGGCAGGGATTGTATCCATCACCATCACTGTTTTGTGTTTTGCACTTCTGAGAACACCTTGCACATTGTAGGCTATCATTAATATTTGATTAAAAAAAAAGAATGTGTGAATCAATGCATGGCATGGCTGCCTTGTATTCAGATCATTGGAGTGAGTGGTAAAAGGGGAACATTGTTCAATGCCTATCCTGATAATCTGTTCATATATTACTTAAGAAAATCCCCATAACTTGTTCCCACTAAGAAATTTGCAAATATGCAAACTCAGGCAGGCTAGCTGAACTGGTTACTACAGTACCAAATTAGAAATGTTTATCAATTTTTTTTTTAATCCTGGAGAAAAAGTTCTCCAAAAGACCCAAACCATTATTCTTGTGGGTACACCCAGCATATAAGATATCGCTGTAAAGACAAACAACATATAGATTCCCCGACACCTGTCATATCCTTTCTAATGATAATCTGTCTGCAAGAATCAGAGAAATGGAAAAGGAGAATTTTTAACAGCGGAGATAAACGAAGCTAAGACAAAAATCCTTTAGGAAACCTCACAGTCTTATTTATGAGTGGTTCCAGGATATAGTAGCAAAGCCACAGAGGTTATTGTCTTCATCTCTTCTTGGTAATAGACTAATCTATGAATTCTTGTCAACTAGCTCAATAGCTTTTGGACAGTCATTTGGAGACAACATCACATTTTCACCACATTCTTCATGTTCTTTTGAAATCTTTCTATTGCTTAAAAACACATAAAGACTTTTAATCTCAATGTTGTACTCGATCTAGAAATTTAATCTGCAAACCTGAGCAAGCATATGCTGTCAGGGAAGTACAAAATGATCAGCTCTTTCTAATACATGAGGTAGTAGCAAGATAATACCTGTGTAAGACAACTTCTCCCTTCTCTCAAAATAATTATGGATCTCTAGAATCTAACATCTGTGCCACCAGATGTTATTGTCAATCACGTAAGCAATGGGTTTGAGCACTGGACAAACCTGGCAGGCTTCCAAGACTCTTTGTGTGCATACCTCAACAGAAGCAGGTGGCTTCGGAGGCCAAGATTTTAAGTACCACAGCACTCTAGTACTGCTCCATGAAGGGGAAATGGTTTTCACTAACGGTGGATTAAATCTGTTCCTGTTCAAGCTACTACAGTGATGCTACTGACAGACATTTTACAGCTATGTTTTAAACGGAAGGAATAAGAATGCCAGCACTCAATGTCACTAACAAAAAGGAAAATTATTTATAAACCAAAAATGTGTTATCATTTTTCTCAACTTAGCAACATCATGCTGTCATGGTAGATGATTTTATGATTTTGTAAGTACAGGAAGAAAATATTATTCCTTAGAAAAAGATCCACAATTAGTTTTTGTTGTTGTTTTGTTGTTATTGTTTTGCTGTTGTTGTTGTTGTTGTTGGTGGTGGTGGTGGTGGTGGTGGTGGTGGTGGTGGTGTGTGTGTGTGTGTGTGTGTGTGTGTGTGTGTGTGTGTGTGTGTGTGTGTGTGTGTGTGTTGGTCCTTGGGTTGAATTCAAGGCCTAGGAGCTGTCCCTGAGTTTTATTTACTTGTTTTATTGTTCAACACTAGGAATCTACCACTTGAGCCACAGTTCCACTGGCAAATTTTTAGTGGTTAGGTGGAGATAAGTGTCTCAGGGACTTTCCAGCCCAGGCTGGCTTTGAGAGTGAGTCTCAGATCTCAGCCTCCTGAGCTACCAAAGTTAGTTTATTAGAGGGATCGGAATCGATTAGTTATATAACACAATAAATTATTAATAAATACATTAAAAATTTGATTAGAAGATGAATGAGATTTAGAATTAGGGACAAGTCTTAAAATGTGGGAGTATCTTTCCATCTTAATTTAAAAATACTCCTTAATTGCTTAATTAGTAAAATAGCAATAGTGAATCCTAATTCAATCTGTGTTGTTTTTAGAATATTAAAAGTCAACAGTCATTCCAGGTTCTCAGGCTCACCCTTACAATCCTAGCTATTAAGGAGGTTAAGATCTGAAAACATTGTTCGAAACCAGCCTAGGAAAGAAAGTCTGTGAGACTGTTACTTCCAATGAATTTCCAAAAAGTTGGAAGTGGAGCTATGGTTAAAGCAGTAGAGCACTAGCTTTTAGTCCCAAAGCTCATGGTCAGGGTCTGGGAATGTGAATATGTGGTAGAGTGCTTACCTTGTATGCATGAAGCCCTGTGTTCAATTCCTCAGTACCTGCTAAACAGAAAAAAAGCTGGAAATGATGCTGTGGCTCAAGTGGTAGAGTGTAGCATTTGCACGTCCAGAAGCAAAAACAGTTCAGAAGTAGTATATAACAATGGGTCAGTATTTAATCACTATCAAGGTATAGTCTTTAAATACCAGAAGGTAACCCTACTGTATTGTTTGTCAGAGTGTAAACTTGTTTAACCACTTTGGAAAACAGTATGGAGGTTCCTCAAAACAATCCACATAGAGCTCCCCTATGACCTAACAATCTCATTTTTGGGCATTTGCCCAAGTGATCACAAACATTACCATACTAAAGCTACCAGCACAACTGTTTATTGCAGCATTATTTACCATAGCTAAGGTATGGAACCAACCCAGATGCCCCTCAGGAGATGAATGGATCAAAAAAATGTGACATATATGTATATACATGTATATGTATGTGTGTGCATATATATATATATATATGTATGTGTGTATATATATATACATGCACTTACGTATACATACATACATATATATATATATATATATATATATATATATATATGAATTCTATGCCTCCATCAGAAAGAATGACATCACCCCCATTTGTTAGGAAATGGAAAGACTTGGAAAAAAATTATATTATGTGAAGTAAGCAAGGCCCAAATAAACATAGGTCCCGTGGTTTCCCTTATTTGCTATAACTAGTATGTGTCTCGGACAAGTAGACAAATTCAAAGACCATATATACATATGAGCAGATAAAATGAAGTTAAGCAAAATGAGGCCCAAGATAGGGACACACGTGATATTTCCTTTCTTGCTATTGTTTCTAAAGTATTTATAAGGTACCATGTGATTTATTTATTGCTTTATAAGTCCCCCACAATATAACCCTTGTTTTTACTGTATTTGATGTCGGTATAATTTTGGGAGGGGAAGGAAAAAAACAAAATGTTTAAATAGGAATACAGGTTGACCCACTGTAACAATGAGAAGTACAAGACACTGTGTTGAGCAATTAACTTTATAATTTAGACTGGGGTAGTGTAGTTGTGGAGAGGGGAGGGAAGGGATGGTCGAGGAAAAACTAAGGAGGAGGCAACAATGCTTGATAAGAAATGTACTCAGTACCTTGCTCATGTAACTGTAACCCCTCTGTATCTTCAGAATAAAAAACTCATAAAAATGAGTTTATTATACTAAATAAGAAAACAGTGGATTTGGAATTTTTAAAAAGTTCTACATACTGATATCTGTAAGACAATATTAACTTATCCTGTCTTGATGTTGTATTTACTAAATGGGAATAATGCTACCAATGTTGGCACATTTACCAAAGATTAAAAGTTAAGAAAGATGAAACATCCTTCTTGATGCTTATTTCTCTGCACATGCTCAGTAACTATTAGGTGCTGCAATTACTGTTATCCATAGAAATAGCCTCTTCAAGTGCAGCTGAAATCAGGAAAGAAAGTCCTTTTGTAATAACTTGTCCCAACAATAAAATACCCATGAATTAACTTAAGAAGTGAGGGACCTCCATGATGAAAACTTTAAAAATCTGAAAAAGGAAATTAAAGCAGAAATAGGGAAGTGGAAAAAACTCCCATGCTTCTGGGTTGGGAAGATCAATATCTTCAAAATGGAGATACTGCCAAGGGCTATCCACAAATTCAATGCAATACCCATCAAAATCCCAACTTCATTCTTCAGTAGAGCATTCACCTTGAGCTGAAGAGCTGAGGGACAGTGCCCAGTCCCAGAGTTTAAGTCCCACAACCCACAAAAACGTCACTGGATAATACAAGAGAGAATTTCAAAAAGAGTGTGGATTGGTAGTTAAAATTTGATGTCATGAATTTTTGCTGGTAGCAATCTAGCAGTAGGGGCTCAACTGTTCATTTATAAATACGTAGAAGATAGAGATAGGGAAGAATAAAGGTTGGGCTCTTATCCTGTGACTAGGGTCAGGGTAGTTACACTTATTATTTTATGTAAAGGCAGTTACAATGATAAAAATAGCACAGGTATTGGAATAGAGACTAAATTGAAATGGAATTACTAAGAGAATAAAGGGTAACAGAACAGAGGTAGCAAAGAAAGAAAATGTCAAGAACGTAAGATTTGTGGCTGACACAAAAAGCGTTTCTAAGATACCAAGAAAACAGTGAAGTTCTTGCTGGCAATGAGTCAGTTATATGTAGATTTTAAGATGCATGGCAAGTTACAAAATGTTTAGTGGGCTTTTATTTGGTAAGATGGCTCTTATCCTTTGTATCTTGAATTGTTTAGACAGTAATCTGGAGTTGTCCAGTGAGGAGCCACATTTGCAATTACAGTTGACCCTTAAAGTATATGAAGGACTCCTATGGATACTGAAATCTGCAGATGCTCAGGTTTCTTACATAAATTGATACTGTAGGACATTCATTTTTTGTTTTTTTCTTATGGTGCCAGTCCTAGAGCTTAAACTTAGGGCATGGGCACTGTCTCCGAGTTTTGTTGGTTAAGGCTAGTGATTTACCACTTGTGCCCACAGCTCCACTTCCATTTTTTTTGTTTTGCTTTATTTTGTAGTTTAGTGGATTGGGCTGGGAAGGTGGCTCAGTGGAAGAGTGCTTGCCATGCATGCATGAGGCCCTGGGTTCAATTCCTCAGCACCACATATGCAGAAAAAGCTGGAAGGGACTCAGTGGCTCACGTGGTAGAGTGTTAGCCTTGAGCTAAAGATCTGAGGGACAGCGCCCAGGCCCAGAGTTCAGGCCTCACGACCAGCCAAAAAAAAAAAAAAAACAAAAAACTCACAGACTTTCCTGCTTGGGCTGGCTTCAAACTGTTCTCATATCACAGCCTCTTGAGGCTGAGCTGCTGGCTCCTGGCCTCCCATATTCTTAAGTTGTGATTTACAGATAATCTCAGTTCACACTTTCAGTAGCTAAACAACCTTTGATTTACTTTTTTATGTATAATTTTATCTGTCTTCTTCATTAATATGTGATACATATCCATCCAAATTAAAAAATAAATCTTCTAATTTATTGTTTTAATTTTTCACATATTTCTTGATGTAGGTTTAGGATAGTTCATTCAGTTCTTCTTGTAACTATTAGTCCATGAATAAGGACATTTTTAAAAAAGGTTTTTTAGTGTGAAAATAGTGTACAGAGGGGTTGCAGTTACGTGAGCAAGGTAATGAGGACATTTCTTATGCAGCATTGTTGACTCCTCCTTTAGTACTGTCTTCATGGAGGATGGTAATAGATGATTTTTGCAATCATGTAGTTTAAAAGGGCTCTGAGTTGTGGATATAGAATATCCATTTAAGTGACTAAATATTTAACTTATATCCAATAGTGTATGTTCCTTCAATTTTCTAGCTAAAGTGCTCTACAAACTAGGTATTTTTAAAAGAAATATTTTATGTTATTTCCTTGGTGACAACATAATAGGAAGACTTAAAATTTTCATATACCTTGGCCGTCCTAAATGAGGTGGATGTACTTGGGTTTGCATACAGAACTTTTGGGACAGCATTGACGTTTGAGTGTTGGATGGGATTTGATTGGGAATTGTGGCAGGTTTCATGGTATGAGATATAAAACAAAAGGTCATACTAATACTTCTATCTGCTACATTGTTATATTAGTTTATTCAAACACACACATACACACATAAAACCTGGAGATGTATTTATATAGAAGCAAATTATAATATACTCTACACTGTAGAGTATATTAGACTTCTGTGTTAGATTTATAACCTACATTATAAGTGATATTGTTCATTTATTAAGCAGATAGGCTTATACGGATTTACAAATTTGACGCTTTCGGGGTATGTTCAGTTGGTTTTATTGTTTTGGGGATCTAGGACAAGACAATATCAAGGTGGAGTGTATGTCACAGTGAAATGTTTTTGACCTAGAATGATTAAAAGATAAAAGAAGAAAGAAGATGAGAGTCTACGTTCTCATGCGTTTAATTCTGAAGAACTTAATCTCCAGAAGAACTATTCAGGTATTCTCCACAGTGTGGGAGGAAATGGAAAGTCCGTTTTCTTTTACACATTGGTCTTTGTGGGGCATTGTAAAAACAAATGGCAAAATCTTCACCAATTATAATGACTTGTCCAGGGGTGGAAGCAACTAGATATTTCTATAAATTTTCATCAGATCTCTGCAGACTAAATATATTATGGAATTCCTATTAAAATATTTTCTTGCAGACTGACTGGGTCTTCATACTACACATGTGTATATCTGTGCTAAATTATTGATATTTTACTGTACCTTTCCTGCAACCAGTTTGATATAGCTTAATACTTGTCACTCCATGTTCCTCTTTATTCTACCCGAGATTTACTTTTTCACATATATATATATACATAAAATATATAATATATATTAATATATATACATATATAATATATATTATATATGTATATGTAAGTATATGTATCTATCTATATATTCCAATGTGGATCACGAGACTTGAAACTCTGCTTTGTACTGCTGATCAGCAGTTAAACCTGGTCGGCTCCTTCTGTGACAATATCTGTGCTCATTCTCATCATTCCTTTATTTACCACACCATCAGCCTTCTAAAATCAGCTTCATTTCCTGGAGAAGGTTCCCAATCAGTCCAACCAATATCCACCAAAAAGGTTTTAATAAAGCAAGCTTTAAGAAAGGAAGATAACATGAAGTTACAACTACAGAATTTCTAGAGACCTACATTTCTGCCTTCCTTCTCTTCTCATATTTAAGAAAGTGAAAAGCTAAAGTAACTCCATTAATCCCACCATCTTGAGCTAGGCTGCCCTCAGAAAAACCCCAAGAGAGAGAAAAAGAAACAATTCTCGGTTGCCATCAACCCTGTTCACCCTTAAAAACAAAACAATTGCCCAAGTGTTCCAGGAACAGAACATAATGGTTCTGCATCCATCGAGCATTCAAATGTGGACCAATAGTTCAGAAAAAGGGCAATGCAGTTAAGGTGAACTCAAACCAATCATGTAACTGCTTGTATGGAAATTCTCTAAACTTGTTTGTACAATAATATAAAAGTTGTGTTGATTTTGTGCTCTGGGCCTCTTAGTGTCACTGGTTACAGAGTGCGCTGAGTACCAAGCTTGAGCTTGCAAATAAACGACTCTTTTGCTGTTTGCATTGGTCGTGGTCTCTGGTTGTCTTTCAGGGGTCCTGAGTCCATGGAACATTTCTAGGGGCTCGTCTGGGATCCCCCCCTCGTCCCCTGCTTAAGACCCTCAAGACACTCCACCACAGAGTCACAAAAACCTGCCCGGTAAATTAAGGCATTGCCAATTTGTGATTTATTTGTATTTTTGCTTTGTGTTCTTTTTGTATTTTTAGTTGCCTGCGTTGGGCAAGTTTGTTGGCAAAGAGGCCTGGAGGTCATGCTAAAAGACTGCAAACGGGATCTGTGGGAGACGTCCCAGACCACTCTTGGTAAATTGCTGTTTAGTGTGGACGTTTGCTTGGAGAAACTATCAGGTCAGTGGGTCATTTTGTGGAGAAACTCTCCGTTAGTAGTCTGGCACTTTTGGTTTGGTAATTTACAACATGCAGCATGTCTTTGTCTTAAGTTGTGTCTTTGTACTGAGTGTTCTGTTTGTCCTTTGGGGTTTATCTTAGCCTAAGGCCTTGGCCCAAGGTGGGTCTGAGTATGGGGAAGAATCTACCAGTCTGAGGGGATGGCTGCTAGGGACTTTCTTCCCTTGCCCCAAGATGACTGGGACTTCTCTTCTGCATTGGAAAGTACCTGAGTCAACATTTGCAGGAATCTAAAAGTAATATCCTCTGGAGGTGAGTAGACGGCATTGATGGTATTTGAGTCTTACTTATAAATGTTTATTAGATGTCACCCCATTCACTGAGACCTGATTGTTCTCTGTTCTCTGTTTGTTTGCTTTTTTTTTGAGGTAGGGAAGTTCGAAGTGATAGTGACAGGCTCATTTAGCAGACCCTTTGCTTGTTGTCTTGTCTACTTCTGTTTTAGTATTGGTACCAGTTTTAAGTCTGGATCCTATTTTTTGTGTTTATGTCTTTTTGTTATTTATCTGAATATCTCTGAGGGAATAAATGTTCAAGCCTGCAGTGGGGCTCAGTCTCAGAGAAGGCTGTGTGCTTGGTTTTGACTTTTTAGCTAGTTCTGACAAGGTAAAAATTTGTGAAGTGCTCTTGTCTAAAATTGGCTAAAAATCAGTTTAATTTCAGGTGACCCCCCTCCTCAGCCTCCCTCCAACCGAAGTGATTCAAAGACCAATTGGTGAAATGCCTTGCTAAACAAGCAAGCCCTGGGAATATGAAGCTCAACAAAGGTACTTAGTTCAAAAGAAATCTTGTCTTAAATATTTGTTTAAAAATTTTAGAAAATGTACATACAAGAGATTTTGATTTTTGTGTAGTATTAGATATGTGTGAGTATGTTTTCTATGTGTTTGTGAACATGTTCAAGATAAAAATTGTCAGCGTGCTCCAACAATTAGGTGAGTTTAAGTTCAAAATTCAAAAGGTTATGAGGTTTGTACATTACCAAAAATTTTTCAAGAATTTTCACATTGTTTTAAGCGGCTTTTTAAAGGATTTTTTAAACTTGCAAATTAGAAAATCTGGTATTATAGAATGTATAAGGAGAATGGCTATAATCAAGAACTCTAACAACAACAGATGCTGGAGGGGATGTGGACAGAAGGGAACCTTACTTCATTGTTGGTCAGAGTGTAACTTGTTCAACCACTTTTGAAAGCAGTATGGAGGTTCCTCAAAAGACTTCACATAGAGCTCCCCTATGACCCAGCAATCCCACTTTTGGGCATTTACCCAAATGCTTACAAACAAGACCACACTAAAGCTACCAGCACAACTATGTATATTGCAGCCTTATTTACTATAGCTAAGATCTGGAACCAACCCAGATGCCCCTCAGTAGATGAATGGATCAAGAAAATCTAGTATAAATACACAATGGAATTCTATAGCTCCATCAGAAAGAATGACATTTCCCCATTTGTTAGGAAATGGAAAGGCTTGGAAAAACTTATATTAAGTGAAGTAAGCCAGGCCCAAAGCAACATAGGTCCCATGGTTTCCCTTATTTCCATGGTTTCCCTTATTTGCAATATCTAGTATATGTATGAATCAAGCAGAAAAGGTCAGATAATGTAATGTTAGGAAAATGAACCCTTAGATATGTATTTAAATGGTTTTTTTTCTTTCTTGCATTTGTTTCTAATGCATTTATAAGATTATTTCTCTGTTGCTTTGTGTGTCCCTCCCCCACAGTATAACCCCTGATTTCACTATATTTGATTCTGTATAATTTGTGGAGGAGATGGGGGAAAACAAATCGTTTAAGGATACATATGAACCCCTTGTAACTATGAGAAGTACAAGTTGTTATGTCGAAAACGAACTTTACAACATTGGTGCGGGGGGTTGGGGGGAGATGGAGGGGTGGGGGAGGATGGCAAGGGATTTGAATGTTAAACAAAGGAGGAAGCTGCAATGCTTGATAAGAAATGTACTCATTATCTTGCCCATGTAATTGTAACCCCTCTGTACAGTATGTTCACAAAAAATAAAAATTAAAATTAATAAAAAAATTTTCACATTGTTTTAAATGGCTTTTTAAGGATTTTTTTAACTTGCAAATTAGAAAATCTGGTATTTTAGAATGTATAAGGCTGTTTACACTTTAATCAAGATATCTGGCTTAACAAAAAGGAGAAACTTAGAAGCCAACAGAAGACCTATGGGTAAACAGGCAGAAATACAGAGCAGCTGGTCATGCATGCTGAAACAGGCCCTGGAAGGAGCCCACACATGGTGAAAGAAGGCAAGATGGCACAAACATAGTTCCTCTAAACTTGAAGAGTCGTACTGCCTGTGTGCCCATTCCACAAGGGGTAGGGGGTAAAGTGGCCCATCTTTATTCTGTCCCTTTTCCCCACAGATAGACACTGGAAACATGATTGTAAAAATGAGTGATGTGATCATCTGATTAGCATAGCTAAAACTGTCCCTTGGATATGTTAAAATTAAAATTCAGAAGGTCTTAAAAAGAGGGTTAAAAAAGTTTATCCATATAATGTTATTTGTTCTCAAAGATATTCTGCAATTGGATAGGTTTGTTTTTTAAGGCATAAATGTGTTAAGTCGAGCTTCTTTGTACAGTGATAGAGATTATAGTTCTTGCATTAAGGAAAAATTGTTATTTGAGTTTAAAAGTTTTAATGTGTGTCTGTTTTCAAACAAGTAGCCAAGAGGAAATGAATGACACCTAACCTCCAGGGTTCAAGGGATTTTTCAAAATGCAACTGAAAACTAAATATAGAATATTAAAACAGAGATTAATAGAATGCTTAAAAATTAGGCATGGAGGGCTGGGAAGGTGGCTCATTGGGAGAGTAATTGCCTTGCATGCATGAGGCCCTGGGTTCCATTCCTCAGCACCACATAAGAAAAAAGAAAAAAGCTAGAAGTGGTGCTGTGGCTCAAGTGGTAGAGCGCTAGCCTTGAGCTGAAAAGCTGAGGGATAGAGCCCAGGCCCAGAGTTCAAGTCCAGAAACCAACTAAGGGAAATGCCAATGAAGCATTTTTCCAAGTGTGGAGAAGATACTCCTGGGAGGAAAACAATGGAGGAGCATCCAGATGCAGTAAGCCACTGCTTGGATGGCAGAAATAATATCAGATCCTAGAGTCATTTGTGCATAGCCCTTCAAAAATTGTTCACTTGTGGGAGGTCATGGGAAGATATTGTGTATGCATGCCTAATGTCCATGACTTATCTACGTTGTAAGGGACAGGAACTCATCAATCATCTGTGATTGTACTAAAAAGCCAAGGTTGTAAAATGTGGAGGATAGTTTAGATCCCAACCCCTGTATGTGCCAAAAGCTCTAATTAGCAGTAACTTTTGAGCTGATACCAGCTACATGAAATTCATCTGCTGAGGAAGTTTGGAAACCTGAGTGTGTTTCTACTGATATCTGTCTGAAGGCCTGCATAGGTAACTGAGGCATTGTTAGGGTCACTAGAGTTCACATTCCTAAGCCATCCAGAAAGATGCTTTTGCAAACCAGAAGGCTGAATAAGCTTCACTTCTGTAGCCAGAGAAAAGATCTGTGAATTTGTTGGAAGCTAAAATGTTGTTCTTAAAGACATCAAGCTGTGGTAAACTCTTTGTAAAATAGGCTAAGGTTATAGGTTCCTGGCTAGGTTCCTGAGTCAGCTTAAAGAAGTTACAGAAAATGAATCTTCACCTATTATCCACTTTTAAGAACAAGGGACCAGAGTCACTTTTTAAGAACTGTGGCAAAATAGGCAGAAGGAAATGGCATGGGAAATAGTAGTACAGGCCTGAGCCCTCTATATCTGCCTAGAAAATCCTAGCCTTATTAAAAGAGCTATCTAGTTTAAAAACTTGCTATCTTGGAAAATTGTCCTGGGATTGTCTAAATGGTCTTAAAAACGAGTGGGATCACATCCTGCCAAACCTATGCAAAGTATCCTTAACCAGTCTGTTAAGGTGTGACAGTCCCTTGGAGCCACTAAGAGACCTTGCTGCTGCTGCTGCACATGCAAATGGGTAAAGCTCAACGACAGACTGCCAGTCACCTGGAGGAATTCTACATCATTATACAGACCACCTTCATAATGGTAAAAATAGACAACTCCTGCCTGATTCCATCACCTGAAACTGCTTCCCAGTTGGAAGCTGCTAAAATTAAGATCTTCTGGGACATTCTTTTAATGATATCCAGTAACCCTCTCTACTCACATATTGGATATAAAGGGCATGGATATCACTGTCTTGCCTTGAGCACTTCAGGGTCACAGCCTAGTTTGACTCTGGTATGGTAATAACCTGCTTCCTCCCAGGTATGTGTTAAAGATAAAGGAGAGATATTTTTTTTATCAATGGAGGTAGGAGGAGGAATGAAACCCAGCCCTACTCTTAGCTTTAAAAACTTGCAAGCTTCACCATCTCAGTGGTGCTTTGAGGGTTTTCTGAGATAACTGGTTCCACAAGCCAAAGTAATAATGGCAGTTTTAAACTCTAGCCAAAAAGAAGCTCAGGGAATTGTAAAGAAAAGAAGGGTAGTAAAGAAAGTCTTGTGAAAGGAATTTGGTAAAAATTGATATCATCTGGATAAGAAAGGATTTAAAAAGTAAGGATTGTTTTAAAATGTTTGAAAAGAAGACAAATCTCAGCAACTTTTAGAATATATCAAGTGGTATAAGTGTGGTTTAAAATTGGAGCTTACAAGTACAGCTGATATAAAATTAAGTTAGCTGTGATATACAGAGTCATGACTGGTGGAAGAAAATGTAAGGGCCTTTGGTACTGTTAATTTTATTATTCACCTTGTATGCTCAAAAGACAGGTGTCTTTGTAAAAGAGAGGATCAGCGTAGTCCATCTATTATTCCTGAGATCCGAATACCAAACTGTAAACTTAGAAGACTGTGCCAATGAGGGGACCATTACGTATCTTTGCAAGTGTTGTCTAAAATTGATCTACATTGAATTGATTGTCATTTATATATTTCTGAAGATTCTAAATGTTTATACTTTCAGCTGACCTTTCACAAATCTCATCCCCGAAACATAAACTTTTAGTTTGTTAAGGCAATCGGATGAACATAAACATATGGCCCCAAACCTTAATTACCTTTATCTACTGTCATTAATGTAGTATACCTGATAGAATTAAGTATATACCCTGAGGCGCAAACACACACACACACACACACACACACACACACACACACACACACACACACACACACACACACTTATCACTCTAACTCAGGTTAGGTTCCTTTCATTCGGTATCAGACAATTCTCTAACAATCAAACTTTCCTGCCCAGACACAAAATACATTCATAATTCCACACATACAAAAACACCAGATCATTCAAAATACTGAGAATATTTAATAGAACCATCCAGTTCCTCAGTCGTCTACTCCCTGATTTCATTCATTCATGACAATTCATATTTTCGTATCATATTTAAAACTATTTGAGTCTCTCTGATTAGAAGACAAAAATATGCTATCATATAATAGAAAATGTAGGTAAAATTACTTGTCCCTATATAGTTTTTAATATACCTTATCAAATACTTCTGTTTATTTCTTACAGTGTGTTTCTGGCATTTTGCCCTAATGTCTAATATTAAATTGTAAAGGACATGCCATATTCCTTAATTCATTATTCCTAAAGGTTATACTAGGAGTTGAATCTGATTTGTTTGCTTATTCTAAATTATACTTACTCAACAACTTGAATTATTGTTTATGTCACTCCTAAACCATCTGAAATATTAAAAAAGCACTGGAAATTCACCTTGGCAGTGATTTATGAATGACAGTAATGGTTGTGGGGAGATAAAGGGCTTGAATTATCTAGAGTGCAGTAAAAATTCCACTGTTATTTAAAGGGTTGATCATTTAAAATAAGCTTTTAAAGTGTGATCTTCTTATTTCACGTAGGAAGTTAAAATTATGCTTTTAATCACATTCTTACCTGCAAAGCACTAGAATTATTTCCTTTGTACAGTTTATGCCCAGCTGCTACTGTAGTGAAACCCACAAAGAACTGCAGACCCGTGCTAGCTGCTCTAGATTTTGAAATTTTATTCCAGTAGGTCTAGTGATTTGAGCCCAGATTTATGGGATAGTCACATAATCCAAGACTACAAAACACCACAATATACAAAGACCACGTGCAAAATGAGGTTCAATTTGTTTCTTTCTTATTTCATTTTTTCTTATTTTAAGAGCGAGAAGCTGTTTATTTCTCATTATTATTGATGTGACTTAAATAAATCTACCGGATTTTCAAATAAAATAAAGATATAGTAAAAAGACATAGTCACAAAATAAAGCTAAACATTTGAGTGGTGTTTTTTAATTTTAGTCCTGTTCTCCGTTTCCTTCAAATAACATTGAGATGAGCCAAGCATATATGTAAGTTGACATGTATCAAGGACACAGAACTCTGGAAACTTTGAGCTTTGATTTCTATATGAAGTTCACCTAGAAAACAAAATTATCACATGTTTCATGTCTTAAGTCCTCAACTAAAAACAAGTTGTATTATTTGTAATAATAGATTTCATAATTTATGTAATTGATGCATTGCATAAGTATTTGGTTTCTTATTTCCACTGAATTAATATTACACTTATTTTTGCAGTGATTTTTTTTTACTGTGAAAATACTGTACAGAGCAGTTACAATTACAGGGGCAAGATAGTGAGTACATTTCTTATCAAGCATTGTAGCCTACTCTTTTGTTTACCCTTCCCATCCCTTCCCATCCTCCCTCCCCCACCCATTCCTGCCTCCCCCCAAGTTGTAAAGTTCATTTTTGAGATGACAACTTGTACTTCTCATTGTTCCGACAGGTCCACCTGTATCAATTACACGACTTGTATTTCCCCTTACCCTCCACAAATTATACCGACATCAAATATAGTGAAAGCAGGGGTTATACTGTGGGGGAGGGACATACAAGGCAACAAAGAAATAATCTTATAATTGCGTTAGAAACAAATGCATGAAAGAAAAAAACATTTAAATTACATATCTTAGGGTTCATTTTCCTAACATCACCTTATCTGGCCTTTTCTGCTTGACTCAAACATATATTAGTTATTGCAAATAAGGGAAATCATGGGAACTATGTTTCTATGGGCTTGGCTTACTTCACTTAATATAATTCACTTAATGTAATTTTTTCCATGTCTTTCCGTTTCCTGACAAATGAGGCAATGTCATTTTTTCTGATGGAGGCATAGAATTCCATTGTGTATATATACCACATTTTCTTGATCCATTCATCTACTGAGGGGAATCTGGCAATGGTAAATAACGCTGCAATAAACATAGTTGTGCTGGTAGCTTTAGTGTGGTCTTATTTGGAAACATTTGGGTAAATGCCCAAAAGTGGGACTGCTGGGTCATAGGGGAGCTATATGTGGAGTCTTTTGGGGAACCTCTATACTGCTTTCCAAAGTAGTTGAACAAGTTTACACTCCCACATTTCTATCTACATCCCCTCCAGCATCTGTTGTTATTAGATTTCGTGATTTTTGCCATTCTAACAGGGGTGAGGTGATATCTCAATGTTGTTTTGATTAACATTTCTTTTATGGCTAGGGAGGTTGAACATTTCTTCATGTGTCTATTGACCATCCTTCTTTCTTCTTCAGAGAAGTTTCCTTTTAAGTCATTAGCCCACTTATTTATTGGGGAGTTATTTCTTTGTAGATTTGTTGTTGGGGGATTTAATTTTTTGAGTTTCAAGTATAATTTAGATATGAGACCCTTGTCCGTTGTATGTCTAGTGAAGATCTGCCAATCCGTGGGCTTTCTATTGACCTTGCTAGCTATTTCCTTTGCCATGCAGAAGCTCTGCAACTTCGTGCATTCCCATTTGTCCAAATTTCTTTGATGTGTTCTGTTTCCGGGTCTCTATTCAGAAAATTTTGCCCTACGCCAAGGAGATGTAGGGTTTCTCCTATTCCATCCTGTTATGTTTTCAGAGTGTCTGTTTGATCTGAGGTCTTTGATCCATTTGTAGTTGATTCTGGTGCAGGGTGATATATAAGGATCTAGCTTTAGTTTTCTACAAGTAGTTTACCAATTTTGCCAGCACCATTTACTGAAGAGGATGTCTTTCTTCCATTCTATTTTTTAGCTCTCTTATCAAAGATTAGATGGCTATAGGTCTGTAAGTTCATCTCTGGGTTTTCAATTCTATTCCATTGGTCCTGAGGTCTGTTCTTGTGCCAGTACCAAGCTGTTTTGATTATTATGGCTTTATAGTAGACTTTGAAATTTGGTGTTGATATTCCTCCAGCAGTGTTCTTTTCGTTGAGGAGGGTTTTTGCTATTAGGGGTCTTTTATTGTTCCATATGAATTTTTGGATTGCCTCTTCTATTTCCATGAAGAATGAGTTTGGAATTTTGATAGGTATCGCATTAAATTTCTAGATATCGTTAGGAAATATTGCAATTTTCACGATGTTTATCTTTCCCATCCATGAGCATGGGGGTTTTTCCCATTTTCTAAGTTCTGTTTTGATTTCCTTTTTCAAGTTTTTAAAGATTTCATCATAGAGGTCCTTCAATTCTTTGGTTAAGTTAATTCCTAGGTATTTTATTTTTTGTAGGGCTATTACAAATGGAGTTGCTTTCCTAATTTCAGCCCCACTTTTCTCATTGTCGGCATACAGAAAAGCCATTGCTTTTTGAGGGTTAATTTTGTACCCTGCTACTTTGCCAAAATTTTGAATCAGCTTGAGTAATTTGTGAGTGGGGTCTAGGGGATTCTTTAATTACTAGATCATGTCATCTGCAAAGAGGGAGAGTTTTATTTCTTCTTTCCCTATTTGGATCCCCTTTATGTCTGCATCTTGTCTTATTGCTGTAGCTAGGCATTCTAATACTAGATTGAAGAGAAGTGGAGAGAGTGGACATCCTTGTCTTCTTCCTGAGTTAAAAGGAAATGGCCTTAGTTTTTCTCCATTAAGTATAATGCTGGCAGTTGGTTTGTCATATACAGCCTTTATTGTATTGAGGAATGTTCCATGGATTCCTAATTTTTCCAAAACCTTCATCATGAAGAGGTGTTGGATCTTGTCGAATGATTTTTATTCATCTATTGAGATAACCATGTGTTTCTTATCCTTGCTCCTGTTGATGTGATGAATAATGTTAATTGATTTCCATATATTGAACCAGTTTTGCATCCCTGAAATGAATCCTGTGTGATCATGGTGTATGATTTTTTGGATGAATTGTTGAAGTCGATTGGCCAAATTTTTGTTGAGAAATCCCATCAATGTTCATCAAAGAAATGGGTCTACAGTTCTCTTTCTTTGATGAGTCTCTGCCTACTTTTGGGATGAGGGTTATGATGGCTTCATAGAATGTGTTCGCTAGTGAACTTTCTCTTTCAATTTCATTGAAGATTTGGAAGAGTATTGGTGTGAGCTTTCCTTTGACGGCCTTGTAGAATTCCGCTGTAAAACCATCTGGTCCTGGACTTTTCTTAGCTGGGAGGTCTCTTATTGCTGTTTCTATTTCAATGCTTGATATGGGCCTGTTAAGATGGTTTAACTCATCTTGGTTTAGTTTTGGCATGTCAATATTTGCTAGGACAAGGTCCACTTCTGCGAAGTTCTAAAACTTATTAGATTAAAGTTTTGAGAAGTATTCCCTTAAAATATTCTGAATCTTGGTTTTTTTCCGTAGTGGTGTATCCATTCTCCTCTTTGAGTTTATTTATTTGGGTGTGTTCTTTTCTTTTTCTGATAAGATTTGCTAAGGGGCTGTCAATTTTGTTAATTTTTTTCAAAGAACCAACTCTGTTTTCTTATTCTTTCTATGGATTTATGGATTGTAATTCATTTAAGTGTGATTTAATTTTAATTATTTCTTTCTGTCTACTGGATTGGGGTTCATCTTGCTGCTCTTTCTCAAGGAGGTTCAGATGTCTCATTAAATAGTTGATTTCAGATCTCTCCAATTTGTTGATGTAGGAACTCAGAGCTATAAACTTGCCTCTGAGTACTGCATTTCCTGTATCCCAGAGGAGCTGGTAGTTTGTGTGTTTATTATTGTTGAACATCATGAACATTTGAATTTCCTTTCTAATCTCTTCCTTGACCCACTCGTGATTCAGCAGTATGTTGTTCAGCATCCATGTATTACCGTACTTTCTTTGGTGGCTTTTGGTGTTGAGTTCTAATTTTCTTCCCTTGTGGTCTGAGAGAATGCAAGGTATAATTCAATATTTCTTAATTTGGACAAGTTTGCTTTGTGGCCTAAAACGTGGTCTAATTTAGGAAATGTTCCATGCGCTACTGAGAAAAACGTGTATTCTGATGCTGCTGGGTGAAATATTCGGTAGATATCTGTTAAATCTTGTTTATCTATGCAGTTGTTTAGACCTGCGGTTTCTCTGTTGAGTTTTTGCCGAGTTGATCTATCTAGTGGGGAAAATAGTGTGTTAAAATCCCCAACAATTAATGTCTTTGGATCTATGTGGGATTTGAGGGAAAGTAGTGTTTCTTTGATAAATTTGGGTGCTCCATTGTTTGCCGAATAGATATTTAGAATTGCAATATCCTCCTGAAGGACAAATCTCTTAAGTAGTATGTAGCGACCGTCTTTATCTCTTCTCACAAATTTTAATTTGAAGTCTATTTTATCTGACATTAAGATTGCAACTCCCGCCTGTTTATGGGGGCCATTTGCTTGGTAGATTTTGTTCCAGCCTTTATCATTGAAAATGTGTTTGTTTTTATGGGCAAGATGTGACTCCTGAAGGCAGCAGATAGAAGGATCTTGTTTTTTTCTTGTTTTTTAATCCAACTAGACAGTCTATGTCGCTTAATTGGAGAGTTAAGTCTTTAATGTTAAGTGATAGGACTGAGAGGTATTTGGGAGTTCCTGCCATGTTATCCACCTTCTTAGCGGCTGTGAAAACTGGGTTCTTCCTAAGGTTCTTGGATTCTCAGTTTGGGTGCAGTTTCTTGGCCTTTATTGTGTTCTTGTTGGTTTTCTATGTGTAGGACGTCTTTAAATATCTTTTGTAGGGCTGGTTTGGTGAAGATGTATTGTTTCAAACTTTCTTTGCTATGGAAGGTTTTTATTTGGCCTTCAGTTATGAAGGAGAGTTTAGCTGGGTACAGTATTCTTGGTTGATAGATGTTTGTTTTTAAGGCATGGCATACATCATTCCAGGCTCTTCTTGCTTTGATTGTCTCTGCTGAGAAATCTGAGGTGATTCTAATTGGTTTCCCTTTATAGGTGATTAATCTTTTCTCACTGAAAGCTTTAAGGATCTTTTCCTTGGTCTGGGTTGATCCTGTGTGGATTATAATGTGACGGTGGGATGTCCTATTCTGGTCTGGTCTATTTGGGGTTCTAAAAGCTTCTTGTATCTGAATAGGCCTATCTTTTTGTATGTTTGGGAAGTTCTCTGCTAGGATCTTGTTAAACAAATTTCCTAGACCATTAACTTCTGTTTCTAGGTCCTCCTCTACATCCATTATCCTTAGATTAGGCTTTCTGATGGTATCTTCCAAGTGTTGCATAGATCTATCATATTTCTTGGATTTGTCTTGGATGGTTGTATGTTCTTTCTCTATACTGTCTATGCTGTCTTCAATCCCCGAGTTTCATTCTTCTGCATGTTCTAACCTGCTGTTGAGACTTTCTCCTTTGTTTTTTATTTCTTTTCTTTCTAGTTGGTCAGCTTTGATGGCTTAAAATTCTTTTCTGAAGCTTTGTTTTAGATTTGTATGAACTTCTTTACTTCCTTCATTTGGTGTTCAGTGTTTATTCCCAAATCACTTAGTTGATTGGTTAGGGTTTCCTTAGACTCCCATTCCTTCTGCTGGTTTCCATTCAGCCTTCCCTTTGTGGTCTCCCTGACTTCCTTCAGCTCCTTGTTAATGGATTCCATGAATGCCTTTAGCGATCTTTGTGTATTCTCATCCTGCTCTCTCAATTCCTGTATTACTCTTTGACTAGCTTCTGCCTGTTCGTGCGATTCCTGTAGTTCTCTTTGAGTGTTCTGAGCCTGCTCACGCCATTCCTGCCTTTCTCTTTGCGTATTCTCAAGCTGCTCATGCAAATCCTGTATCAGTTTTTGAGTAGCTTCCTCACGCTTATGATATTCCTGCATAAAATTTTGGATTGCCTCCTCTCTCTCCCTATCATGCTCATACAGAGTCCTTTGTATGTTTTCAATCTTTTCATTTATCGTGTTTGCCAGCAGTGTTTGTAGAGCTATTTGGGAACTCTCCTCTGGATTATTCATTATCTTTTCTGTGTCCCCTGATTATCATGAGTGGGAGTTGAGATACCCGGACTTGCCATTTTTCTTGTGTTTTCCCGGCTTACTCTGCCCATTTGGGATGAAAATAACACCAGTTTTGTGCTAGAACACTAACTTAATGCAAGCATCAACCAAAGTCTGTATTTGCACAGTCAGTAGTTGGCAGATACAATCTAGTTCAACAGACACCTCTATTCAACATCAAACAACTATATATTCATAGGCTACGAACCACAAAGAAGAATGGTAAACCAGTAATTATTAGGTTTAGGAAGAGTTGTGGATAAAAAGTAGGAATAGATTGATATGGGAGTGTTATCTAATCCTAATGTCAAAGCAGGAAATAGGTTGGATAGGATGAAAGTAGAACGAGATAGAAAAGAGAAGAAACAATAAGGGAACAAAAAAAGACCAGAAAAAATAGAAATGTAAAAATTAATAATTTTATACAGAATCGAAAACAAGTTATTCAGACTAGAACATGTATATAATGAGAGAAGGGGAGGGATATAAAGGAGATGTGAAAAACTTAAAAATAAAAATACTTAAAATATTATATACGTATAAAGAGGTAGTACTGCTAATAAGGAATTTAAGTCTAAGAGGTTTTGAATTGAGTAATAAATTTGTGGATTAAATGTGGACACAATGGGGGATATGGTCTAATGATCAACTACGGGTTTATCTGAGGATGTGTAGAACAACCATTAAGTCACATAAAGACCGAAAGAGAAGAACAGGTGAAAAGGATAAGAAAGAAAGAAAAAAGATCAGAAATTCAGTAGAGCTAAACAAAAAACAAAACAAAAACAAAAAAGGAAGAAAAACGCACACACTTATTCCCTAAAATAAAATTCTAAGAGGAAAAAAAATTACTAGAAAACAATTTTTTTTCCAAAAAGGTAAAAATTGAATATTAAAAAAAAATTTTTTAGAAAAACAATTTTTTTATAAAAGGTACAACAAAAAAAAGTTATTTGATTTTTTGGGGGGAGGGGTGGGAAAAATCCTGTGTCTCCTTTCTGTCAGTAACTAGCCTCTTCTTGGTGTCTCTGGTCTGCTTGTGTTCCTGTGAGTTGATTGGTTACTTAAGTCAGTTTCTTTGAACAGGCAGAAAAGTGCTCTGTGATCCTCCCAGGTTAGTTCAATGGGAAGAGATGGCTTTTTCCTCGACTTTGGAGATGCTGTGATGAGGCTATGTTCTGGGTAGAGTTGAGGCCTTTCAGCAAACAGTAGCTTTTCCCGGGGCTTGTGTGTGAGAAACTCACAGAGCCCAGCCTGGAGCCACTATCAGGGTTTCTGTTTACTGAATTTCAATTGATTGTAGAGGCTGCTAAAGGGAGGGGAAGCCTCTGGCTCTGATCACCCGGTGAAGAAAGCCAATCCTGGGGCTGGTGCCCGAGCTGGGTGACTTTTCCCTGGGTGTAGCTGAGTCTGGCAGAACAGGTTAGGCTGATTTATTCCAAGGCCTGCGTTGGAGCTAGCAGCTCTGCTGAGCTTTGTCAGTATCCAATATGGAGGTCTCCAGTACTGGGGGAGGGGGAGAGGGTTGGCCTTCCCTACTCTGCTCCCTGAGAAGGAGTAAGGACATCAGGTTTCTACTTATGCCTAGTCTTGGTTCCTGGGTTGTCTCTGGTCAGCAAACTGCAGGATGAAGATGTCTGCTCCTTGTAGGTTCTTGCTGGTGTTGAGTAGAATCCGCTAGCCTGCTGTGTCTAGCTCCTTTGTCCAGGACTCTCTGTGATTCAGGTATGGCTGCCGCTGCCACTGCCGCTGCCACCACCGCTGCCGCCATCGCGGCAGCTGCTGGCAAGTGCTCAGGGCTGTCTTCTTGCCTGTATTTTCTCTCTCGGGCCTAACTCTCTGTCCTGTGAAGGCACACTTGGTGTGATTCTCTGGCTTAGGACTGTTCACTGGAATTCTAAAACTGCTTTCTATGCGGAAAGCTTGTTTAGCCTCCAGCTTCTCCTTTGCCATCTTCTCGGAACTCCCCTTATTTTACTTTTTTTGCATATGAAAGAATGACAATCTTGAGGATAAAACACACATGTTTTTCATTTTGGTTGCTAAAATGGATCTATTAGGCATTTTGAAATTTTAATTTTAAATCTGAAACTTCAAATTTCACTAGGACTTCAATAGGTTACTTAAAACTTTAATGTTAAAATAAAAAAACAATATTAATTAGAAAGCAAAATTATAAGTTATCACACCTTCATCCCTGAATTGACTATGATAAAAAACAATTATATTTATATACCATGATATACATTACTGAAACAAACTATGACTTATGGAAACAGAAGACTCCTTTTTTGTTTGTGTTTGTTGTTGTTTATATTTTGTGATGGTTCTGTCTTCTTTACCTTATGCATTTTATATTCATTGTATGACTTCAGGAAGATGGTGGGTGTGCCCAGAGCTGTAGGGAACAGGGGGAAAATTGCAGTAGTGTTCATTGAACATTGAAGAAAGTGAACTATTTAACACATGGATGGAGATAGAAGGTAAGGATTGGGAACAAGTGAGGGATTTGAAGACATTTCATAAAAGGAAATACACTCAATCCATCTAAAAATGACCTTAATAATAACAACAGAGTACATTTATTTTAAAAAGGCAAAAGAACTGTTGCTTCTTAGATTCCTAGAAGTTTGTTTTATTTACTTGTTTGAGCTGGTTGCGTCTATCTCTGAAAATAGCTACATTGACATTAATTGTGTTAATTTGTGAACTACTAGTAGATAAAAGTCAATTATGATTGTATGTTTTTTTGAGAATCTGATTCATTTATTTCCTTAATCTAATTTATATTATTTCTGTCTATCGGTTTTTGGTTGGCTTATTCCTGTTTTTCAAGGACCTCGTTGTGCATCATTAGTGCTGATTCATGATTGTTCTAATTTGTTGATGTACATACTCAAAGCTATAAATTTTCCTCTGAGTATTTTCTGTGCTCTTGTGTCCCAGAAGAGGTAGTATTTTGTGTTTGCACTTCCACTGACTTCCATAAACATTGGAACATCCCTCCATACATCTCTTCAGTGACTCACACATTATTTAGCAATGTGTTATTTAGTCTCTGTGAGTTTCAGTATTTTCTGTGATGCCTTTTGATGTCGAGATCTAATTTGGTCCCATCATGGTCTGACAAGATATAAAAATAATTTCATTTTTATGTTTGAATTTGTGATCTAAGATATGATCTATTTTGGAGAATGCTCCGTGGGCTGCTGAGAGGAAGATATATTGTGATGCTGCTAGGTGAAATATTCTGTAGATATCTGTTAGGTATATTTTGTCAATGCAGTTATTTAGCTCTGAAGTTTCTTTGCTAAATTTTTACTTGGATGGCCTGTCCAGGGGTATGAATGATGTGTTCAAGAAACCAACAATGTGTTTGGATGTATGCATATTTTTAGGTTACGTAGTATTTGATGAATTTGGGAATTATAGGATTCAGGGCATTGATATTTATAATTGTTATATCCTCCAATGTAGAGTTGTCTTTATCGATATTTGTTGTCCTCTTTGTCTTTTTTTACTTTCATACATTGGTAATTTAAATCCTATTTTATCTAATATTAGTATAGCTACTCTGGCCTGTTTATGAGGTCCAATTTTAAATTGTAAAAATGATGTACAGACGGTTTACAATTACATAATTCAGATAATGAGCACATTTCATTTTGAAGTGTCACATCTTCCCTCATGTTCTGACAGATTTTACTTTCCAACCTCCCTCCCCTACAAGTTGTATGGTTCATTTTCAATCAAGTATCTGATGAGTAGCACAGCTGCATTTGTTCACCCTTTTTCCTTTCATTTCTGTGTTCCCCCTTGCCTTTTCCAAACTTCCATATAAGACAAAAAGAGCAGACAATTAAAAAAAAACAGCAACAGAAGACAAAAGGAAAAAGCAAAATTAAAAAAAAATCTCTACGATTTCTTGAGGATCATTTTGATGAACATTATTTTATATGATAATATTCGTATCGCTATTGAGCCTTTGTGAGCCTCTCCCAAGGGCATCCTCCTTTGATATCACTGTATAAATATTTAGAATCACATTTCATTTTTCATTTGAAAGTATAATATTTTATTTTTTACCAGCCAACTGTGTTTATTTGTATAATTATAGGCCCATTCTAATACAACAAATAAGGGAAATCAACTAATCTATATTTCTTTCAGTCTGTCTGTCTACACTTAATAAAAGTTTGTTCCAAGTCTTTCCATTTCCTTACGAAGGGTATAACATCATTCTTTCTGGATCAATAGAATTGCATCAACTGAAGGGTTTCTTCATGGCAGAGGAAAAAGTTAGCAAGATATATAGATATAGATATATAGAAAGAGAACAGAATGGAAGAAAATTTTTACTAGCTAAGCGTCAGACAAGGTTTTTCGTAAACTAAACTAGAGATCAAAATTTAAACCCAACAAAAATAAACCCTCAAATAAACAAGAATCCAATTAATATATGGGATAAAGACTTAAAGAAAACTTCCCAGAAGAGAAATAAAGATGACAAATAAACACATGTCTCTCCATAAATGTAATGCAAATCAAAACAGTACTGAGATTCATCTCACCCTTGTTACAATGTCATTATGAAAAAAACGAACAATCACAGATATCGATAGCTATGAGGCCCAAAGGAAACTTTATTACACTGTTGGTGGGAATGTAATCTTCAACCACTTTGGATAACGTTATAGAAGTTGCTCACAATACTGAATAGAGAGCTCCCCAGAATCCAGCAATTCCACTTATGGGCGTTAATCCAAGAGAGCAGAAACAAGGCCACACTGAAGCTGCCTGCACAATCATGTTCATTATTGCATTATTTTCTGTAGCCAACATATGGAATCAGCCAGATGCCTCTCATTGTAAAAAGGGATAAAAAATTTTGTCTGTGTGTATGTATATGTATATATATCCAAAAATTATATATATATATATGATTTTATTGATCCCTATTTACAAGTATTTATGTATGTATGAATATATGTAGGAATATAAGTACTTACATATATACATATATAATAGAATTCTATTCATTAGAAAAAATAATATTGCACCATTCTTAAGTAACATGAAAGACAGAAATAATCATATAAGTGGAATAAACTAAACGCAGAGAAACTTAGGTTGCATTATTTTCCTCATTTGTGGTAGACAGAAGGTGCCTATAAATGTAAAAGTCAACACATTGGATGGTATGCAAGGAGGTACAAATGAATTATCTGAAGTGTCAACGTCCACCAAGAGTGAAAATACTATAATTCTCCTTAAAGTCTAAGTCAAAGACCAACAATATAAATACCAGTAAATGTGTACTGCAAGCGAGGACAGTGGGGACAATGTGAGAGAGGTAGGAAATTGAAGGGGAAAAGGATAAAATACAGGCAAAAATCCATTGCATACTTCCATGAATTGAAATATACAAAGCAAGGGGTAATGTGAAATGGAGGTGAAGAAGTTGAAGAGGTAACACAATTCCTGGTGCATTGTACACATAAACTGCTTTGTTCCATGGGAAGTAATTCCATACATAACATAATATTGAGTTACGTAAGGACCAGGGTTGATTGGTAGGGGTGGATGAGAATGTTGAAAGGGGTGACATTGACCAAAATGCACTGTATCCATAAACTGTTTCGGGTGAATGGCAACTCCTTTGTACAAACAATTAAAGATAATAAAAATATTCAAAAATTAATTATGATAATTGAATAGTGAGTTGAACCTCATTTAAATTAAATTAACCTGGAAGTTTGGAGAATAAAATTCAAACAATAAAACATTACAAATCTTCATTTTTAGAATTTTTGAAATTTAAATTAAAGTTCAAATGTTCATGCTATTCAACAAAAATGAGCACAGAAATTACCAGCTCCTCTGGGACACAGCAAAGGCAGTACTCAGAGGCAAGTTTATAGCTCTGAGCTCCTACATCAACAAATTGGAGAGATCTGAAACTAACAATTTAATGACACATCTAAACCTCCTTGAAAAAGAGCAGCAAGATAAACCCCAATCCAGTAGACGGAAAGAAATAATCAAAATTAAATCAGAATTAAATGAATTAGAATCCAAAACAACTATAGAGAATCAACAAAAGAAAGAGTTGGTTCTTTGAAAAACTTACCAAAATTGACAGACGCTTAGCAAATCTTATCAGAAAAAGAAGAGAACACACCCAAATTAATAAACTCAGAGATGAGAATGGAAACATCACCACGGAAACAACCAAGATTCAGAACATTATAAGGGAATACTTCTCAAAATTTTATGCTAATAAGTTTGAGAACTTGACAGAAATGGACCTTTACCTAGCAAATATTGACATGCCAAAACTAAACCAAGATGAGTTAAACTATCTTAGCAGGCCCATATTAAGCACTGGAATAGAAACAGCAATCAGAGACCTCCCAGCTAAGAAAAGTCCAGGACCAGATGGTTTACAGCGGAATTTTACAAGGCCTTCAAAGCAGAGCTCTCGCCAATACTCCTCCAACTCTTCAATGAAATTGAAAGAGAAAGCTCACTATGGAACACATTCTATGAAGCCATCATAACCCTCATCCCAAAACCAGGCAGGGACTCATCAAAGAAAGAGAACTGTAGAACAATTTCCTTGATGAATATTGATGCAAAACTTCTCAACAAAATTTTGGCCAATTGACTTCAACAATTCATCCAAAAAATTATACACCACGATCAAACAGGATTCATTTCAGGGATGCAAAGCTGGTTCAATATACACAAATCAATTAATATAATTCATCACGTCAACAGGAGCAAGAATAAGAACCACATGGTTATCTCAATAGATGCAGAAAAAGCATTCGACAAGATCCAACACCCCTTCATGATGAAGGTTTTGGAAAAATTAAGAATCCATGGAACATTCTTCAATACAATAAAGGCTGTATATGACAAACCTACAGCCAGCATTTTACTCAGTGTTGAAAAACTAAAGCCATTTCCTCTTAACTCAGGAACAAGACAAGGATGCCCACTCTCTCCACTTCTCTTCAATCTAGTATTAGAATGCCTAGCTACAGCAATAAGACAAGATGCAGACATATTGGGGATCCAAATAGGGAAAGAAGAAATAAAACTCTCCCTCTTTGCGGATGACATTATCTTGTATTTAAAGAATCCCATAGAATCCACTCCCAAATTACTCAAGCTGATTCAAAATTTTGGCAAAGTAGCAGGTTATAAAATTAACCCCCCAAAATCAATGGTTTCTCTGTATGCCAACAATGAGAAAAGTGTGGCTGAAATTAGGAAAGCAACTCCATTTGTAATAGCCCCACAAAAAATAAAATACCTAGGAATTAACTAAAGACGTGAAGGACCTCTATGATGAAAACTTTAAAATCTTGAAAAAGGAAATCAACACAGAACTAAAAAAATGGCAAAGCCTCCCATGCTCCTGGATTGGAAAGATTAACATCGTGAAAATGGCAATACTTCCCAAGGCTATCTACAAATTCAACGCGATACCTATCAAAATTCCAACCTCATTCTTGAAGGAAATAGAAGAGGCAATCCAAAAATTCATATGGAACAATAAAAACCCCGAAAAGCAAAAACGCTCCTCAACGGAAAGAACACTGCTGGAGGAATATCAATACCAAATTTCAAAAGCTACTATAAAGCCATAGTAATCAAAACAGCTTGGTATTGGCATAAGAACAGACCTCAGGACCAATGGAATAGAATTGAAAACCCAGAAATGAACCTACCTCCCTTCGATAAGGGAGATAAAACAATAGAATGGGAGAAAGACAGTGTCTTCAGTACATGGTGCTGGCAAAATTGGTTAACTACATGTAGAAAACTAAAGCTAGATCCTTATATACCACCCTGCACCGGAATCAACTCCAAATGGATCAAAGACCTTGAACTCAAAGCAAACACTCTGAAAACATTACAGGATGGAATAGGAGAAACCCTAGGTCTCCTTGGCTCAGGCCGAAATTTTTTGAATAGAGACCCGGAAACAGAACAAATCAAAGAAAGTTTGGACAAATGGGACTGCATAAAGTTGCAGAGCTTCTGCAGGGCAAATGACATAGCTAGCAAGATCAATAGAAAGCCCACCGATTGGGAGAAGATCTTTACTAGCCATACAACGGACAAGGGTCTCATATCTAAAATATACTTGGAACTCAAAAAATTAAACCCCCAACAACAAATCCTCAAAGAAACAACTGCCCAATAAATAAGTGGGCGAAAGACTTAAAAAGAAACTTATCTGAAGAAGAAAGAAGGATGGCAAATAGACACATGAAGAAATGTTCAACATCCCTAGCCATAAAAGAAATGCAAATCAAAACAACATTGAGATATGACCTCACCCCAGTTAGAACGGCAAAAATCAAGAACTCTAACAACAACAGATGCTGGAGGGGATGAGGAGAGACAGGAACCTTACTTCATTGTTGGTGGGAATGTAAACTTGTTCAACCACTTTGGAAAGCAGTATAGAGGTTCCTCAAAAGACATCACATAGAACTCCCCTATGACCCAGCAATCCCACTTTTGGGCATTTACCCAAATGTTTACAAACAAGACCACACTAAAGCTACCAGCACAACAATGTTTATTGCAGCATCATTTACCATAGCTAAAATATGGAACCAACCCAGATGCCCCTCAGTAGATGAATGGATCAAGAAAACATGGTATATATACACAATGGAATTCTATGCCTCCATCAGAAAGAATGACATTGCCCCATTTGTTAGGAAATGGAAAAACTTGGAAAAAATTATATTAAGTGAAGTAAGCCAGGCCCAAAGAAACATAGGTCCCATGGTTTCCCTTATTTGCAATATTTAGTATATGTATGAGTCAAGGGGAAAAGGTCAGATAATGTGATGTCAGGAAAATGTACCCTTAGATATGTATTTTAATGTTTTTTTTCTTTCATGCATGTGTTTCTAACGCATTTATAAGATTATTTCTTTGTTGCTTTGTATGTCCCTCCCCCACAGTATAACCCCTGCTTTCACTATATTTGGTGTCATTATATCTTGTGGAGGAGATGGGGAAAAACCAGTTGTTTAAGGATACAGATGGACCTGTTGCAACAATGAGAAGTACAAGTTTTCATGTTCAAAACGAGATTTACAACGTTGGTGCAGGGTGCGGGGGCGAGGGGGGATGGAGAAGGATTGGTTTTGAGGGGTGGGGGGAGGCTGGGAAGGGATATTAAGGGTAAACAATGGAGGAAGATGCAATGCTTGGTAAGAAATGTACGCATTATCTTGCCCATGCAATTGTAACCCCTCTGTACAGTATGTTCACAAATAAAACAAAATTAAATTTAAAAAACCTCTTTTTTGTCAACCATTGGGCTGTTATAAGAAAATACATCAAAATAAGTGGCTTAAAAACATCCGGATTATATTAGCCATATTCTAGTAGCTTGAACATTGGTTATAAAGTGGTTATTCAAAGCAATTTTTGTCTCACGGGTGTCCACTTTCTGGTTCATTATAATCTATTTGCTGGACATTCACATGGAAGAGTAGTTATATTGGGCTTCTTTTGTCAGGATATTTCAGAGTCATCTCTGAAAGGGTGATTCTAATGTCACCAGTCAAGGGAATAGAATTTCAACATGTGTATGTGGAAGGAGACATCGTCCAATACACTTTGCAACTTTTGCTTTAACTCATAGTGTAGTGTATCATTTGGATATTATTTTATAGAAGATAATAACGTAAGGACAAATCTATATCATGTAAATGTTGTGAATGATTCTTCTTACAATGGGAGTAATTATAGTGATGGCAACGTGAAATATGATTGCTTAGTGACTCTTGAATCACATCATAGGCAACCATAGGTAAACATAGTGCAGCTTTTCTAAGGCCATTCTGATATATTTGAGCAATCTCCAATCAGTTAATTGCTTTCAGAAATACAGATCTCCTTTGATTTTTCTAAGTTCCGTTTTGATTTCCTTTTTCAAGTTTTTAAAGTTTTCATCATAGAGGTCCTTCACTTCTTTGGTTAAGTTAATTCCTAGGTATTTTATTTTTTGTGGGGCTATTACAAATGGAGTTGCTTTCCTAATTTCTAGGACTCCCACAGACAGTAAAATCAGAAGATACTAATTTTTCTGATAAAGTACATAATGGTTATAATTTATATAACATAAAAATTGTAATATTAATAGCACTATAAATGATGGTGTTCACATTATATAATATATTGACATTTTTGGGTCACATCCATTTTTAAAATATTTATAATTAAAAGTAGATTGCTTGTATATAGTTATTTGATGGTGTATAGAAAATGAGAAAAATATTTCTTGAATTGCCTCTTCTATTTCCTTGAGGAATGAAGTTGGAATATTGATAGGTATCGCACTGAATTTGTAGATAGCATTGAGAAGTATTGCCATTTTCACAATGTTGATCTTTTCAATCCAGGAGTGTGGGAGTTTTTGCCACTTTCTAAGTTCTCTTTTGATTTCTTTTTTCAGGTTTTTAAAGTTTGATCATAGAAATCCTTCACTTCTTTGGTTAAGTTAATTCTTAATTATTTTATTTTTTGTGGGGCTATTACGAATGGAATTGCTTTCCTAAACTCAGCCACAGTTTTCTCATTGTTGGCATACAGAAAAGCCATTGATTTTTGAGGGTTAATTTTGTACACTGCTACTTTGCCAAAGTTTTGAATCAGCTTAATTAATTTGGGAGTGGAGTCCATGGATTCTTTAAATACAAGATAATGTCATCTGCAAAGGGAGAGTTTTACCTCTTCATTCCCTATTTGGATCACCGTTATGTTTGATTTTTGTACATATGTACTACAGATGCAAACAAATTCACCTGGTTATTTCTGATCCTTAATTTGTTGATTTCGTGACAATTGCAACCTTGCATTTACTAAAGAACTAACATATAGGAAGTTTATATTGAGCTAGAGAGCAAATTTTATAAATTAAATTGTTTTTGTCCCTTCCTTCCTTCCTTCATTTTTCTTCATTCTTTCCTCCTTTCCTTCCCTTCTTATTTTCTTCCTCCCTCATTCCCTCACCTACCTCTCTCTCTTCTTTCTTTTTTTCTTTCACTCATTCTTTCTTTCTTTTGTTCTCTCTTTCTTTCGTTCTCTTTCTCTCTTTCATTTTCTTTCTTTCTTTCGTTCATTCTCTCTTTCTTTCTTTCTTTCATTCATTCGTTCTTTCAATCTCTTTCTTCTCTCTCTCTCTTTCTTTCTTTCTTTCTGTTTTAGAAAAATACCAACTGTTGTACTCCAAGGTGTTATGAGTAATTATAAATGTTAACTAGATTAATATTAATTTTAATGACCTATGTTATATGTTAAAACTAATTGTACTAAAAACCACTTCACAAAAGTTTCAGGATATGTAACAAATATTACTTTTCATGGTATTGTTTATTTCTTAAAACTAAAATAAGAATTTGACATAATATTGTGTGCGTCTGTGTGTTGTTCCTGAGATTTGAACTCAAGGCTTAGTTTTTCTTAGTATATTTTCACTCAAGGATAGTGCCCTAACATTTGATCCATAATCCCACTTCTAGTTTCTGTATGTGTGTGTGTGTGTGTGTGTGTGTGTGTGTGTGTGTGTGTGTGTGTGTGTACGAGCGTGATTAATTGAGATGTGTCTCACAAACTTTCTTTACAAGGCTGGCTTTGAATCCCAGCTTTCTTAGTAGTGAGAATTACAAGCTTGAGACACTCATATTCAGCACAGATATAATATATCTGAGAATAAAATGAATTACTGATTATTTGAATTCTAGAGGTCAATTTAACAAATTAAAATTTACATATTTATTTAGTTATTTAATCTGAAAATACTGTGGAAAAATACTTCTCATTTTTATGAAAATATATACTCTTGAAGGTGTAAATGACAGAATCTTTGGCCAAATTGAAATCCTCTATTATTAAAAATCGACAAAGTGATCATTAATTGAATATATCATATAAGCTAAAATCAATAGGCTATGTCAAGTTGAGTGAAGCAATTTGTCATTATCTTTAAATATTATCTACTCTAGTTACATGGTATTCTATTATTTTTACCCTAAACTTTTTTTTGACATAAAAATGTAGATTCATACTTTTT
The DNA here is from genome assembly GCF_024711535.1 of Dipodomys merriami. Taxonomy (NCBI): domain Eukaryota; kingdom Metazoa; phylum Chordata; class Mammalia; order Rodentia; family Heteromyidae; genus Dipodomys; species Dipodomys merriami. Next base: position 561,669 of record NW_027206546.1, on the reverse strand, counting down.
TTAGTATTTAGAAATCTTGGATACTGGTCATGTATTTTGAGGTTTGAATTTCAAGTCATTTCAGAGAAACACTGAATTTCATGTATGTCATGTCTACAGTGATTTTTAGAAATTGAATCAATCACAATATGAGATAACTAAAGCAATATATTCCATGACTTATCCAATTATTATTATTCTTATAAACTTGAATATAATTTATTTTTGTATGGCAGGAAATTAATATTAAACCTTCTCTTTATAGAATAATTAAGAAATAAATGATCATAGCAGTATTCATTTTTCCTTCAACTAGAAAGAATAAACCTCACTATAGATGACAAAAAACTTGAATGGAAATGCCATAAATTTATGAAATTTATGAAAAATTCAAGTCATTATGAATTAGATAAAACAGCCATTTTTGAAGGTCACAAAATGACATATCTTGAAGCTTCCTTATTTGTTAAATAAACTGTATTTGCATTCCAAATGTTTCATTCTTCTCTCAGCAATTTTATAACCAAACCACTTCCATGCCAAATAGCTCCTCTGATTAATTGAAGTAAATATTAGGAAAATAAGGTATCACAATTCTAGAGAAATATCTACCCACAACACTAGAAATTAAATCTGAAATCATAAAGGATAGCAATTAATAATTAGCATTCACTATGTTCCCATAAAGAGGTGGTGAACCTTTTCTTTTTTTTTTTTTTTTCCATATTTTAAGAATTTATTGAAAACATTAATATATGGTACATTGACCTCTGATTTGTACATTGATATCTGCTATGGATTTGACCCATAAGCAGATAATTCTTTTTTTTTTTTTTTTTTTTTTTTTAATTGTATTTTATTTTATTTGAGAACATACTGTACAAAGGGGCTACAATTACATGGGCAGGATAATGGATACATTTCTTACCAAGCATTGCAGCCTCCTCCTTTGTTTACCCTTCACTTCCTTTCCCCGCCTCCCCCCTCCCCCCACCCAATTTTACCCCCCTCCCCCCACCCAATTATACCCCCCTCCCCCCCCCCACACCGGCATTGTAAAGCTGGTTTTGACATGACATTTTGTACTTCTCATTGTTGCAACAGGTCCACCTGAATCCTTAAACGACTTGTTTGTCCCCATCTACTCCACATGTTATACTGACATCAAATATAGTGAAAACGGGGGTTACACTGTGGGGGAGGGACATACAAAGCAACAAAGAAATAATCTTATAAATGCATTAGAAATACATGCATGAAAGAAACGAAAACATTAAAATACATATTTAAGGGTTCATTTTCGTAGCATCACATTATCTGACCTTTTCCGCTTGACTCATACCTATACTAGATATTGCAAATAAGGGAAACCATGGGACCTATGCTTCTTTGGGCCTGGCTTACTTCACTTAATATAATTTTTTCCAAACCTTTCCATTTCCTAACAAATGGGGAAATGTCATTCTTTCTGATGGAGGCATAGAATTCCATTGTGTATATATACCACATTTTCTTGATCCATTCATCTACTGAGGGGCATCTGGGTTGGTTCCATATCTTAGCTATGGTAAGTAATGCTGCAATAAACATAGTTGTGCTGGTAGCTTTAGTGTGGTCTTGTTTGTAAACATTTGGGTAAATGCCCAAAAGTGGGATTGCTGGATCATAGGGGAGATCTATGTGAAGTCTTTTGAGGAACCTCCATACTGCTTTCCAAAGTGGTTGAACAAGTTTACATTCCCACCAACAATGAAGTAGGGTTCCTTTCTGTCCACATCCCCTCCAGCATCTGTTGTTATTGGAGTTCTTGATTTTTGCTGTTCTAACTGGAGTGAGGTGATATCTCAATGTTGTTTTGATTTGCATTTCTTTTATGGCTAGGGATGTTGAACATTTCTTCATGTGTCTATTGGCCATCCTTCTTTCTTCTTCAGAGAAGCTTCTCTTTAAGTCTTTCGCCCACTTATTTATTGGGCAGTTGTTTCTTTGAGGATTTGTTGTTGGGTGATTTAATTTTTTGAGTTCCAAGTATATTTTAGATATGAGACCCTTGTCCGTTGTATGGCTAGTAAAGATCTTCTCCCAATCGGTGGGCTTTCTATTGATCTTGCCAGCTATGTCATTTGCCCTGCAGAAGCTCTGCAATCTTATGCAATCCCATTTGTCCAACCTTTCTTTGATTTGTTGTGCTTCCGGGTCTCTATTCAGAAAATTTCGACCTGAGCCAAGGAGACCTAGGGTTTCTCCTATTCCATCCTGTAATGTTTTCAGAGTGTCTGCTTTGAGTTCAAGGTCTTTGATCCATTTGGAGTTGATTCTGGTGCAGGGTGATATATAAGGATCTAGCTTTAGTTTTCTACATGTAGTTAACCAATTTTGCCAGCACCATTTACTGAAGAGGCTGTCTTTCTTCCATTCTATTGTTTTAGCTTCCTTATCGAAGATTAGGTGGCTATAGGTCTGTAGGTTCATTTCTGGGTTTTCAATTCTATTCCATTGGTCCTGAGGTCTGTTCTTATGCCAATACCAAGCTGTTTTGAGACCCTTAGCAAACCTTATCAGAAAAAGGAGAGAACACACCCAAATTAATAAACTCAGAGATGAGAATGGAAACATCACCACGGAAACAACCAAGATTCAGAACATTATAAGGGAATACTTCTCAAAACTTTATGCTAATAAGTTTGAGAACTTGACAGAAATGGACCTTTTCCTAGCAAATATTGACATGCCAAAACTAAACCAAGATGAGTTAAACCAGCTTAACAGGCCCATATCAAGCATCGAAATAGAAACAGCAATAAGAGACCTCCCAGCTAAGAAAAGTCCAGGACCAGATGGTTTTACAGCGGAATTTTACAAGGCCTTCAAAGCAGAGCTCACACCAATACTCCTCCAACTCTTCAATGAAATTGAAAGAGAAAGCTCACTACCGAACACATTCTATGAAGCCATCATAACCCTCATCCCAAAACCAGGCAGGGACTCATCAAAGAAAGAGAACTATAGACCCATTTCTTTGATGAACATTGATGCAAAACTTCTCAACAAAATTTTGGCCAATCGACTTCAACAATTCATCCAAAAAATCATACACCATGATCAAACAGGATTCATTTCAGGGATTCAAAGCTGGTTCAATATACGCAAATCAATTAATATTATTCATCACATCAACAGGAGCAAGAATAAGAACCACATGGTTATCTCAATAGATGCAGAAAAAGCATTTGACAAGATCCAACACCCCTTTATGATGAAGGTTCTGGAAAAATTAGGAATCCATGGAACATTCCTCAATATAATAAAGGCTGTATATGACAAACCTACAGCCAGCATTATACTCAATGGTGAAAAACTAAAGCCATTTCCTCTTAACTCAGGAACAAGACAAGGATGCCCACTCTCTCCACTTCTCTTCAATCTAGTATTAGAATGCCTAGCTACAGCAATAAGACAAGATGCAGACATAAAGGGGATCCAAATAGGGAAAGAAGAAATAAAACTCTCCCTCTTTGCAGATGACATGATCTTGTATTTAAAGAATCCCATAGACTCCACTCCCAAATTACTCAAGCTGATTCAAAACTTTGGCAAAGTAGCAGGTTATAAAATTAACCCCCAAAAATCAATGGCTTTTCTATATGCCAACAATGAGAAAAGTGTGGCTGAAATTAGGAAAGCAACTCCATTTGTAATAGCCCCACAAAAAATAAAATACCTAGGAATTAACTTAACCAAAGAAGTGAAGGACCTCTATGATGAAAACTTTAAAATCTTGAAAAAGGAAATCAACACAGAACTTAAAAAATGGCAAAACCTCCCATGCTCCTGGATTGGCAAGATTAACATCGTGAAAATGGCAATACTTCCCAAGGCTATCTACAAATTCAACGCGATACCTATCAAAATTCCACCCTCATTCTTCAAGGAAATAGAGGAGGCAATCCAAAAATTCATATGGAACAATAAAAGACCCCGAATAGCAAAAACGCTCCTCAACGGAAAGAACACTGCTGGTGGTGAACCTTTTCAAGTGAGCACAGTTGTAGAGATTAGGTCACTGAGAACTTGTGATCAAAGAGGATGTTAAGATTAAAGTCCTTTCCTCCTCTTACTTCTTTTTCTTCTCTGTCTCCTCCTTTTCCTTCTCCCTCTCCTTATCCTCCTCCTGCTCTTTCTCTCTCTCCCATTCCTATTCCTCTTCTTCTATACTTCCTGGCTTCCATGAAGAGACATATTCCATCACATGTTCCTGGCATGGGTTACTGTGCCACCACTAACCCAAAGCAATGAGGATAAGAAACATAAACTGAAATGTATAAAATCAAAGCCAAATTAATATTTCATCTTTTTAAGTTGATTTTATGAAGTATTTTGTCATATTATTAGGAGACTGACACAGCATGCTCTCATTTATAATAAGGGATAGGATTAACTGGAAAAACTCTGACCAACATTGTGCTAATAAAATGATTGATTAAATTAATATTATAGTAGGACTAATATACTTTCAAATAGCAGATAAACTTCAACAAGAGGCAAAAAAATCACCTCTGTGGTTTGCTATGAAAAGACAGCAGAATTCAATCTGTTCCTCAAGGAAATTTACCTAAAATTGGCAGTATTGTCAATTTAATAAATGATTTAAGAAGACTGAAGAACAAATTCCAACTGTGTGATATAAAATTTACTTTGTCCTCTGTAAACAACATTTTTATTCTAACTATGATCCACATAATGACTTGTATTTTATTCTAATCATATTTTTAGTTAACTTTAAGTAGTTGTATGCGAGTTGCTGTTTGACCATGTAGTTTATGAATAGTGTTTAGTGAGTTATTTTTCTTTTCTTTTTTCTCTCCTGAGGTTTGAACTCAGGGCCTCGGCGCTGTCATTTATTTCCTTTGGATGAACACTAGAACTCTAGCACATGAGGCACAGCAGCACTTTCAGATTTTTATGAGTTTTAATTGAGGATAAGAATCTCACAGATTTTCCTGCCTGGTCTTCAAACCGCTATCCTTAGCCTCGTGAGTATCTAGAGATTACAGGCATGAGCTACTAGCGCCTGTCTTAATAGAATGAATCTTCATTTTTTTGGCCAGTCCTGGAGCTTGAAATCAGTGCCTTGGCAATGTCCTTGAGCTTCGTTTGCTTATGCTAGCCCTGTATGACTTGTGTCACAATGCGAATTCTGGCTTTTTATTGTTTATGTAGTATTGAGGAATCAAACACAGGGCTTAAGAATACTGACTCAAGCTCAGTGCTGGTGGCTCACGGCTATAATCTTAGCTACTCAGGCAGCTGAGATCTGAGGATCATGTTCAAAGCCAGCTGGAGCAGGGAAAGTCCAAGAAATTCTTGTCTACAATAAACAACCAGAAAACCAGAAAAAGTGGTGCCATGGCTCAATTAGTAGTGCTCTAGCTTTGAGCTGAAGAGCTGAGGGACAGTGCCCAAGCCCAGAGTTCAAGGCCCATGACCACCACCACCAACACCACCAACAACAAAGAGAATACTGACTCAAAAAGCAATAGCATTATGAAGTCTTAAAGATAGGCTCAAATCTAACATTTTAATATTATCGTAGATACCAATGGACTTCTAATGTATTGAGCCAGGAGCCCTCAGAATGTTGACCAAATTTCTTAGTTTATTTACACAATGACTATAATTATGTATTTTCTCATCTATCTTTCTCTTATTTCACCACAGAATCTGTATTTATTCTTTATATTATACTTGAATACCAATGCTTTTGGAAGATATTTATTAATAGGTGTATATTAATTATATGAAGAAATCTTATTGAAATATTTTACACACACATATTGATCAAGGGCCTGATTAAACTGTTTCTGTCTTTCTCCATTCCCATTGCCCCTTATTTTTCAACTGTTTACTGTGAATTTTTGTGCTATCTTCACACATCATTAAAATATATTTCAGTGTTGTTCACCCACTGTCTTTGAAAATTATACAATGCTGAATATAAAAGCAAAAATCCAAATAAATGGAGACAGAATTTTTGTGGATTGGACGCAACAATTGAACAAAGATATTAGTTGTCTTCCAACCCCCTTTTTTCTGTCATTCATTGGGCTTGAAATCTGGGCCTGGGCACTGTCCCTCAGCTCTTCAGCTCAAAGTAAGTCCTCTACCCCTTGAGCAACTGTGCCACATCTGCTTTCTAGTGGTTAATTACAGATAAGAGTCTCACAATCATTCCTGTTTCAGCTGGCTTTGAACCACAATCCTCAGATCTCAGCCTCCTATGCATCTATGATTATAAGCGTAAGCCAAGAATTCCCAGCTTCACAATTTTATTTATGTTTATGACAATTTCTAAAAACACAAGACCAGCACACTTTGAATCATTGATAAAGGAAAATAAACTGGAATACATTTATCTGTCCAATATTAAAGCTGTTAGTGCAAAATTGTTATATTTATAGAGGAAAGTTTATACAGCTGAATGAGACTGTAGGGCACCAGATTAGAGCCACATGCATATTATCAAGGAATATTTAATAAGAGGGTAAAACCAAACACTTGTTGAATGACATTCTCTTTAATAAGTGATGATAGGTTAGACAATATTGGGGAGAATTAAAAAGTGAACATTGACTGAAACATAATTATTTATTCAAATATTAACTTCAAGCAAGATTTGAAGGTGGCATATAAAACAAAAAGGGATGTAAATTTAAAGCAAGGGAAGATGTCTTGACATTTTTGGAGACTGATGCATTCTTATATTTGGCATTAAAATTATAGGAAAGGAATCTTGATATGGTTCAACTCAATAAAAGTGTAAACTAATTTAGTCTTTTAAGGCTCATATACAAGTAGTGAATAGAATTTGGGAAAAGGTGGCTCATGTATCTCATTCTACCTACTTGGAAAGCTGTGATTTGAATATTGCTGTTTGAAGGCAGCCCTCAAAATAAAGTCCCTAAAAATCTTATCTTTGATTATCAGCAAAAAAGACAGAAGTGAGGCATGACTCAAATGGTAAATTGTTTACAAAATGCAACAAATTTTCATGGACTCAAGGACTATACATACATATAAAAAAGTAATAGTAGTAATACTAATAGTGATGATCATGATGATGATGTTGATGATGATGATGATGATGATGATAATGATGATGACGGGTACCCATAGTTAAGGCTAAAATATTTGCAAATGCTATACCTGAAGAATGCCTCAAATCTAGACTCTATATAAAACTCTCAAAACCTATTGTTAAAAAAGTCACTTAGAAATCAGCAAAATACATCTTGTGAAAAATAAGCACAAGGAAAGCATCATCATTCATCAAATAAATGCACATTAAAATTAAAATGACATCATAAAACATGCATGATAATTACTTCATACAATACAGTAATGAACATACTAAATTCTATCAAGAAACAGAGAAACTGTTTGCTGGTAGGAGCATCAAATGGGAAAGCCACTTCTGAAAACGTTTTGACAGGCTCCTAGAATTTGAAATATGCAAATACCCAATGTATAGCATAGGAATTGAGCTCTTCAGACTTTGGCTCATAGAAATAAAATGTAACATTCACCCAAAGGCCAAAACACAGAGGTTTTTAGCAGCATTACTTCCTCTAGTCAAAGAAATGGAAAACAATTCAGGCTTTCTTCAGGTGAATGGGAAACGAATGTTGCTATATTCTAATGACAGAACCAAAAGGTAACTCGAGTGAATACAATATAATATTAAGGCATACAACAACTGATAACAATCTACCATAGATTTGTAAGCAATCCTAAAAGATTATTTATTGCATGATCTAGAAGTCGCAGAAAAAAACTGTTGGTTGACAGGATGAAACAGATTTGGGATAGGACAAAGAGAAGTAGTGGTTTTGATTATAAACGGGAAGAAAGCTAAAGAAAGATATCTGTCAAGATGGTATATTCACATAGAGTTCATAAAATTATATTGGACTTATTATGTGCACAAAATAATTAAAATAACTGAAGTATGTATAAGGTACTAGAGAAATATTAATGTCCTACTTGTGCTGCAATATTTAAAGAAACTCTAAAAAGTATTCAAGGAATTTCTCTGTGTTCTTCTTATAACATCACAAAGATCCATAATAACCTCAATAGAATTTAATGTTATCTAGAAAACAGAAGTCAATATTGAATGTTTACATTGAAAAATAGTCTGAATCCAAGATTGAGATCAAATATAACCAGCTAATTAGAAGACAGAGATTTAGAATACTGATGTCCAGGGCCAGTTCTGACAAAAAAAATAAGAACTACAAAAACAAAGAAAGCTAGATATAGTGTAATTTCTCTGTTATGTAAAGTTTGTGGAAGCCATAGGTAAGATATTATTGCTCAAGGGAGGCTTGGCCAAAAAATAAGACCTCATCTGAAAAATAACCTAAGCCGTCCGAGCCTTAGCAACTTCAAGCACCAATAATGCCAAAGGAAACAAGCAAAGAAGAAAACAGAAAAGGAAAGGAAAGGATAGAAAAAGAAAACTTTCCTCTTTATTCTTGTAGTTTCATGTATTTCAGATATTTTGTTTACTCTTTTAGGAATCAGGCCTCTCTAATATGAAAGCACTTATGTCAAGTAATTATTTAATCATTAATATTTATTAACTTATTATTAGGCCTTCTTGGAGATTGAGCCCATGGCTTTATATATATATATATATATATATATATATATATATATATACACATATGTATTAGTCTAGTCCTACAACTGAGCTGTACTCCAGCTGTCTTGTATAGTTTTGGAAATTGTTTATGAATTCCTCAATAGATAGCTACTATATTTTCATCTTATCTTTTCTCTCCCACTTTTTCCTCTATGTATTTTAGTGTCTGTGTTGAAAACTACTCAATTTTATCTTCTAAACTAAGAAGTTTGCTTTTGAGGTTACAGGGAAGTGGTTATTTTTATGACATCGAATAAAATTATACACAAATATATGTATTTCACATGTATGATTGATTATTAGAGTTCATTACAATAAGCAACATTTTATATTGTCATATGCACATAGCTATTGAGCCATTGTGATCCTCTCCTAAGAACAACTTCCCTTGATCTCGCCATGTGAATGCTTAGAGTGCTGTTAATCATTTCCATGGGTAATTATTTGTCTTTTACTATCTCTCAGACTAAGTTGTAGATTTATGTACATATTCTAGGTATTACACATGAGGAAAGCAATGCAGCATATATTTAATTGGATCTGGCTTATGTCACTTAATTGTCGCTACCGCCTCGACCAGCAAGGAAGACGCGACACCGGACTCTTCTCTCTGCAGTTTATTCAGGACCTTTTTTTAATCTTCTGACCCCAACCCCGGGGAGAATTCCCCACAGCCTTAAGTACCCGCTGGGTAGCCAACCCTGATATGCCACGTGGGAACCACCAATAGGTTCAGGTGCGCGGAAGCAAGCCAGATTCTTTGCCTTAGCCATATCAGGAGTTGTTTACACAGAGAGCACTCGCCATCGGGAAGGCGGAGGGCGGAAGCTGGCACCATCTTCCAGGTGCGGCCTCTCGCAGCTCTCTACACTTAATATCATTATTTTTCCAGTCTTTCTATTTCCTCAGGAATGGGGTGATATTCTTTTTAATGGAAGCACAGAATTCCATCAATACAACAGAATTGAAGACCCAGAAATGAATCCACACCTATAGGCACATAATCATTAATAAGGAAGCCAGAAATACAGGATGAAAGAAATACAGCCTCTTCAAAAAATTGTGCTGGTAGAATTGGCTATACACACAAAACTGAAATTAGAGCCTTATATATGTTCCCCTGCACAGAATCGATTCCAAATGGATCAAAGAGCTCAGTGTAAGACCAGATACCTTGAAAATGTTATAGAAAGTCTTAGGGGAAACACAAGGGCTCCTTGGCACAGGTCAAAACTTCCAAAAATAACGATGCACAACCAATCAAAGTAAGTCTTGTTAAATGGGATTACATCAAACCAAATCAATCAATTGTCAGACTCAAAGGGCATTGAGAAAAAAGAGAAAAAAAATAGATTAATTAGGGAGCAAACCTACAGATGAGAGCCTCAGCCAATGTTAAACCCTTACTCCCTTTTCTAACTAGTTTATATATAGTGGGCTTTCTGATGGGGATTACAAAGGAAACAACTAATGTTAATAAAAAAGATAGCATGTGAAATGAGTTGTAGCAGGAGAAAAGCAGGGATTAAGGCAGGGGGGTGTAGTTCAAAGCCTTAGCTTGGTGCCAGCTAAGTAAGGTGTAGCTGCACAAGGGAAGGGGGGTAAAGCAGGAGTGCTTATATACAAAAGCCCTTGTCTGAAGCCTCAAAATAAGAACCCCTGTCTATGTGAACCAAACAATCTCTAACATGAGGTTTTTATTTAAATTAACAAGCATGGTTTTAGATTTTTACAGAGTGGGATTGTATAGTTACAGGCACTATCTGCTATGACAGGTAATCCAGTGTACTCTTTCACCTGTTAACCAGTAGTCAAGTTTCAATGCAAAAGATTACAATGAGATTGTACAAATGAGACTGGGATTTTTTCCTCTCATGAATCAAAACTCTGTCAAATTATTTCTGTCTTCCATATAATTACATAAGATTTCTCATGATTTTTTTTTTACTATTTTGTCTTCATTATTGATTTTCATATTACTTTTTATTTTTGTCTTGTGTGAATATGCTATTGTTAGGGCTTGAACTTAATATTTAATGGTCTCCCTTGTTTTTTTTTTGCTCATACATGATGACTCTCTATTCCTTGAGCCACATCCTCACCCTGTCATTGATGGATAATTGGAAGTTTTAGCATTTTTGTCTGTTTAGACTGACATTGAACCAAAATCTTCAGGTCTTAGCCTCCTGAGTTACTAAGATTCTACACATGAACCACTAACACCAAGCTTTGCTTTATTATTATTTTAATTATGTGGTAGAAGAAAGTGGAAGTATATCTGTTGTAAGTGTGCAATTTTCAAATACAAATTTGAATCAACTTGATATAAGGTAACTTATCAATTTTAACTGTTAAATCAATGAATATTGCACATTACCATAGAAATATAATTGAAAAGAAGGGGCATAATTGTTTTCCTAAAACAAGTAATGGAACCATGAATTTCTTTTAATTTACAATTCATGTTTTATAAAACTTTATTTAGCAGACTTCCATGAAAAATAAGTATACCACAAGAAGCAAAGTGGTTATAATTAAGAATAGATATTTTATCAAAGCCAAAAGATAAGGTTTTGCACAGTCTCAGTGAAAGGAAATATTACATACAGAGGTTAATGGATATGATATAGCTTGATCATTACACAACATATAAATGAATGGTATTACCACTCTATACTTCATAAATGTGTTAAAATAATTATGTAGCAAGGTTCCAGTGATTAATGCCTATGATCCTAGCTACTAAGGAGTTTGAGACCTGAGAATCATGGTTCAAAGCCAGACTAGGCAGGAAAGTATATGAGACTCTTATCTCCAATGAGCCACCTGAAAACTGGCAGTGGCTCAAGGGGTAGAACACTAGTTTTGAGTTGAAGAGCTAAGGGAGAGCATCCAGGACCAGATGTCAAGCCCCATGTCTGACAAAAACTAAAAATAAACACTGAAAAATAAACAAATATTTTGGCATAAATGTTAAAACATATATTCTAAAAAAAATTTAATCCTCACTAGATATACTAGCTTATATAAATGTAGAGAAGTGAAGCTGGGAAGGTGGCTTAGTGGTAGTGCAGTTGCCTTGCATGCATGATGCCTTGAGTTTGATTCCCCAGCACTACATAAGCAAAAAGAAAAAAAGTCAGAAGTGGCACTGTGGCTCAAGTGGTAGAGCACTAGCCTTGAGTTGAAGAGCTGAGGGACAGCGCCTAGGCCCAAAGTTCAGACCCCACAACTGGACCCAAAAAATAAATAAATAAATAAATATAGAGAAGTGTTTTCTGGTTTTAGTTGTCATTGAACTAGTTGTGTAAATCACACATATATGTCATAAGTATAATTAACTGATAAGTGATAGGCAGTGCTGTTTTAGGAATCTCCCTTGACCTTCTAACATTATCTCTTCTACACTAAACTTGATATGCCCTCCAATCTTGTCAGAGATTTTATTGACAGTAAAGTTACTTATCTCATTGGAGCAGAAAAGTATAAGCCATAATCATTGTTTGAAACAACTGTCACATTTTACATACATTTTACTTACTTTAAGGCCCATTTCACTTAGTTTAAGAACCCTTGGCTTTCTAACATTAACCCTTCTACCCTAAACTTGATATACCCTCCAACCTTGTCAGAGGTTTCATTGACAGTAAAGTTGTTCGTCTCATTAGAGCATAAAAGTATAAGCCGTAATCATTGTTTGGATCAACTGTCACATTTTACATGCATTTCACTTAGTTTAAGAACCATGACAGTAATATCAACATGTCTCCTGAGCTTTTCAATCTCTTAAGAGATGAAAACTTTTAATTAAACATGTATTTTTTTCTGCCTAACGTCCTATTCCTTAGGAAGATCTTTTTGTGTAACCATGTGTTCCTGATTAGAAGAAGAAACAAAAGCAAAAATGAAAATAGGCAAGAAAAATACTAAAAATATTTAAAAAAGCAATCACAGGCACTTCTGTTTTCACACATTTCAATAAAAATGTACATTAAAGTACATTTAAACAGCAATAATTAAACTTCAATTAGCAGTGAAGAAGGGAACAGAAAACTTTGTTTAAAGACAGCTTGACTTTGAACAATTCAACATAAGCATAATGGATTTACCTTGTTCATCTATGTAGTTGCCAAAATAATAGAGAACAACACCCAAAGGCAGGAAAAGACCTAACACAAAGCAGTAAACTTTTGTCTATAAAATAAGTGTGAAAGTCTGACTCTTTCAAAGTCAGGCTTGCAAAGAAGAAAAGTGTATTTGCTTTAGTGTGAACAGTAAAAAATATGAAAATTCTTTATTAATATTGTACATAATTTTACTAGGACTTCTCGTGTTGGAAAAGAGTAAAGATATAAAAAGTTCAAGACTGTTTGACTATTCCCCAAGATCATTCTTATTTATCAGCTATAGCAACAGAAGTAGCTTTGTTTACTCTTAGTATCCTGCTTGTTTACATTTAGAAGCATTATTTGTTGCTGGGTTATAAGCTACAAACCCTTCAGTATTAATAAAGAGTCACTTCCTAAAACAGGAAAGTTGCTTTGTAGACAAACATAAAATATAATAGACAGCATAGTGGAAACTATTTTCTAGCTATATCACAATTTTTAGGTATAGATTTTGTTTCCCATTGTTCCATTTTTATTATGTTGTTTTTTACCTTGTATTGACCCTAAAATATACTATACCATCCTGGGATTGCTGTATCTTTACTGGATAGAAATTGAGTTTCTGTTTCTGTTTTACCTTATTTTTTATTACGTTAGAAACTGTAAAACAAAATGACATAAATTATCTTTATACTATTAGGAGACAGATTTCATTTCCATATTCTTACCCTAGTCTTCTACATAACTTTGGTACTTAGTGATCCCCAAATGTAAAATTGAAGTTAGGGAGCTTCTTATTTTGATATTATTTAAAATTTCAAGACTTCATTAATGCAAGATCATTAGTAGTATGGGTACGGCATATTAAATAGGTAGGTTTCATTAGGTAACCCATGAAGAGAACACCGCACGCTATTCAGGCAGGAAAAGAAGTTTATTTATGGAACTGCTGCCCCTGCCTTACTTGGTGGAGAAGCATGGCTGAAAAAGGAAAGTGGGGGGAACCACCTCTGGGCCAGGACTTATCTAGGCCAAGGACAGGAACAGGTGTGGCAAGTAAGGAAAAATTGTGGCTACACTGATATGGATGTAACCTCAGGGTCTGGGACCCTCCTAAGGTCAGATGGGAGGCATGTGACTAGAGGTGGCCCAGGATATGACCTAGCAAGAGGGGACGGTGACTGCTTCCAGGTCTGCCAGTTACCTAGGTAACAGATACTGGGTGGAAAATTAGCCAAGAGGGAGGGAGGTGTCCCTGTGCATACCTTACAGTATGAACATCATACATGTGTTCAAAGTCGGTGGCAACTTTATTTTATTCTCAGAAAGTAGGACATGTGGTATCCCTGTAGTTTCATCAGGAAAAGTTGTGGTTGACTTAGTTTACTAAACAAATTTCTACAAGTTAAGTAGCTTGTAATTCGTTTTTATCATTTTACAGTTCTATAGGACAGAAATATAAAAGAAGTCTTACTAGATAAAAATCGAGCCACCAACAGAGCTGAAATACTTTTCAGATGATTCTAGTGGAAAGGCATTTGCTTCCTGTCCCGCTTTCCAGAACCTTCAGAAATTGGGTTGTTATCTTTCCCTTTATCTTCTAATGTAGCATCTTTACATCTTTCCGATGGTTCTTACTTAATCATGTCCCTTTCTAACTGCAGCTAGGACTTTAAGTACCCATCTGACTATAGTTCCCTCAGCTGATACTTATTCAAATATGCGTTCCGTGGGTAATGAGAGGTGCTTATTTTACAAACATATACATCTACATGTATATATAATGCAAATCTACATTTGAGGGATTAGATATTTGGGAATGATAGATATTTTGGGAAGATATTTGGCTGCCTATCACAATGATTTTGTAATATTCTTTCTATCACAAGCTGTTATCCTTTCATTAAATTTGAACAACATAGTTCTTCAATGAAGTATATCTAAAAAATTTTGGTCCTTGAAAGCAATAAATTCTGATTAAAACATTGTCATGTACTAGAAACCGTAAATCCCAGAGAGAAGCTTCTGAAGCAGCTCTGGCACTATCACTTCTTATATATTCTGCTTAAAATCTTCTCCTTTCAAAAGCATTTGAGTACTATTCTTTTGGAATTATGGTTAATATTTATTTGACTGCTATTTTTAAAGAATTAAACATCAATACTGGTTCTCTTTTTCTAACATTTTGCATCTAATCTATTTCTGAAAGAAACACAGCTATTTGAATTATATGAACTGCTTTTTAAAAATTATTATTGTGGAAATACCATGCAAAGGGGTTACAATTACATGGGCAAGATAGTAAGTATATTTCTTATCAAGCATTGCAGCTTCTTCCTATGTTTCCCAATACCATCCCTTCCCCTCTCTACCCCCACCCCCACACATCCCTCTCACCACTCCTCAACCCCCCCACCTCCCATCCCGCCAAAGTTGTAAAGTTCATTTTTCGACATAACGTCTTGTACATCTCATTTCTGTAATGGGTCCACCTGTAACCATATTTAAAGAGTTTGTTTTTTCCATTCCCCTCCACAAATTATATCAACATCAAATAGAGTGAAAACAGGGGTTATACCATAGGGGAGGTACATACAAGGCAACAAAGAAATCATCTTATAAATATGTTGGAAACAATCGCAAGAAAGAAAAAAAAAACATTTGCATCCTTATCTTGGGGTTCATTTCACTTTACATAAACTTGTCTGACAGTTTCTGTTTGTCTCAGACATATACTAGTTTTTACAAATAAGGGAAACCATGGGACCTATATGTTTTGGGGCCTGGCTTACTTCACTTAATATACTATTTTCCAAGTCTTTCCATTTCCTAACAAATGGGGCAATGGCATTCTTTCTAATGGAGGCATAGAATTCCATTGTGTGTGTGTGTGTGTGTGTGTGTGTGTGTGTGTGTGTGTGTGTGTGTGTGTGTGTGTGTGTGTGTGTGTGCGTATCACATTTTCATGATCCATTTATCTACTGAGGGTCATCTGGGTTGATTCCATATATTAGTTATACTAAATAATGCTACAATAAACATAGCTGGTAGCTTTAAGATGGTCTTGTTTTTGATCATTTGGGTAAATGACCAAAAGTGGGATTACTGGGTAATAGGGGAGCTTTATGTGGAGTCTTTTGAGGAACCGCCATACTACTTTCCAAAGTGGTTGAACAAGTTTACACTCCCACCAAAAATAAAGTGAGGTTCCCAAATACGAAAAATGATCCTTAACAGAAATAATAGTGCTGGAGGAATATCAATACCAAATTTCAACTCTACTACAAAGCCATAGTATTCACAACAGCTTGGTGCTGGCACAAGGACAGACCTCAAGACAAATGGAATAGAATTGAAAACCCCGAAATGAACCTAAAGACCAATAGCTGTCTAATCTTTGATAATGGAGCTAACAAAATAGAATGGAAGAACAACAACTCTTCAGTAAATGGCGATGGAAAAAATGGATAATCACATGTAGAAAGCTAAAGCTAGACTTATATATCACCCTGCACCAGATGGATCAAGGACCTCGGAGTCAAAACAGACACTCTGAAAGCATTACAGGATGGAATAAGGGGAACCCTTGGCACAGGCCGAAATTTTCTTAATAGGGACCAAGAAAGGTTGGACAAATGGGATTGAATGAAATTCCAGAGCTTCTGCATGTCAAAGAATGCAGCTAGCAAGATCATTAGAAAACCCACGGATTGGGAGAAGATCTTCACTTGCCATACAGTGGACAAGGGTCTCACATCTAAAATATACCTGGAACTCAAAAATTAAATCTCCCAAAAACAAATCCTCAAAGTAACTATTGTCCAATAAATAAGGGCTAAATACTGAAAGAGAAACTTCTCTGAAGAGGAAAGAAGGATGGCCAATATACACATGAAGAAATGCTCAACTTCCTTAGCCATAAAAGAAATTCAAATCAAAACAATATTGAGATACCACCTCACCCCAGTGAGAATGGCTATAATGAAGAACTCTAATAACAACAGATGCTGGAGGGGATGTGGACAGAATGAACCGCTTTTTGAAGTTGAATCAGTGTCGAGAGGAAAAGAAGAAAAAAGCTGTCACATTAAAAATGTACTTACAAGCTATTTATCTTAAAATCATCTATTTTTCATTTTGTTTAGATTTTGATAAAATTTAGCCTCTCAACTCATACAATGTCAATGTTAAGTGACTATTTTAAATTAATTTAAAACATTTAAAAAAATTGCTATTTCTTTGAAAAAATATTTTTTAAATTATCCAAGGCAAAATGCTTATTAGATATTTAATGTCATGTTCAGACACTATGGTGGAAGCCAGACAGGGGTAAACATCATGTTTTTATTCTTCCTCAAGCAACTCTGATTGATTTCACCTATTTCTGAAAAAAATGAAATTCTTGCTTTGAAGCCTTTTGTTTGATATCCACAATGTGCCATTCTTCCTTTATTAATAGTAGAATTGGGAGAAAAGATGAGAATTCACACTAGAAAAAGGAGAAGATGAATAGAGAAAAATCTAGATATTTTGTTCTTCCTCATCTCAATCACAAGGTCTGGATAATGATTGTGGTTATTAGTTACAGTGCTCTAGATTGATTAAACCCATCTATAGAGCAAGATAATCATACAAGTGATCACATGGAGAATGCTCATTTATAAAAAAATGTAATAGCATCAAACAGGAAAAGTTATCTCTTTAATACTTGTTTATTATTTGTTAAATTCTGGTATGCTTTAATCAACTATCATAAAGGTATACTAGGATGATAGGAAACTAATATCTTAGTATCATATTATAGTATTAGCTTAGTTCTTACTGTGTTATATGTATGTGGCTGTATTTGAGTTTTGCCTCAATTTCGCCTGCTATATTCTCCAGTATATAAGTTGAAGGAAGACTCCCTCTGGAGACATGATATTTTTTTAGCTATGGGAAAACAAGTCAGCTGTTAGACACAGAAAATCAGATAGAAATCTTCCCCTAGAAATAGTCTTTCACCACTTCTGGTTCATATTTGTAAGCTAAAGTAAGTCACATGATCCACCTTGACATTGCAGAGTAGAGGTAAATCTCACCTACAGAGAGCTGATCCAGAACATAGAGTAATATGCCAAGATATGCATCACTTGAGATAAAGATGAAAAAATAGAACTATAATACAATCAATCATACTTGCCATTACACGTCTCTGCAGGAAAGAAGCTATTACGTACCTTGATTATGAAACCATTGAGTTCTTCAAATCATGTCTTTTATTCTTGGATGTTACAGGAATTAGAGAAAATTTTCATACTCAGCATAAAATCTCAAAGAAAGCAGCAGTAATCATTTCAATACTAAATTTTGTTCTGCTAGGAATAGAAACCATTTTATAGACAATACTTTATTCTTTCTTACCTAGTATCTTTTTTCCTAGAAATGGCTTTTGTTAATATATGTGATTATCTGCCTGGGAGTTAGCTCAGTGGTAAAGTGCTTGCCTAAAGTGCTTGCCTAAACAACCTGGGTTTGATCTCCAGTACCAAAAAAGAAAGGAAAAAAAATAGAGTTAAAAAAAAACCCATACAAATATATGTGACTATCCACCAGAATAAATGTCTCCATTTATCTGCATCTGATGTAGATAGTATACTCAATTAGATATAAATAGGATCCATCAGTAGCACTTTTTTAAAATGAAAAAAAATATGGACAAGGAGCCAATATAAATTTTTTTTCACCATCACCTTCTGCATCCTCCTTCTTTCATTCTAGGAAACAGACCTAATAAATAAAACGGCTCAGATATTTGCCTCTGGACCTTGAATGTGGAAGGAGAATGTTATGGATGTTGGAGAGGACTGGAAATATCACATGCAACAGCCCTAACACTGTACTTCCTTAGTGATGTGCTAGGAATGTCAATCTCACTGGACTTAGTATTGTTTTCCACTTCTTTCTATCACCTGGCCAAAATTATAATACATAGTAATGGAAAGAAAAAGTAATGCCATCTTAAGAAACTCATTTAAGGTTCTGGGAGTGTGGCTTCCTGGTACAGGTATTGCCTCACATGCATGATATCCTGGTTTCAATTCCTCAGTACCAAATAAACAGAAAAAGAAACACCTGAAGTAGTGCTGTGGCTCAAGTGGTGGAGTGCTATCCTTGAGCAAAAAAAAAAAAAAAAAAAAAAAAAAGTTCAGGAACAGTTCCTTGGCCCCGAGTTCAAGCCCCAGGACTGGCAAAAAAGTCATTTAGTTATTAAATGCAAAATAAAGAACGCATATTTGGAATACACAATTACTTCTTCCATACGGATTCCTGGCAATACTTCTTAATTCATGTACTTTACCTATATTAGAATACTGTGTTGAAAAAAATTGTTAATAGGTCATGACAATTAATGCCAGGAATGTGCTTAGATATCTGGTTAAGATTAATCCAGTAAATTCAAAGATGCCAGGCTTTTGAGTGTTCACTGCTAATCACAATGAGAAGGGTAGTAAAAGTGAAATTTGGAAAACTTTTTGGTCAATCATGGCACCAAAAATGTAGAGGCTAATTAATGGTTTTGACAGAAGACAAGAAATAACTCCAGATGGAAGAAAAAAAAGATACTAATAACTAAGGTGTAACAGAAATAGTTCTAGGGAACCATTTTTTGTATTGAAGAATTAAGTATCAACTAGGCTTATTCCTCATTGCCTTTACTATTCTAAATCTCTTAGGCTAGCTCTTATTTAATTGTGAAAATACTGTACAGAGGGGTATAATTACATGGGCAAGATAATGAGTACATTTCTTTAAAGCATTGTAGCCTCCTCCTTTGTTTCCCCTTCCCATCACTTCCCATCCTCCCTCCGACCCGCACCCAATCCACCCCACTTCCCCCCGCCCCCCCCCCCCCCCGCACCAAAGTTGTAAAGTTCGTTTTTGACATAACGACTTGTACGTCTCATTATTGCAATGGGTCCAACTGTATCCCTATTTAAACGATATGTATTTCCCCTTCCCCTCCACAAATTATACCGACATCAAATACAGTGAAAGCACAGCTTATACTGTGCAGGAGGGACATACAAAGCAACAAAGAAATAATCTTATAAATGTGTTAGAAATAATCACATGAAAGAAAAAAAAAACATTTGAAAACATATCTTAGGGTTCATTTCCCTAACATCAACTTATCTGACCTTTTCTGCTTCATTCAGACATATACTAGATATTGCTAGGTCTTAATCGCTGTGTGATAAATTGTATATCCCTCTATGCTGTTCTTTCATACCCGATCTCCTTGGCATTCTAAACATCTCAGTCTTTCTCTATTTCTCTATGAAAAAATTCTGATACTAAGTCCACATACCCAGAGAAGAGAGGATGCTAAAGTAAGAGTCCCATAGCTCATGAATAATTATTGCTACCTCAATTTTTCTGAAATCCTACATTGTCACCATTTGATTCAAATTTCCATTCTTTGTCTAAATATTGTCATTAAGTGCACATAAGTGCAAATATGAGCTATGTGCTAGTGACTAACACCTGTAATCCTAGCTAAGCAGGCGTTTGAGACCAGAGGATTGCAGTTCAAATCCAGCCTGGTCAGGAAATTCCATGAGAACTTGATCTTCCAATAATCACCAGAAACCCGGAAGTGCTGCTGTACATAAAGTGGTAGAGTGTTCAACTGGAGCTGAAGAGCTGAGAGACAGTGCCCAGCATCAGAGTTCAACACCCATGGTCAACAAAAAAAATGCAAATATGACTTTAATTTTCCCGAAAGAAACTACGACATCAATAGTTATTTTCCCAAGCTGAAAAACATAATTCCAAAATGATTCAGTGCACCTACTTTCTCTGATTATTTAAGTTATGGCTTCTTTGTTGGACAAATTCTGTTCTTTGAAAAAATTGTCAAATATTAGCTTCACATTAAACTTCATCTAGTATTTCTGGGTTCAAAACAGAAATCTTGATACAGTTGATGTCACTTGGCTTTCTTACTATCTCAATTTAAATCCAACCCAGGCAGGAGAGTCTGGCAAATTCTTATCTGTATTTAAACACGACAAAAAACAGAAGTGGAGTTTTGGCTCAAGCAGTAGAGTACTAGTTTTGGGGGCAGTTGGACAGGGAAGACGGTATTGTTCAGGGACATGGCCTAGCCTCTGAGTTCAAGCCCCAGAACCCATAAACTAAACAAACAAATAAGCAAGCAAAAAAAAAACCCCGCACATATTTCTTTGGGACCATCCTTAAAGCATTGGTTTGAAAACAGGCTCCTTTTGCTGATCATACTCACTGGTTCCTGATTTTTCAAATACTTATTGCTATGGAAAACTCAGGACCAGACCAAAGGAATTGATAACTGACAGCTGCAGCAAGAAAATCATCTCAGGAGTGAAGTATCCATGCATAAGACACTTTAAAACCTCCATGTCTTTGTTTATTTTCAGTAGAACACTTTTAAAACAACATTATTTCCTTTTGTTCTTTGCTGGCCTACAAATGACACATTATTTCCTTTTGTAATACTCTCAATTAGAAGTTTACAGACAAGTTTTATATCAGTAAATAGCACACTCGAAAAAGTCAGGGACAGAGTTTCCTTCAAGCCTTGGATTCTTTTCTTGTACAAATTAATTTGAACTTTGTAATTTCTCTATGTTCAATTCCTCTCTTGGGATCAGTTTCCATTTGCAATAAAAGTTCCTTCCAGTTACTTCCAGTATCAATCTATGGTGCTGCCCTTGGTAAAATGAATGTTTTCTGGCTTCATTCAAATAGCACAGAGACATCTTTGGTCATGAGGTAACATGTGTTTCAGAGACAACTAAGTAAAGAGAAAATATGGAATTTAAATGGCTTATAAAAACATTATGCATGTACATATAGCCATATAAGATGATGTTAAGTGAAATGAACCTGAAGATAGGGTCTCAATTTTTCTTCCTTGTTACTAGTTTTAATGTATCTAAAATGTACTATATGATTTTTTATTTCTCTTCTATGTGGTATAAACCCTGTTTTCCCTGTATTTGATGTCAGTGCCCTGAATCTTGTATATACATTTTTCTACTGTGGGGAGGGGAAAGAAAATAACAAAATGCTGAAACAAGGCTACAGGATGACCCATTGTAACAGTGAAATGAACAAGATACTATGTAGAAAATGAACTTTACAGCTTATGGAGGGTAACAAGGAGTTGGGAAGATGAGGAGGGTATGGATGGCAGGTGAAAAACAAAAGAAGAGGTAACAATGCTCAATAGGAAATGTATTCACTACCTTACTTATGTAAATCTAACCCATTTGTACACTATTTTTAAAATAAAGAAAACATGAAAAAACATTATCCAGGAGTACATTAAGTTCAAATTTGATAAGTGCTCTGTAAGTTAACGCCAATATTAACTGGGAAGAAGGTTCTCAGAAATGGGGTATTTTGTATGTATTTTTGTGAGTGTGTGTTGTGCATTATTTCCCATAAGTTAACAGTAGACTAAACAATAGGAGTAATAGGAGTAATAGGGGGAAAAAAAGTTCTGTGTTTAAGTATAATGGTTTAATATACTGTAGAAGACTCTGAAAACAAGACAAATTTGAAACAATAAAGTAAAGAACAGTATGTAGATCTATGGGAGTAATATAGAGAAACATTATTACTAACTGGACCATGAAGGATGACTCCACTATTTTTCATCTTCTAGCACTAAATCATGGTTGCAAATCACAAAAATTTGTAAAACATAGAATGGAATAATAATTCTGGTTTCAAAACAAGTCAAATATAAGAGCATCGATATAATTGGAACGAAGGCCACATTGAGAGACCAGGGATTATAATATTTGACTTGCTTGAAACCAGAATTATTATTCCATTCTATGTTTTACAAATTTTTGTGATTAGCAACCATGGTTTAATGTCACTCTGCTCTTTAGTTCAAGGCTAGCGATCTACCATTTGAGTCACAATGCCACTTGCAGGTTTCTGGTGCATAATGGAGATAGGTGCCTCAGAAACTGTCCTACTTCTGCTGGATTTGAACTGCAATCCTCAGATCACAGCCTCGTGAGCAGCTAGGATTATAGGCATGAGCCACCAGCATCCAGCTTAAGGTCACATTTCTAACAGGGGACACTCAGGATGTGTAATCTATATGTTCATCCATCTTTTTTATTAAATTATTTAAATTTTATATATTTATTGTGAAAATACTGTACAGAGGAGTTACAATTACATGGGCAAGATAATGAGTACATTTCATACCAAGCATTGTAGCCTCCTCCTTTGTTTCCCCTTCCCATCACTTCCCATCCTCCCCCCAACAACCCCCAGGCAATTCTACCTGCCACTACCACCAAAGTTGTAAAGTTCATTTTCGATATAACAACTTGTACTTCTCATTGCTGCAATGGGTCCATCTGTATCCCTATTTTAAGGACTTGTTTTTCCCCTTCCCCTCCACAATTTATACCGACATCAAATACAGTGAAAGCACAGATTATACTGTGGGGGAGGAACATACAACGCAACAAAGAAATAATCTTATAAATGCAATAGATACAATCGCATGAAAGAAAACAAAAACCATTTGACTACATATCTTAGGGTTCATCTCCCTAACATCACCTTATCTGACCTTTTCTGCTTGACTCAGACATATACTAGATGTTGCAACTAAGGGAGACCATGGGACCTATGTTCCTTTGGGCTTAGCTTAATTCACTTAATATGATTTTTTCCAAGTCTTTCGATTTCCAAAAAAAATGGGGCAAGTCATTCTTTCTGATGGAGGCATAGAATTCCATTGTGTATATATACCACATTTTCTTGATCCATTCATCTACTGAGGGGCATCTGTGTTGGTTCCATATCTTAGCTGTGGTAAATAATTCTGCAATAAACATAGTTTTGCTGTTACCTTTAGTATGGTCTTGTTTGTGATCATTTGGGTAAATACCCAAAAGTGGAATTGTTGGGTCATAGGGGAGCTCTATGTGGAGTTTTTTGAGGAACCTCCATACTGATTTCTAAAGTGGTTGAACAAGTTTACACTCCCACCAACAATGCAGTAAGTATCCTTTCTGTCCACATCCCCTCCAGCATGTTTTGTTATTAGAGATCTTGATTTTTGCCCTTCTAATTGGGGTGAGGTGTTTTCTTAATGTTGTTTTGATTTGCATTTCTTTTATGGCTAGAGAGGTTGAGCATTTCTTCATGTGTCTATTGGCCATCCTTCTTTCCTCTTCGGAGAAGTTTCTCTTTAAGTCTTTAGCCCGCTTATTTATTGGACAATTGTTTCTTTGAGGATTTGTTGTTGGGGGATTTAATTTTTTGAGTTCCTAGTATATTTTAGATATGAGACCCTTGTCCATTGTATGGCTAGTGAAGATCTTCTCCCAATCTGTGGGCTTTCTATTGATCTTTCTAGCTATTTCCTTTGCCAGGCACAAGCTCTTCAACTTCATGCAATCCCATTTGTCCAACCTTTCTTTGATTTGTTGCGTTTCTAGGTCTCAATTAAGAAAATTTCGTCCTGTGCCAAGGAGACCTAGGGTTTCTCCTATTCCATACTTTAATATTTTCAATGTGTCTGTTTTGACTCTGAGGTCTGATCCATTTGAAGTTGATTCTAGTGCAGGGTGATATATAAGGATCTAGCTTTAGTTTTCTACAGGTTGTTAACCAATTTTGCCATCACAATTTACAGAAAAGGCTGTCTTTCTTCCATTCTATTTTTTTAGCTCCCTTATCGAAAATTAATGGCTATAGGTCTGTAGGTTCATATCTGGGTTTTCAATTCTATTCCATTGGTCCTGAGGTCTGTTCTTGTGCCAGTACCAAGCTCTTTTGATTACTATGGCTTCATAGTAGAGTTTGAAATTTCGAATTGATATTCCTCCAGCAGCGTTATTTCCATACAGGAGTGTTTTTGCTATTCGGGGTCTTTTATTGTCCCATATGAATTTTTGGATTGCCTCTTCTATTTCCTTGAAGAATGACGTTGGAATTTGGATAGGTATCACATTGAATTTTTAGATAGCCTTGGGAAGTATTGCCATTTTCATGATGTTTATCTATCCAATACAGGTGCATGGGAGTTTTTGCCATTTTCTAAGTTCGCTTTTGATTTCCTTTTTCAAGTTTTTAAAGTTTTCATCATAGAGGTCCTTCAATTCTTTGGTTAATTCCTAGGTATTTTATTTTTGTGGGGCTATTACAAATGGAGTTGCTTTCTTTATTTCAGCCACACTTTTCTCATTGTTGGGATACAGAAAAGTCATTGATTTTTTGGGGTTAATTTTATACCCTGCTACATTGCCAAAGTTTTGAATCATTTTGGGTAATTTGGAAGTGGAGTCTATGGGATTTTTTAAATACAAGATTATGTCATCTGCAAAGAGGGAGAGTTTTACTTCTTCTTTCCATATTTGGATCCCCTTTATGTTTGCATCTTGTTTTATTGCTGTAGCTAGACATTGTAATACTAGATTGAAGAGAATTGGAGAGAGTGGACATCTTTGTCTTGTTCCTGATTTCAGAGGAATTGGCTTTACTTTTTCACCCTTAAGTATAATGCTGGCTGTAGGTTTGTCATATACAGCCTTTATTTTATTGAGGAATGTTCCATGGATTCCTAATTTTTCATCATAAAGGGCTGTTGGATCTTGTCAAGTGCTTTTTCTGCGTCTATTGAGATAACCATGTGGTTCTTACCCTGGCTCCTGTTGATGTGATGCATTATATTGATTGATTTGCTATATTGAACCAGCTTTGCATCCCTGAAATGAATCCTGTTTGATCATGGTGTATGATTTTTTGGATGAATTGTTGAAGCCGATTGTCCCAAATTTGGTTGAGAAATTTTGCATCAATGTTCATCAAAAAAACTGGGTCTATAGTTCTCTTTTTTTGATGAGCCCTGCCAGGTTTTGGGATGAGAGCTATGATAGCTTAATAGAATGAGTTCGGTAGTGAACTTTCTCTTTCAATTTCATTGAAGATTTGGAGGAGTATTGGTGTGAGCTCTGTTTTGAAGGACTTGTAGAATTCTGCTGTAAAACCATCTGGTTCCGAACTTTTCTTAGCTGGGAGGTCTCTTATTGCTGTTTCTATTTCAGTGCTTGATATGGGCCTATTAAGATGATTTAACTCATTGTGGTTTAGTTTTGGCATGTCAATATTTGCTAGGAAAATGTCCATTTCTGCCAAATTCTCAACCTTATTAGGATAAAGTTTTGAGAAGTATTCCCTTATAATGTCCTGAATCTTGGTTGTTTCTGTGTTCATGTTTCCATTCTCCTCTCTGAGTTTATTTATTTGGGTGTTGTCTCTTCTTTTTCTGATAAGATTTGCTAAGGGTCTATCAATTTTGTTAATTTTTTTAAGAACCAACTCGTTGTTTTGTTGATTCTTTCTATAGTTTTTTTGTATTCTAATTCATTTAATTCTGATTTAATTTTAATTATTTCTTTCTGTCTACTTGATTGGAGTTTATCTTGCTGCTCTTTTTCAAGGAGGTTCAGATGTGTCATTAAATTTTTCGTTTCAGATCTCTCCAATTTGTTGATGTAGGAACTCAGGGCTATAAACTTGCCACTGAGTACTGCCTTTGCTGTGTCCCAGCAGAGCTGGTGATTTGTGTGCTCATTTTTGTTGAATATCATGAACATTTGACTTACCTTTTTAATCTCTTCTATGACCCACTTGTGATACAGCAGTGTGTTGTTCAGCCTCCATGTGTTAGTGTACTTTCTTTGGTGGCTTTTGGTGTTGAGTTCTAATTTTACTTCCTTGTGGTCTGAGAGAATGCAAGGTATAACTTCAATGTTTCTGAATTTGGACAAGTTTGCTTTGTGGCCTAAAATGTGGTCTATTTTAGAATATGGTCATGTGCCGCTGAGAAAAACGTGTATTTTGATGCTGCTGGGTGAAATATTCGGTAGATGTCTGTGAAATCGATTTGATCTATGCAGTTGTTTAGATCTGTGGTTTCTCTGTTGAGTTTTTGCCAAGTTGATCTATCTAGTGGGGAAAATAGTGTGTTAAAATCCCCAACAATTAATTTCTTTGAATCTATATGGGATTTGAGGGAAAGTAGTGATTCTTGGATAAATTTGGGTGCTCTGTTGTTTGGCGAATAGATATTTAGAATTGTAAAATCATCCTAAGGAGAGATCCTTTAATTAGTATGTAGTGACCTTCTTTATCTGTTCTCAGGAATTTTAATTTGAACTCTATTTTATCTGATATTTGGATTTGCAACTCCCACCTGTGTATGGGGGCCGTTTGCTTGGTAGATTTTGTTTCAGCATTTGACATTGAAAATGTGTTCGTTTTTACTGTTAAGATGTGACTCCTGAAGGCAGCAGATAGAAGGATCTTGTTTTTTTTAATCCAAATAGTCTATGTCACTTAATTGGAGAGTTAAGTCTGTTAAGGTTGAGAGATAGGACTGAGAGGTATTTGGTAGTTCCTGCCATATAATCCACCTTCTTGGGTGTTGCAGCTACTTGGTTCCTCCTATGGTTTTTGGATTCTCTGTTTGGGTGAGGTTTCTAGGCCTTTATTGGGGTCTTGTTGTTTTTCTATGTGTAGGATGTCTTTAAGAATCTTTTGTAGGGAGGGTATGGTGGAGATCTATTGTTTCAATTTTTATTTGCTGTGGAAGGTTTTTATTTGGCCTTCAGTTATGAAGGAGAGTTTAGCTGGGTACAATATTCTTGTTTGATAGTTGTTTGTTTTTAGGGCTTGGCATACCTTATTCCAGTCCCTTCTTGCTTTGATTGTCTCTGCTGAGAAATCTGAGGTGATTCTAAGTGGTTTCCCTTCATAGGTGATTAATCTCTTTTTCCTTGACAGCTTTAAGGATCTTTTCCTTGTTCTGAATTGACCCTGTGTGGATTATAATGTGACGGTGGGATGTCCTATTCAGGTCTAGTCTATTTGGGTTCTAAAAGCTTCTTGTATCTGAATAGGCCTATCTTTTTGTGTGTTTGAAAGTTCTCTGCTAGGATCCTGTTAAACAAATTTCCTACCATTAAATTCTGTTTCTAGGTGCTCCTCTACACCCATTATCCTTAGATTAGGCCTTCTGATGGTGTCTTCCAAGTGTTGGATAGATCTATCACATATCTTGGACTTGTCTTGGATGGTTGTATGTTCTTTCTCTATAATATTAGGCTGTATTTAATCCCGAGATTCGATCTTCTGCATGTTCTAACCTTCTGTCAAGACTTTCTACTTTGTTTTTTTATTTCTTTTCCTTATAATTGGTCAGCTTTGATCGCTTCAAATTCTTTGTTGAAGCTTTATTTTAGATC
Organism: Dipodomys merriami; assembly: GCF_024711535.1. Classification (NCBI taxonomy): domain Eukaryota; kingdom Metazoa; phylum Chordata; class Mammalia; order Rodentia; family Heteromyidae; genus Dipodomys; species Dipodomys merriami. The sequence continues at coordinate 533,566 of NW_027206546.1, read as the reverse complement.
TTGTATGAGCTTCTTTATTTCCTTCATTTAGTGTTAGGTGTTTATTCTCTAATCACTTAGTTGATTGGTTATTGTTTCATTGGACTCCCATTTATTCTGTTGGGTTCCATTCAGCATTCCCTTTGCGGTATCCCTGACCTCCTTCAGCTCTGTGTTAATGGATTCCATGAATGCCTTTAGTGTTCTTTGTGTATTCTCATCCTGTTCTCTCAATTCCTGTGTTACTCTTTGCTTATGTTCCTCATGTTCACGACATTCCTGTAGTTCTCTTTGAGTGTTCTCAGCCTGCTCACACCATTCCTGAATTTCTCTGTGAGTTTTCTCAAGATTCTCACGCAAATCCTGTATCAGTTTTTGAGTAGCTTCCTCATGCTCATGATATTCCTGTAGAAAACTTTGGTTTGCCTCCTCTCTCTCCATATCACACTCATACAGAGTCCTTTGTATTTTTTCAATCTTTTCATTTACCATGTTTGCCAGCAGTGTTGGTAGAGCTATTTGGGAACTCTCCTCTTGATTATTCTTATCTGTTCTGTCCCCTGATTATCATGAGTGGGAGTTGAGATACCCAGACTTCCCATTTTTCTTGTGTTTTTCTGGCTTACTCTGCCCATTTGGGATGAAAATAACACCAGTTTTGTGCTAGAACACTAACTTAATGCAAGCATAAACCAAAGTCTGAATTTGCACAATCAATAGTCTGCAGATACAATCTAGTTCAACAGATACATATATTCAGCATCAAAAAAACTATATATTAATGGGCTATGAACAACAGAGAAGAATTTGGTAAGCCAGAAATTATTAGGTTTAGGGAGAGGTGTGGGTAAAAATAGGAATAGAGAGAGAGATGTGGGACTTAACTAAATCCTAATCTCAAAGCAGGAAATAAGTTGGATAGGATGAAAGTAGAGAGAGAGAAAAAATGAAGAAAGAGAAAGGGAAAAAAAGAGACCAGAAAAAATAGAAGAGTAAGAATTAAAAATTAAACATAGCAATGCTTAAAAATTATACAGATTTGAAAACGAAATATTCCAAGAAGAATGTTGATATAATTAGAAAAGAGAACAGATATAAAGCAGATATGAAAAACTGAAATAAATACTTAAAGTATTATATAGGTATAAAGAGGTAGTACTGCTATTAAGGAATTTAAGTCTAAGAGGTTTTGAATTGAGTAATAAATTTCTGGATTAACCGTGTCCACAATTGGGGATAAGGTCTATTTATCGACTATGAGTATATCTGAGGATGCGCAGAACAGCAATTAAGTCATATAAAGAAGAACGAAAGAGAAGAAAGGGTGAAGAGAATGAGAAAGAAAGAAAAAAGATCAGAAGTTCAGTAGAGATAAACAAAAAACAAAAAAGATTTTTAAAAAAATTAAAAGAAAAGAAAAAAAAAGAAAGAAAGAAAAACCGCACACACACACACATATACCTCTAAAATAAAAATTATAAGAGAAAGAAAAAACAAGTTACTAGAAAACAATATTTTTCAAAACAGGTAAAAATTAAAAATTAAAAAAAATTGGAAATTTTTTTATAAAAGTTATAAAAAAAGAAAAAAAACTTCTTTGATTTTTTTTGGGGGGGAGGGGTGGGAAAATGTTGTATATCCCTTGTGTCCATAACCAGCCTCTTGTTGGAGTCTCTGGTCTGTTTGTGGTGTTTGATTTTCCTGTGGCTTGGTTGGTGTCTTAAGTCAGTTTGTTTGAGCAGGCAGAAAAACGCTCTGTTTTACCCGGGATTTTGTGATCCTCCTCCCAGGTTAGTTCAATGAGAGGCAGATCTGCATTGAGTATCACAAAAGAGGGAGATGGCTGTTTACTACAAATGATAGTCCTTTATTACAAAATAATACACAATCTAGTCTCCATGCATGTTTAATTTTACTTGCCTCTCCACATGTGACCACTTAATTTATTTTAATTAATTCATTTGTTGGGTGCTAATACTAAGGCTTGATCTTAGGGCCTGGCTCTGTCCCAGAATTTGTTATTTTTTGTTTTAGTTTTCTCAAGGCTAGCATTTTACTGCTTGTACCACAGTTCCATTTCTACCTTTTGCTGGTTACTTTCAAATCAGATTCAAATGGACTTTTTTTTCCCGCTTGTTGTGGTTTCAAACCACAATCCTCAGATTTCCTCTTTCTGATTACCTTGGATTAAAGACAAAAGCCTCCAGTGTGGCTTTTTTTCTCTATAGTTATCTAATGCACATACTTAGATAGTAATTTAAAACTGAGAGTATAGAAGCAAGATGTACATTGATGATATTGTCCTGTCAGAAATTCATGGTAGTAAATTTCTTAAGGCCATAAACAAAAAATACCATGATATAATATAAGAGGAATCACTATTGAACATATGAGGTATAAGAGCTTTCTAATAGGTCCATTATTTATTGTTGCCCAACATTAGAAAAAAAAGTATAGTGCAGTAGTAAATCGAAGTCCTTTGTATGACTACTTAAATTCCTTGTTTTTTTAAGACACTTGTTTTCATCTAGAAAAGTAGGCCTGTCTATTGTCTTCATGTGATTTTGATGATTTAAGGTGCTTAATGAGAAGTCAAAATGTGGGTCTTTGCTATCAATTAAATCTCACATTTTCTTCTTGGAGAATATAATGATTAAAGCACTAGTTCAGAATCAGCATGCAATAGTTCAGAATCACGCTTCCTGTGCAAGTGGATCACCAGTAAGTAATCCTCAATACCTTTTTCCATAAATTTTTTCACACATACAATCGGCCTTCCTTCTCTAGCTGCTTTTCTAGAATAGACACATTCGTTCATTTTACAGGAAAAGTTTGATTCAACTGACTTGTCAGATCTGCTACTAGAATTATCAAGAAAATAGTTTCTTGTCTCAAATTTAGTCAAAGCTATGTCTCTTTGTGTAGGCTACTAAAATGTATTTACTAATTTCAAGAAAGTACATAAATTCTATTTCCATCTCTTTTTAAAAAATAAAATTGTTTCCACTATAAATTGATCAGAGGCATGGATTTTGTGGCTAGCTAGGTCATTGTACATCTGTCTTTCTCTTCCTCTTTTTCATGGTTCTCATAGATAATATGATTGCTCTATAATTATCCTAATTTTTTTTGCTTTTATATTTTTGCTTGCATCATTTCACTTTCTGCCCTGCCATTTCCCAAAGCATTTTCATAGAAGGCATTATGTCCTATTTTCTCATTCCTAGAATAAGCTGGACATGAAGACACCACTTGCCATCATTTTCAGCCTATAACTTTGAATATGGAGGAAAATCTTTCTCTGTTCTCTATCAATTCCCTATTCTCCAGTTAGAATAATTTAGAATAGAAAACGGAAAAAGAGGAAACAAATCATGGTGAAAAAACAGATGCAGAAAATTCATTGGATTTTTCTGACCAGTTCAACCAACGTGAATTATTGGTGAAATACATGGGCACCTCATTCCCAGTGGTACTCAAAGTCAATGGTTAGGCAATTCTGATGAAGACAAGGAACAAGATGAAAACGTGAAATATGGTATCATTTGCAAGAAAAAAGATGGAGAAGGATCCAAGAAAATTTCTTCTTTGGGCTGCCGAAAATAATCAGCTTACTACAGTGCAGACACTACTTTCCAAAAAAGCCACTCATGTGAATACTAGGGATGAGGATGAGTATACCCCGCTTCATCGGCAATCCTACAGTGGACACTTAGACATTGTCCATGAGTTACTGTCTCGAGGCAGCTATTCATGCAATAACTGTAGATGGCTGGACACCCATGCACAGTGCTTATACGTGGAATAATATGAGTGGCTTCTTTCTTACTTCATCATGATGCAGATACCAATGACCAAACTAAATGCCTCTTGACCCCCTTGCATCTTGCTGCTGGGAATAGAGGTAGCAAAAGTATGCTGGATCACCTTCTGTTGAACCATTTTATCAAACCAGGTCTGAAGAACAACTTGGAAGAAACTGCATTTGATATTGCCAAAAGGTTAATAAGTATCACTACCTCTATGAAGTGGTGGAAGGCTGAACAAATTGTTCTCGTAAGTTGTAATGGTTTGGTTAAGTTTCTTAAATTTCAAAAATGCCGTTTCATCCTTTGTGTCCTTCCAAAATATTTTCACAATACAAAATAACAGCAATATCTTACTGTAAAAATTCATAGATTTCATGGTATTCTTCCAAGTGAATTGCCTGACTTTGATATCAAAATGTATTCAAGAGTTGTTTGTATATATCTATAATGATTTCTGCAGAGTTTGTGATTTTTTTAAATCAGAAATAGGTTTAACTTATCTGTTGAAATGAGTAGTACATAAGCTAAAGATATTTCTGGTACTTGTCTGAAAAAGTTTATTTTAAAATAGTCTGTATTCTGTTCATATAATATCCATAATCTATTTCATTCTCTCCAAATATAATATTTTGAATTCTACATTGATTTATATTATATAGGTTCATTAATGAATGTGTACTTTCAGATTGCATTCCATATAGAAACAGTTTAAGATTCCTTTTTTCCAAGGTCTTTATAGTATTTTATTTCTTTGGGATAAAATGACAATGTTATCTAATTTCAAAAGTTTTGTAAAGGTTATGCTATGTAAAGACTTTTCTGAGGTTAAGAGTTAATACACTGAAGACAAACTTTTAATTCTATGAATTACATGTATTGTTTCACTTGTATCTTTGTAATCAACTTTTTAATAACTGTATTTCACTCCTTGAATCTGAAGAATACTTCACAAATTTCCATATCATCCTTGTGGAAGTGTCATGTTATTCTCTGTATTGTTGTAATTTGGGTAGATGTGCTGCTGAAGCATGTAGTATCTTGTAAATTTAAATAGTTAATGATGCAATCTTAATATTGGCATATAACTTTGGTTGCTTATTTGTAACAAGGAAATTTTATTGTTCCTACAATGGTATTGATCTTATTTCCCTAAAATTCTGAGTATAGTGGAAAATATTTATATTGTTCAATCAATTGCTTACATTTCAACATTTTTTTGTCCGTGACTATTTTAAGTCTTTTTCATTTTAAACCTGATCATACTTTAAAGCCTTTATAGCTAGGTCCAAAGGTGATGGCTTTTCAAGTACTTATTTATGAACTGAGTTAGCTTTGTGGAGCTAAGGGATTCAAAGTAAGCCTTGCTCAAGAGCTACTTCTAAACTTCTGCAGCTTAAAATTTCCCAAATGAGGTCTTACTGGCACAAAATGTCTCCCTGACTCTTTCCCATTCTTCCATGTAGGAATAGACCAACCAGAATATCTTACCCTGACAGCAAAGGTTGTCTTACTGCAACAAAATTAATCTTAGCTACAAGGGATCGTAGAGAGATGAACAGTTCAGACAGAACTGTTCAGACTAGAAGGTATTTTTTCAAAATATAATTTTTTATTATACCTAACATTTCAAAAGTAGCTAAAGCCAAGAAGGTGAAAAATTGTTCATATGCATGATTACCTAATGTCCCGGTCTGTCTACCTTCCAATCAGGAAGGAACTTACACTACTGCGTTTATATCACCAAATATTTCCATAGCTCCAGGAGCAGTACATATGTTTCTCCTCGATTTTAGGCCTTAAATTGGTAATGTTTTTATCACATTGTTTCCTCTTGCCTCAGTCTGTAAATCTACAAATCGTAAATCTTTAGGCCTAACTCTACCAAACACTGAGATAGAGATAATGGAATAAAACTTTAAAAGAGTTGCTTTTGATATCCTAACAAGAACAGAACAATGCAAAACATGTACCTTTTAGTATATTATATATAGTTATATATTTTATATTTATATGCTGATTTTATATTTCACACAGTGAAACTTACTAGAATCAGTTGATAATTTGAGAACTACATTGATATTTATTTATTCCAATAAATACAATTGGAATATAATTAATTAGGTTTAGAATATATATTAGAATATAAAAGTATCAATGAAATGTCTTCGGTATTAACTTGGGATACCTTCTAAGTGTTCTTGGTCATCTGAATTCACATGGTAAAAAACAATGCTGTTTTCCTCTAATCTATAAGGGATTTTACTCTGCTGCTCTGTTTATTGTTTTAACTCGCTGGTCCCAAACTGTTTTCTCCATATTTTTGAATCATTCCTACTGAGTATACCCAAATTTTGCAGATTTTATGTCTAAAAAGTATTATTCTTCTGCAGGACCCAGGGGTCCTAGGATCCCAGTTATCCGCATCATCAAATAAGAAGGGCAAGACTTCTCATCTAGGCTCACGCAATATGCCAACAGAAAGTAATTGAAGAACAATCTCAAATTCTCATTTCCTATAATATTTCAGGGCCCCAATTCCTTGAGACATAGGAATTAGCTTTAATCAATTGTGAAATACAAGGCAACATAAATATGAGATAAAAAATCTGAGAAAATACTGTAATTCAAATTTCCAATTTGCCGATGACCAGCCCATATGAGTGAGCAAGATCACAAATTTCACAAGATTATTTTTAATACCCCTCTCCTAATGATTAATGAAAGATTTCAGTCCAGCATAAGTAGGCCAAAAAATAGTTCCTGGAACAATAGATCCATAATTGGTCTACCAAGGCCAGAAAAACTTGACTTAGAGGTCAAATATAATTCAGAAAAAACAGTGAGAAGATCCTTAGTGCTTCAAAACAGTGGTACTTCCATAAAACTTGGTTCTGTAGTATAAAAATGTTGTCATTCTCAATCCAATGATAACCTACATTTAATCTCCTGAAAATATATTCCTTTTCAAATAAACTTTTTAAAATCACATTCGCCAAAATAACATTTGACAAGTAGAAGATACTTAGTGACATTACAAGTGTTTTAAGGGGAGGGAGCAAGTTATAATAGAGTTGATTTATTTACCCAGCACTAATGTCAAACAGTTTCAACCATTCATTAAAGTATAGAAATAATACCACCCACCTTTTGTGTTGTTCAGTAGGTGCCTTGCAGAAATGGGTTAAATAGATCAGCCTTCCACATTTCAAACCCAAACATTAGCTAATAAAGTAAATTTCATCAAATAATGAGGTACATTTTAAAAAGTCAAAAATAGTTGCCTTATCATATGTTGTTTTATATTTTCCCTGTCTGTCTAACATAGTAAGAAATATGACTTTAATTCTTGAATATGGGTACTCATCAGAGATGTGACAAACATAAAATCTGCCTTCTATATCTATCATATTCCTCTATAGTAGTAATTATTCGTTTACTTTTTTCCCCAAAACGTATATGTAGCAGAAAATACTATCCCATGTGAAATAAAATAATCACAAACCATTGTACAAAGCCATTTATAAAAATTGGTAGTTAGGAATATATTATAAGCCATTTTTAAACTTTCTTGTTGACTAAAGATTAATCTTCCAAATGGATAGAATTAAATCATGTCTAGGTGATTCACATCTCCAGACTTGCAAATTGTTATTGCAGATGAATGAATTATGGAAATAGAAGTTGACATAAGTTCAAGTATGTGCAGGATTGAAACTCAATGTAATGTGTATAAACCTTTCAAAATATTAACAGACAGTTTAAGAGAATAACTATCTGGAAGTTGAAACCAGAGAGGAATAATAGTAAAGACATTGAATGAATGAAAAATGGAACAAGGGACAAGAACAGCTAGAATGCTCAATGTACACATGTGATAAAGGAAGTGGTAAATCGAAATAAATCTTGGAGAAGGGGTTGGTTGAGAATGATAGAAGGAGTGACTCTGATCCAGGAGCATTGGACAAATAGATGGACATATTTAATTGTAACATACTTGCACAACATTTTGAAATGAGTTAAACAACAAAATCACACAAAAATCACAACCAAACAGCAATCTCTAGGAGTTTGAATATTACCTCTCAAAATTTTAAGCAGTTAATGAGGGGCAGTCTTGGGAAAACCAAAAAAAAAAAAAATACTGTTCAAAGAGGGCAGTATGGGGTAGGGGAGAATTTTGAACAGATTTAAATAGATTATCTAAAGTTATAAATCACCTACATCTGCTGCAAATATTTTCTTCTGCGAGTTCTCTTTGTCTGAACTTGATCCTCCTGTCCTGAGCCACACTTGATAACTTGTGAAGATAGAATGATAGAAACAAGATCAAGAACCCATTATTCCATTGGAGAGAAAACAATCCTCTGTTTTCTCTCATATCTCTTCATTACTCTTTTTTCATACTTTTAAGTCAAGTGATCTTGAATTATGTCTTTCCTTCTTTGTTCTGGCAAAGTAAGTGGTCAAAGTAATTCACTAAATATTATGTGCCATTTTTTTCTATCAATCTGTTTACTTGTCCAAGCGAGTACATTAAACTTCCCCCTTGCATTTGGTTGCCACGAAAACCCAACATCTTTGATAATGAGGACAAACTCTAATGTAAAACTTTGTCTCCAAAAAACCAGTCCAAGAAGCTCTGATCACAAATATTTAGCTATTCTTTTTTCTTTTACCTTGAAAGTCTTCTTGTGTCTAAAGTGCCCACAAAATTAAATACTGCACCACTTTTTGGTTCGATCACTTCTAACCTCAAAGATATATTTTGCTAACAATATGCTTAGAGGAAACCGAAAAATACTCCACTGTTATCTTCTCTCTTAATATTCTCCTTAGATACCATATCAGGAACAGTGAAGTTATACTTTGCAAAATTATTTCAATAGATGATTTTTCTCTTCCTCTGGCATTTGCTCAACAAGTTGTATGGAGAAGAAGAGAATTAAATCACCCATTTCTTGGATGACAGTGTCTCTTCCAAAGGACAATGCTTCTATGTCCTACTTCTATGTCTTCCTTTTAGCTCTTGTGTGATTTCCAATTAATCACAGCTTCTTGGCTTCAAGTCTAGTGAAGCTGAAGGATTATAAGGCCTTCCCCACGGCTAAATCTTCATGGTTTCTCTTTTAAAACTCTTTTTATTTGAATGTGGAATTTATTTTCGCCTCTTCGTTCAATCTATTCCGCATTGTAGTGAGCCAAATAGGCTCTGTAAAATCACTTTAGGTAGCATAAATATTATGGCAATCTATATCAAAAAGTTTTGGCTTCTTTCCACTGCTGAAGCCAATACGCTTAGCTATGGCTTCTAAGACCACGTTTTCTTACCTTTTCAATTTGCTCAATTCTTTTCTGATCCCAAAACTTTTTGGCTTATGTAATAAGAGAAGTCCTCACTATCTCATGTTAATAAGGATATTTTTTGAGATACTTAGAAATGTGAAATCATTGGTTTGAAGTAGCCAATCAGATTTTTTCTCTTTTTCAGTATTTCTCGTGCAAAAACATTTTGGAAAGTACTACAACAAAAAAGTGTAAACCCAATGCCTTCTTTCATTTTGGAAGGCACATTCTCCCTAAATATTTTGACCCAAATTATCTTTTTCAGAGAATTACTGTTTGATAATTAAAGGTCAATTCACAAATTTTGATATTTTTTTTAAAGTTTGAATTAAAATTACACTAAAACATTGTTTCACACAGTAAGAGTATATTTCCTGGGTAAGGACAATTCTCAAGGAAATCTACAGGATTTATAGCAAGGTTTCTGAGGTTTGTTTGTTTAGTGTGAAAATGAGCCATCTTTACCCACATTGCATGAAAGCCTATTTTTCCAGGCAATTTTAAATTTTCTTCATAGGCTAAACTGTTAAAAATTTTGAACAATTAAAATTTACCTGTCATAATTTTAAAACTTTTTTGAAATTTCTTTATCAGAATCGTGAATTTAATATACTATGTGATTTCTATTTTCTTTTGGGTTTTCCCCTATGGTTTATCCCCTGCTGTATTTGACTTTGGTACCCTTTGTATTGTTCATACATTTACATTAATTAGGTAAGGGAAGAGGAACAACAAATGGTTAGAAAAAGGACCAAGGACAAACCAATTCAATAGCAATACTCACAAGATAATATGTTGGAAATGTGCATTACAAATTGAGAGCGGTATTGGGGTGAAAGAAAACTGTGAGAAAAATGAGAGAGGGTAACAAGTTTGTAAAGTTATGTATTCAGTACCTTACAATTACTGTAACCCCACTGTACATCACTTTGTCAATAAAAATAAGCTGCATGAAATAAATATCATTGGATAAGCATAATAAATATTATTCTTTATGTAGTAACTTTTTAAAAATCAATACTATTTGGCATCTAATTTGAATTAATTACCCCTTTTTAATCAGAGGGTCATCAACTTGAATGTTATCCAACTAGACAATATTTTCTCAATATACTTGCCTATATTTTCAAAAAAGAATAAATTTAGTACTTTATCATGCTAAAACCGAAAACAGATTAATTCTGGGGAAACCCATAACTTTTCAAAGTAAATAATTGTTAAGAGGACAGGATATATGTGTTCTTCAAAATTCCTATGACTAATAACTACTCATTTTCAAATTCTGAACATTCCATATCTGATAGATTTCAAACAGTACGTGTTTGCATGTTATATAATTTTGCAATAGATGCAGTTTCCAATGGGGTGTTACAGATAGAGAAGTCAACAGAAAAATAGCCACATTCTGGTAGAGGATAAAACTATGAAGCATCTGTAATAATTAATTCTTTAAGAGTAAGCAATTGTTTATCAGAGTAAGCTATTATTTCTATGACCATCAATCCCAATATTTATCTCATAAAGTCATCCAAGCCCAACAGTTCCCAACTTGTAGGGTGCACCTCAAAATTCCCTTAATTCACATCACAAATAGATGATCTCTATTGTGAAAAAATACTACACCTATGTGTGATGCCCTCTTTTTTCTGGAAAGAACACCACAATAAAGTGGGTTTCATGAATTTTCCCCCGGTGGTTTTCTTGACATCAGAACACTTGCAAATATTATTTATATTTTATAATTTTTTAACTATCATAGATATTCAGGAATCTAAGTTGGGAAGATTAGAGTTGAAAGCCCACCCTGGCAGGAAGGTTCCTTAGATTCTTATCTCCAATAAGCTTCTCAGAAAAAGCCAGAAACAAGTGGCACTGAGGTTGAAGAGGTAGGACACAATCTTTGAGCAAAAACAGGCTCAGAGACAGTGTCCAGGCCCAGAGTTCAAGCCCAAGAACAAACCAATATAACAAAACAAAAATAAAAACAAACCTCAAAGCTAGCATTTTTCTCATTGTATAAAGAGGCACGTAATTAAGGAAATTGCTTCCTGTGTTACATATATGTAGAAGAAAGGAGATGTCACACAATTATTCTCTTCAAACCATGTTATACCAAAGCCTCAAAAAATGCTATTTTTTCTTAATTTATAAATTAATTTCATCCATTTGTTGGCAACTTTGTCTATATCATTCACATTATCATTTTATACATGAACTGTTGGAATTATCTATTAACTAAGTTCTAACTATAACACTTTTGAAAGAATATTCTAGGCAAATAGAATGTGAGAATCATTTGTGAATTTGTGAATTAAACCCTCTACTTAAAAAGAATTTTGTAGCATACTATAGAATATGAAATTACAAACAAAACCAAAATATTTATTTTAAATCTAAACTCTAATTTATCAAAATCTACATAGTCTAATATTAGATGAACTTTGTTTTTTTTTCCAGGGATAACCTTTTGTAATCCTTCATCATTTCATTGGAATCCAAAAGAATTATGATTATTTACTTTTTCAAATTTTGGATGGGAATCATGAGTCATTTTGCATCTAGGAATGTTCTGTAATGTAGAGAGCATTTAAAACACAACTGAATATTATATATGTGTTGTATTTCAATAGGAAACGACTTCTCAAAACGTAATGACAAAATTAGCCCAAACTTCCATCTGTGTATTCCTTTCTTGACTGGTTTGTTTTATTAAGACAAAATTATACTACCTGGTCCAGAGAAGGTATCACTATGTATTTCCAATCTCTAATCTCCTGTATTAGACTGACTGCTAGAATTCTAGGTTTGTATCACATTGCCCTGCCATAGTTTTTTGGTTTATTTTATCTAGGTAGAGACTAGCAATTCTGAACTTCTCCAGTGATGTTATCCACCAAAGTGACTGCTCAGATGTTTATCTACTATTTTCAAAGATTTTCTAACATTTGACAAAGGATATGAACTTTTTCAGATGCACCTGAACGGGTCTCTGATTCATTCCTCCATGGATCTGTTCCCTTGAATAATGATTACTTAACTCTCTTACTATCTCTGGTCCCTACCTATGTAATATTCTGAAACTTTTTGAAGAATTTCACTTAGGACTTTCTAATATTAAAAATTGTCACTTGATTCTAGTCTTACTCAGGACATATTTTCTATTGCTTTCTAACTTTTCTACATATTCTAAAAGTTGTTTCATTTGTGTATTTGTGTGTGCACATATAAATGCCTCTATGTGTCTGTGTCTCAAGCTCTTATTCATCAATCTTTCTCATCAATCTTGCTCATGACTGGTATTCCATCACCTGACCCATTCTTCCAATTCAGTTTTTGGCTGCTTAATTATAAGTAGTGTCACAAAGATTGTTCTGCCCAGACTGTATGCAAACTGAACTTCCCAGACTCCTTTACATGCTTAGGTTTTATTTTTCCAGGAGTATCAACTTTTAAACCACAAACATTTTTGTGAGTGTAAAGTCTAAGTTGTAGCCCAGATTTTTAACTCAAGCATTCATATAAGGGTAGATGAACATACACGTTACCTATGCAGACTGTACACTGTTAGAAATGTGATCTTAAGGTGGGTGGCAGTGAGATCTGAGGATTGAGGTTAAAAGCCAGACTGGGTAGGAAAGCCCGGAGACTCTTTTCTCCAATTAACTACCAGAAAACTGGAAGTGGAACTGTGGCTCACGTTGTAGAGCATTAGCCATGAGCCAAATAGCAGAGCGACAGTGCCCAGGCCCAGAGTTCAAGTGCCAAAACCAACACCACCAAAAAATATATAGATATATAAGTAAAGAAAAATAAATGTCAGCCACCAGTTCATTGCTAATATAATCCCAGCTTTCCCAAGATGGACTTTTTTCCCTAGGTAAATCCATGCTCTTATATCTGACTTGCATTGGAGAAGAATTATTCTTTCATTCTAATTTTAACAAATTTGCATGATTAGCAAGGGTTATTTAGAAAGGGAGTGGCCTCATAATTCATGCTCCACTTAGGAGTAATGCTTTCTCTATATCACGCCCATAAATCTACATACTGGATTTGGCTTTATTGTTTCAATGTTGTCTTATTTGTAAAGTCTTCTATAGTGTATTGAACCCTTATACTTAAAAACAAAACTTCTCTTTCTCCTATTATTGCTATTGTTTCTCTTACTGTTAACTCATGTGCACTTGGGAAATAATGCACAGCACATAACACTCACAAAATAATGATCTGAGAACCTTCTTCCTATTTCAAATATGCCTTAATTTACCGAGAACTTAAAAGTTTGAACTCAGTGTACTCAAGGATAATGTATTTATAAGCAGTATCAATTTCATATTTTCTCTTTACTAACTTGTCTCTGAAACACGTGTTATTTCAGTGAAGAAAGAAAACATTCATTATACCTCAAGCAGCACTATCGATTGTTATTGGAAGTAACCGTTACTGGATGTGGAAACTGATCCCAGGAGAAGAATTGAACATATAGGAATGACAAAATTCAAGTTAACTTGTGCTTTCGTTTTTACTGTACAAGAAAAATATCCCATGGCTTGTAGGAAACTCTGTCCCTGACTTGTTCGAGTGTATTCTTTACTCATAAAAACTTTTCTGTATACTTCTAGTTGAGAATATTACAAAAAGAAATAATATGACATTTGAAGGCCAACATAGGAAAAAAGGAAATAACGTTGTTTTAAAAAGTGTTCTACTGCAAAGAAACAAAGTCATGGAGGTTTTAAAGTGTCTTATGGATGGTTTTTTGAACCTTGAGATGATTCTCTTGTTGCACGAGTCAGTTATTAATTTAGTCTGGTCCTGAGTTCTCCATAGCAATAAGAATTCCATAAAAGAAGGATCCAATGACCATGATCAGCAAAAGGAGTCTCTTCTCAGACCAGTACTCCTTTAAGGAGGGTCCTAAAGAAATATCTGTTTTTGTTGCTTGTTTTTTTAGTTTGTGTTGGCTCTGGGGCTTGAACCCAGAGGTTGAACCCTGTCCCTGAACACTTGTCTTTCCTGTCCAATTGCCCCCAAAGCTAGTACTCTACTGCTCAAACCAAAACTCCTTTCTGTTTTTTTTATTGCTAATTAGTGATAAGTGTTTGACAGACTCTTGTGCCTGGGTGGGCTTTGAACTAAGATATTAAGAAAGCTAAGTGACATCAAATGCATGGACGTCTCTTTTGAAACAAGAAATATTAAATGAAGTTTATTATAAAGCTAATATTTGACAGTTTTTAAAACAAGAAAATATGTCCAGCAAAGAAGCCATAACATCAATAACTCAGCAAAAGTAGGTGCACTGAATCAGTTTGGAATTATTTTTTTCTGCTTGGGAAGATTATTGACCTTTTTGTTCCTTTTGGGGAAACTTAAAGTCATATTTTCACTTATTTTATTGGTCATGGGGCTTGAACTCTGATCCTGGGAGCTGTCCCTCAGCTCTTCAGGTGAAGTTGAGTACTCTACCACTTTAGCTACAGTACCACTTCTGGGTTTCTGGTGGCTAATTGAAGATAAGGGTCTCATGGTCTTTCCTCACCAGGCTGGCTTTTTTTGAACCACAATCCTCTGGTCTCAGTTTACTGAGTAGATAGGATTACAGGCGTGAACAACCAGGACACAGCTCTTATTTGCATTTATGTGCACTGAATGACACTTTGTAGCCAAAGAATGGAAATTTGAATCAAATGCTGACATTGAAGCTTTTCAGAAAAATTGAGGTAGCAATAAATATGTCCTCCTTTTCCACGTAATTACATTAATGACTCATGAGCCATCTGTATAGGTGTATTTAGTATCAGGAAATGTTCATAGAGAAATATAGAAAGACAGATTTTTAGAAAGCAAACAAGATAAGATATGAAAGAACAGCATAGAAGGAGATACATTTATCACACAGAGATTAAAAGTAGCCTAAGAGACTTAGAATGCTAAAGGCAATGAGGAGTAAGCCTAGTTGATAAATAGTACTTAAATAACCAAAAATGGTTCTCTAGAAGAGTTTCTGGTGTACCTTAGTTACTATCATTTATTCCTTGCATCTGAAGTTATTCCTTCTCTTCTGACACAACTGTTACTTAGCCTCTACCTTTTTGGTGTCATGACTGACCAAAAAGATTTCAAATCTCACTTAGACTACCATTCTCTTTGTGATTAGCAGTGATAACACAAAATCCTAGAATCTTTGAATTTCCAGAGTTAATCTTCACCTGACATCTAAGCACATTCCTGTCATTAATTGCTGTGACCTAATGAACAAAACATTTTTTTCAACACAGTATCCTAATATAACACCTGACACCCAGGATTCTCAGAGAATAGGAAAACAATTTTCACACTCAGCTGGTTACTCCACGATCCTCTTGTTGGTAGTACTGGGATCTGAACTCAGGGCCAGCAGGACCAATTGTCCAATAAGTCAAGGTGCACACACCAACCTGTGAGCAACTAAGGAGGTAGGCCATTCCCAGGAACTTACATTGATCTTCAGGGGGTGGTCCACTATAGTCATAAATCCATAATTTAAACATAGGATCTATATTGACATTCATGTTTGGTCAGCATCTTGTGTTCGGTGCACTTCTCCTTTTTTGTCTCTAATTCATGGAGGTATTTTGTATGTTACTAAATATGGTGACAGGTATAAGTGTGCTGAAATGGATGACAACCTGTTCCCATGGATAGATGGTTACCTATGCATTCTCCATCATAGTTGAGACCCATGACTTTCACAGGAGAGGAAAACGTGTGCAACAACTGGCTTCTTACATCAGGATGAATCTTTTGTCAGTTCTGGGATTTGAACTCAGATCTGGATAGCTCTGTTGCACTTTGGGGAAAGTGAAAGCTCACCATCCTTGAAGACTAGAAAGTCAGGCCTGGTCCAAGGCCTGATTTGAAGCCCAAGCACTGAACAAAATAGCAAGCCCCCCTTTTTATGTGAACATAATGTACAGAGGGGTTACAATTACATGGGCAAGATAATGAGTACATTTCCTATCAAGCATTGTAGCCTCCTCCTTTGTTTACCCTTCACATCCCTTCCCAGCCTCCCCCGGTCCCCCCACACAATCCTCTCCCCCCCCAATGTTGTAAAGTTCGTTTTCGACATGACAAATTCTACTTCTCATTGTTGCAATGGGTCCACCTGTATCCTTATTTAAACGACTTGTTTTTCCCCTTCCCCTCCACAAATTATACCAACAGCAAATACAGTGAAACAGGGGTTATACTGTGGGGTAGGGACATACAAAGCAACAAAGAAATAATCTTATAAATGCGTTAGAAACAAATGCATTAAAGAAAAAAAAACATTTAAATACCTATCTTAGGGTTCATTTTCCTACCATCACCTTATCTGAACTTTTCTGCTTGACTCATACATATACTAGATATTGCAAATAAGGGAAACCATGGGACCTATGTTTCTTTGGGCTTGGCTTACTTCACTTAATATAATTTTTTCCAAGTCTTTCCATTTCCTAACAAATGGATGCCCACCTTTTTCAAACATAGGATCTCTCTTGACTTACAGGTGTGGTATGCATCTTGCATTCAGTGTATTATTCTTTTTATTTTGTGTCTTATTCATGGATGTAGTTTGTATTTTATTAAGTATGGTGACAGATATAACTGTGCTGACATGGATGACAACCTATTCCGATGGCTATAGAGTTGCCTATAGAGCATTCTCCATCCTCCCTGAGACCCAGGACATTCACAGGACAGGAAAACATGTGCAACCATAGGCTTATCACATCAGAATGAATCTTTTGTCAGTGTTGGAATTTGAAATAAATGCCTAGCAAGCCCAATTGGTGAATGGGTCATGGAGACCACACCAGCCTGTCAGCTACTAATAAACTAGTCTATTCCCAGGACCTGAGATTGAGCTCTGTGGGGGGCCAATAGAGTTATAAATTCATAATTAAACAGAGAATCTACATTTCCAAACATGGGTGAGCAGCATCTTGCGTTCGGTGTAGTCATTCTCTTTATTTTGTATCTTATTCATCAATGTATTGTGTATTTTCTTGAGTAAAGGATGACAGATATAACTCTGGTGAACTGGATGACAACCTATTCCCATGAATATAGAGTTGTCTATACAGCCTTCCTCCTAGGTGAGACCCAGAACTTGCACAGTACAGGAAAACAGATGCAAGGACTGGCTTCTCACGTCAGGGTAAATTGTTAACAGTGCTGGGATTTGAACTCAGGGCCTAGGAGGCCCAACTGCCCAATGGATCCACATGATCAGACCATCCCGTGAGCCACTAAGGAGCTCTGTCATTCCCAGGAACAGAGATCGAGCCCCAGGGAAGTCGAAATATTCCTCAATGTATCATTGAAACAGGGGATATATATTCACATCCGTGTGTGAACTGCATCGTGCATTGAGTGTAGTTATTCTATTTATTTTGTAGGCTATTCATGGATGTATTGTGTATTTTCTTGAGGATATGATGACAGGTATAACTGGGCTGACATGAATAACAACTTATTTTCATGGCTACAGGGTGGCCCACACATTCTCCATTATAGATGAGACCCAAGACTTGCACAGGAAAGGAAAACAGGTGCAACGATTGGCTTCTGATATGAAAATGAATCTTTTGGCAGGGCTGGGATCTGAACTCAGGGGCCAGCAAACCCAATTGGTGAATGGGTCCACATGAACACACCAGCCTGTGAGCCACGAAGGAGCTGGGTTGTTCCCAGGATCTGAGATTGAGCCTCCCCCCGGGGGGGGGGGGGGCGAGTGGGAAGCACAATAGTCATCCATTCAAAAGCTGAAGGTAGTATGCAAATAAGTACATATTTGTATAGAGTAGGAGAGATGGTGACCTGTGATGGAATCCAATCTGTGTGACTACCGATTCTTAAATCTTTCCTAATGACTCCATTTCAGGACAGTGATGATTATTGTTACGCTTTATCAACTGCTCTTTACAAATAATCAATATCCCATGAGTCTTGCCTATCATTTCCTATTTGCATCATGCACGAACTACTCACTCAAAGATGAGATCGATTGCATTCCATGCCTCTTCCTAGGTCCAGAAACAAGTATCTCAGGATCTCCCACCATTCCCTTCTCCTAGGGGGGCTGAATTCAAGCCTCAGGCCTGGAAAAAATTCTCCTTGTATACTTTTTAAAAATGGGATTTATACTTTTTTTTTTTGTCGATTGTGGGGCTTGAACTCTGGACCTGTGCACTGTCCTTCAGCTCTTCATCTCAAGGCGAGCGCTCTACCACTTGAGCTACAGTGCCATTTCCGGTTTTCTGGTGGTTTATTGGAGATAGGAGTCACAAAGTCTTTCCTGCCCGGGCTGGCTTTGAACCGTGATCCTCAGATCTCTGCCTCCTGAATAGCTAGGATTACAGGCGTGAGCCACCAGCGCCCGGCTAGGATTTATACTTCTGTACAGATGTTCAGTTGATATTGTGTTTGGTGTGGTTATTCATTTTATTTCTTGTTTCATTCATTTTTTTTTTATTTTCTACAATCATTTAAGTCCTTTATTGTGGAATTAATTGTATTTGGAATTACTTATATTTGCCTTTTTTACATTGTTTCTATATATGGACATATATATATATGTATATATTTATATATATACATATATATGTATATATAGATATATATGCATATATACATATATACATGTATATATGTATATATATACTTTACATATCGATATATGTACATATATATATATATATATATATGTATATATATTTGACACAAAGTCCTTGCTCAGAAGTTCATCTATAGTCTTCCAGATAAAATCATTTCACCAGGAAGGACAGGGTAGCCACTGGTTTGAAGTGCTATTTATCACCACTGGACTGGAGCGATGGTTCACTAGATAAATATCAACCAGATCCCAGTCCTGATTCCCTGACATCTCTGATCAAAGCCAACTCCCAGACCCTTTTGTAAAAGGGTTGGTTGCCCGCTTCTGGGCTCTTTTTTTTAACTACAGAAGCAAGTTTTCTTTGTTTACGGGCATCTTGGCAGGGCTGGAGGGCAGAGTTGGTACTGGGGTTTGAATTCAGGGCCTCAATCTCTTGCTTGGCATTCTCACTCCTGACATTCTACTACTTGTGTAATGTCTCCAGTCCAGCATTTTGCTAGCTAATTGGAGATGCAGTTGTTTGAACCTTCTTTTTTATTATTTATTTTTTTAATTTATTTATTGTAAAGATACTATACAGAGGGTTACAGTTACATGAGTAAGGTAATGAGTACACTTCCTCTTGAACATTGTTTCCCCCTCCATTGTTTTCCCCCTACCATCCCCGCCCTCCCTCCCTTCGCCAAGGTTCTTGTTTTTTTTTTTTTTTTGATTTTGATTAAGTGATTACTTAATTTCTGGAAATTCACAGTATTGTGGAATAATGATGCTCATTTAAAGTCACAAGTTCATTCTAACTTTCCTGGAGCAAATTGTCTATCACAGTCTGTAATATATAACGGTGCTCACATGTTATATACCATATATGTGATCAGCAGCATGGGGATATTTGGTAGTGGTTCAATCAGATGAGTGGGAGTTCTTTGTTTCTCAAGTCCTGTTAGTTTTGTCATATCACTAACATTTTGGATTTATCATCCACTTATCAGGGAGACCATGTACTGTTTGTCTCTTTGTTCTTGGCTTACCTCGCTCATCATGATTCCTTCTAGCTCCATCCATTTCCCTGCAAATGCCATTATTTTGTCATTTCTAATGGCTGCATAATATTCCATTGTGTATAGATACCACAATTTTTGGATCCATTCATCTGTGGTGGGGCATCTAAGTTGTTTCCATATCCTAGCTATTGCGAACAGTGCTGCAATAAACATGGAGGTGCACGTGTCCTTGTATATTGGTTCCTGTTGTTCAGGGTAGATGCCTAGAAGTGGTATGAATGGGTCGTAAGGGAGGTCAATCTTTAGCTTTCCAAGGACCCTCCAGACTGCGTTCCAAAATGGTTGTATGAGTGTACATTCCCAACAGCAGTGTAATAGCTTTCCTCGTTCTCCACATCCCCTCCAGCATTTGTCGTTGGTTGATTTGTGGATGTGGGACATTCTGACTGGGGTAAGGTGGTATCTCAGGGTTGTCTTTATTTGCATTTCCGTCACCACCAGGGATGATGAACATTTCCTCATGTGTTTTTTTGCCATTTTTATTTCTTCATTTGAGAAGTCCCTCTTTAGTTCACTTGCCCATTTAGTAATTGCTTTGTTAGGTTTGGGAGGGATTAGTTTCTTGAGTTCCCTGTATATACAGGATGTTAACCCCTTGTCTGATATATTGCTGGTAAATATTTTTTCCCAATTAGTTGGTTGTCTTTCTAGCTTGGTTGCGATAGCTTTATCTGTGCAGAAGCTTTTTATTTTAAGGTAGTCCCATTTGTCGAGTCTCTCTCCAACTTGTTGTGACCCTGGGATTCTGTTCAGGATGTTCCTTCCTGTGCCTACTAGTTCAAGTGTCTCTCCTACTCTGTCCTGCAGTAGTTTCAGAGATTCAGGTTTAATGTTAAGGTCTTTAATCCATTTTGAGTTGATGTTGGTGCATGGTGATAGGCTGGGGTCCACTTTTAGTTTTCTGCATGTGGCTGCCCAGTTTTCCCAGCACCAGCGGTTGAAGAGGCTGTGTTTCTTCCATTGTATGTCTTTGGCTCCTTTGTCGAATATCAGCTGGCTGTAGGCCTGTCGATTTATTTCTGGATCTTCTATTCTGTTCCATTGGTCTTCGGGTCTGTTTTCGTGCCAGTACCATGCTGTCTTTGTTATTATAGCTCTGTAGTAGAGTTTGAAGTTCGGCATGGATAGCCCTCGCATATTGTCTTTATCCCTTAGAATTGTTTTGGCTATTCTAGGTCTTTTGTTGTTCCATATGAATTTTTGGACTGTTTTCTGTATTTTAGTGATGTATGTCATTGGGATTTTAATAGGAATTGCGGTGAATTTGTATATTAGATTTGGAAGTATTACCATCTTTACTATATTAAGTAGGCCTATCCAGGAGCATGGGAGGTCTTTCCATTTCCTAGTGTCTTTTGCAATTTCTTTCTTTAACTTTTTATAGTTCTCATTAAATAGTTCTTTTACATATTTGGTTAGGTTAATTCCTAAATATTTTATTTTTCGGGAGGTTATTGTGAATGGGGTTGCTCCCTTTATTTCCTCTCTTCCTGTACATTATCAGTGTATAGGAAGGCAACTGATTTTTGTGGGTTTATTTTGTATCCTGCTATTTTGTCGAAGTGATTTATGAATTCTAAGAGTTTGGGGATGGAGATTTTGGGATCGTGGAGGTATAGTATCATGTCGTCTGCAAAAAGGGATAGTTTAATTCTTCTTTCCCTATGCGGATCCCTTTAATGTCTTTCTCTTGCCTTATTGCCCTGGCTAAGGGTTCTAGGGCTATATTGAAGAGGAGTGGAGACAGTGGGCATCCTTGCCTTGTTCCTGATTTTAGGAGAATTGGTTGTAGCTTTTCCCCATTAAGTATAATATTGGCTATTGGTCTGTCAAAAATGGCTTTTATTGTTTTTAGAAATGTTCCTTCTATTCCTATTTTCTCCAGAGCTTTTGGCATGAATGAATGTTGAATTTTGTCAAAGGCCTTTTCTGCATCTGTGGCGATAATCATGTGATTCTTGACCTTGGCTCTGTTGAAATGTTGGATTACATTTATTGACTTACGTATGTTAAACCATCCCTGTGTCTCTGGGATGAAGCCTACCTGGTCATAGTGAATAATTTTTTTTATGTGTTTCTGGATTCTGTTAGCTAGAATCTTGTTAAGGATCTTTGCATCTGTGTTCATCAAGGAGATTGGCCTGTAACTCTCCTTTTTGGTTGGGTCTTTGCCTGGTTTGGGGATGAGTGTGATATTGGCTTTGTAGAATGAGTTTGGGATAGCTCCCTCCTTCTCTGTTTCTCTGAAGAGCTTGAGGAGTATGGGTATTAGTTCTTGTTTAAAGGTCTTATAGAATTCTGCTGTGAATCCATCTGGTCCTGGGCTTTTTTTTGTTGGAAGACTTTTGATAGCTTCCTGTATCTCATTATAGGATATTGGCTTATTTAATTGGTTAACTTCTTCTTTGCTCAGTTTGGGCAACTTGTATTTCTCTAAAAATGCATCCATTTCTGCCCGATTTTCTTCCTTTAGAGAGTATAGCTTTTGAAAGTAGTCTGTTAGAATTGTTTGGATATCTTGGGTACGTGTTGTGATGTTTCCCGTGGCATCCCTAATCCTATTAATATGGGTTTCCTCTCTTCTTTTTTTAATTAATCTAGCCAATGGGCCATCAATTTTGTTTATTTTTTCAAAGAACCAGCTTTTTGTTTGGTTTATTTTGGTTATGGTTTTCTGATTTTCTAATTGGTTAATCTCTGCTTTTAATTTGGTTATCTGGCTTCGTCTAGTAGCTTTAGGTCCCATTTTTTCTTGTTTTTCTAGCTGTTTTAATTGCAACATGAGATTATTTACTTGGTTTGTCTCCATTCTCTTGATGTGGGCACTGAGGGCAATAAATTTGCCTCTCAGGACTGCTTTTGCTGTGTCCCACAAGTTTCTTTGTGAGATGTTTTCACTTTCATTGAGTTGTAGGAAATGCTTTATTTCTTCTCTGATCTCTTCTGTTATCCAGGCATTGTTAAGGAGTGTGCTGTTCAATTTCCATGTATTAGTGTAATTTCTGTGGTATGCTTTGTTATTGAGAGCTAGCTTGATTCCACTGTGGTCAGATAGGATACAGGGGATTATGTCGATCCCTTTGTATTTGCTTAAGTTCCTTGCATGAACTATGATATGGTCTATTTTGGAGAAAGTTCCGTGAGCTGCTGAGAAGAATGTGTACTGTGTTGTTTTAGGGTGAAATACTCGGTAGATGTCAGTTAATTCCGCTTGAAGTATGGCCTCTCTTAATTCGGTAGCTTCTTTGCCAATCCTCTGGTTGGTAGACCTGTCCTTTGGTAAGAGTGGTGTGTTAAAGTCTCCTAGTATTATTGTATTGGGATCTATTTTATTCTGTAAGTTTGAGAGCATTTGTTTGACATATCTGGGTGCACCAATATTTGGGGCATATAAGTTGATGATGGTTATATCCTCCTCTTGGATTGTTCCCTTTATTAATATGTAGTGTCCGTCCTTGTCTTTCTGTACTGATTTTAATGAGAAGTTTATTTTGTCAGATATCAGGATAGCTACACCTGCTTTCTTACTGGGGGCGTTTGATTGGTAGATCCTTTTCCACCCCCTCACTCTGAGTTTGTATGTTTGGCTGAGAGGTGGGTCTCCTGAAGGCAACAGATGGATGGGTCTTGTTTTCTGATCCAGTCCTCAGTTCGTTTTCTTTTAATTGGCGAATTCAGCCCATTTATATTAAGAGAAAGTATAGAGAGATGCATTGTTTTCCCTGCCATTCCATTTTCCTAAGTTTTTCTTCTTTCCTTTCCTCCTGTGCTTGCTCAGTTAGACTTTGAGTATCGCCTCTTTGGGGCAGGCCCCTGTTCCTGGTTGCTTTCTTCAGGTTGTGTCCCCCCTCTTAGAATTCTTTGTAATGCTGGCTTAATGTTTATGTATTCATTTAGTTTTTCTTTGTTATTAAAAGTTTTCAGTTCTCCATCGAACGTGAATGCTAGCTTTGCCGGGTATATCAGTCTGGGTTGGCAGTTATTGGCTCTCAGGGCTCGTATGGTGCTTTCCCAGGGTTTTCTTGCATTCATTGTTTGTGTGGAGAGATCTCCATTGATTCTTATTTTTTTCCCATTGTAGTATAGCTCCTTCTTCATTTTTGCTGCATGCAGCATTGTTTCCTTATTATTCAGATCTATCATTTTTACTATAATGTGTCTAGAAGTGTTTCTCCTGGGGTCTTGCTTGTTGGGTGTTCGATAAGCTTTTGTGATGTAGTTAAGATGGTCGTTTTTGAGGTGGGGAAAATTTTCATTGATTATATTGTTAAATAGGTGTTGCATTCCCTTGCTCTGGAATTCCTCACCTTCGTCCACTCCAATTATGCGAAGGTTAAATTTTTTAGCATTATCTGCTTGCTCTTGAATATCCCTTTGGTTTAGTTTGAGTGATTTTTCCATATCTGTCACTTTTTGGTCCAATTGGTGTATTCTGTCTTCTGTATCTGACACTCTACCTTCCATTTCATTCACTCTGTTGACAGTGGCTTCTATTGTGGTTTGCATGGAAGAAATGGATCCCTTTATGGATTCAATGTTGGTTCTCAGAGTACTGATCTCACCCCTCAATGAGGTATGCATTACCTCTAATTTGGCGTTTATCTCACTTCTTACTGAGGTTTGTGCAGCTTCTATTTTTGCATGCATCTCTTGTTTGATACCCTGTATCTCTTTGGATAGTTCATCCTTGTGCTCTTTCAATTTCTGATCAATTTCTCGCTTTATTTCTTGAGTCATTGCCTCCAGCAACCCTTGGATGTAGGTTTTGTCTTCCATTCCTGCTTTGCTCCTACTGGGGCTCTCCCCTGCGTGGCTGCTGGCTTTTGAGGTGAGCTTGCTGTCCTGGGTGGTGGTAAACCTTTTGATTTTTCTCTGTGATTTTCGCATGGAGGTTCAGGAGACTGCTCTTCAATTTTGTTTTGGTGTGTCTGTCTTTGCTTGGTTGCTGATTCTGTATTGGTAGAGAGTCTGTGCCTGATCTGGGTTCTGTTGGGAGCCTATTTCCAGCTGCTATTCTGACTTACTTAGGATTCTCAGCTCTCTGCTGTAGATTGCTGGCAGTTCCCTCCTTTGGAAGGGTTGAGCAGCCTAGACTGCTTGTGTTTGCTCCTACGGGTGCTCTTGTGAAGAACAGATGCTCTGGATGAACTCTCCCAAATACTGGAGTCTGCTATGGGCTCCTGATGTGTTTTTGTTTGTTTGTTTTGGGCTGGTTGTGGGCTTGAACTCTAGGTTTGTGTGCTGTTCCTCAGCTTTTCAGCTCAAGGCTGGCACCCTACCATTTGAGCCACAGCACCACTTCTGACCCTTTTTGCTTTTGTGATGCTGAGGAATCAGATCCAATGCCTCATACATCCAAGACTATCACTCTATTGCTGAGCCGCCTTAACAGTCTGAGCTCCTGCTTACTATCAGGTGCTGGCAGCCTGTGTTGCCCAATTCCCAGTCTAGGGTATATGGGTGGAGTTTTGGTGGGGTTTGGGCTTCTCTTGTCCTGGGCCTCCAGGTCTTTTGTTGTCACAGGTGTGCTTCCCGGGGAGTGTTGTTTCCTGGTTTTCTCCCCTCTGTTGAGGCGTATGCTCAGCTTTTTCCTTCAGTTGGGAGGAGTTGGTTGTGTTGTTCAGGCGCCGGATCCCCGGGCCTGGTTCCGGCCCCAGCCTGGAGCGCGCTGGTTAGGCCTGTGCTGATGTGTATACCACCTAGGTTATGCAGCCTGGAGTGCACTCGTTAGGCCTGTGCTGACGTGTATACCACCTAGGTTATACAGCCTGGGGGACACAGTTCAAATTTCTTCTACTGTTGGTAGTCTTGACCCAGGGGCGCTGTTCCTGGCTTGGGCATTTAAGCTCCCTTCCAGGGGTGCTCTTGCTCTAGCCTGGCCAGCTGAGTGTGCTCCATGGGCTGGTGGAGCTCTCAAACAGTTCCCAGTTTTAGTGGGTCCTGTGGTCCGGGTGTTGGGGTAGGGAGTCTAGGTCAAGGTCTGGGGATTCCCTCCAGCTCTGGTCTCCCTTGAGGGATACACTTCCCCTGTGGGGTACTCACCCTGGAGCTGGTTGTTTCTGTGTGGTGTAGGTCATCAGTTGTTGGTGCAATCCGAGTTCAGTTGGGGTGGTTGCAGGCTGGGTTGGGCGGTTGTGGCTCTGTGTGATTCTTTTCTGTCTCTGCCTCTGTCGAAGCTTTCGGGTCAAAAGTGTCCATGCTCCGGCAGCTTCTTCGCGGTGTCTCTGGGGCCTGAGCGGCCCCGCTGTGTCGTTGCGATCACGATCAGGCGGGTGGTCTGCCGTCAGGTCCCTTTGTCGCGATGCTGGTGCTTTGGCGGGATGGAGCCTCTCTGCTCAGGTGGAGAGTGAGGGGTGGGGGTGGGATCCTCGTGGAGACTCCCGGCTGGTATGTTTCTCTGTTCCTGGTGATCCGCTGTTCTGCAAACCGGTACCTGGTGATCTGAAAGTGGCCCCCTGTGTCTCTGGGGCTCCCACAGCCCCCCCGGGCTGGCTGGCCGGTGGCTTGGCACACTGCCACGCGGCCAGTAAAGGTTGGGGGAGGGGCCTTCGCTTTTCTCTATTCTGAAATTCTTCTTTTCCTCTCTTTCTTTTTTTGTTATTCTCCGCCTCTGGTTTTTCTCTGAGTGTTCTTCTTTTTGTTGTTTTCGTCTCTTGGGGAGATTAAGCGTTGGAACTCGAACTCTCTTTTTGGTTGGAGAGAGCTGTGGCGTTTCCCTACTGCCCCGTCGCCATCTTGGTCCCCCCTCATTTATTTATTTTTTATTGTGAAAATTTACCATTTATTTTATTGACTCTGATGACACCTATACCATTTATTACATTGTTTATATCCTATCACATAGTATCTAAATTTTAGATGTGTTCTCCATCATGCCTGGCAGTGTGAGGATCTGAACTCAGTGCCTATCAGGCCCGATTCATGAATGGGTGAGTTTGAGCATGGCAGCCTCTAGCCAATTAAGCTGTAAGGTGGTCCACAGGCACTGACATCGTCACCCAGGTTTGGCCAAAACAGCTATACATGAATAGGTAGACGGTGGTATACAAATAGATATATATTGACAAAGAGTGACATCTATCTATGATTTAATGACACCTACTACGTTCCTACCAACTCTTATGTATTTATTATACAGCCATTGGAGGAATATTATTCTTTTCATGCTTAATAAACTATTACTTAAGATCAATCAGCATTCTAGGATTATTGCATCCAATTTTAGACTAGATGGATTCATGAACTACTCTTTCAAATGGTATTCCTATGCTTAGGAATGAGTCTATTGTAATCTCCTGCCATTGGTGTCAAGACTGGGATTTGAACCCAGGTCCTATGTTGACATGTTGGCCTATGACTTCACTGATAGCCCACCAGCCATCAGCAAAGTCAGGTCGGGTCCACTTTGCAACCATATTATTCAGACCCAGGAAGGTCACCGTGCAAAGAAAAAAGTCGTAAAAACCCAGCCCATTACAGCTTTAAACTTTTTGTGCTTTCCAGCTTTTTATTTATTTTTTCTTCCTGAAATCCCTCTGGGCTTAGGATCTCACGATTGGCTGTGGGTCTGGAGACTAGGGACATCCAAGCTGAGGCAGAGTTTCCACGACCTGAGTTACAGCCCCATTTTTGGCAAAAAAAAAAGAATAAATAAAAAATTACTTGACTAAATTAAAACTATAAAGCTCCCAGGTGTGGAATTTTGGCCAGTTTTCTTTTCTAGTCAGGGATTTGAACTCAGGGTCTTGGTAAATCTATAGCAATGTGAGGGAAGAGTTGGCACGACTTGAGATCAAACTCCATGCCAACCAAAAAAAAAAAAAAAAAAAAAAAACTAAGTCACTGACATGGGTACGGGGAGGTAGTTGTAGAGATTGGAGGGAAGGGATGGTAGGGTGAGAACCAAGGAGGAGTCAACAATGCTCAATAGGAAATGTACTAATTACCTTGCTCCTGTAACTGTAACACTCTGTACAACATTTTTACAATAAAAAATGTACAAAAAAAACAGAATGTAGTTCTCAGAGAAGCACTTTGGAGGGAAGGGAAGGGTGTCTGAATAGTTGTCTGAATAGCTTTTTTTAATGTTCAGTATGGAACTGAATAAACATAACTGCTTTCATTAACAATAATTAAGTCATTGTCTGGGATCAGGGGCTAGTATTTCTGCCATTGCTAGGATTTGAGCTCATCATCCAGGTAATTCATTTGCAGCATGGGTGAATGCGAAGCTCACTGTCCTTGAGGAAAAGAAATTCAGACTAGAGTTCCCAGGCCTGAATGAAGGCCCTGCAATGGAAAAAAATACTTCTATATACGTATAATATATGAAATATACTTACATATGTATGTTAATTTCATATTATGATTTTTATTATCGATTTCTTCATTTATGTATTGATTATTGTATTTAGTATTATTATACACATAATATTTATTACATTTTGCATACCTATGCTAAAATTATATGCAATAACTTGGGACATTGACTCATTTTTCATTAATATTTTTTTTAAGTGTTGAAACATAATACATAATTAAATGGAAGTATTTCTCACAGTCTTCACATGTTTAGACTCTCTCCCAAGTATGAATGAGTTTGTCTTACCTTTGCACTATTTCTTATTGGAATTTCTTTAGATGATTTATATTCAGAATCCTTTTTTGTGGATAGGCAAGTGAGGTATAAAATTGTCAGGTTGGGGCTAGAAATGTGGCTTAGTAGTAAAGAGCTCGCTCAGCATGCATGAATGCCAGGGTTTGAGTCCTCAGTGCCACATACTCAGAAAAAGCCAGAAGCTGTGGAGTGGCACAAATGGTAAAGCACTAGCCTTGAGAAAAAGAATCTCAAAGACAGTACCCAGGCCCTACAATCAAGCCCCAGGACTGTCAAAAATAATAGGCCAGATGACAGTGGCTCACACCTGGAACCCTAGCATCTCAGGAGGCTGAGAGCTGAAGACTACAGTTCAAAGACAGCCTAGGCAAGGAAAGCTTGTTGGACTCTTACCTCCAGTGAACCATCAAAAGACCCCAAGTGGCACTGTAGCTCAAGTGGCAGGGTGTTTGCCTTGAGCTGAAGGGCTCAGGGACAGCGCCCAGGCTTGAGTTCAAGACACTGAATTGGAAAAAAAAAAAAGTGAGGGTTATTTTCTAATTATGAGATCATTCTTTGGAAAATGAAAACTGAAACTGATGTACACCAGAATTGGAGTTAGAGCTCCAGGTTCAAGTGTAGCAGACCATATGCCCAGCCTCTCAGACTCTAGCATTGTAATCTTTTGTCCACAGGGTTCTTAAAGGTCCAATGTTGAAAGGCTTAATATGTCTCCAAGCCCTTTGTGATAAGCAGTTGACTTGTATTGTCAATGTCATTACAGTTCTGAAACTAGCAGAGCACCAGTAACTCAAGCCCGTCACCCTAGCTCAGGAGGCTGAGGTCTCAGGACACAGGGTAAAATCAGCCAGGGCAGGAAAGTCTATGACAATCTGACTTCCACTTCTGAAAGGTCAGATGTTCAAGAGCTTCTTGTGTTTCCCTTGGTGACGAGAAATACTTGCACTCTAAATGTTCTTAGAGTTCTTGAGCTATAGAAGCAGGAAAGAAACATTATTGACCCATCCTGAGTTCAAATGAAGTTTTCAGGATCCAAGCCCTAGCCCTGTTAGCAGGAAGAACTCCAGTGAAACACGGTATTTGAAGGACAGAAAACAGTTGCAAAAGCCAGGCTAGGTGAAGAGACCAGGCCTGTAGGATTAGGAGGCAAAATGTACACACTCAACAGGGAAATGAGCTGCAAAACCACTTCATTCATTCCAGGCACAGCCAGCAATAGGTGGAATCCTGAAACATTTAGAGTTAAACCTGTTAAACATGTTAGAGTTAAACCAGTGTCAGCCTTTTCTCAGCCTTTTCAAACAATGACTAATTAATCTTCCTCCCTCAGGTGAAGGGAGCCTCAAGCTATGTTTAGTTTACCAATAGAGAGCCAGTTTAGTGGTGGGAGAGGGGAGGAATCGAGTGGAAAAACCCTGTTCTCTGGTCTTAGGGAGTGTGTATTTTACTCTTCACCTCTCAGATTTGAAGCCCCTTCTTCTACCTCTGCCAGTCCTTTCTCCTTCTTTCATTCTCCAAGTAATTAATGCAAATCCCAAGACCAACTAGAGGCAGGGCTGTTTCTCTCCTCTCTCCAAGCACCTAAGTTAGAACCTAACTCTGCCCTCTGGGCTTGGGGCCGTTTGGCTGCCTGTGAAGTGAGAAAGAGACAGTCTTCCTGCTCTGTGGTTGTGTGAATGCGATGCCGGTGGCCTGACACACTGCAGAAGGCCTCATAACTGGGAATTGTTCCTTTCTTTCCTCCTAACGTCCAAGACACCAGATTCATCTATCATTTTTCTATCTATCTATCTATCTATCTATCTATCTATCTATCTATCTATCTATCTATCTATCTATCTATCTATCTATCTATCTATCTATCTATCTATCTATCTATCTATCTATCTATCTGTCTGTCTATCTATCTGTCTGTCTGTCTGTCTGTCTGTCTGTCTGTCTGTCTGTCTGTCTGTCTGTCTGTCTGTCTGTCTGTCTGTCTGTCTGTCTGTCTGTCTGTCTGTCTGTCTGTCTGTCTGTCTGTCTGTCTGTCTGTCTGTCTGTCTGTTTACCTAGCTAGCTAGCTAACTAGCTAGCTAGCTATCTCTTTGCCAGTTCTTGGGTTGAACTCAAGGCCTGGGCATTGTGTGTAGCACTCTATTGCTTGAGCCACAGCACATATTCTGGCTTGTTCTGTGTACGTACTACTGAGGAATCATACCCAGGTCTTCTTGCATGCTAGGCAAGCACTCCCTCAGTAATCCACATTCCCAGCCCCCTCATCTTTTCCTTAATGGTAGTTTTTACATAAGTATGCTACCATTTTACATCCCCAAGGTTAACTTTCTGAATACTGGTTACTTCTATGAAACCTGATTTTCTCTTCCCCTGCCTGATTTGTGATGGCTCCTGCATTGGCCTCATAATAAATTGTAAATAAAGGCTGCTGAAAGCTTCATTGTGCATCATATAAGGACACAGGCTGGGAACCTGGAAGAGAAAAGCCATGGGCCTGAAATGAAGAGAATGATGCAGTATGCACAAGGAGCATACTGAAAAATAATCCAGTAAATAAAAGCAGAAGTATTGCATACAGTCTGTTTTCACTGAGGGAAGTAATATACACACATATGTAGGTAGGACACTGATACATAAACTTGGCCTTCTCTTTTTGAATTTTTTTGTGTCCATCCCAGGGCTTAAACTCAGGGCCCGATTCATTCCTCAACTGTTTTTCCCAAGGCTGAGACATTACCACCCCCAACTCCACTTCCAGCCATCTGGTGGATAATTAGTCATAAGCACATACCAGGCAGGAAAACCTGTGTCTAGGCTGTGTCTCCTGCTCAGGTTTCTCCCTCAAAGCTGGAGCTCTACCCTCTGCACCATTGTTCCACCTCTGGTTCTCTGGTGGTTTATTGGAGATTAGATTCTCACAGACTTCCTGCTCAGGCTGACTTTGAACGGCGATCTCCTGAAGAGGCTTCAAGTGGCTTTCCTCAGAGATCCCCTTAGGAGCCTCTCCACACAAACCTTTAGTAGAAATCTCAAGAGGCACTAGAGAAAAAGAGATACATGAAGATACTTCTAATGTGTTCTAGATATTTAAGGTTTGAGATACCTAACACTCATAATTATTAGAACATTTTATAGGCAAAAGGTGCAATGCAGACAGTGCGAGGATCACTCCAGTTTTGGGTCCGCTCATCCTGAGACAGTAAATTCACTTCAACTCAATGCTGAATGACAGAGCTGGCATGTCCTGTGGATATTTGCTGCCAAATGCAGTGACAGTCATTTCTCACTTTTGGCTTCAAACCTGTGAGCAGAGGAGAAGATGAGGAGAGAAAATCCTTTTCAGAGAAAGCAGTTATAAAGAACATTGGGTAGTTAACTTATAAATTCAAACCATTGTAATGACCCTTTTAAGGAGTCACATTGTCCAGATTAAAAAAATGAAGAAATAAGGAAAGAAGGTGTCAGTGGCTTCTCACTGTAATCCCAGCTCCTCAGCAGCCTGAGATGTAGAGGATATGAGTTTCAATCCAGCCAGCTTAGGAAAGTCCATGAAACTGTTATTTCCATGACACCACAGAAAAACCTAGAAGTGGGGCTGTGATTCAAGGTTAATGCACTACCCTTGAGCAAAAACAGCTCAAGGACAATGCCTAGGCTCATAGTTAATCCCTAGGACCTGCCCCCTCAAAAAGAGCCTGTACCTCCATATCTTTGTGTATATATGGATATATTTCTATAGGTGAAGCTCCAGAGTAGCTATGATTAACAGCACCAAGTTAGGAAATTTGTATTCAATACAATGATTTCATAACAGAGGGTGTTTTGATGACAGTGCATGTTCCAGGGCTCCTCTCACTTTTCCCAGTGTAGCCTGAGGGTTTCTCTGCATATCAGGCCTGCTGGAAGAAGTCTCTCTCATTGTCTAGATAAACAGACAAAAAGCCTCAGTCCTGTACAGCTATGTAACAAACAACTCCCTCCGGGTCAGATAGTGAAGATGAGTGCTGGTGTGCTCTGAATATCAGGAGAAAAAGGTGTCTTTGTAGCCTTAGCTATCTCTCTCCCCAGTGCTCTGGTTTGACAGGAAGCCTTCATTTGCACCACCTTCAGTGGCAGGCCAAGTCCTGTGCACTTATCCTGCCTTTCCAACGCTGTATTCCGGTGTTCAGATACAGTGCTCAATATAATTCAGGAGTCCTTCTTCCAGACAACTAGGGCACTGAACCTCATGAAATTTTTCATTGAGGGCGATGATGGGCCTATGATGCCTCTCCTAGTTTTCCAGAAGCTTGGGAAATCCAAGCACATATGTGATACCACAAAGCTTCCTGTCATACAGGGCTGGTGAATCTCATCAGGTTTTGTAACCATTGACCTCTCCTAGTTGGGCCCTGGATGACTAGGTTTTGGGGTTCAACACAGGGCTGGGGTGCTGATCATGAGCTCATTGCAGAAGCCCAGTGCTTTACTATTTTGTGTAACAGCATCACTTTCTAGTGTGTGTGTGTGTGTGTGTGTGTGTGTGTGTGTGTGTGTGTGTGTGTGTGTGTATGTGTGTGTGTAAGCGTGCATGTGCGCAGGCACATACACCATTCCTTGAGTTTGAACTGAGGACCTGAGTACTGTATGTAGTTTCTCTTGTACAAGGATAGCCTCTTCCACTTGAGCCACAGAGCCACTTTAGGCTTTTTTTTGTAGTGATGTGGTCCTGAGAAATTCAGCCCAGGGTTTCATACATGTAGAGCACTCTACCACTAAGGTACATTCCCAGCTCACTACTTCAGGTTTGTTAGTTTGTTTCTGTCTTTTTTTTATTGTTGTAGTACTTGAAGTCTGGCCTGGGTGCTGTCCTTGAGCTCTTTGGGTCAAGTCTTGTGCTATACCACTTGAGCCAAAGCGCCACTTCAGCTTTTCTTGTAGTCCATCATAGCTATGTGTCTCAAGGACTTTCCTGCCCAGGCTAGCATTGAACCATGATCCTCAGATCTCATCCTCCTGAGTAGCTAGGAAGACAGGCACGAGACACAAGCACCAAGCTTCCACTTCAGTTTTCTTAGTGGTGAATTGGAGATAATTGTCTCATGGGACCTTTAGTGTCTGGGATAGTTTGGAACTCAGATCCTCAGATCTCAGCTTCCTGAGAAGGCAGGATGACAGACCTCAGCTATAGACCACTAGGCTGTGGCCTCTGCTGAAAGGGGGTTTTTGGCTCCACGTGGTGGAGTGCTAGCCACGAGCCCAAGGGGTAAGGGACGGCACCTAGGCCCCTATTTCAAGGTTCATGACTGAGAAATAAACAAAAGAATGGTCTGCAGTAGACAACTCACTAGTCTTCAGTAATACATAATTTTTTTTCTGCCAAGGGGACCTATCTTAGTCTCAATATTCTCTGCATGACCATCTCAGTTGTGGAGCTCTTACAAGGACCATATGGAAGAATGCACTCTGTGAAGGACACAGCACATGGAACTCTTTTCATGACTCAGCACAGAGCATCCTGTGGAAGAGTCAGCACCCAGCGCCCAATGCAGGACTCAGAACAGAACACCCTATGAAGTACACAGCACATAGCACTATTCCACAAGCTGTCATTAGAATTAGGGTGCTTTCGTCAGTATCAACATTCTTTCAAGAACATTTCACAAACCACACAATTTCACATCTAATGGTTTAGTGGGGTGGGTGGTTTTTGGGGGGGATTAGCTCAAAGCATGGGGATACTGTTTTAATAACATTTGCTCAAAGCTAGAGCTAGAGCTCTACACTTCGAGCCATATTTCAAAGAATCTAGCAGACTTGCTGCCATGTTTTAAAGCCCCCGAGAAGCCAGGATATCGTGGGTAAGTCAGGGTAAGACAGGATGATGGGGTAACCCATGGGGCTGGGTTGCAGCAGTTTACATCTGGTTAACTCAGGTTAGGTGGCAGCAGTCAACACCAAACTACTAGCTTTCTCTGTGATGAGGTACTTGAAGACCTGTCCTTATGTAGTTGCAGTTAGAACTTTCTACCTTTTTTTGATGGCAGTCCTGGGGCTTGAGTAAGGGCTATGACACTGTCCCTAAGCATTTGTACTCAAGGCTAGCACTCAATTGATTGAAAGACAGCAGAACTTCTGAGTTTTCTGTTTATGTGGCTCTGAGGAATTGAACCCAGTGCTTCATGCTTATAGGTGAGCACTCAAACACCGAGTCCCAGGAGTGAACGATGTATAAATAGAAAGAGAATGCTATATATAAATATTATATACACAAAAGATATTTGTATATTATTAATTTATAGATAATATTACTATCAATTATTAAATATTAAATTATGTCTCCATTTAATGATGTGTCCCTGTTAACAATTAATAAAACATTAATTAATAGTCAGAAGCCTGTTATTGTTTATCACACATGTACATATATCCATACATATAATTACATATTTTATAGAATGAGACAGATGTCTAAACATTATTAAATTATGCATCATGTGTTACTACCAATTATTAGATACTTATGTTTCCATGAAATTTTATTCTTTTAATGATTGATAAAATATTGAACTTAATCCACGTCCTATAATTTTATGTCTAATTTTATCCTAGAATGATTCACTACTAATTCAAACTGTTTTTCATTTATTGTAGTGACAATTCTTCCACCTAGGACATTTTTTACATTTATGACATGCTATTACATAGCATATAGATGTGCATCTGAATTACACATCCTACCTGTCACCGAGCACTTTCAAAGAAAAAGAAAACATGTGTCACGCTCGGCTTCTCACTCCTCGATTACACTTTTGGCAGTACTGGGATATAAACTCAGGGCCTAGAAGGTTCAATTCATGATTGGGTGACTGTCAGCACAGCAGCCTGTAGCCAATTTAGCTGCCAAGCAGTTCCCAGGCCCTGAGATCGAGCCCCATATGTTGACCCTATATTGTGCTTAGTGTGGTTATTCATTTTATTTTTTGTTTTATTCATTTATTTAACATCAATTTTATTGACTGTTACTACACATGAAATATTTATTACATTTATTATATAGGATATAGTTTTCCCTATGTATGAAACTTCACAGCTGACACCCAGGACTTTCACAGAAAAGGAAAACATGTGTCACCATGGGATTCTTACTCCATGATTCAATTTTTGTGAGTGCTGACATCTGAACTCACAGCCTACAAGGTCTAATTCATGAATGGGTGAGTGTCAGTATGCCATCCTTGGGAATATTGAGCTGACAAGCATTTCCAGCACCTGAGATTGAGCCCCAGCGGTTGACAAAATAAGAAGAGTTTGACATGCAGATGGTAGTACACAAATAAATATATATCTTTATAGAGTGCCAGAGTTGTCTATACATTGTTCAGTTATATAGGCTACATTCCTACCAATCCTTGGGTATTCATTATGCCTCCATGTAATTAATATTATTGTTTTCATACTTAATGAATTATCAATTAAATCAACCACTGTTCCGAAACTATTGCGTCCACGTAATTAATGGTATTTTTTGAATGTGTCAAAAATATTCATTAAAATCTATTGGCCTCCTAAAAATTACCCTGTCTAATTGTATTGTAGTATTCAGAAACAACTAATTCAACCTTGCCATTCATAAGTGTCCTCTGGTATTCCTATGAATAGGAACAAGACTCTTAGGATCCCCCTCCATTTGTAGGGGACAGGACTGGGTTTCAAACACAGGACCTACGTTGCTATGTTGGCCTATGGCTTCCCTGGTAGCCTGCCAGCCTTCAGCAATGCAATGTTACCAACATTTTTCAAACATGTCATTCAGACCCTTGAAAAGAAAACAAATGTAAAACCGGCAGCCATCTGCAAGTTGCTAGTTTTTTTTTTTTTTCCTGTGTAGCATTAATTATTTTTTTTCCTTTTTTTCCTTCTGCCTTTGGGGCCCAGGAACCCAGGTTTGGCTTTGGGTCTAGAGGTTGCACCCTAGCCTAGCGTGATCAAAGCTGAGGCAGAATCGCCACAAACTGAGTTCAAGCCCTGTGCTGGACAAAAAAAAAAAAAAAATATATATATATATATATATATATATATATATATATATATATATATATATATAAGTGAGTAAATAAATAAATATACATACATACATACATTAAAAATATTTGAAATATCGTGCGGCTTCTTGGCTTGGAATTCATGCCCTTTTTTCTGCCAGGCCTGGGATTTGAACTCAGGGTCTGGATAAATCTGCAGCACTGTGGGGGTTGGAGAAGATCACAAATCTGGCTTGTTCCTAGGTCCTGAACTCAAGTCTTAGCACTCAAAAAATAATATTCGTATACATGCTTACTGCATTTTGCAGTTAGTGTATTCTTTTATTTTTGTGTTTTATTTATTTCTTATGTATTTTACTGAGTATGATTACACATATAACATTTTTTGCATCCTATTACATAAGAAATAGATTTGCCTCTGTATTCTACATCATTCCTGAGACCCAGTACTTTCACCAATAAGGAAAACAATTGGGACGATTGGCTTTCCCACCAGGATTCAGTTGTTGGCAGTTCTGTGACTTGAATTCAGGGCCCAGCAGGCCCACTTCATGAATGGGTAAATGTTAGCACACCAGTCTGATGCAAGTGAAGTTCATAGGCAAATTTGAGGACCTGAGATCAAGTCCTAGGAATGGCCAATATATAAACAGATAGATGTTTAGATTGCAGTATGTGTGTGTGCATGTGTGTGTACTTACATATGTATATACATCTATAAATGAATACAGAGAAAGACAGATAGAATGCTCACCGTCATTGAAGACAAGAATTTCAGCCAGGTTTACAGGGCCCAAATTCAAGCCCCAGCACTGAAAAAACTAATATTCATATATGATATCTATTTACATATATGGGCTTACTCCATATTACATTTATTACCCTCAATTTATATTTTATTAAGTATTATTACATATATAACATTTATTTCATTTATTACATCTTATCACATGGATATATTTGCATATGGATTATACATCATACTGAGACCCAAGACTTTCACAGAGAAGGAAAAAAATGGGTCAAAATTAGCTTCTGACTCCACATATAAAATTTTGACCATGGTGAGATTGGAACTTACAGCCCACAATCCCCAATTCATGAAAGGGACAGTTGTAGAACAAAAGCATTTGGCAAATTGAGCTGCCAGCCAATTCTGAGGACCTGGAACAAGCTTTGGTAGTGCCTGATAGATATAGATATAGACATAGATATAGATATAGATACAGATACAGATATAAAAAGATAGATCGATTGATTGATTGATCTATAGATAGATAGATGTGTAGTTTGCAATATATATGAGAGAGACAATGTGAGGATATTAAATTATATATATTATGAATTAATATTAAATTAGGCCTCCATTTAATGAAATACAATGGTTGAATACTTATTGAATCATTAATGTAAATGTACTCTGTATTATTTAATTGGGAGAATCATACCATCGTGCTTGAATTAAAGATATAATCCGCTACTATTTGTGTGGCATTCTATAAGAGAAACATGAACTAACTGCAAATTTAATTGTTACTTTTATAATATTCCATTAGGCATTCCCATGGATAGGAATGTTTTTCTCAAGATCTCTCTCCATTTGTAGGTGGCAGTCCTGGCACTTCAACTCCAGTCCTGGGTATTTTACTTCGAATTAGAATTACACTGTGAAGATTTCAGTTTGTCACAATGAAAGAAAAGAGTGAGAAGAAGAAAAGAAAGCCAGGTGTCATTTGCTCCTGCCTGAAATCCTAGCTCTTGAGGAGGCTGAGAGTTAGAGAATGCCAGTATGAATTCTGCCAGGACAGGAAAGTCCACAGCACTCTTATTTCTGAGGGATCACAGGAATAAAGTATCGCCATGAGTGGGGCTGTGGCTCAAAAGCAGATTGCTACCCTTGAGCAAAAAGAGCTCAAGGAGAGTGCCTAAGCTCATAATTCAACCTCCGGAACTGCAAAAACAAAAAAATGTAACTCCATGTCTCTGCATGTACGTATGCATGCATTTCTATCGGTGAAGGTCCAGAGTCACTATGATGAAAGGCACCCAGCTAGGAAATTTGCTTTGAATAGAATGATTTCATTGCACAGACAGTACTTTCAAAACAATGCCTGTTCCGGGGATCCTTTCACTGTTCCCAGTGTAGTCTGAGATTTTCTCCGAACCCCAGGCTGCTGGAGGAAGTCTGTCTCATTTTTGGAATAGGCAGACAAAGGCCTCACTCCTGCCCAGCTGTGTAACAAACAACTCCATCTGGGCCAATTAGTGAGGAGGAGTGTGGGCGGGCTCTGAAGGCCAACAGAAAAATGCCTCTTTGTACCCCAAGCTGTCTCTCTCCCCAGTGCTGTTTTGACAGGAAGCCTTCATTTTGCCACCTCCCATGGCAGGCCATGTTCCCTGTACTTATCCTGTCTTTGTTAGACTACGTTCCAGTGTTGAAATAACCTTGTACAATTTATTCAAGGATCCTTCTGGCAGACAACAAGGGAGCTGAACCTAATAAAATGATTCATTATTGGCAATGGTGCCTTTCTAGGTTTCTGTAAGCTTGCTAAATTTAAGTACATGTGTAATATCACAATGCTTCCTGTCATTTAGTGCTCGTGAAGCTCATCAAGTTTTGAAGCCTTTGACCACTCCTAGTTGGGCCCTTCGTGGCTAGGTTTTGGGGTTGAACACAGGACCTGGGTGCTGACCATAAGCTCAGAGCAAAAACCCAATGGGACATCTCATTTCCATTGTGATATTACGGATCACATTGTGCCATCCCAAACCTATTATGACTTCTTAGCACCTTTGAAAACACACATGGCCTCTGTGACATCACAGAACCTTTTTGTATCTATATCCTCATGGGGAACTAATGACAACTGATATCAGACATACCATTGAAACATAACAAATCCTTTCGGACATCATAATTGTGACATCATGTTGCCATTATGACACAATCAGCTCATTTTGACATATAAAACTATAATGGCATCATAGCTTTGTAACATCACATTGTCATTCTGATGTCATAACACTTTGTGTTTGCCTATAATGTTATTTGATTCTATTTCTAATGTAGCATGTCGGTTTATATCAGAAACTCATTGTGAATTCATGACCATTGTGATATCACAATGCCTTAGTAGCATCACATTGCCATTGTGATGTCACATTGCCAAATTGATGTCACAAAGGGATTTTGATGTGACAATGGTTGTGATATCACAATGAGTTTCTGATATCAACTCACATGCCACATTTCAAATACAATGAAATCACAGAATAGGCATTCATAATGTGACTATTATATCACAATGACATAGTGGCAAATGTTATAATGTCATTGTCATTTTGTGACGTCACCATAAGCTAAAGATGTCATAACAACAATGTGATGTCACACTGATTATGATTTCCTACAGGGTTTATAATGTTACAATTGTTATGAGGTCACAATGTGTTTCTGTAATCAACTGATATGCCATATCTGAAATAGAATGAAATCACAGGATATACATTCAGAATGTGTCTATGACAGCAAAATGGCAATGCGATGTCAAAAAGCTATGATGTCACTGTAGCTTGGTGATGTCGCAGTGAGCTGATGGTATCATAGCAACAGTCTGATGTCACACTGGTGATGATGTCACAAAGGGTTTTTGATGTTACAATGGCATGTCAGATCTTAATTGCCATTGGTTTAAAGTGAGGACATGAGAATGAAGTCACAATGATATTCACAAATGAGCTGTGATGACACAAACGCCTTGATTTTTGTCAAAAGTGCTAAAGTTCTTAACAGGTTTTGTTGTCAAAGTGTTAATGATATAAAAATGAGTTAGTGATGTCAAAACTAGTTTGTAATATCACATCTTATTTCAAATTTCAATTGCTACAAGTTCAAAATTATACAAGTTCACAGAAAGAGATTGATGTCCCAAAGGCCAATAATTTTCTAAGATATGATGAGGTCATAATAGGTTTGTGAAAGCATGATGGTAAAGTAATATCACAATTGAAATATGATGTCAAATTATAATGTCATAAGATTGTTGTTATGTCACAATTAGTTGGATGCCATAATAGTGATAAGTTCAAAATATTTTTGTGATGTTGCAGTAGATTGGTGATGTGACAATGGCATTCCAGACCTCAATTGTCATTAATTCACAATGATTATATAAATTTAGAATGGGCTTATGAGGATTCCAAAGCATTTGTTGGCATAAATGTGATGAAGTCAGAACAGATTTGTGATGTGACAATGTGACACAATGTGATGTCACAATATTCAGGATGTCACAGTATTTCATGTCATACCTGAAATAATATGGGGTTGAAAATAGAGCTCTCAATGGGCCTAACATAACACAATGGCAACATGTCACAAAACATCAGGACAGGACATGTTTGAATTTTCACAGTTGTTTAGAGATATCACAATGGCAATGTTATGTCACCAAGGGATTGTGATGTCACAATGGTTAAGTCAAAATGTGTTTTCGATATGAACCCATATGCCACATTTGAAATATAATGAAATCACATAATAGGCCTTCATAATGTATATATGATGTCACAATGACAATATGATGTCATAGTGGTATGATGTCATTATAAGTTTGTGATGTCACAATGAGCTGATGTCATAATGACAATGTGATGTCACACCGATGATTATATTGTAAATCCTTTGTGATATTACATTGGCATATCTGATCTCAATTGACAATGAGGATATGGATAACAAGAGGACTGTCTTTTCACAAAGGCCATGTGTTTTTTAAAAGGGGCTAAAGTTGTCATAATGGGTTTGGGAGGTCTCAAGGTGATTGTAATATCACAACAGCGAGGTGATATCACAATGGCTTTGTGATGAGGTCACAATGCACAGGACAGGGTTGTGATGTCACAACAGGTTAATGATATCACAATGGCACTGTGATGTCACAAAGGGATTTTCATCTCACAATGGCTTTGAGGTCACAATGGATTTTTGATATCCACCAATATTGCTCGCTTGAAATAGAATGAAATCACAGAATAGGCATTCACAATATGTCTATAATGTGACTCTGGCTTATGATGTCAGAATACTATGATATTTAAGTTTAGTGATGTGACAATGGCATGTCTTATCTTATTACTCATTAGATTACCATGAGCATCCCAAAGGTTGCTATGTGCTGAATCTTTCAAAAGGTGCATATTGCTGAGTCCATTACACAGGGTTCTTTGTGCTTTTTTTTATCAAATGTGCTGTGTGCTGTCATCCCAAAGGGTCCTATGTTCTGAATCCTTGAGAGGTAGGTATCCCCAACAATCACACACACACACACACACACACACACACACACACACACACACACACACACACACACACACGGAGGTCACCGTGCACCTGCTTGGTGTGGGGGGTGGAAGGAGAAGAGTCTCACAGCAGTTGGGCTGAGGGGAGATTTGATCCCCCAGGCAGCTGCTGGGGTTGGGGGGAAGCCTTGACCTGAGGTGAGGCTGCTTCTGCCATGGCCTGGTAGCCTTAGGGCAGAGTCAGGACAGCACAAAGCAAGGGATGGAGGTGTGGCCGATGGAGGAAGGAGGCATTACCAAGGGGAGGACAGGGCGTGGCTGAGGGGGCACATAGCTGCTGTAGCCAAGAGCACACTGGGCTGGCCACTTGCGCGGCAGAGGCAGGGCAGCCAGGAAGAGCATTGCGGGCAGAGAGAGAGCAAAGAAAAGAGCAGGCACATACACAAGGGGAGGCAGCCTCAATGGCTTGCCTCTGCTGCTGTAGGAGCATGGGTCTGGGCCAGGAGCATAGAGCACACAA
Organism: Dipodomys merriami; assembly: GCF_024711535.1. Lineage (NCBI taxonomy): Eukaryota > Metazoa > Chordata > Mammalia > Rodentia > Heteromyidae > Dipodomys > Dipodomys merriami. Next base: position 491,266 of record NW_027206546.1, on the reverse strand, counting down.
TGCCAGCACATCAGACACATCCCTAGCACAGTTAAGGCTGGTTGTTTCCAAGGGGAAGGGTCTGGCCCTGGAGAAGGGCAGAGGTCGGGTTGTGTTGTGTCATTAGAGTGGTGCTCTCCTTTTGTGGGATCCCTTGGTTCTGACAAGGGTACGGGGAATGGGAACCCCCGTGCTCCAGCTTCTACATTGTCCCAGATGAGGAACCAACAAAATTAGGAGAGGCACAACTCTGAGTCTGTGTGAATGTGTGTGTATGTGTGTGTGTGTGTGTGAGAGAGAGAGAGATAGAGAGAGAGAGAGAGAGAGAGAGAGAGAGAGAGAGAGAGAGAGAGAGAGAGAGAGAGAGAGAGAGAGAGAGAGAGAGAGAGAATCTTTCTCTTTGTACAGCCTGCTGTGCTCAGGTGAGTTGTCAGTTGGCAAATTGCAGGTGCTGCATGGAAGAGTCTTCTGTCACTGTTGTGTGTGTTTGTGTGTGTGTGTGTGTGTGTGTGTGTGTTTGTGTGTGTGTGTGTTGGGAGATCAGGGAGATGAAAACAATGAAAATATATTTAAGTCACCATGACTAAAAACAGCAAAAGCATTTTATTTCTCTCTGTGTGTATGTGTTGTTGTTCTTTTTTCCTGAATACCAAGTACAAGCCCAGCCACAATTTTTGTTTTCTCCTTCACAGTTGCATGGCTCCTTTATTGAAGATTTCAGTAGACATTCATTTCCTCCCCTTTCCACCACTCTTTTCCCCCTTTCCTGTAGCCTACAGTAGCTGCTGGGCCAGGATGGGCCTCCTCTAGGAGACCTGTGTGAACCCTGGACTAGAGTGGACACCTGTCCTTCTATCCCCAGCCAGAAGTTTTGTGAGGTGAGTGTGACCACAGCCACATTCTTCCAGCCAGACACTCTGCTCTCATGTGTATAGTTGGAGGTAATTCAAGGGTTGGGAATGTGTCTGCCGAACATAATTTGGGAACGAGATGGGGGAGAGGGCAGGGCAGGGGCTGTGAAGCTATGAGGTTTGGGGGGCTGGCATATGTTGTGACATAGAAGATGGTTCACCATGACCAACGATGAGAGGGGAACCTTATCTAGGGTGTTTACAGTCTCTGTGGGCATCCAGGCCCATGGATCCGGGCCCACACTGGTGGTGAGGATTCCCTCCTGGGGAAGTGCCCTGTGGTCAGTCCTCCCTGGAGTCCTGCAGACTCCAATCTGTGTCCCACTTGGGCTGTTTCTAGCTGGGTAGTGGTAGGCAAATCCATTCCCCCTGCTGGAGCCTGCCCAGTATCAGGAGGTGGCAGTTAGCTAGGGCTTTCTGAATGCCAGTTTCTTTAACCTGCTGTAGGCTGTCTGGAAGCAAAAGGGGACCACTGATTTTGGAACCTTTCAAATTTGATTGGGACAAATGAAATGCACATTTTCTAGGTTTTTTTTAAATTTAAGCTGGCAATTTCCACTAATGGCTGGGATTATGGGTAAAATTATATGGATGATTTCAGCCGCCAAACAATGATGTTCAAAGCAGCACAGGCAGAGTTCCCAAGCCAGATTGTCTCCCGCTTTGAATGTTGTGCCTTGACTGACTTTCTCTGGAAGCTGCTGAATCTCCTCCAGCTCACTCTAGGGTGACCACCAAAGTGGAGGATGTCACAGAGAGCAGAGATTGTGACCTTACCATCCCCAGCCTGCCACCTGTACTGGACTCTGGGAGAGTCAGAGACCCCAGGATTCCTCAAGGATCCTTCCTCTGCAACATGAAACATGGGGGCCAGATGTGGTGGACCATCCTGTCTGGCCCCAGGGGGAGAGGAGGCCCAATGAGTCAGGCGTTCAACTCACGGCAACTTTGTTCCCACATGAGTGGGGATTTGAGTGCCACAGAGGTGGTCAACTGCTGGACAGAGATCTTTGAGAAGATACACATCCAAGAGGCCCCAGAATCCAGCGAGTACATCGTGGCTAACATCCTTGGAGCCAAACCAGTTAAGTGCATTGGCACCAGGAGCGGGGAAAGGGGAGGAGGGAGAACTGTGGAAGAGCTACATCGGGCTTCATCCTTCCTCCCACAGAGAGGAGTCTTACCTGAATCAGATGGGACTTTTCTGTAGCATTGTCTAGACAGATGCTCATTTATTTATCCAACAAACCATCACAGTGTGCACCAGTTTCTGGGGGGTCATAGACAATGAAATGTTCAAGGACTGGTTTCACAGCACATGAAGAAACCTTGGATTGAGCTGGATGCCAGTGCTTCAAGCCTGTCATCCTAGCTCCTTACGAGGCTGAAATCAGAGGATTGAGGCTTCTGGCCCAGGCAGGAAAGCCTGTAAGAGTTTTGTCTTCAATTAACTAACAAAAACAAAATGCCAGAAGTGGATGTGTGGCTCAAGCCATAGACTGCTAGCTTTAACTAAAAAGGCTCAGAGACAGCACCTCGGCTCCGAGTTCAAGGCCCAGGACTGATACAAAGAAAGTAAAGAGAGAGAGAGAGTGAGAGAGGAGGAAAGGACAGAGGGAGAAAAAGAGGAAAGGAAGGAAGAAGGGAGAATATGGAAGCCTTAGTTTGGAGTCTCTGGATCAAGGGAGCCAACCATTCACAATCTCTGTGGGGACAGTTTCAGAGCCTAATGCCAGTATGTAGGACCAAGCCACTGATCCCTCAGCAAGTTCATGACATCCAGGAGCTGTGTGGTCACTGACTGTAGAGGGAACCAGCCTTGAGTAGACCCTAGGGCTCAGGGTGGGTCATCAGGTTTCAATTATCCCCGGCCTCATCGAGTTAATTTTCTGGTAAGATAAGAAGAAACTTCCCAAGAGCTAAGGAGGTATTGGGGTGAGAGAGTTTCAAGGGGGGCAAGGGATAAACAGGAATTTGAAGAGGGAGGATGATCACAAGTGAGATATGTCAGGACATTGGAGTGATGACCTTGCCTAACAACGTAGACTACCAGCTTTTGATCCAGCGAAACTGCTATTAAAAGTCCTAGCACCTTGGGTTCATCGTTGATGACCTGGCTGTTGTTCATTGCACGATGCTTGTGCAGTACATCCTTGGGGACTGGGACTTTCCAAGACTCAATTTAAAGATGACATTCCCGGTGATTATTGCTCTCCCAGAGACTGAGGTAAGCCTGCCACTGGCATAAGACAGCCTGGGAATGAGGGCGGGAGTTGGGACCCATTTTGTCCCGAGACTTCATCTAGAGGGGCTAAGGCCCCATGACTGCCATTCTCAGAGGCAGAGTGGGTTTCTTTGCTGGCTCAGACTTTAGTCTAGATGGCAGATCTGGGATTCAGAAAGGGCAGGCTGAAGGTGTAGCAGGGCTGGGTAGAGGCAGGTGGGAAAACCAGAGGCACTGGGCTCTGAACAGGATTGTTTCTTTGATAATACTCACAACACAGGAATATTTCTGGGATAGATCAGCCCTTTTCACCTTCCCAGGAGGGACCTAGATCCCCCCAGTGTCCAGCCCTTGACCAGAAAACCCTTTGGTTCCCATATCATGTGGTTGGATAACTAGACCTCACCTCACTGCCCAGTGCTGAGGCAGGACAGTGAGAGATCCTGATTCTTTGATAAGGTCAGGGGATCCTCAGTATGAGATTGTACTTGAATGTCCCAACTTGCTGCATGGTCAGTCCCATATAAGACTGCCATGATGTAGGACATAGAATCTAGAGAATCATAGCCAGATAGGACCTGTTCTGGGGGTCTTAAGTATTATGTGTTAGCTTTGAGCTCCCATGGCCCACCTGCTTCCCTTTCTTGTGTGGGTCTATGCTAGAAACTAGGGTGTGGATCTTGTCTTTTATGCTACAAGATAGCAATCTACCATTAGAATCACAGCTCCACTTCCAGCATTTTTGGGTATTTAATTGCAGATAAATAGTTCTTACGGACTTTGCTGCCAAGTGGCATCCAACTTCAGTCTTCATATCTCAGTCTCCTGAGGGTATAGGACGACAAGCATGGAAAAGTATCTTTGGCTGGGTGCCAGCAGCTCATGTCTGTCATTCTAGGTACTCAGGAGCTGAGATCTGAGGATCATGGTTCCAAGCCAGCCTGAGCAGGAAACACCCTGAGACTCTTATCTCCAACAAACCACCAGAAAATCAGAAGGGGTGCTGTGGCTCAAGTAGTAGAGTGCTCGCCTTGAGTCCAAGAGCTCAGGGACAGCACTCAGGCCCAAAGTTCAAGCCCTACAACTAAAAAAAGGAAAGAAACTAAAACATCTTTGCTTATAAAGATATGGAGGTGTGTGTGTTGGCCAGGGAGGGGGAGTGTTGTGATTGAGAGACCAGGTGCTGGTGTCACTGTACAGACATTCCTAAGAAGTACCCAAGATTGCCCCAGTTTGAAGCCACAGTAGGATGGGTGGTGCCTTACCAAGAACTCAAGAGGACGAGGCCTATGGCAGGCAGGGAGTGGGAAAATGGGTGCAGGGGTGGGATTTTTGTGTCTGTATTCTCTCCATTGAATGACAGATTTGGATGCTGAGTGTCAAAGTCTGAAGTAAAGGGTTGCAAGAAGTTTGTGGCCTGATGAATTGTATTTCCTCTGTGTATATGAAGGTGGCTGAAGCTGGGCACCTCCGGTGGCTCCCAAGTGTCATTCTAGCTACTCATAAAGCTGAGATATAAAGACCACGGTTCAAAGCCAGCTTGGACAGGAAAATCTGTGGTTCTTGATATCCAATGAGCCACCACAAAACAGGAAATAATGCTGTGGCTCAAATGGTAGAGTGCTAATCTTCAGCTGAAGAGCTGAGGGACAGTGCCCTGGCACAAAGTTCAAACCTCATTACCAACAATAAACAAATAGGTGGCCTGAGTTTTCCACATAGCAGTGTGTACGGCAGGAAACTCAATGCTGGGTTATGAGACATTCCAGATATGTAAGATGCTTAGTGCTGTGTCTAAAGTTAGTATGAGCATGATAGTGCCATCTTCTCATGGGTCGGGTGTGATCCTAAGAGAGGGAGTTCATGGTTCCGTTCTCAGGAACTGCTGAGGCCTTGGAATGTCCGTGTGTGTGTGTGTGTGTGTGTGTGTGTGTGTGTGTGTGTGTGTGTGTGTGTGTGTGTGTGTGTAATTTTCCCTCATCTTTCTCTGTCCCCTTCCTGGTTGCCTGTGTGCCTCTTTCTGACCTCAGATGGTGCCCCTCCACACTGACCTTCCCTTTAACCCCCTATCAGGGTCTACAATGAGTCCTAAATTGCCAGAGGCCTGTGTTCCAACTTTTCTCTAGGGCACAAATCTGGCTGTCCCAATATTTGGCCACCTCCAGGGGATACTGGGACAGCAGTGACAGCTGGCATGGGGTCTCCTCTGCCCCAGAGGGAGGCCTCAGTCATGCGATGTCCTTTACTTTTCCTCAGCTGGGCCTCTGACTGAACAACTCTCTCAGCAGGCTAACAGTGGAGTGGGGAAAGGGGGGTTGCTGGTGGCTCTGGCTAACTCGACCTTGACAGCTGACTGAAGGCTGCCCAAGCAAGGAGGATCCAGGGCTACATGAGAGGTGAGGCCAAGGTGGCTTGGAATTATTGGTCGTTGTATAGTAAATGTAAATGTATTTTATCACAGGAAAGCCTATCTTCTGGTCCCAACTGGGCCTCTCATGTCTTTCTAGACAATTCTGGATGTCCAGAATACAGAGGCACAGACTTTAGATTCCAGGGCCATAGAACTGGGATATGAGAGACTGGTATGGCCAATACCTCAATGTTCTGGGGCATTAGTCTTGACCTGCCTATACCCTCCGCTTGTGTATGTTCACTTCTTAACCCAATGTTGGTCACACACCGGCCACTTGTGGCAGTAGTGTGGAAGTGGCAGGAGTGGAAGTGAGATGTAGGGAGACCAAATTAAGGATTTATGGCCTGTGGGGGTAGGAAAGGGTGTCTTTAAAAAAGTCTTAGAGCTGGAACTCAGGGCCTACACACTGCTCCTGAGCTTCCTTTGCTCAAAGCTGACATTCTACCTCTTGAACCACAGCTCACCTTTCATCTTTATTAATAGTTTAGTGGAGATAAGAATCTGATGGACTTTCCTGCCTGGGCTAGCTTTGCTGGACTGGCTTCAAGCTGCCATCCTAAGATCTCAGCCTCTTGAGTAGCTAGGATTGATTATATGAGCCACTGGCACCTGCTAATGATGTTAGTGTGCGATGTGTGGTGTGTGTGTGTGTGTTTGTGTGTGTGTGTTTACCGGGATTTGAACTCATAACCTAGGTGCTTTCCTTTAGCTTGATTTCACAAGATTGGTGCTGTACCACTTGAACCACATTAGCTCTGCTTCCCAGCTTTTTGGTCATAAGTGTCTGCCCAGGCTAGCTTTGAATCTTGATTGATCCTCAGGTCGCAGCCTTCAGTAGCTAGGAGTCATGAGCCACCATCGCCCAGCTGATAATGGCCATTCTCCACAGTGGACTGGGATCTCCTGAAAGCTTTTCCTTATTTTTTCCGTGCCTGTACAGGGGCTTGAACTCAGGGTCTGGGGTCTGGTCTCTTAACTTTTTCCCTCAAAGCTGACACTCTACCACTTGAACCACAGCTCCATTTCTCGCTTTTGGTAGTTCATTGGCCAGAAGCGTGTCACTGACTTTCCTCCCCTGAGCTGGCTTTGATTTCAGTCTCCTGAATAAATAGGATTTAGAGGGGTTGAACGACTGGTGGCATTTGATAGAAGCTTTTCTTAAGCAAGAGTTCTTCCCTGCATTTGCCCGGACTCCTCCATGCAAAGGGGGCCTGAGGGTCAGGAGCTGTGAAAAAATACACTTCCAGCCACAGAAAATGGCTGGGGTCCTTGGTGAAAAGTCAAGCCAATCTTCCCCTGGGCCCCATTCTGGGACCCCACCCTCTGCCCTATCTGTGACTCAAGTTCAAACCTTGATTCAGCCTTGAATGTTCTGCCACAATTGTCTGAGGACACAGAACCTTCATTCCACCCATACCAACTGCTCTACACCACACCTCAGGACCTTTGCGCATGCTGTATACTTTCGGCCCCAGGCCCTCTGTCCTGTTCCACATGTTAGAACTCCTGTGGAATTTTGGCACTGGTTATATCACCTCTTGGAGCAAGTCTTTCCTTCCCTTCTCCCTCATTTTTTTAAGTATTGAGTTGCTAGAGATGGAACTTGTGCAGGCTGACTGGCAAATGCTCTATATTGGTGTGTCTGTGTGTGTGTGTGTGTGTGTGTGAGAGAGAGAGAGAGAGAGAGAGAGAGAGAGAGAGAGAGAGAGAGAGAGAGAGAGAGAGAGAGAGAGAGAGAGAGAGAGAGAGAGAGAGAGAGAGAGAGAGAGAGAGAGAGAGAGTGTCCTGGGGTTTGAATTCATACCCTGGGCGCTATCCCTGAGTTTTTATGCTCAAGGCTAGCATTCTAATACTTGAACCACAGCTCTGTTTTTTTGGGTGCTTAATTGAAGAAAAGGGTCTCATATAGACTTTCTTGACTGCACTGGCTTGCAGTTATAATCCTCAGATCTCAGCCTCCTGAGTAGCTAAGATTACATGGGTGAGCCATCAGCACTTACCTTCTACCTCTTACCAATAACCTTGGCTCTCCTCTGAGTCCCAGAAGAGTATGTCCCACCAAGCACACATTATTTTTGACAGTGTTGGGACTTGAATTCAGGGTCTGGGTATGTTCCTGAGCTGTTTCTACATTCTTTCACCTAAGCCACAGTGCCACTTTTGACCTTTTCTGTTTATGTGGTACTGAGGAATCCAACTCAGGCCTTAATGCTTGCTAGGTAAGCAATCTACCACTAAGCCACATTCACAGCTCAAGGCTACTTCTAACAGGAGCTATGAGGGTGGGATGTATTTGCATACATCTCAGCCTCCTGAGGAGCTAGGATTACATACAGGAGCAACTGACACCTGGCTTCCTTTGCTTCTGGTTGTTCTTTTTGTAATCGTGACAATCTGAAATCTTCAGCGTCATTCCAATGGTTTGCATTCGAAATAAACTACCCAGCCCTGGAGTTCGAATGCCAAGACTGCCACCCACAAATGGAGGGAGATCCTGCCAAACTCGTTCCTATTTACGTGAATGCTAATGGAATATTATAAAAGTAATAATTAAATTTTCAGTTAATTCATGATTCTATTTTAGAATGACAAACAAAAATTATTGGATTTATATCTTCCATTCTAGCAGCCTGGTATGATTCTCCTAATGGAAGGATATTGAGTAATTTTTAATTAATGCTTTTATAAGTATTCAACCACGATACTTCATTAAATGGAGACATAACTTAATAACTAATTGATGGTAAGTATATATATATATATATATATATATATATATATATAAAATTTAATGATATCCTCATATTCTCTCTCTCTACATATACATACACATATATATACAGCAATATATATATATATATATATATATATATATAGTAATCTACACATCTATCAATATATATATTGGGCACTACAGTGGCTTTATCACAGGGCCTCAGAACTTCAGTTTGCCAGAGGCTGGTGTGCTAAGACTGTGACCCCATTTATGGATTGGCCATTGTAGGCAGTGAGTTGAAATCCCAGCATTACCAAAAATTTATTCATGGAGTAAGAAGCAAATTTTGACACATTTTTCCTGAAAATAAGCCCTGGGTCTCAGTATGATGCATAAATTCATATAAAAATATATCCTGTGTGATAGGATGTAATTAATGAAATGTTGTATGTGTAATAATACTACATAAATAACAGTAATAAACGTCATACTCACTAAACCCATATATGTATTTTTTCCAGTGCTGGGGCTTCAATTCAGGCCCTGGGAACTGGGCTGAATTTCTTGTCTTCAAGGATGCTGAGCTTCTCCTTCACCTACAGTGCTACAGATATACCCAGAGGCTGAGTTCAAATTCCAGGCCTGCCAGAAAAATGGTGCAAATTCCAAGCTAGGGCCTTATTTTATTTTATTTTATTTTGGCCAAGTACAGGGCTTAAACTCAGGTCTTGGCATCTCTGCCACAGCTGACCCTGGGATCTCAGGACCCAAGTTCAAATCTCGGGGTTGGCAAGTAATAAAATAAAAAAGAGAAAGATAAAACGGAGAAGTTCAAGAGGGTGGTTTTACATTTCTTTACCTTTGTATTGGGACCATCCTGGGTAAAAATGAAAAGGCCCAAAGTGTACATGACCTTGCATGCTGATGTTTGGCTGGCTATTATGGAAGCCATAGCCAAAACCTCAACTTGGGCCTGGAGGTTGAATCCCGGGACTGCCACTAAGGATTGGCAGGAGATTCTAAGAAACCCATTCCCTGTACATCCATATGAAAGGAATTTTATAAAAATATCTATTAAATTAGTAGTTAGTTTATGAGTATACTATGAAATTATGCACAACAATTATACTAAATTGACTAATTTTCAATTAATACTTTATTATGTATTCTTTCAATTAATACTTTATTATGTATTCAACCATGATACTTAAAAATGGAAGGAATAATTTAATTGTCAATAATGGGTAGTAATATAATATATGTAATTTCATAATATACAGACATCTTTCTTGTGTTTTAAATATATACATATATGCCAATCTACATATTTACCTGTTCATAAACTTGTCACTCCTAGGGCTCAGTGGTATAGTGATGGCTAGTACATACAAAGCCCTGGATTGGATTCCTCACTCCCACATGCACATAAGAATCTGGAAGTTGTGCTGTTGCTGCAGCAGCCAAGCAATAACTTTGAGCATAAAAGCACAGGGACTTTGTCTAGATCCTTACTCAAGACCCAGGACGGGCACCAGGACTGAATGTTGTGACTGCAACTCTATAAGGATAGGACTTCAAATACCTCATTACAGAGCAAGCCGGAAGTCTGGTGCTGAGAGCTGACCCTGGAATACTAAGACCCAAGTTCAAATCTCGGGGTTGGCAAAAATAAAAACAAAAAGGAGAAGGATAAACCGGTGGACTTCAGGAAGGTGGTTTTACATTTTTTCCCTTTGCATTGTGACCATCCTGGGTCTAAATGACAAGGCCCAAACGTGCACATGACCTGGCATACTGATGTTTGGCTGGCTATTAGGGAAGCCATAGCTGATACTTCAAATTAGGCCTGGAGGTTGAATCCCGGGACTGCCACTAAGGATTGGTGGGAGATTTTAAGAAAATGCATTCCAATATACATCCATACAAATGTTATAAAAGTAACAATTAAATTAGTAGTTAGTGTATTAGTATAATATAAAATTATACACAACAATTACACTACATTGACTAATGTTCAATTAATACTTTATTATGTATTCAACCATGATACTTAAAAATGGAAGGAATAATTTGATTGTCAATAATTGGTAGTAATATATTTAATTTCATATTATACAGACATCTTTCTCTTGTTTTATACATATATATATACATATATGTATATATGTGTGTGTGTATGTAAATATATGTGTATATATATATATATATATATATATATATATATATATATATGTGCCAATCTACACCTTTATGTATTTATACACTTGTCACTACTGGAGCTCAATGGTATAGTGATGGCTAGTACATCCAAACCCTGGATTCGATTCCTCACTACTAGATGCATATAAAAATCTGGAAATTGTGCTGTCGCTTAAGCAGTCGGGCACTAGCTTTGAGCATAAAACCTTAGGGACTGTGTCTAGACCCTTACTCAAGACCCAGGACAGGTACCCAAAAAATATTGAATGTTGTGACGGCAACTCTCTATGGATAGGACTTCAAATACCTCATCACAGAGCAAACCGGGAGTCTGGTGCTGATAGCTGCCATCTAACCTGACTTAGCCAGAGATATACCACTGCAACCCAGCTCCATGGAACTAGATGCTGCTGGCTTGCTCACCCCTATCATCCAATATATTCGGGGGCTGAGATATGACACTGATGGTTTTAAAACCCAGTCCTAGCAGAATATATGTGAAAGTCTGAGCTGTGGGTCAAAGTTGTAGAGCTCTAGCCTTGAGCAAAAGATCTTAGGACAGTACCCCCAACATTTTAGTGCAATCCCTGTGGCTGACTCCCCCCCAATAAACACTCCTCTGAATCATTAGATGTTAACTTTGTGCAGTTTGTGATGTGTTTCTGAAAGAATGATGATACTGATGAAAGCACCATAATACTAATGACAGCTTGTGGGATATAACTATGTGATGAGTCAGTCCTTCCTAAGGTGCTGAGTACTTCATGCGGTGCTGTGTGCTGAGTCCTGCACAGGATGCTATGTGCTGAATCCTTCACATGGTGCAGGGTGCTGAGTCTTTCACAGGATGCTGTGTGCTGAGTCCTGTCAAGAGGGTTATGTGGAGTAGGGCACCAGTGGCTCACGCCTGTAATCCTAGCTACTCAGGAGGCTGAGATCTGAGGATCACGGTTCAAAGCCAGCCTTGGCAGGAAAGTCACTGAAACTCTTATCTCCAATAAACCACCAAAAACTGTAAGTGACACTGTAGCTCAAGTGGTAGAGCACTAGCCTTGGGCTGAAAAGCTGAAGGACAAAGCTCAGGCCCAGAGTTCAAGCTCCATGACCATCAAATAAAAAAGAGTGTTATGTGTTTTGTCCTTCAAAGGGTGCATTCTTTCATCTTGTCCTTGTAAGAGCTTCATAACTGACATGATCATGCAGAAAAGAATATTGAGGCTCTAATCTGTCCCCATGGCTGGGACAAAATGATGTATTACTGAAGACTAGTGACTTGTCTACAGCAGACAATTGTTTTGTCTTGTTTTTTCTCAGTCATGAACCTTGAACTCAGGACCTAGTCACTGACCCATATGTCTTGGGCTCTTGGCTAGCACTCTACCACGTGGAGCCAAGGACCCCTTGAAGCAGAGTGCCCGGCCTAGGGTTCTATATCCGAGGTCTGTCATCCTGCCTTCTCAAGAAGCTGAGACCTGAGGATCTGGGTTCCAAACTATCCCAGACACAAAAGGTCCCATGAGACTATTATCTCCAATTTACCACTAAGAAACTTGAAGTGGAAGCTGAGTGCTTGTGGCCTCCAATGAACCACCAGAAAACCGGAAGTGGCTCTGTGGCTCAAGTGGTAGAGCACAAGATTTGAGCTGAAGAGACAGGGACAGCACCCAGGCGCAAAATTCAACTCCTATAACTGACAACAACAAAAAAGACAAAAACAAACTAACAAACCTGAAGTAGAGGGGTGGGAATGTGCCTTAGCGGTAAAGTGCTTTGCATATATGAAACCCTGGGCTTGATTTCTCAGGACCATATCACTAGAAAAAAGCTTGAAGTGGCTCTGTGGTTCAAGTAGGAGAGGGCAAATCTTGTACAGGAGAAACTAAGTACAGTGCTCATGTCCTGAGTTCAAGCTTCAGGACCAGTGTATACACAAACACACACACACACACACACACACACACACACACACACACACACACACACACACATGCACATACACACGCTCACACACAGAGAGAAAGCATAAGTGAAGATGTGACAAAGTGGTAAAGCATTAGAATTCGGCTCTGAGCTCATGGTCAGCACCCAGGCCCTGTGTTCAACCCCAAAATCTAGCCACTCAGGGCCCAATTAAGAGAGGTCAAAGGTTTCAAAACTTGATGAGCTTCACCAGCCCTAGATGACAGGATCTTTGAGATATCCAACATGTGCTTGGATTTCCCAAGTTTCCGGAAACCTAAGAGAGGCATCATAGGCCTATCATCACCAGCAATGAAACATCTCATTATGTTCAGTACCCTAGTTGTCTGCCTGAAGTATTCTTGAATTATATTGAGCACTGTATCTGAACACCGGAATATAGTCTCATAAAGGCAGGATAAGAGCACAGAACTTGGCCTGCCATGGGAGGTGGCAAAAATGAAGGCCTCCTATTAAATCAGAGCACTGGGAAGAGAGATAGCTAAGGGTAAAAAGAGGCCTTTTTCTCCTGACTTTCAGAACCCGCCCACACATCCTCACTAATTGGACCAGATGGAGTTATTTGGTACACAGCTGTACAGGAGTGAGGTCTTTTGTGTTCCTGTCCAGAAAATGAGGGAGACTTCCTCCAGCAGGCCTTGGATGCAGCGAAACCCTCAAGCTACCCTGGGAGCAGTGAAGGGAGCCCTGGAACATGCAATGTCATAAAAGCAGTCTCTGTGTTATGAAGTCATTGTATTGAATACAATTTTTCTTCTTGGTGCCGTTCATCCTAAGTACTCTGGAGCTTCACCTATAGGAATACAACCATACCTACACAAAGACATGGAGGTACAGGTTTTTTTTGAGGGGGCAGGTCCTGGGGTTGAACTATGAGCCTAGACCTTGTCCCTGAGCACTAACTGCTCAAGGATAGTGCATTAAGCTTGAGTCACAGCCCCACTTCTGGGTTTTTCTGTGATCTCTTAGAAATAACAGTGTCAAGAACTTTCTTATCCTGGTGGGTTTCAAACTCAGATTCTCTACATCTCTGCCTCCTGAGGAGCTGGGATTACAGTCAGCAGCCACTTGCGCATTCTTGTCTTCTTCATTTTATAATCTGGACAATATGACTTCTTTACAGAGTTATTCCGATGGTTTGGACTTATAAGTAAACTACCAAATGTTCTTTATAGCTGCTATCTCTGAGAGGATTTCCTCTCCTCATCTTATCCTCTGGTCACAGGTTTGAAGGCAAAAGTGGGAAATGAGTGTCACATGATTCAGGAGCAAATGTCCATAGGATATGCCAGTTCTGTCACTTAGCATTGAGCTGCAGTGAATTTACTGTCTCAATATATGAGGACCAAAAGCTGGAGCAATCCTCATACTCTGCATTGCTTCTTTTGCCTATAAAGTGATCTAATAATTATGAGTTATTTGTATCTCCAATCTTAAGTACATGAACACAGTAGAATCATGTTCCTGCCTTGGTTTTTCTCTAGTACCTCTCGAGATTTAGACTAAAGGTTTTTGTGGAGTGGCTCCTAGGGGAATCACTGAGGAAAGCCACATGAAGCATCCTCAGTAGATCACCATTCAAAGCCAGCCCTAGCAGGAAAGACTGTGAAACTCTTGTCTCCAATAAACCACCAGAAAACCAGAAGTGGAGCAGTAGTCTATAGGGTAGAACTCCAGCTTTGAGAGAGAAAGCCAAGCAGAAGATACAGGCCAGACCAGGCAGGAAAGCCTGGGAGGCTCTTATGTCCAGTGAATGACCAGATGGCTAGAAGTGGAGCTGTGGTTGTGGTAGAGCCTCAGCCTTGTGCAACACAGCTGAAGAACACATGGCATCTGGAGTTTAAGCCATGGGATAGCCACAAAAATTAATTGGAAAAGAGAAGGTGAAGTTTATGTATCAGTGCCCTACTTACTTACATGTATATATTACTTCCCTGAGTGCAAACAGGCTGTATGCAATGCTTCTGCTTTTATTTACTGATTAATTTTTCAGATATGCTCATTGTGCATACTGCATCATTCTCTTCATGTCAGCCCCATTGCTCTTCTCTTCCAGTGTACCAGGCCTGTGTCCTTATATGATGCACAGTGAAGCTCTTAGCAGCTTTTATTTACATTTTATTATGAGGCCAATGCAGGAGCAGTCACAAATCAGGCAGGAGAAGAGAAAATCAGAGTTCATAGAAATAAGCGTTATTCAAAAAATTATACTTGGGGATAAAAATGGTAGCATACTTATGTAAAACTACCATTAAGAAAAAGATGAGGGGGCTGGATTAGTGAAAGAGTGCTTGCCTAGCATGCAAGAAGCCCTGGGTTCGCTTCCTCAGTAACACATACACAGGAAAAACCAGAATTGGTGCTGTGGCTCAAGTAGTAGAGTGCTAGAGACAGTGCCCAGGCTTTGAGTTCAGCCCAAGAAATGTCAAAGAGATAACTAGGTAGGTAGGTAGGTAGGTAGGTAGGTAGGTAGGTAGGTAGGTAGGTAGGTACATAGATAGATAGATAGATCGATAGATAGATAGATAGATAGATAGATAGATAGATAGATAGATAGATAGATAGATAGATAGATAGATAGATAGATAGATAGATAGATAGATAGATAGATGGATGGATGGATGGATGGATGGATGGATGGATGGATGGATGGATGGATGGATGGATGGATAGATAGATAGATAGATAGATAGATAGATAGATAGATAGATAGATAGATAGATAGATAGATAGATAGATAGATAGATAGATAGATAGATAGATAGATAGAAAAATAGATAGAAAAATGATATATGAATCTGGTCTTGGACGTCAGGAGGAAAGGTGGGAACAATTCCCAATCATGCAGCTTTCTGCAGTGTGCCAGGCCACCAGGATGATCTTCACACAAACACAGAGCTTCTCAGACAGCTGAAGGCCCCAGAGTGAAAAGGGGAGAGCCAGGTTCTAACTCAGCTGCTTGGAGGCAGAAGAGAAATGACCCTGCCTCTCCTTGGACTGGGGATTACTATTAATAAAGTGGAGAATAAAGGAAGGAGATAGGACTGCCAGAGATAGAAGAAAGGCCTTCAAATCTGACACATGGAGAGTGAAAAACCCACTCCCTAAGACCAGAGAACAGGGTTTTCCACTCTGTTCCTCCCATCTCTCCCACTGAACTGGCTCTCTATTGGTAAACTAAACATAGCCTGAAGCTCCCTTCACCTGATGGAGGAAGGTTAGTCATTGTTTGAAGAGGCTGAGAAAAGCCTGACCCTGGTGTAATTCTAACAAATGTTTCAGGTTTTCCCCCATTGCTGGCTGTGCCTGGAATGAATGAAGTTGTTTTGCAGCTCACTTCCTTGTGGAGTGTGTACATTCTGCCTCCTAATCCTGCAGAACTGGTCTCTTCACCTAGCCTGGCTTTTGAAATTGTTTTCTGTCCTTCAAATACAGTGTTACACTGGAGTTCTTCCTTCTAACAGTTCTAGGGCTTGCATCCTGAGAACTTCAGTTGAACCAGGATGGGTCAATGGGTCAAGAACTCTAACAACATGTAGAGTTCAAGTAATATCTCATAAACAAAGGAAACACAAGAAGCTCTTGAACATCTGACCTTTCAGAAGTGGAAGTCAGAATATTATAGACTTTCCTGCCTTGGCTGGCTTCACACTGTGATCCTGATACCTCAGCCTCCTGAGCTAGAGTGATGGGTGAGACCTACTGGTGCTCGGCTAGGTTAAGAAGTGTAATGACATTGACAACACAAGTCAACTCCTTATCACAAAGGGCTTGGGGAGCATATTAAGCCATTCAACATTGGACCTTTCAGAACCCTATGGACACAAAGTTACAATGCTAGAGTCTGAGAGGTTGGGCATGTGGATCTGCTTTACTTGAGCCTGGAGGTCTGAGTCCAATTCTGGTGTATATCAGTGTTCATTTTCCAGAGAATGTTCTCCTAATTAGAAAATAGGAAAAGTACTTTGATTAACCCTCAATTTTTTGCCAGTTGTGTGTCTTGAATCAAGCCTGGGCACTGTCCCTGAGCAATTCATCTCAAGGCTAACAGTCTACCACTTGAGCCACAATGCCACATGGGTGTGTTTTGGTGGTTCACTGGATATGAGTCTAACAGGCTTTTCTTGCCTACGCTGTCTTTGAACTGTGGACTTCAAATCTCAGTCTCCTGAGAAGGTAGGGTTCCAGGTGTGAGTCACGGGCATCTGGCCTATTGTTTTTGGCATTCCTGGGGATTCTTTTTCTCAAGGCTAACACTCTACCATTTGAGCCACTCCACTGCTTCTGGCTTTTTCTGAGTATGTGGCAATGAGGATTCAAACGCTGGTATTCATGCATGATGAGTGAGCTCTTTGCCATTAAGCCACAGTTCTAGCCTCCCCCTTACAATTTTATCCCACAACTTTCCTGTTCTCAAGAAAAGGCTTCTGAGTATAAACCATCTGAAGACATCCCTATAGGAAGGTGTCCAAAGATAAATAAGACAAAGCTCATTCTTGGGAGAGAGTGTAAACGTGTGAAGACTGTGACAAATGCCTCTATTTAATTATGTATTGTTTCAACACTTAAAAAGCTTTAATGATAAATGGTCAATTTCCTAAATTACTGTGTATAATTTTATAATAGATATGCAAAATGTAATAAATATTATGTGTATGATAATATTAAATAAAATAAACAATAAAAGAATGAATCAAAGAAAAAATAAAATAAATACAAAATCAATAATAAAAAGCATAATATGTAATAAACCTACATATGTAAGTATATATCATATATTACACATGAATAGAAATATCTTTTCCATTGCAGGGCCTTCATTCAGGCCATGGGAACTCTAGCCTGAATTTCTTTTCCTCGAGGACAGTGAGCTTTGTTTCTCCCATGGTACAAAAGAGTTACCTGAACAGTAAGATCAAATCCCACCAATGGTAGAAATACTGGCCCCAGTCCCAGGAGAGTGACTTAATTTTTTAATGGAAACAGTTATGTTTATTCGGTTTCATACTGAACATTAAATAAAATCAGTGTAGAATTTTGTACATCTATTCAGACATCCTTCCCTTACCCCCAAAGTGCTTCTCTGAACACTACATTGCTTTTTTTTTTGTATGTTTTTTTATTGTAAAAATGTTGTGTAGAAGGTTCACAGTTACATGAGCAAGGTCATGAGTATATTCCCTTTTGAGCATTGTTACCTCCTCCTTTGTTTTCCCCCTACAATCTCTTACCTCCCATCTCCACAACTACTCCCCTTGCCGGCTCAGTGACTTAATTTTTTTTTAAGTTTTGGCTTGGCACAGGGTTTGAATTCAAGTAATTGCAAATCTGCACTTTCCCTCACATTGCTACAGATTTACAAAGTTCCTGAGTTCAAATCCCAGTATAGGAAAGAAAACTGACAGAAATTCCAAACCAGGGAGCTTAATTTTTTTTTAATTTATTTAAATAATCAAATTTTTTTCTTTTTTTCTTTCTTTTTTTTTTTTGGCTTAACATGGGTCTTGAACTCAGGTCATGGCAACTCTGCCTCAGCTTTGTTCACCCCAGGCTGGGTGCAGCCTCAGGATCCATACCCAATCCTGGAATCCTAGGTCCAGAGGGCTTGTAGAAAGAAAACAAAAGTGGATTAGCACAAAAAGTGGCAAGCTGCAGAGGGCTGTTTTTTTTTTTTCTTTGCACAGTGACCATCCTGGGTCTGAATGGCACGGGTGCAAAGTGGACCTAACCTGTCATTGCTGAAGGCTGACAGGCTAGCAGGGAAGCCATAGGCCAACCTGTCAACGCTGGGTTCAAATCCAGGTCCTGACGACTACCAATGGCAGGAGATCACAAAAGACTCATTACTATGCATAAGAAAACCAATTGAAAGAGAAGTTTGTGCATCGGTTGAGCCTATAAATGGATGCAGTAATCCTAGGACACTGATTGATCTTCATTTCATGTTTTATTAAGCATGAAAAGAATAGTATTCTTTTAATTGTAGTATAATAAATACCTAAGAGTTGGTAGGAATGTAGTATATGTCATTCATCATAAATAGGCGGATGTGGCACTTTTTAGCAATATATATTTATTTGTATATTACTGTGTGCCTAGCCTTGTATCTCTGTTATGGCCAATCCTGGGTCATGATCTCAGCACCTGGGAAACACCTCACAGCTTCATTGGCTAGAGGCTGCCATGCTCACACTCACCCATTCATGAATTGGACCTGGTAGGCCCTGAGTTCAGATCTTAGCACCGCCAAAATTTAATCTTGGAGTAAGAAGCCAAGAGTGACACCTGTTTTCCTTTTCTGGGAGAGTCCGGGTGTCAGGTATGATGGAGAACACATCTACAAATCTAGATGGTATGTGATAGGACGTAAAAAATATAATGCATAGTTAGATGTTCTCACAGTCAATAAAAGAAACGGTAAATAAATGAAAAAAATACAATGAATAAGCACACCAAATATAACATATACTGAATATCTGTACGAAGTTTAATCCTATCTTTAAAATGTATATAAGGAGTACGTTTTCCAGGTCTGGGCCTTGAATTCAGGCATAGGGTAAAGGTCTGACTTACTAGTCTTCAAGCACAGTGAGCTTTCCCTTACCCCACATTGCAACAGAGTTACCCAGACCCCGAATTCAAATCCCAGGATTGCAGACAAAAAAATGGCACACATTCCAAGCCAGGGAGCTTCATTAGCATTTTTAATATTTTTTTTAAAGTTTACTTCGCCTTTATTTGATACATATTGATTTTAAAACGAGAGTTTTTTTAAAAAAGGGATTTAAACTTTTACATTTCAGCATAGCACATTGGTGTTTCTATTTTGACCATCTGCCATGAAGAGTGAGAATGAAAATAAGGACATCATTTCTCTCTAGAAGGTCGGGACAGTTGAATTTATTTCTATTTAGAGTTATTTCTACAATTATAAACTCTCTGCATTTGTGTCATGTGAGTTTTCCTCAGTGCCTACCATGAAATACACTAGGGGAGTCCTCATAACACAAAAGGTTGGGTTTCTGAATAAAAACTCACTTCTGTGAGGACAGTAGGTAGTTGTACGCATTTGGGGAATAAACAGGATTGTAAAACGAAAAACAGAAACAATTTGACTGTGATGTATCTCAGTAGTGGAGTACTTGCCTAAAGAGTGTAAGACCCCGGCAGAAAAGTTTTGTAAAGCTCAGAATGTTAGAATTTTATGATCTGCATGAACTTCTTTTTTTTTTTTTTTTTTTTTGGTCCTGTGGCTAGAAATCAGCAATTATCCTTGTGTTTTTCAGCTCAAGGTGAGCTTGAGTCATAGTGCCACTTCTGGTTTTCTAGTGGTTTATTGGAGATAATTATCTCAGGGACTTTCCTGCCCGGGCTGGCTTTGAACCACCAACCTCAGCCTCCTGAGTAGCTAGGATTATAGGCATGAGCCACTGGTGCCTAGCACATGAAAAAACTTCTTAAAGATTGATTCTGAGAAAAGAAACTTGGAATACATTTTTAGTATAAATAATTTATAATGCCCTGGTTAAGGCACTAATTCAGAAGTATTTATTCATTGACTGGTTTCTTAGTTTATTTAAAGATATATATGCATTATTAATATATATATATATATACATATATATTATTAAAAACAGCTTTGAAGTGTAACTAAGAGCATATGTGCTCATGTAAAGTTATACAACTGCACAAGCTTCATTTTTTTTTCCACTTTGGTTGGTACCATAAATTAGGTGGGATTTGTATATTGTTGTTTTGTTATCTGTTTTTGGAGGATTTCTTTCCCTTTTATCCCCCTCACCTCCTCTCCTCGCACTTGAACTCAGCTTGCTCTTTCTTGGCTTCATTGTTCATAGCTAATTTTCTACCACTTCAGCCATACCTGTAGCCTGGCTTTTTGCCAGTTAATTGGAGATGATGTCTCTCAGGCTTTTCTGCCTTAATTGGATTTGAAATTTCATCCTCTAGTTCTCAGCCTCCTGATTAGCTAGGATGACAGTTGTGAGCCACTGGGGTGCCTAGGGATAAATTAGACTTTGGTTGGTGTATTCTTTCTGTTTTTCTGAGCATTGGATCATCTACTACAGAATTTCTGTGACTATCCTGGGTCTGAACTAAGAAATATAATACATATGCAAATCTGTATAATTCTCATAAGATGCAATAAATTTAATACATGTTATAATTGTAATAATAGTCAATAAATATAATGAATGAATAATACAAAAAATAAATAAATGCACTCAAAGTAATATGCAGTAAACATAAGTATGTGGATGAATATTACTTAACAGAGTTGGGGATTGAATTCAGGCCTAGGGAACAGGCCTGAATTGCTTGTATTCAAAGAGGGTGAGTTTCTCCATTCCCTAGAGTGCATTTGAGTTTCCCAGACTCTGAGTTCAAATCCCAGGCCTTGAAGAAAAAAACGGGCACGAATTCCAAGCCATGGAGCTCCATTAGTATTTTAATAATTTAAAATGTGTTTTATTTTCTATATGTTTTATTAATTTATTATATTTTATTAATTAATTTATTTATTTTCCCAAGCGCGGGGCTTGAACTTAGGTCCTGGCAACTCTGCCTCAGCTTCCATCACCCTAGGATGGGTTGGAGCAGCCTCTGGACCCACAGCCCATCCTGGGATCCTAGGTCTCAGGGGCTGACAGGAAAACAAAATGAAAATGGCAAGGAAAAATAGTCGTGTATTGTGAATGGTTGGTGGTTTCTCGGTTTTCCTTCCTTGCATGATGAACATCCTGGGTCCAAATGACAATGCTGCAACCTGTAGGTCACCTGGCATTGCTGTCAGCAGGCTGTCAGTGAAGCCATAGGCCAGTCTGGACACCTAGGCCCTGAGTTTGAATCCCGGTCAAGCCACTTACAAAGGGCTGGAGAGCCTAACAAACTATTGTCTGTCCATAGGAACAACAGAGGAATGTGATCAATGTCATGGTTGGATGAGTAGTTTGTTAATCAGTCTACCATAAAATTAAACCCAGTATTCACAAGATGTGGATCGATTTTAATTTATACTTTATTATGCATTTGCATTAAAAGAATACCGTGTGTGTGTGTGTGTGTGTGTGTGTGTTTTGTCAGTCATGGGTCTTGAACTCTGGGCCTGGGCATTGTCCCTCAGCTTTTCAGCTCAGGGTTAGCGCTGTACCATGGGAGACACGGCACCATTCCTGGCTTTTTCTGATCATGTGGTGCTGAGGAATCAAACCGGGGGCTCATGCTTGCTAGACAAGCACTCTCCCAATGAGCCACATTCCCAGCTCCTTAAAGAATACTATTGATTAAATGGAGTCCTCACTAAATACCTGAGAATCACTAGGAAGGTAGTACATGTCATTGAATACTAGATAGACTTCACTGGCAGTATCAAAATATCTAAATATATATTTATTTGTATACCAGCTTCTGAATAAAAGGTATTGCTATTTTGGCTAAACCTGTGTCTCCATCCCAGGTCCTGGGATCCACCTGGCACCTGAATCAGCGAGAGGCTGCCTTGCTGACACTCACACATTTATGAATTGGGCCTTCTAGGCCCTCAGTTCAAGTCCCAGCATTGCTAAAAATGTCTTCTTGGAGTAAGATTACAAGTGTGATACTTGTTTTCCTTTTCTGTGCAAGTGCTGGGTGTCAGGTATGATGTATACAATATGTCTGAAAAGCTACATGCTATGGAATAGATTTGAATGAATGTAATAAACGTTACAGGTGCACTCACAGTCCGTATAATAAATGGTAAATAAATAAATCAATAATAAAATATAAAGAATCATTCCAACAAACAAGATATAGATTGAATATATGGTTGTAAGTATACATGATATACAAAAAATATCTATAAATTTTATGTTCTCCAGGGCTGGGGCTTGAATTCAGGCCTAGGGAACAGGCCTGAATTGTTTGTCTTCATGGAAGGAGAGCTTCCCTTTACTCCTGCCCCCCCACCCACTGAATCAGAGTTACCCAGATCCCAAAGTAACATCTCTGGCCTGGCAGACAACAAAATGGCATAAAATCCAAGACAAGGACCTTCAATAGTGTTGTTGATTAATTAATTGATTAATTAATTTTTTGCCAAGCACAGAGCTTGAACTCAGGTTGTGGCAATTCTGCCTCAGTTTCTATCACCCTAGGCAGGGATGGTGCAGCCTCTGGACCCACAGCCCACCCAGAGTCCTAGGCCTCGGGGACTGACAGGAAAACAAAATGAAAATATCACAGAAAAAAAGCCGCAAACCGTGGACTGTCAGCAGTTTCTGTTTTCCTTCCTTGCACGTTGACCATCCTGGATCTGAATGACATGGCTGCAACCTGTAGGTCACCTGGCATTGCTGAAGGCTGGCGGTCTGTCAGTGAAGCCATAGGCCAATCTGGACACTAGATCCTGAGTTTGAATCACGGTCATGCCACTTACAAGGGGCTGGAGAGCCTAAGAAATTATTGCCTGTCCATAGGAACACCAGAGGAATGTGATCAATGTCATGGTTGGATGAGTAGTCTGTCAATGAGTCTAGCATAAAATGGACCCAATAATCACAGGACATGGATTGATTATAATTTGTAGTTTATTACGCATTAAACCTGGGGCTTGATCCCAGCTCCTGGGATCCACTTGGCTGCTGAATGGGCTAGAGGCTGTGGTGCTGACACTCAGCCATTTATGAATTGGACTTCTCAGGCCTTCAGATCAGGTCCCATCATTGCCAAAAATTTCTTCCTGGTGTAAGATTTCAACTGTGACACTTGTTTTCCTTTTCTGTACAAGTTCATAATATGTCTGCAAAGCTACATGCTATGGAATAGATGGAATTGAATGTAATAAATGTTATAGGTGCTCTCACAGTCTGTAGAATAAATGCTAAATAAACAAATCAATAATAAAATATAATGTATCACTCCAACAAACACCATAGACTGAATATATTGATGTAAGCATAAATCATGTATTTAACATGTCTATAAATGTTATCAGGTGCTTGAATTCAGGCCTTGGGAAGAGTTTAGTTCTTGCATGATTCTCATAGGAAATTATAGGCAAGACATATGGCACAACCATTATTTTTAATTAAGAGTTCATGATGTATGACAATAAGAATCACATTAAGGAATTGGAGGCATTGGGAAAGTTCCAAGAATCGGTACTCACATGGTAGATAGGATTCCAACACAGCTTGCCACATTTACTCTATCCAAATAGGTAACTAGCATACTAGCTTCAGCTTATGAATGGATGAATATTGTTCCCCACCCCCACCCCGGGGCTTCATCTCAGGTCCTGGGTATGGCCTAGCTCCTTATTAGCTCACAAGCTGGTGGGCTCATGTGGACCTATTTGGGGTCTCCTAGACCCCAAGTTCAAATCCCAGCACTATCAAAAGGTTCATCCTGATGCGAGAAACCAATCCTTGTACCTCTTTTCCTGTACTGTGCAAGTTCTGGGTCTCAGCAAGAATCAAGAAAGTATAGGCAACTCTGCACCCATGGGAATAGGTTGTCAGCCATGTCCACACAATTTTGTATGTCAACCTATACTCAATAAAGTACACAATAAATCCTTGAAAAAGACACAAAATAAAAAGTATACAACTACACTGAATGTAAGATGCATACCACACCTGTATATAAATAGAGATCCTATGTTTTAAATAGGTGGGCTTCTTATTTTTCCCAGTGCTGGGGCTTCAAATCAGGCCCTGGACCAGGCCTGACATTCTAGTCTTCAAGGATGGTGAGCCTCCCCTTCCCCCACAGTGCAACGGAGTTACCCAGGCCTGAGTTCAAATCCCAGCAATGACAAAAGATTCATCCTGATGTCAGAAGTCAATCATTGTACCTGTTTTCCTCTCCTGTGAAAGTGCTGTGTCTCAGGTAGGATGAATAATGAATGCATAGGCAACCCTATAACCGTGGGAACAGGTTGTCATCCATGTCAGCACAGTTATACCTGTCACCATACTTAGTAAAGTACACAATACCTCTATGAATTAGACACAAAATAAGAAGTGCACCGAATGCATGATGCTCTCCGCACATGTATGTCAAAAAAGATCCTATGTTTAAATTATGAATTTAGGACTATCCTGGCCCTCCCTGGGGTTCGATGTCAGGTCCTGGGAATGACCTAGCTCCTTAGTTGCTCACAAGCAGATATCCTCACCATGACCTTTTTGCCAATTGGGCCTGCTAGGCTCTGAGTTCAAATCTCAATACTGCCAAAAGATGAACCCTGATGTGAGAAGCCCATCGATCCACCTGTTTTCCTGTCCTGTGAAAGTCCAGGGTCTCAAGGAGGATGGAGAATGCTATATAGGCAACTCTGTATCCATAGTAATAGGTTGTCATCTGTGTTGGCACAATTATGTCTGTCATCATGGTCAATAAAACACAAAATGCATCCATGACTAAGACACACAATAAAAGGAGTAACAACACTGAATGCATGAGGCATTCAACATATGTATGTAAATAGAGATCCAATGTGTAAAATAGGAGGGTATATTATTTTTGCCAGTGCTAGGGCTTCCATTCAGGCCCTGTGACCTGCCCAGTTATTGTAGTCTTTAAGGATGGTGAGCTTCTCTTTCCCCCACAGTGCTATAGATTTACCCAGACCTGAGTTGGAATCCCGGCTGTGGCAGAAAAATGGTTCGAGTTCTGAGCCAGGGTGCTGCTTTATTATCATTATTAGTAGTAGTACTAGTTACAGTAGTAGTAGTAGTATTGGCCAAGGAAGGGATTTGAACTCAGTTCGTGGTAACTCTGCCTCAGCTTCAATCACCTCAGCCTGGTGGGCTGCCATGGGGCCATAGCCAATCCTGGGATCCTAGGCCCTGAAGTCTTGCAGGAAAAAAAAAACAAAACAAAAAACCAAAACAAAACCAACACACACACACACACACACACACACACACACACACACACACACACACACACACACGCACAGAAAAAAAGCCAGGGGATGTATTTCCTGTTTTTCCTTTCCACGGTGACCATCCTGGGTCTGAATGACACACAGGTACAAAGTGTACTTCACCTTGCATTGGTGAAGGCTAGTTGCCTATTGGGGAAGCCAAAGGCCCATGCAGCAATGTAGGCCCTGAATTCAAGTCCTGGTCCTGACACCTACCAATCGGGGAATTTCCCAAGAGGCTCATACCTATGCATCGGAATACAGGTGGAATGCGAGCAAACTCATGATTGAATGAGAAGTTTCTGGGTGAGTTCGTCTAGTCTAAAATTAGACGCAATGATGCTAGGATGTTAATTGACCTTAATGAATAGTTTATTAAGCATGAAAAGAATCCTATTCCTTCAGTGGCAGCATAATAACTACCTAAGAATTGGTGGTAATGTAGTTAATGTCATGGAATCCTAGGTAGATATCTCTGGCACTCTATACAAATATATATATTTTTGGTATACTACCACCTGCCTATCCATGTATGGCTATTTTGTCCACCCCTGTGGCTCGATGACACGGTTTGGGAACTGCCTTGCAGCTTCCTGGGCTAGAGGTTGCCGTGTTGACACACCCATTCATGAATTGGGTCTGCTAGGCCCTGAGTTCAGATCCCAGCACTGCCAACAATTGGATTGTGGAGTAAGAAGCCAAGTGTGACACCTGTTTTCCTTTTCTCTGAGCATCTTGGGTGTCAGACATGATGGAGAACACATCTACAAATCTAGATACTATGTGATAGGATCTCAACAATATAATAAATGGAATGCATGTTATCACAGTCAATAAAATAAATGGTAAATAAATGAATAAAACAGAAATACAATAAATAAACACAAAAAACAGGATATGGACTGAACATCTATAAGTAAGTACAAATCCGATCTTTACAATGTACATAAATAGTATGTTTCCGAGGGCAGGGGCTTGAATTCAGGCCTAAGGACTAGGCCTGACTTTCTTGTCTTCAAGCATGATAGCTTCCCCTTTGTGCTGCAGAGTTACCTAGACCCTGAGTTCAAATCCAAAGCCTGGTAGAAAAAATGGCACCAATTGCAAGCCTGCAAGCCAGGGAGCTATATATATATATATTTTTTTTTTTTTTTTTTTTTTTTTTTGCTAAGCAAGGTCTTGAACTTAGGTCATTGCAACGCTGCCTCAGGTTCCATCACCCTAGGCACTGGAACCACATGCGATCCTGGGATCCTAGATCTCCAGGCCTTGTGGGGGAGGGGAAATGCACAGAAAAGAAGTGGTGGGATGGTGTTTTTACATTGTGCACCATGACCATCTGGGTCTGAATGACAGGGCTCCAGAGGGTACTTCATCTTGTATTGCTGAAGATTGGTGTGCTATTGGGGGAGCCACAGTCCTGCAGGCAATATAGGCCTAGAGTCGAGTCCCAGTCATGTCACTTCTGGATGGCTGAGGATCCTAAGAGACTCACTCCCATCCATAGGAATAATGATTGAATGTTATAAATGTCACGGTTGAATGAGTTGCTCATGAATGATACTCGTATAATGATTTCACTAAGCTGATTGATTTTATTTAATATGAAACATTAAAAGAATACTATTTATTACAGGGACACAATAATTTCAGGACACTGATTTACTTAATAGCTTATTAAGGATGAAAACAATAACATTAATTATATGGAGGCATAATAAATACCCAAGAATTTTTAGGAATGCAGTCTATATAACTGAATAATGGATAGACATCTCAGGCATTCTATAAAGATATATATTTATTAGCATACTACCATCTGTGTATCAATCTGTTCTTATTTTGTCAACCCCTGGGGCTCGATCTCAGATCCTGGGAACTGCCTGTCAGCTCAGTTTGCCCCAGGATGGCATGCTGACACACAGTCATTCATGAATTTGGCCCTGTAGGCCATGAGTTCAGATGCCGATGCCAACACTGTCACATTTTGGTAGGTTTCATACCTGTAAGTAGATATTTCTAATCCAAAATCATAAGGAATAAAACAACTACTCTGTTTCATAAACATTGTCTTAGTACTCCAGACATTGTAAAAAGTGGGAAAAATGATTGAAATTATGATGGTCAATGGTAATCCTTTGCAAACTAAAATTTCCCCAAAATCTTCAGATGTACTCTTTGGATATAAATTACAAATACATTTATAAACATACAGATAAAATATGAACATCTTATATAAGTAAATATATGTATATAATATAAACATATCATAGTTAGTTATATTTTAAATGTGCATCACATATATTTATTTATATTTAAATGTAATTCATCTCATCATATATATACACATATATGTATATATGCATATATATATGTATATATAAGTATATGTGTGTGTGTGTGTATATATATATATATATATATACCTTTTTGGTCAGTCGTGTGGATTGAAGTCTGGGCTTAGGTGCTGTCCTTGTGCTCTTCAACTCAAAGCGAGTGCTCTGCTGCTTGAGACATTGCAGCACTTCTGGTTTTCTGGTGGTTTATTAGAAATAAGAATCTCATAGACTTTCATGCTCCGGCTGGCATTGAACTGTGATCCTCAGATCTTAGCCTCCTGAATAGCTAGGATTACAGGCGTGAGCAACCCGCACCCCCATATATTTATATTTGAGATTTGTTAGTGGAACAAAGGGTACAGAAACTGTTATTCTTATTACTAAAGGACTTCACATTGGCAGGTATAATTACAAGAAGACAACTAATAAATATTCACAGTGGCACAAAAATCCCTTAGGTGCCTAGCAAGACAGCACCTTTTTCCAGACACTCTATGTGGTTTGAGAGGTTTACAACCTAAGAAATTGTAGAAGATTTTTTTTTAATTGTGAAAATACTGTACAGAGTGATTAAATTACATGGGCAAGATACTGAGTACATTTTGTATCAAGCATTGTTGCCTCCAAATTTGCTTCCCCTTCCCAGCCCTTTCCAGCCCCCATGCCCCCAACCGCCAAAGTTGTAGCGTCTTTCAACATAACAACTCGTACATCTCATTGTTGAAATGGGTCCACCTGTATCCCTGTTTAAACGATTTGTTATTTCCCTTCCCCATCCAGAAATTATACCAACACCAAAAACAGTGAAAGCAGGGGTTATACCGTGGTGGAGGGACATACAAAGCAACGAAGAAATAATCTTATAAATATATTAGAAACAATCACATGAAAGGGGTTCATTCCCCTAAAATCAACTTATCTGAGATTTCTGCTTGACTCTGACATAAACTAGTTATTGCAAATAAGGGAAACCATGGGACATATGTTTCTTTGGGACTGGCTTACTTCACTTAATATATTTTTTTCCAAGTCTTTCCATTTCCTAATAAATGGGGCAATGTCATTTCTTTCTGATGGAGGCATAGAATTCCATTGTGTACATATACCACATTTTCTTGATCCATTCATCTACTGAGGGGCATATGGATTGGTTCCATATCTTAGCTAAGGTAAATAATGCAGCAATAAACATAGTCATGCTGGTAGCTTTAGTGTGGTCTTGTTTGAGATCATTTGGGTAAATGCCCAAAAGTGGGATTGCTGGGTAATAGGGGAGCTCTATGTGGAGTCCTATTTTTTTTTTGGTAGGGGAGTGGGATCGTGGGGCCTGAACTCTGGGCCTGGGCGCTCAAGGCTAGTGCTCTACCACTTGAGCCACAGCACCAATTCCGGCTTTTTTTTGTTATGTGGTGTTGAAGAATTGAACCCAGGGCTTCAGGCATGCAAGGCAAGCGCTCTATCACTGAGCCAACTTCCCAGCCACATATGTGGAGTCTTTTGAGGAACCTACATACTGCTTTCCAAAGTGGTTGAAAAGTTTACACTCCCACCAACAATGCAGTAAGGTTCCCTTCTGTCTACAGCCCCTCCAGCACCAGTTGTTATTAGAGTTCTTGATTATACCCATTCTAACTGGGGTGAGGTGTTCGCATATCAATGTTGTTTTGATTTGCATTTCTTTTATGGCAAGAGAGGTTGAGCATTTCTTCATGTGTCTATTGGCCATCCTTCTTTCCTCTTCAGAGAAGTTTCTTTTTAAGTCTTTAGCCCACTTCTTTATTGAGCAGTTGTTTCTTTGAGTGTTTGTTGTTGGGGGATTGAATTTTTAGAGTTACAAGTATATTTTAGATATGAGACCATTGTCCATTTTAGGACTAGTGAAGAACTCAGAATCTTTGGGCTTTCTATTGATCTAGCTAGCTATGTCCTTTGCCTTGCAGAAGCTCTGCAATTTCAGGCAATCACATTTGTCCAGCTTTTCTTTGATTTCTTATGTTTCTGGGTCTCTACTAAGGAAATTTGGGCCTGTGCCAAGGAGACCTAGGGTTTCTCCTATTCCATCCTTTAATGTTTTCAGAGTGTCTGATTTGACTCCAATGTCTTTGATCCATTTGGAGTTGATTCTGGTGCAGGGTGATATATAGGGGTCGAGCTTAAGTTTTCTACAAGTGATTAGCCAATTTTGCCAGCACCATTTACTCAAGAGGCTCTTTCTTCCATTCTATTTTTTTTGGCTCCCTAATCAAAGATTAGCTGCCTATAGGTCTGTTGGTTCATTTCTGAGTTTTCCATTCTATTCCATTAGTGCTGAGGTCTGTTCTTGTGCAAGTACCAAGATGTTTTGATTACTATGGCTTTGTAGTAGAGTTTGAAATTTGGTATTGATATTCTTCCAGCACTGATCTTTCTGTTGAGGATCGTTTTTGCTATTAGGGATCTTTTATTGTTCTATATGAATTTTTATATTGCCTCTTCTATTTTCTTGAAGAATGAGGTTGGAATATTGATAAGTATCGCATTGAATTTGTAGATAGACTTGGGAAGTATTGAGATTTTCATGATGTTGATTTTTCTAATCCAGGAGCATGGGATTGTTGCCACATTCTAAGTTCTGTTTTGAATTCCTTTTTCAGATTTTTAAAGGTTTCATCATACAGGTCCTTCACATTTTAGTTAAGTTAATTCCTAGATATTTTATTTTTTTGTGGGGCTCTTACGAATGGATTTGCTTTCCTAAATTCAGCCACATTTTTCTCATTGTTGGCATATAGAAAAGCCATTGATTTGTGAGGGTAAATTTTATACCCTGCTACTTTGCCAAAGTTTTGAATCAGCTTGAGTAATTTGGGAGTGAAATATGTGACATTCCTTAAATACAAGATCATGTCATCCTCAAAGAAGGAAAGTTTCACTTCTTTTTTCCCTATTTGGATCCCCTTTATGTTTGCATCTTGTCTTCTTGCTGTAGCTAGGCATTACAATACTAGATTGAAGAGAAGTGGAGAGAGTGGACATTCTTGCCTTGTTCCTGACTTAAGAGGAAATGGCTTTATTTTTTCACCATTCAGTATAATGCTGGCTGTAGGTTTGTCATATACAGCCTTTATTGTATTGAAGAGTGTTCCATGGATTCCTAATTTTTCGAGAACCTTCATCATAAAGGGGTGTTGGATCTTGTCAAATGCTTTTTCTACATCTATTGAAATAACCAGTTGTTTCTAATTCTTGTTCTTGTTGATATGATGAATTATATTAATTGATTTGCATATACTGAACCAGCTTTGCATCCCTGAAATGAATCCAGTTTGATCGGGACATATGATTTTCTGGATGAATTTTGAAGTCGATTGGCCAAAATTTTGTTGAAAAGTTTTGCATCAATGTTCATCTAAGTAATGGGTCTATAGTCATCTTTCTTTGATGAGTCCCTGCCTGGTTTTGGGATGAGGGTTATGATGCCTTCATAGAATGTGTTCTGTAGTGAACTTTCTCTTTCAATTTCATTAAAGAGTTGGTGGAGTATTGGTGTGAGCTCTGCTTTGAATGCCTTGTAGAATTCTGTTGTAAAGCGATCTGGTCCTGGGTTTTCTTACATGCGTGGACTCTTATTGCTGTTTCTATTTCAATGCTTGATATGGACCTGTTAAGATGGTTTAACTCATCTTGGTTTAGTTTTGGCATGTCAATATTTGCTAGGAAAGGTCCATTTCTGCCAAGTTCTCAAACTTATTAACATAAAATTTTGAGAAATATTCCCTTTTAATGTTCCGAATCTTGGTTGTTTCTGTGGAGATATTTCCACTCTCATTTCTGAGTTTATTTATTTGGGTGTGTTCTCTTCTTTTTCTTATAATATTTGCTAAAGCTCTGTCAATTTTGTTATTTTTTTTTAGGAACCAACTCTTTGTTTTGTTGATTCTTTCTATAGTTTTTTTTGGATTCTAATTCATTTAATTCTGACTTAATTTTAATTATTTCTTTCTGTCTACTTGATTCGGGTTTATTTTGCTGCTCTTTTTCAAGGAGGTTCAGATGTCTCATTAAATTGTTGGTTTCAGATCTCTCCAATTTGATATAAGAACTAAGAGCTATAAACTTGCCTCTGAGTACTGCCTTTGTTGTGTCCCACAGGAGCTGGTAATTTGTGTGCTCAATTTTGTTGAACATCATGAACATTTGAATTTCCTTTCTAATCTGTTTTATGACCCATTCGGGATTAAGTAATGTGTAGTTGCCCCTCCATGTGTTACAAGACTTTCTTTGGTGGCTTTTGTTGTTGAGTTCTAATGTTTTTCCCTTGAGGTTTGAGAGAATGCAAGGTATAACTTCAATGTTTCTGAATTTGGACAAGTTTGCTTTGTGACCTACAATGTGTTCTATTTTGGAAAATGTTCCATGTGCTGCTAAGAAGAATATGTATTCTTATGCTGCTTGGTGAAATATTCAGTAGATGTCTGCTAAATCTAGTTGATCTATGTAGTTGTTTAGATCTGCGGTTTCTGTCTTGAGTTTTTGCCGAGTTGATCTATCTAGTGTGGATAGTGGTGTGTTAAATGCCCCAACAATTAATGTCTTTGGATTTCTGTGGGATTTGAGGGAAAGTAGTGTTTATTGGATAAATTTGGGTGTTCCTTTGTTGGGTGAATAGATATTTAGAATTGTAATATCCTCCTGAAGGAGAGATCCTTTAATTAGTATGTCTGCACATATATGCACCGTCCATGAGTCCCTCTTAGTGTGTAATGGATAGATGTTCGTCCTGGTTCAGCTGTGTCAGGAGAAAGCCAAGTGCATATGCCTGCTGTCCAAGAAGAAAATGAAGACTAGAGAGCTTTTGGAGCTCCTGTCTCTCCTCGCACAGGGCTTCAGATGCCAACACAGAATAAGCCCCCCACCACTGCAGTTGCTTCAGAGGCATCAGGCTCCTGGGTGGGCAAAATGAGGGAGGAGCAGAAAGGATTTGAAGAATTGCAACTTCAAGGTCGTGTGGAACCTGCAAGAGGAGAGGTCAGCGTTCCCTTCTCCATACAGGACTCCCATGCAGAGCATGTCCTGCTGCAGGTCCCCACATCCAGAGCTGCCCACAGCTGGCGGGCTCTGGCTTGCAGCACTCTGTCCCTTTTTTCTGTAGTCTGATGGGGATGATTGTGCCATACTGAGTCCTAAAATACTCAGCAGCCCCCATAAGTAGGTGGTAAGGTGGCCTTCTCTAGGCCTTCATCTGCCTGGTGATAGGAAGGGTAAACTGCAGGCTCAGTAGAGCAGAGGCTGCTAGGAGAATGCCCAAATTCAAGGGATATCTAATGAACCATAGGTGGCCAGGTAAGAGGCCCATGTTATGCTTATCACAAAGAATAAATTGTTTTCAGAGTTCCGGGAAGATGGCGGAGGAGAAGCTGGAATCTGAACAAGCTGTCACATAGAAAGCAGTTTTAGAGTTCCAGTGAACAGTCCTAAGCCAGAGAATCACACCAAGTGTGCCATCACAGGACAGAGAGTTAGACAAGAGAGGGGAAGCCAAGGCAAAAAGACACATCTGAGCGCCTGCCAGCAGCTGCTGCGGCGGCGGTGGCAGGGTCACGGCGGAGTCCGCAGCCCGGGCCATAACTGAGTGATCACACAGACAGTCCGGGACAAAGGAGCCAGATGCAGCAGGCGAGCGGATTCTACTCAACACCAGCAAGAACCGACAAGGAGCGGACATCTTCATCCTGCACTTTGCAGACCAGAGACGACCCAGGATTCAAGACTCGACGTGAGTAGAAGCCCGACGTCCTCACGCCTTCTCAGGGAGCAGAGGAGGGAAGGCCACCACTCCCACCCCCAGCACCAGTGATCTCCATCTTGGATACCGACAAAGCTCGGAGGAGCTGCCAGCTCCAACCCAGGCCTTGGAATAAAACGAGTCATTTAGCAGGTCACAAGAACTTAACGGCGAAGTGACCTGCCAGACTCGGCTCCATCCAGGGAAAAGTCACCCAGCTCAGGCACCAGCCATTGGAGTGGCTTTCCTCACTGGGAAACCAGAGTTAGAGGCTGCCTCTCCCTCTAGCAGCCTCCACAATCAATTGAAAAACAGAAACCCTGAGAACGGCTCCAGGCTGGGCTCTGTGTTAGCCCCAGGAAAAAGCTACTGATTGTTGAAAGGCCTCAACCCTACCCAGAACCTAGCCTCACCACTGCATCCCCCTCTTTTGTGATTCTTAAAGCAGATCACCCTCCCAGTAAACTAATGTGGGAGGGGGATCTCAAAATCTTGGGTAAAGCAGAGCATTTTTCTGCCTGTTCGAACAAACTGACTGAAGAAACCAATCAAGCCACAGGACCTCAAGCTGACCAGAGACTCCAACAAGAGGCTGGTTACAGACAAAAGGGAGATACAGGATTCTTCCCATCCCTCCCAAAAAAAATTTAAAAAAATATGAAAGAATTTTTTTTTCTTTTTTTTCTTCCTCTTCTTTTCTTTTCTTTCTTTTTTTTCTTTTTTTTTTTTTTGGTACCTTATATATATATATATATATGTATATATATATATATATATATATATATATATATATATATATATATATATATATATACATATATATATATATATATATATATAATTTTTTTCCTTTTCTAAAAATTTTATTAATCTTTAATTTTTGCCTTTTTTGAAAAAATAATTGTTTTCCAGTAACTTTGTTTTCCTCTTATAATTTTTATTTTAGGAACACATGAATGTGAATTTTCCTTTCTTTTCTTGTCTTCTTTCTCTTTTTCTTTCTTTCTTAACTATCTTTTTGGTTTTTTTTTTTGTCTAGCTCTACTGAACTTCTGATCTTTTTTCTCCCTTTCTAATCATTTTCACCTTTTCTTCTCTTTTGATCTTCTGTATGTGACTTAACTCTTGTCCTAAACATCCTCAGATAAACCCGTAGTTAACTAGTAGACCCTATCCCCCATTGTGTACACACTTAATCCACAAATTTATTACTCAATTCAAAACCTCTGAGACTTAAATTCCTTAATAGCAGTACTACCTCTTTATACCTATATAATATTTTAAGCATTTTTTTAAAGTTTTTCACTTCTCCTCTATGTCCCTACCCTTCTATTAATATACTCACATTCCTCTCTAAATACATGGTCTTTTAGTCTCCATAATAATATTAATTTTTACATTTCTATTTTTTTCTGGTCTCTTTTCATTTCCCTTTCCCATTCTTCTTTTTCTCTCTCTCTCTACATGCATCCTACCCAACCTATTTTCTGCATTGGGATTAGGACATAGTTAACTCTCCCTGTGCCTCCCCACACCAATCTATTCCTATTTTATACCCACATCTCTCCCTAACCCTAATAATTTCCGGTTTTCCAAATTCTTCTCTGCAGTTCGAAGCCCATTAACATACAGTTGTTTGATGTTGAATAGACGTATCTGTTGAACTAGATTGTATCTGTAGACTATTGACTGTACAAATGCAAACTTTGATTGATGATTGCCTTAAGATAGTGTTCTAGCACAAAACTGGTGCTATTTTCAACTCAAATTGGCAGAGTAAGCCGAACAAACACTAGAAAATGGCAAATCCGTATATCTCAAGTCCCAATCTTGATAATCAGGGGTCAGAACAGATAATGAATAATTCAGAGGAGAGTTCCCAAATAGCTCTACAAACACTGCTGGCAAACATGATAAATGAGAAGTTTGACAACTTACAAAGGACTCTGTATGAGCGTGAAAGGGAGAGAGAGGAGGTATCCCAAAAGCTTATACAGGAATATCATAAGCGGGACGAAGCTACTCCAAAACTGATACAGGATTTGCATGAAAAACTTGAGAATACTCAAAGAGAAAGGGAGGAATGGCGTGAGTAGGCTGAGACCACTCAAACAGAACTGCAGGAATTCCACGAACGAGAGGAAAGAGAACTACAGGAATCCCATGAACAGGAAGAAGCTAATCAAAGAGTAATACAGGAATTGAGAGACCAGGTAGAGAATACACAAAGATCACTAAATGCATTCATGGAATCCATTAACAAAGAGCTGAAGGAAGTTAGGGAGACCACAAAGGGAATGCTGAATGGAACCCAACAGATGGAATGGGAGTCCAAAGAAACCATAACCAATCAACTAAGTGATTTGAGAACAAACACTGAACACCAAATTAAGGAAGTAAAGAAATTCATACAAGACATAAAACAGAGCTTCAACAAAGAACTTGAAGCCATCAATGTTGACCAACTAGAAGGAAAAGAGATAAAAACCAAAGTAGAGAGTCTTGACAGCAGGTTAGACCATGCAGAAGATCTAATCTCAGGGATTGAAGACAGCCTAGATACTATAGATAAAGAACATACAACCATCCAAGACAAGTCCAAGAAATATGATAGATCTATCCAACACCTGGAAGACACCATCAGAAGGCCTAATCTAAGGATAATGGGTGTAGAGGAGCACCTAGAAACAGAAGTTAACGGTCTAGGAAATTTGTTTAACAGTATCCTAGCAGAGAACTTCCCAAACATACAAAAAGATAGGCCTATTCAGATACAAGAAGCTTTCAGAACCCCAAATAGACCAGACCAGAATAGGACATCCCACCTTCACATTATAATCCACACAGGATCAACTCAGACCAAGGAAATGATCCTTAAAGCTGTCAAGGAGAAAAGGATAATCACCTATAAAGGGAAACTAATTGGAATCACCTCAGATTTTTCAGCAGAGACAATCAAAGCAAGAAGAGCCTGGAATGATGTATGCCATGCCCTAAAAACAAACAACTATCAACCAAGAATACTGTACCCAGCTAAACTATACTTCATAACTGAAGGCCAAATAAAAACCTTCCATAGCAAAGAAAAATTGAAACAATACATCTCCACCAAACCAGCCCTACAAAAGATTCTTAAAGATGTCCTACACATAGAATACCAACAATACCGCAACAAAGGCCAAGAAACTGGACCCAAACTGAGAATCCAAGAACCATAGGAAGAACCCAGTTTTCGCAGACCCAAAGAAGGTGAATAAAATGGCAGGAACTCCCAAATACCTCTCAGTCGTATCTGTTAACGTTAACGGACTGAACTCTCCAATTAAGCGACATAGACTGTCTAGTTGGATTAAAAAACAAGACCCTTCTATCTGCTGCCTGCAGGAGTCATATCTTGCCCGTAAAAAAAAACACATTTTCAAAGTTAAAGGCTGGAACAAAATCTACCAAGCAAACGGCCTCCATAAACAGGCGGGAGTTGCAATCCTAATATCAGATAAAATAGACTTCAAATTAAAATTCGTGAGAAGAGATAAAGAAGGTCGCTACATACTAATTAAAGGATCTCTCCTTCAGCAGGATATTACAATTCTAAATATCTATTCGCCAAACAATGGAGCACCCAAATTTATCAAAGAAACACTACTTTCCCTCAAATCCCATATAGATCCAAAGACATTAATTGTTGGGGATTTTAACACACCACTCTCCCCACTAGATAGATCAACTCAGCAAAAACTCAATAGAGAAACCGCAGATCTAAACAACTGCATAGATCAACTAGACTTAAGAGACATCTACCGAACATTTCACCCAGCAGCATCAGAATACACGTTTTTCTCAGCAGCACATGGAACGTTTTCTAAAATAGACCACATTTTAGGCCACAAAGCAAACTTGTCTAAACTCAGAAACATTGAAGTTATACCTTGCATTCTCTCTGACCACAAGGGAATAAAATTAGAACTCAACACCAAAAGCCACCAAAGAAAGTCCGGTATCACATGGAGGCTGAACAACACACTGCTGAACCAAGAGTAGTAGGTCATGGAAGAGATTAGAAAGGAAATTCAAATGTTCATGCTATTCAACAAAATTGAACACACAAATTACCAGCTCCTCTGGGACACAGCAAAGGCAGTACTCAGAGGCAAGTTTATAGCTCTGAGCTCCTACATCAACAAATTGGAGAGATCTGAAACTAGCAATTTAATGACACATCTAAACCTCCATGAAAAAGAGCAGCAAGATAAACCCCAATCCAGTAGACGGAAAGAAATAATCAAAATTAAATCAGAATTAAATGAAATAGAATAAAAAAAAACTATAGAAAGAATCAACAATATAAAGAGTTGGTTCTTCGAAAAACTTAAAAAAATTGACAGACACTTAGCATATCTTATCAGAAAAAGAAGAGAACACACCCAAATTAATAAACTCAGAGATGAGAATGGAAACATCACCACAGAAACAAACAAGATTCAGAACATTATAAGGGAATACTTCTCAAAATTTTATGCTAATAAGTTTGAGAACTTGACAGAAATGGACCTCTTCCTAGCAAATATTGACATGCCAAAACTAAACCAAGATGAGTTAAACTATCTTAACAGGCCCATATCAAGCTTTGAAATAGAAACAGCAATGAGAGACCTACCTCCCAGCTAAGAAAAGTCCAGGACCAGATGGTTTCACAGAGGAATTTTACAAGGCCTTCAAAGCAGAGCTCACACCAATATTCCTCCAACTCTTCAATGAAATTGAAAGAGAAAGCTCACTACCGAACACATTCTATGAAGCCATCATAACCCTCATCCCAAAACCAGGCAGGGACTCATCAAAGAAAGAGAACTATAGACCCATTTCTTTGATGAACATTGATGCAAAACTTCTCAACAAAATTTTGGCCAATCGACTTCAACAATTCATCCAAAAAATCATACACTACGATCAAACAGGATTCATTTCAGGGATGCAAAGCTGGTTCAATATACGCAAATCAATTAATAGTATTCATCACATCAACAGGAGCAAGAATAAGAACCACATGGTTATCTCAATAGATGCAGAAAAAGCATTCGACAAGATTCAACACACCTTCATGATGAAGGTTTTGGAAAAATTAGGAATCAATTGAACATTCTTCAATACAATAAAGGCTGTATATGACAAACCTACAGCCAGCATTATACTCAATGATGAAAAACTAAAGCCATTTCCTCTTAACTCAGGAACAAGACAAGGATGCCCACTCTCTCCACTTCTCTTCAATCTAGTATTAGAATGCCTAGCTACAGCAATAAGACAAGATGCAGACATAAAGGGGATCCAAATAGGGAAAGAAGAAATAAAACTCTCCCTCTTTGCAGATGACATGATCTTGTACTTAAAGAATCCCATAGACTCCACTCCCAAATTACTCAAGCTGATTCAAAACTTTGGCAAAGTAGCAGGTTATAAAATTAACCCCCCAAAATCAATGGCTTTTCTGTATGCCAACAATGAGAAAAGTGTGGCTGAAATTAGGAAAGCAACTCCATTTGTAATAGCCCCACAAAAAATAAAATACCTAGGAATTAACTTAACTAAAGAAGTGAAGGACCTCTATGGTGAAAACTTTAAAATCTTAAAAAAGGAAATCAGCACAGAACTAAAAAAAATGGCAAAGCCTCCCTTGCTCCTGAATTGGAAAGATTAACATCGTGAAAATGGCAATACTTCCCAAGGCTATCTACAAATTCATCCCAATACCTATCAAAATTCCAACCTCATTCTTCAAGGAAATAGAAGAGGCAATCCAAAAATTCATATGGAACAATAAAAGACCCCGAATAGCAAAAACGCTCCTCAATGGAAAGAACACTGCTGGATGAATATCAATACCAAATTTCAAACTCTACTATAAAGCCATAGTAATCAAAACAGCTTGGTATTGGCATAAGAACAGACCTCAGGACCAATGGAATAGAATTGAAAACCCAGAAATGAACCTACAGACCTATAGCCATCTAATCTTCGATAAGGGAGCTAAAACAATAGAATGGAACAAAGACAGCCTCTTCAGTAAATGGTGCTGGCAAAATTGGTTAACTACATGTAAAAAACAAAAGCTAGATCCTTATATATCACCCTGCACCAGAATCAACTCCAAATGGATCAAAGACCTTGCAGTCAAAGCAGACACTCTGAAAACATTACAGGATGGAATAGGAGAAACCCTAGGTCTCCTTGGTTCAGGCCGAAATTTTTTGAATAGAGACCCGGAAACACAACAAATCAAAGAAACGTTGGACAAATGGGATTGCCTAAAGGTGCAGAGCTTCTGCAGGGCAAATGACATAGCTAGCTAGATCAATAGAAAGCCCACGGATTGGGAGAAGATCTTTACTAGCCATAAACCGGACAAGGGTCTCATATCTAAAATATACTTGGAACTCAAAAAATTAAACCCCCCAACAACAAATCCTCAATGAAACAACTGCCCAATAAATAAGTGGGCGAAAGACTTAAAGAGAAACTTATCTGAAGAAGAAAGAAGGATGGCCAATAGACACATGAAGAAATGTTCAACATCCCTAGCCATAAAAGAAATGCAAATCAAAACAACATTGAGATATCACCTCACTCCAGTTAGAACAGCAAAAATCAAGAACTCTAACAACAATAGATGCTGGAGGGGATGTGGACAGAAAGGAACCTTACTTCATTGTTGGTGGGAATGTAAACTTATTCAACCACTTTGGAAAGCAGTATGGAGGTTCCTCAAAAGACTTCACATAGAACTCCCCTATGACCCAGCAATCCCACTTTTGGGTATTTACCCAAATGTTTACAAACAAGACCACACTAAAGCTACCAGCACAACAATGTTTATTGCAGCATTATTTACCATAGCTAAGATATGGAACCAACCCAGATGCCCCTCAGTAGATGAATGGATCAAGAAAATGTTTTATATATACACAATGGAATTCTATGCCTCCATCAGAAAGAATGACATTGCCCCATTTGTTAGGAAATGGAAAAACTTGGAAAACATTATATTAAGTGAAGTAAGCCAGGCCCAAAGAAACATAGGTCCTATGGTTTCCCTTATTTGCAATATCTAGTATATGCATGAGTCAAGTGGAAAAGGTCAGATAATGTGATGTCAGAAAAATGAACCCTTAGATATGTATTTTAATGTTTTTTTTTTCTTTCATGCATGTGTTTCTAACGCATTTATAAGATTATTTCTTTGTTGCTTTGTATGTCCCTCCCCCACAGTATAACCCCTGCTTTCACTATATTTGATGTCAGTATAACTTGAGGAGGAGATGGGGAAAAACCAGTTGTTTAAGGATACAGGTGGACCTGTTGCAACAATGAGAAGTACAATTGTCATGTCCAAAACGAGCTTTACAACGTCGGTCTGTGGGGGGGGGAATGGGTGGGAAGGAGAAGGATTGGGTTCTGGGGGAAGGGGGGAGGCTTGGAAGGGACGTGAAGGGTAAACAAAAGGAGGAGGCTGCAATGCTTGGTAAGAAATGTACGCATTATCCTGCCCATGTAATTGTAACCCCTCTGTACAGTATGTTCACAAGTAAAATAAAATAATAAAAAAATAATGCTGCAATAAACATAGTTGTGCTGGAAAAAAAAAGAATAAATTGTTTTCAAAGGGAAACACAAAAACCTCCAAAGATTTGTTCTTCCAGTCATGGGGCTTGAACTCAGGGCCTGACCCTGAGCTCAAGCTCTTTTTGATCAAGAATGGTGGTCTACCTTTTGAGCCCCACCTCTCCTTCCAGCTCTTTCTGTGTGGAATTGAACCCAGGGCTTCCAGCTTGCTAGGCGATCATTCTATCACTGAGCCACATTCTCAGCTAGGATGATCCCCCACCCTCAAACCCATATAGCCATTCCTCAGATAAATAGGAACTAGGGTCTAGGATGAATATGAAGCACAAACCTGGTTTACATGGAAACACTCCCCTGCCCCCTCCTCATCACCCTTATTTAAAGTTTCTCTTTTACTATTAAGGGATGACAAAGCGAGAGGGAAATCCTGAGAGAGGAGTACCAAGGACAGTGGCTCATTGAGCCCTACAGCCTCCCACACACAAGTGGTCCTATAGAATCCCATCTTACCTGACTCAATGTGGAGTCTATACTGTCTCCCCACTCCTGCAAGGCTCAGGATGAAATAAAGGTAAGTCCTGGTCTCAGCCCATTCCCAGGGTAGAAGCTCCTAGTCCCAGACTGACTCCCATCTCTGACTGACCTTAGTTAGGCTGGACCCCCCACTCACCACTGTGTTGGTGTCAATGATCTCATGGATGGATTCTAGTAAGAAGGTCTATGGCAAAGAACAGAAGCAGCAGGATGAGCAGGGAGGAAAGAGCCGGGACAATTGGTCTAGGATCTTCCTCCTTGGAGCCCTCGCATCTAGCCATTGCCATCCTGACTCAAAGCACGGCCAAGGACAGGGGGTGAGACAAGATAT
The DNA here is from genome assembly GCF_024711535.1 of Dipodomys merriami. Lineage (NCBI taxonomy): Eukaryota > Metazoa > Chordata > Mammalia > Rodentia > Heteromyidae > Dipodomys > Dipodomys merriami. The sequence continues at coordinate 449,325 of NW_027206546.1, read as the reverse complement.
CAGGAGAACAGGACTAAAGGAGGTACTACGTTATCTTGGCGCACTTGAAATTTCCAATTATATTTGGCCCATGCCAATCCCAAAGCAAATACGCAATGCCACTCCATGTTGTTGTCCATGAGTGATGTCCCTGAGCTCTTTTACTCAAGGCTGGCTCTCTACCATTTGAGCCACTTGGCCACTTCTTCTTATCCTTAAGGATAAGAGTCTCACACATTTTCCTGCCCAGGCTGGCATGGAAGCCAGATCTGAGTTTCCAGAGTAGCTAGGATGACAGGCGTGAGTCACAAGTGCCTAGCATGTGATGCCTTTTGAAAGCATCTTTGTGAGTCTGTAAAAGGAACCCCAAAGGGTCTGGATAGACCATGACCCAATCAAGAAGCTGAGATCGGGGAAGGCTGATGTTCTAGCCATTTTGTTCCCCAAAATTATAGATTACAGGTGGTGTTGGATGCATTAAACTCCTATGCCAACAACCACCAGGCTTATTGGGGAAAAGGTAGAGAATACCCAAAGATTGCAGTTTAGAAATCTCTGATTTTGCATGTATATGTGTTGTGTGTGTGTGTGTGTGTGTGTGTGTGTGTGTGTGTGTGTGTGTGTGTGCGTGTGTGTTTACCAGGGCTTGAACTCAGAGCCTTTGTGGTAACCTTTAGCTTGTTTGCACAAAGTTGTGCTCTAACATTTGAACTATAATAGCTCTGATTCCCAGCTTTTTGGTGATTTATTGGAGATAAGAGTATGCCCAGGCTAGCTTTGAATCTTGATTGATCCTCTGGTATCAGCCATGAGTAGCTAGAATTATAGGCATGAGCCACTGGCAACCAGCTGCATGGATGTCTTTTCGTATTTTCTGTTCTAACAGCTTTCTACTTGCCCTGGCCTAGATCTCTGAGCTCTACATCAGCTCCCAGCAATCCCTGACTGGGTGGAGAACATAATGCTCAAACCTGTCGCTGCATCCCATTTCTTTGTCCTCAGGGGAGGCTATATTTCCTCTGAAGCTTGGAGGGGTAGGAGGAGGGGGAGGAAGGAGAGCTGTAGATGGGTGCTCAGCTAGGAGAGAGGCATTCTGTTTTTCCAAGAAGGGAAGTGTGGCCAGATGCTACTGGCTCATGCTCTCATATTCCTAGCTCCCTCATGAGGCTGAGATCTGAGGATTGACAGAGGCAGCCCAGCAAGAAATGTCTGTGAGACTCTCCTCTCCCAAGAACCGCTGAAACCTGGAAGAAAAGCTGTGGCTCAAGTGGTAAAGTGCTATCCTTGAATGAAAAAACTGAGGTACACAGCCCAGGCCCTGAGTTCAAGCCCTACTACAAAGATGCACTCATGCCCATTTGCACACACACACACACACACACACACACACACACACAAACACAAACACACACAGAGGAAGGTGGTAATGATAAGCTGAGCTAGAACCATAAGCAGTGTTCAGGCATAATCATAGTAAACCCTCAAGCCACATTAGTTGTTTCTCCTTAAGTCCTTCTTGGGCTGAGGGGTCTGGGCCATGGCAGTAAGTACTATGGAACCTGCCCCTCCATCCCAGCACGGGGCCACAGGACCAAGGGAAGGACACTATGGATGCTTGTTTGTACTTGGCTCATTATTGCAGACCTTCATCTGCCCCCTGAGCACTGGTGAGGAAAGCAGGGCTCGGAGTCCCAGGACTCCTGGGATATAGCGACTGCTACAAGCAGCAGCCAGCAGCTTTGGATTCCTGAGCCTACAAGGCTTTCATGAGCCCAAATCAACACTGCCCAAGGTGTGCCTGACAAATTTGCATTCTTATGATTCCCCTGTGAGCGGGCATTAACTGGTCTACCCCTTCTGGCCCAGAACCATGATCTGAGATGTCGATTTACTGCTCAGATCCACACTGCACACATGACAAATGCCATTTTGATTACCCGGCCATTGACCTCCATGCCACAAGGCTTGATCCTTACCTGGTACTGTGGCCCGCTCTGTAGGCAAAGGCCTCAAAGGAGTGTGTTCTCAAGACTTGAAGGACACCTAGACATTGTGAGACCATCAGGAGCCCACTGGAAAGTACTCTGCCTAGAGCCACAGCATGAGGTCAAAACAGGCCAGGTATTGGTCATGGGGCTCTAACTCTGGACCTGGGCACTGTCTCTCAGATCTTCAGCTTACCACTTCAGCCACAGCACCACTCCCAGTTTTCTGCTCGATCCTTGGAGATGAATCTCCCGGACATTCCTGCCCAGGCTGGCTTTGAACGGCAATCCCCAGATCTCAGCCTCCTGAGGAGCTATGAGGACCAGCATGAGCCAGCTGTGCCTGGCTGATCTGGTCTTTCACCACAGTGGACTAGGAGCCCCTGAAAGATGTTCTTTATTTTTTTCTGTCCAGTACTGGGGCCTGAAATCAAGGTATGTCCTGTAGACTCTTAGCTTTTTCTCTCAATGCGGCCACTCCACCCCTTGAGCCACAGCTCCATTTCTGGCTTTTGTTAGTTCATGGACAAGAAAGTCTCACTAACTTTCTTCCACTGAGCTGGTTTTGACCCACGATCTTTATCTCAGTCTCCTGAGTAGATAGGATTTATGGGAATTGAGCCACTGGTGGCATTGGGGTAGAAGCTTTACTTAAGCAAGCATTCTTCCCTGCATTTGTCCTGACTGCTCCATGCAAAGGGGGCTTGAGGGTCAGGAGTTGTGAAAAATAGACATCCAGCCACAGAAAATGGCTGGGGTCCTTGGTGAAAAGTCAAGCTAATCTTACCCTGGGCCCCATTGTTTGACCCCACCCTCTGCCCTATCTGTGACTCAAGTACAAACTTTGTCCCAGCCTTGAGTGTTCTGCCAGACTTTTCTGAAACCACAGAACCATCCACACCACTTGCTCTACACCACACCTCAGGACCTTTTTCCATGCTTTAACTTTTGCCTGTGGCTCTCTATCCTATTCCACATCTTAGAATTCCTGTGGAAATTTGGCACTGATTATATCATCTCCTGGAGCAAGTCCTTCCTTCAATTCTCCCTCTTTAAAAAAAATACTGAGTTTCTAGAGATGGAACTTGTGCAGGCTGACTGTCAAATGTTCTATCTTGGTGTGTGTGTGTGTGTGTGTGTGTGTGTGTGTGTGTGTGTGTGTGTGTGTCTGTGTGTGTGTGTGTGTGTGTATGCATGCCAGTCCTCGGGTTTGAATTCATGGCCTGGAGGCTATCCCTGACCTTTTGTGCTCAAGACTAGCACTCTAATACTTGAACCACAGCTCTACTTCTGGCTTTTTGGTTGTTTAATTGGAGAAAAGTGTCTCATATAGTCTTTCCTGCTTGCAATTGGGATCCTCAGATCTCATCCTCCTGAGTAGCTAAGATTACAGGGGTGAGCCATCAGCACCTGCCCTCTACCTCTTACCCATAACCTTGGCCCTCCTCTAAGTGCCCAGATGAATATGTCTCACGATGCTCACTTTTCTTTGCCAATCTTGGGGCTTGAACTCAGGGTCTGGGCATGTTCCTGTGCTTGTTTTGCTCAAGGTTAGCACTTTTATCACTTAAGCTGCAGTGTCACTTTTGGCTTTTTCTGTTTCTGTGGTAGTGAGGAATCAAATCCAGGGCTTTGTGTGTGCTAAGTAAGCACTCTACCAATAAGTCACATTCAAAGCCCAAGGTTCACTTCTAAAGGGGGTTTTGACAGATTGATAACTTATAGTTTACATCGCCTGGGGGCTCCTTCTTGGCAAGTAGCAGATCCGGCCCATCCAGGACAGCCTCGAAGGTCTCCAGGATGGGAGACTCTGCCAGATCCCTCAGGGGGAGGCAGGGGAAGGGCCAGGAAGAGCCAGGCCTGCCCCAGGTCCTTCACTACCTCTGTGTGGCCCTGGGCATAGATCTCTATGAACAGTGAAGGGAACAGCAGCAAAGGAAGATCTTCTACAGCAAAGATGGCAAGGGCCTGGTTGCTCAGCAGACTCTGCATGGCTAGATGCTGGAGTGAGGGTGGGGCTCCAATGCTCATCTTGATGGACCAGATGTGGGCCAGGTGTGCAGGGCTCTCTGAATCCCAGCAGGGCCAGGCACTCACTGTGCAATCCAGAATTCTTCTTCTGTTCTCTGATCCCTAGATGTCCTTCACACCCAACCCCAGCCTCAGCATTGCATACCTGCCAATGAGATAGCAGCTTCTGATGGAATTTTTGAGACACACCATGCACACCTTGGTTGGCTTTTGCACTTGAGATTAATTCAAATATTGATTTTAACCAAAAAGGGAGAGGTTTAAAAGCCTGTCCCACACAGCCCAGCTTCTCTCTGTATTGTAAATCACACTTTATCAAAATGACCTCCACTTTTATTCCTTAATCCCTCCAGACATTCCCACAGATGTTCCACTGCAAAGCCTGCGAGGAGAGAAGTGATCCGAATTGATAACATCCACAAAGCCTGCAGGAAATCTTTTCTCTGGAGTTCTTTCCCTCTCTGAATCCCTTCCTATTCTTCTTCATCCTTCCTTCCTTCCCTCCTTCCCTTCCTCTCTCCCTATATCCCTCTCTCCCTTCCTTTCTTGCAAGTTTCTTTTTAATCCCAATCCTAGACCTCGGGTAAGGGTTTATTTGTTTGTGTATTTGTGCCAGTTCTTGCATCTAGGTGCTATCTCTGAGTTTTGGTTCACAATGCCAGAACTTTACTACTTGAGCCACAGCTCCACTTCTGGCCACTTTTGGAGGTTCACTAGAGATAAGAGTCTCAAAGATATCTGTGCCCAGGCTGCCTATGTATGGAAACGCTCAGATCTCCGACTTGCAGAGTTAAGGTTCTAGGTATGCACACTCTCCTCATTCTTTGGTGCTGAGAAATGATATCTTTCTACTCATGCTTTTTCACTTTTTTATTTTTGATCGATACAAAAAATTATAGATGGTAAGGGATTATTCCACAACTTAGGGGTTTTCTTACAACCATTCAGAAAAACAAAATCATGATCCAGTTCTTTCCAGGCAGAATTGACTCCAGATTCCTGCTGCTGTGTTCACAGGACACATGGAACCCCAAAGCACTCACAAACTCCTGGGGTTCCAGAGTTACAATTGAACTGACAAAGTCAGGACCAGTTGCCCTGTCTCTTCCATCCACACTGAACACTGGGGTCTGTGCCCCCTGGAGAATGCTCTTCCTGGCTTTCATTTTTGCTGCTAGGAATCAATTCTAGGAGAGAGGTGCACAACTACAAAGACAGAGTAGAAAGGCCAGAAAGATGCTCTTCTGTGAGCAGCCAGGAGCCATTTGACTCCAGGGTATAGAATCGGTACTTGTTCAGGTAATGACTGAATTTGGTACAGATCTGGACTTTATGGCTTGGTCTCATGTCCATCAAAGTCTGTGCCAAGACAGCAAGAACCTGGGCAAATCTCTCCGGGTGGATGTCCCATGGCCACTGATTTTGAGGGTAGTAGCTCTCCAGAGGGGCAGGATAGAGTCCTCGTCTCAAATGGCCCATCTGGGCCGTGTGGCTTAGGAGGATCTGCAGGGCGGCCATGGAGATATGGTTTCCATAGAAGCTGAAGAACCTGAGCTGGGAACACTGGCTCAGGGCGGGCAGCAAGGCCGAGAGCTGGACATCCGTGAAGGCTAAGTCCTCCAGGGCCAGGGTCTCCAGGGTGCCGGCCACTCCTTGCAGCAGGTCTAGCAGGGTCTCAAGACTGAAGCAGACCGTGGACAGGCTCCTCAGACGCAGGTGTTTGAGCTGCTTGGTGCAGGGACACTGGAACAGGAACCTCAGGTGAGCTTCGCTCAGCAGACATGAACTCAGAGACAAGGTCTTTAAGGACGTCAGCGTCCTGAGGATGGAGGGCGGCTTTTCATAGTGGAAGCAGACATCGTGTACATAAAGCTCCTGCAGATGCTGCAGCTGCCCCAGCTGTGCCCCAAATTTGCAGGAACACCAGCCATTCCTGGAGCTGGAAGTGAAGTAGCTGCCACACATCTTGGAGAAGGTGAGGATGTGAAGGTTCTTCATCTGGCCCAGGTAAGGGGCAAATGTTTTCAGAACTTCTGGACATGGGAATTTACTCACCACCAGCTCCTGGATGGAGTCCAGTCTCACCACACGTAGAGCCTTCTGGATTTTATAGATGGAGCCGGACAGAATCCGCAGCTTCCTGGAGCACAGTTGGACTTGTTCTTGCCTCTCCCTGACCCACTGGAGCAGGTGGCCTTGGAAAGCATCCTGGGCACCATCTTTGATGGTCAGGTCCATGAGTAAAATCAAGGGCTGCTCTACAGTCGTCATTTTACCACAGCTCTCTGTTGGCCTGTCAGTCAGGACATCTGGATAAGAGATTTGGGCCATTGAAGGGTAGCCCTGTATCCAGATGTTGGGGTGCTCATTCCGCAGGTTGAGGACTTGCAGTTTCCACCGATTGGGGTGCTCCTTCTTGGCCAGTAGCAGATCGAGCCCATCCAGGACAGCCTTGAAGGTTTCCAGGTCTGGAGACTCTGCCAGGTCCCCCAGGGGGAGGCAGGGAAAGGGCCAGGCCTGCACCAGGGCCTTCAGCATCTCTGTGTGGGCCCTGGCATAGACCTCCATGAACAGCGAAGGGAACAGCAACACCGGTAGATCCTCCAGGGCAGAGACGGCCAGAGCCTGGTTGCTCAGCAGACTCTGCATGGCCAGATGCTGGAGCGAGGGTAGGGTTCTGCGGCTCATCTTCACAGGCCAGAAGTGGAGTAGATATGGACCAGGTGTGCAGGACACTCTGAATCTCAGTAGGGCCAGGCAATCACAGCAGAATCCAGGCTTCTGCTCTTTTCTGGCTCTTTGGCATCTTTATATCCTAGCCCCACCCTCCCCTCTGTGTAACTACCAATGGGAGAGCAGATTCTGATGGGATTTCTGAGTAACACCCACCACACCCTGTCTGGGTCTAATCATCTAGATTAATTTAAACAGAGATTCTACCCAGACTGATAGGATTAAAGGCAGGACCCACTGAGCCCAGCTTCCATTTCAAATGTGTAACACACACACACACACACACACACACACACACACACACACACACACACACACACACACACACACACACAATTCCGGCCCTTATTTGTTAACCTTTTGAGAAAGTTACACAGATATCTCACTGCCTTGAGCCTGCAAATGTTCCAAGAACATCAGCCAGCCCAATCTGATAGCATCCACAAACACTTTTCTAGAAAATTCTTTCACTTCCTTCCTTCCTGTCCTCCTTTGCTTACATTGCCCCTCCCTCCTTCCCTCTTGCCCTTTCTCTCTTTTTTCTCTTTCTCTCCCTCTTTCTTGCTCTTGCTCTTTTTCTCTCACCCTTTCTCTCTGTCTCTTTTTTCTTTTTCTATCCCTTTTTCTGCTCTCTCTCAACTTCTCTCTCGCCATCCCTCCCTCCCTCCTGCCCTCTCTCTCCTTGTATCAAGTACTCAGGGCCTGTTGTTTTTATTTGGCTTTTTCCCTCAAGGCTGATGGCCGAGCACTCAAGCCACAGCTCCACTTCTGTTTTTTGTGGGTTTACTGGAGACAAGAATCCCTTGGACTCATCTGCTTCGCTGGATTTGAACCATGAACCTCAGAGCTCAGACTCCTCTTTGCCTGGGATTACAGGAGTGATACACTAGGCGCCAGCAGCTAGTTTCTTTTGTAGGACAGGACAGAGGCCCTCTCTCTTTCTAAGGTCTCAACCTGTTGTGTTCAGTACATGCTGGGAACAGCTGATATCACCAACCCTGTGGTTCAGTATCAGATTTGGAAGATAAAAAGGGCATTTGACTGCTCTTTGTAAGTATCGTTCACATAGCAGGACACACATATTCATTAATTCAGTTATTTTATTTATTCATTCAAAAAATGCTTTCAGTCTCTAAGAAGGCAAGATTATTTCTTCTTTTCATGCTTTCTGGTTTTCTCTTCTTTGTTCTTTCAGTGTGTGTGGGGGGGGGTCTGTGTGTGTGTCTGTGTGTTTGTGTCTGTGTGTATGTGCTTCTAGTGGGATTTGAACTCATGGTCTGGCACTGTCTGTCCCCCAGCTCTTTCCATTCAAAGTTGGCAATCTACCACATGATCCACAGATTCCACTTCAAGCTTTTGGTGGCTAATTGGAGATATGAGTCTAAGAGGCTCTTGCCCAGATTGAAGGTGAACTAGGATCCTCAGATTGTGATCTCCAGACTAGTTATAATTACAGCTGTGAGCCACCAGCCTGAGCCTGAGGGGTGACTTAATCTCTTTGGGTTGTTGTTACTGATCTTGACTTTGAATGCAGAGCTCTTTTGCTCAAGGCCAGTACTCTACCACATTGACCCACAGCTCCACTTCTGGTTTTCTGGTGGTTCACTAGAGATAAGAGTCTCGTGGACTTTCCTGACCAGGCTGTCTTTGAACTGTGATTCTCAGATTTGTAAGTAGTTCAGGAGCTAGAATTCTGGGCAGAAGCAGTACTCTGATTTTTGGATTCTGAGAAATGACATCCTTCTGCTTACTGTTCTCTTTTCTTTGGAAATGAATTAATTGATGTGTAGACATAGAAAACTGTACACAGTATATTTTAGATATGAGACCCTGTCCATTGTATGGCTAGTAAAAATCTTGTCATTTGCCCTGCAGAATCTCTTCAACCTTATGCAATCCCATTCGTCCAACCTTTCTTTGATTTGTTGTGCTTCCGGGTCTCTATTCAGAAAATTTCGGCCTGAACCAAGGAGACCTATGGTTTCTCCTATTCCATCCTGTAATGTTTTCAGAGTGTCTGCTTTGACTGCAAGGTCTTTGATCCATTTGGAGTTGATTCTGGTGCAGGGTGATATATAAGGATCTAGCTTTAGTTTTCTACATGTAGTTAACCAATTTTGCCAGCACCGTTTACTGAAGAGGCTGTATTTCTTCCATTCTATTGTTTTAGCTTCCTTATCGAAGATTAGATGGCTATAGGTCTGTAGGTTCATTTCTGGGTTTTCAATTCTATTCCATTGGTCCTGAGGTCTGTTCTTATGCCAATACCAAGCTGTTTTGATTACTATGGCTTTATAGTAGAGTTTGAAATTTGGTATTGATATTTCTCCAGCAGTGTTCTTTCTGTTGAGGAGCGTTTTTGCTATTCGGGGTCAAGAAACAACTGCCCAATAAATAAGTGGGCGAAAGACTTAAAGAGAAACTTATCTGAAGAAGAAAGAAGGATGGCCAATAGACACATGAAGAAATGTTCAACATCCCTAGCCATAAAAGAAATGCAAATCAAAACAACATTGAGATATCACCTCACTCCAGTTAGAACAGCAAAAATCAAGAACTCTAACAACTACAGATGCTGGAGGGGATGTGGACAGAAACGAACCTTACTTCATTGTTGGTGGGAATGTAAACTTGTTCAACCACTTTGGAAAGCAGTATGGAGGTTCCTCAAAAGACTTCACATAGATCTCCCCTATGATCCAGCAATCCCACTTTTGGGTATTTACCCAAATGTTTACAAACAAGACCACACTAAAGCTACCAGGACAACAATGTTTATTGCAGCATTATTTACCATAGCTAAGACATGGAACCAACCCAGATGCCCCTCAGTAGATGAATGGATCAAGAAAATGTGGTATATATACACAATGGAATTCTATGCCTCCATCAGAAAGAATGACATTTCCCCATTTGTTAGGAAATGGAAAGGTTTGGAAAAAATTATATTAAGTGAAGTAAGCCAGGCCCAAAGAAGCATAGGTCCCATGGTTTCCCTTATTTGCAATATCTAGTATAGGTATGAGTCAAGCAGAAAAGGTCAGATAATGTGATGTTAGGAAAATGAACCCTTAAATATGTATTTTAATGTTTTCTTTTCATTCATGCATATGTTTCTAACGCATTTATAAGATTATTTCTTTGTTGCTTTGTATTTCCCTCCCCCACACTGTAACCCCCGCTTTCACTATATTTGATGTCAGTATAACATGTGGAGGAGATGGGGACAAACAAGTCGTTTAAGGATTCTGGTGGACCTGTTGGAACAAAGAGAAGTACAAAATGTCATGTCAAAACCAGCTTTACAATGTCGGTGTGTAGGGGGGAGGAGGGTATAATTGGGTGGTGGGAGGGGGGAGGCTGGGAAGGGAGGTGAAGGGTAAACAAAGGAGGAGGCTGCAATGCTTGGTAAGAAATGTATGCATTATCCTGCCCATGTAATTGTAGCCCCTCTGTACAGTATGTTCTCAAATAAAATAAAATAAAATTAAAAAAAAAAGAAAACTGTACACAGTCAGAGGTTTGCTTACAACGATTTAGAAAGACTAGATTATATTTGAGTTCTTTCTAGGCAGAATTCATTTGAGATTTCTGATGGTTGGTGCACAGGACACATGTACCCCGAAAGTTCCCACAAACACCTGGGGCTCCAGAGCTACAATTGACCTGAAAATCTCAGGATCATAAGGTAAACCTGGATTCGGAAATCCTTACCAAAAAGACCACCAGAGACCATCACCAATGTAAAAGCAAAGGAGTCTTTACTGCAAACTGAAGGTTGGTCTCGCTATTCCCCTCCCCCTCTCAACCCCTCTCCCCAGACCCGCTGTGTACAAGTCAGCAGCTGACAATGCTGAGAGGCCCCAAGCCCAGGGTTACAGCACCTGTTGTACACTTTTTAGGGAAGGCAGGGGCTTTGCATAATCATATCCTCTTGTAACAAATGACTACACTCCCCGGGAAAATCATAAAACAACTCCATAGTATGATTGGCACACTACACAGAGAGAAAGGACCAGAAACAGGTTGTTGGTTAGATCCAGGGGGCTGACGTAATTTGCACTGGTCGGCTTGCACATGGGAGTCTTCAAGAGGATGCGTGCTAAACTGCAGGGTGTCCAGTTCAGAGAATGGTCACCAGACCCCAGGAAGGGCTGTTCTGGAATTTCAAATACCTTGACATCCTGGCATCTCTGGTTCCCAGGATTGTCTGTGCAAGGTTATTTCAGATACTTCGACATCCTGGTATCCAGGGTTCCCAGGACTGTCTGTGGCTGGCTTAGGTCAAGGGCTAAGTTGCAGAACTGAGCTGAGGTCTTAAGTAAAAAGGGAGTTGCTCAGGTTGCTCAATAAGCCCTGTCTCTTCCACCCACGCTGAACATTTGGGTCTGTGGCCCTGGAGAATGCTCTTATGTCATGGCTTTTATTCTGATTCTGAGAAGAGATTCCAGAAGAGAGGAGCCTGACTACACAGACAGAGCAGAAAGGCTGGGAATCCCCTCCTCTGTGAGCACCCAGGAACCATCTGGGCCCAGGCTGTAGAACTGGCACTTGTTCTGGTGATGGCAGAAATCAGTACAGATTTGGACACTCTTGGTTGGCCCCAAGACTCTCAATACCTGCCCCAAGCTTGCCAGAACCAGGGCAAGTCTCTCAGGGTCGATGTTCCCTAGCCCCCACTCCTGAGGGCGGTAGCTCTCCAGAGGGGCAGGATAGAGGCCTCGGCTTAAGTGGCCCAACCTGGCCGTGTGGCTCAGGAGGTTGTACAGGGCAGCCATGGAGATGTGGTTCCCATAAACACTGAAGACGCGGAGCTGGGAGCACTGGCTCAGGCCCAGCAGGATGGCCGAGAGATGGGCATCCGTGAAGGCACAGTCCTCCAGGGCCAGGGTCTCCAGGGTGCTGGCCACCTGCTCCAGCAGGTCTCGCAGGGACTCAGGACTGGAGTTATCCATGAACAAACTGGTCAGTTGCAGGTGCTGGAGCTGCCTGGTGCAGGGAGCCTGGGACAGACACCTCAGGTCGGCCTCCTGCAGTGCACAGGTGCTCAGAGACAAGGCCTTCAAAGGCCTCAGGCTCCTGAGGACAGCAGGCAGCTTTCCATAAAGGAAGAGGACTTCGTGCACATGAAGCTCCCAGAGATGCTGCAGCTGGCCCAGATGGGCCCTAATTTTCCAGGAATACCAAGAGTTCTTTTGGCTGGCAGTGTAGAAGTCGGCACGCATCTTGGAGAGCTTCAGGAGGTGACCGTTCTTCATCTGGCTGAGATAAGGGGCAAAGATCTTCATAGTCTCTCGATTCCAGAATTCACTCACCACCAGTTCCTGGATGGAGTCCAGCCTCACCACATGCAGAGCCTTCTGGATTTCAGAGATGGAGTCAGACCAAATCTGCAGCTTCCTGGAGCACAGCTGAACTCTTTCTCTCCTCTCCCTGGCCCAGTGGAACAGGTGGACTTGGAGAGCATCCTGTGTGCCATCTTTGATGGTCAGATCCATGGTGATCATCAAGGGCTGTTCTTTAGTCATCCCTGAGCAGTGGCTCTCTGTTGGCTTGTCAGTCAGGATGTCTGGAGAAGTGATACGGGCCATCGAAAGGTACCCTCATGTCCAGATGTTGGGGTGCTCCTTCCGCAGACTGAGCACTTGCAGTTTCCCCCGACTAGGGCTATCCTTCTTGGCTAGTAGCAGGTCGAGCCCATCCAGGACAGCCTTGAAGGTTTCCAGGTCTGGAGACTCTGCCAGGTCCCCCAGGGGGAGGCAGTGGAAGGGCCAGGCCTGGACCAGGGCCTTCAGCACCTCTGTGTGGGCCCTGGCATAGACCTCCATGAAGAGTGAAAGGAAGACCAGTACCGGCAGAGTCTCCATGGCAAAGATGGCCCAGGATGGGTTGCTCAGTAGGCATTGCATGGCCAGATGCTGGAAAGAGGGTGGGTTCCTGAGGCTCATCTTGATGGATGAGATGTGGATTAGAAGTGGGCCAGTTGTGGGGGGCTCTCTGCCTCCCAGCACGGCCAGGCACCCACTGCAGACTCCAGAGTACTCTGCTCTTTTCTTGACCCTGTGCATCTTTATAATCCAACCCCACCCACAGCACTGCAGATCCACTAATCAGAGAGCAGCCTCTGATGGGATTTCTGAGACACATCCAGCACATCTGGAAAGGTGCCACCTTCCAGATTAATTCAAACTGGGATTCCGGGACAAAACCAATGGCATTATAGACTGGACCCACTCAGTCAAGCTTCTCTTTCAAATCTGAAATAAAATGGACACAGAGACTTCCCTCCCTTATATCTTGTTCCCTCCAGACATTTCCACCAATGTTACTCTGCCCTGAGCCAGCAAAAGGCTCAAAGAAAATCACTCAGTCCAACCTTATAGCATTCACAACGAGTTCTACAAATTTCCTTATTTCTTTCCCTTTCTTCTTTCCCTCCTTCCCTCCTTCCTTCTTTTTATTCTGTCTTCTTCCCTTTTTTCTTTCTTTCCTTTCCATCCTCCTTTCTTCACTTCCTTCCTTCCTTCCTGTCTGCCTTCTCTTATGTCACCCTCCGTCCTTCTTCCCTCCCTCCCTCTCTCTCCTCTCTCTCTCTTCTTTCTCTGTCTCCCCCCCTCTCCCTCCCTGTCTCTCTCCTTATATGAAGGTACTCAGGGCCTCTTGTTTTGACTTGGCTTTTTCCCTCAGGGCTGATGGCCTACCACTCAAGCCACAGCTCCACTTCTGTTTCTTGATGGATTTACTGGAGACAAGAGTCCCTTGGACTCATCTGTGTTGCTGGCTTTGAATCATGAACCTCAGAGTTCAGCCTCCTGAGTGTGTATGACTACAGATGTGATACACTGGACAGCAGCAGCTAATTTTCCTTTGAGTGACAAGACAAAGAGGCCCTCTCTTTTTCTAAGATTTTAACAGATAATCACAACTGGCACAAAAAAACCTGAAACAAACCAGCATCAAGGTCCAACATACATAGATCTAATTTTGCTGAAAAGATGTTGTGTAGGGGAATTTCCATCAAATACTGAATGCTCCCTCATGAGAACATTAAATTTATTTCTTAAGCTCATGCGTACTCTTGGATGAGAATTCTCAGTAGTTAAACTGTAGTCACTGCGATTTGATGAAACATGACTTGAGAATAAAAAATATTCACCTCCTGTTCACCTAGCACACCAAAACGAAGGAAGGCAGGAAGGAAAGAAAGGAGAGGAGAGGTGTGGGAGGGACGGAGGGAGGGAGGGAGGAAGGAAGGAAGGAAGGAAGGAAGGAAGGAAGGAAGGAAGGAAGGAAGGAAGGAAGGAAGGAAGGAAGGAAGGAAGTTAGGGAGGGACGAAGGGAGGGAGAGAGGGAGGGAGGGAGAGAGGAAAGGAGGGAAAAAGAAAGAATATTGACTTACACAGGACTTTGGTGGTTCACACCTTTAATTCTCCTAGTGAGGAAGACTAGATGTCAGGATGGCAGTTCAAAGCCAGTCTGACCAGAAAGTCGTTGAGAAGCTTTCTATTAACCTTTAAATTTAATTGTGAAGATGATATCCAGAAGGATTACAATTTGAGTACATTTCCTTTAAAACGGTGTCCTTCATTCCTTCCACTTTTTCTCCTTCCCACTGACCTCCCCTCCAAAGTGTAAAGTTCATTTCCCACCATTTCCATGCTTCCCCATCCTCTCCCAAATGAGATAAATGTGCATACAAGACAAAGGCACAGAAATAAAAAACAATGAAAAGAGGCAAAAAAAGAAAGAAAAATGAAATAAAAGGAACAGAGAGGCAATAAAATCGGGCTAGCTTCCATTTCTTAGAGTTCATTTTGATTAGCATCATTTTATATGATCCCATCATGCAAATTGAACCCTTGTGATCCTTTTCTAAGCATATCCTCCTTTCTTCTCACTGTGTGAGTATTTACAAGGCTGTTTGATTAATCATGTTCAAGTCTTTTACTATCCTTTGGATTTACCGTAGAATTTATAGGCACATTTGAATGATAACAAATGAGGGAAACCGTGCATTCTGTTTTTTTGGGTCTGGCTTACTTTACTTAGTGTAATTTTCTCAAAGTCTTCCATTTCCACAAGAGTAGGGAAATAACATTCTTTCTGATGGAAGCATAAAGTTCCATGGGATATATATACCATATTTTCCTCATTAATTTATCCACTGAGGGGCAAATGGGTTGGCTCCATACCTTAGCTAGGGTATCAATGCCGCAGAGATCAGGGTTGTGCTGTTTTAATGTGGCCTGGTTTGGGCCATTTGCATAAGAATGAAGTTTTTTGTTGTTGTTTTTTTTTAATTTTATTTTATTTTATTTGAGAACATACTGTACAGAGGGGCTACAATTACATGGGCAGGATAATGCATACATTTCTTACCAAGCATTGCAGCCTCCTCCTTTGTTTACCCTTCACCTCCCTTCCCAGCCTCCCCCCTCCCACCACCCAATTATACCCCCCTCCCCCCCACACACCGACATTGTAAAGTTGGTTTTGACATGACATTTTGTACTTCTCATTGTTGCAACAGGTCCACCAGAATCCTTAAACGACTTGTTTGTCCCCATCTCCTCCACATGTTATACTGACATCAAATATAGTGAAAGCGGGGGTTACAGTGTGGGGGAGGGAAATACAAAGCAACAAAGAAATAATCTTATAAATGCGTTAGAAACACATGCATGAAAGAAAAGAAAACATTAAAATACATATTTAAGGGTTCATTTTCCTAACATCACATTATCTGACCTTTTCTGCTTGACTCATACCTATACTAGATATTGCAAATAAGGGAAACCATGGGACCTATGCTTCTTTGGGCCTGGCTTACTTCACTTAATATAATTTTTTCCAAGTTTTTCCATTTCCGACCAAATGGGGCAATGTCATTCTTTCTGATGGAGGCATAGAATTCCATTGTGCATATATACCACATTTTCTTGATCCATTCATCTACTGAGGGGCATCTGGGTTGGTTCCATGTCTGTTTGTGTGTTTCTGAAAGAATGGTAATACTGATGAAAACACTAATTCCAATGACATTATGTGGGATACAGGTATGTGATGAGTCCTTCATGGGTTGTTGTGTGCTGAGTCCTTCACGGGGTGCATTTTTTCATCTGGTTCTTGCAAGAGCTCCACAAGTAAGATGATTGTGCAGATGAGAAACTTGTGGCTCAGATATGTCCCATGTCAGGGCCAAAATTATATATATACCTAACTCTAGTAAGTTGTCTCCTGCAGAAAATTGTTTTGGTTTATGCTTCTTGATCATGAGCCTTGAACTCAGGGCCTAGGCACTGACACTTACCTGTGGGGATCATGGGTAACACCATACTACGTGAAGCAACAGAGTATTACGTTCTAGGTGTGTAGTAGCTGAGGTCTGTCATCCTGCCTAATTAGGAAGCTTAGATCTGACGATCTGGTTTGAAAACTATCCCAGACACAAAAGGTCCCATGAGACTTTTACCTCCTATTCACCACTTAGAAACTTGAAGTGGAAGCTAGTCGCTGCTGACTCGTGCCTATCATCCTAGGTACTCAGGAGGCGGAGAGCTGAGGATCCTATGTAATCAATGTAATCAATGTTCTAAATGTCATAATAGTTAATAAAATGAACAGTCAATTCATGACTAAAACAAAAAATAAAGTGAATAACTACAGTGAGCATAATATGTAGTCAAAATATGTACACAAATATAAATCATATATTTAAAATGTGCACAAATAAGACGTTTTCTAGTGGTGGGGACTGATTTCAGGCCTAAGGAGCAGACTTGAATTTTTAGACTTCAAGGAGGCAAGCTTCCCCTTTCCACAAAGTGCAACAGGGTTAACCAGTCCATTAGTCTAAATCCCAGTCCTGGCAGAAAAAATGACACCTTTATATTATGTGACACCCAATTCTCAGGTATTTCATTATGCCTCCATTTAATGAATGTGATTGTTTAAATGCTTCATAAAGTATTAATTAAAATCGATCAGTGTACCATAATATAACTGTGTATAATTTTGTCCTAGAATCATTCAAGAACTTCCTGTTCAATCATGACATACATCACATTCCATTGGTAATCATAAGGATAAGAATGAGTTTCTTATGATCTCCTGCCATTAGGAGGTGGCAGGACCAGGATTCGGATTGTAATCTCTAGCTCCTACACTTTAACCTGAGGATAGGGTACTCACCGGTCCATCCAAGAACATTAGCAAGACCAATGATTAACCTGGCATGAGTGACTCTCAGCAATCCTCCTTGATACTTACAAGGCTGTGATAGGAGGATCATGGTCAAAGTTACCCTAGGCAAGAAAGTCCTTGAGACCCCTGTCCAACTTGTGCCAACAAAGCCAGAAGGAGAATCGTATGGCTCCAATGGTACCGGGACAGCCTTGAACAAAAGCAGCTCACAGACTGTCCATAGATCCTGAGTTCAAGGACCAGGACTGACAACAAACAGACATACACAAGAATCTGTGCATCCATCCGGCTAAAGCAGGTCACCCTCTTGTCCCCAACTGGATTGTACATAGTTCCCTGGGAAAGGTTCTGCTGTCATCTTGACTCCGCCAATTCTGCCTGCATCACAGGATTCCAGCCACAACCCATTCTTTCATGGTTCTTTGTGTCCAATGGGATATACGAATATAGGCCACGCCCACATTCCATGATGCTCTGTCTCACCAGGATTCCCTCTGTTGGTTGATACCACTACCAGTAGTTGAGGAAGGTAGAGGTGGCTGAGTGGTGAGCAAGAGACTCGAGGCCTATGAGGAGAGGCCTTGATCAGCCCCACCACATGCCTGCCTAGGCCCTGGCTCCCCCCCCCATTCCCTGAGGAGCAGCATTTCAAACCTGGTGCTGCTGTCTCAGACCCACGGTGCCTCTTGGAATCCTCAGGCAATGGTGCCACAGTGTGCCACCAGCTGGCTTGCAGCCCTGACCTGGTCCTGGCACCCCTGTCCTCTTCTCTGGGCCTGAGTGTCTGCCACACCTCTGCCATCACTGCTCACCCAACCCAGAGCAGCTCCCAACAGCTTCTCCCAGCAGCATGTGTGAATGGCTGCCACACAGGCCCACGCCCCGGGACCCCATATCCCTCTCATACCCTTCCTGACCTGGAAGCCACACCTCCCCCATGCCCCACAGTTTGGTCCAGGCCCTGTCACAAATGTGCCCCAGGGGTGGGGGTGGGTGTTGACCAAGGATCCCACTCCCATCCCTAGTGGCCAATGTCCTAGGAAACTGGGAGATGCAGGATTAGGTGAGGAGTGGGCACCAAAGAGCCCCTAGCCTGGAGCAGTGGGAGCCAAACAGTGGTGCATCTGCACCCTTCTCCCTGGTGGGAACCTGGGGTTTTAGTCAGAGGTGGGGAGCAGCATGTCTACACCTGCCTTCTGGGGTCTTTTCCTTTTTTCTGAGGGTGGGGGTGTTGGATGCAGAAGATAGACCCTCCCTTGTTGTGTGAGCCCTTGTATTCTGTGCTTGGTCACCCTTTTCACCTGAAGAGGGTCCCAGAGAAATCCCAGTAGGAGGTGAGGATGCTGGGGGTCAGAACAGAAGGTGAATATCTGGGAGGAACTCCCCCCCACACGCACATAAGATTGGCCTATTCCCGCCGCCCCCACCCCAGCTGTCAATAGTTCTCACAGGGTGATCACATTTCCCAGCTCTGCCAGCTTCCGCTGGTGATCCTGGTCTTTCTGCTCTTGAACAAACTCAGGAGAGGCAGAGCTCTGAGTCTGTTTGTGTGTGTGTGTGTGTGAGAGAGAGAGAGAGAGAGAGAGAGAGACAGACAGACAGACAGACAGACAAAGACAGAGACAGAGACAAAGAGACAGAGAGAGACAGAAAGACAAAGAGAAAGAGAGAGACAGAGACAGACATGGAGAAACAGTGAGAGATACAGAGACAGAGAGACAGAGAGAGACACAGATAGAGAGACAGAGACAGAGAAAGAGAGATCATCTTTTTCTTGTACAGATTGACAGCACTCAGTTGAGTGGTCGGTTGGCAAATTGCAGGTGCTACAAAGACGAGTGTTCTATCACCGGTCTGGATGTGTGTGTGTGTGTGTGTGTGTGTGTGTGTGTGTGTGTGTGTGTGTGTGTGTGTGTGTGTGTGTAGAAATGGGTTGTCACAAGGAGGCTGGATGCTTTTCACAGCTGAGTTCTGTGGGGACTCAGCCTTGTTAAATTACAAGAACAAGGGATCTCTGTGCCCTGGAACTATGTACTCTCTTGGGTCGGGTTAGTGATAGTGGGAGCTTGGGAGGACATGGGAGTGTGGCCCACAGGGGGTGGTTTCCCAGGGGGACAGAGACCATGGCCAAGACTTAGTAAGGATATGAGCCTTGCTAGTATGGAGCGCAACAACATAGGTCACACTCCAGGTCTTGAACTGTGATTTTCAGATCTCAGACTCCTGAGTAGATAGGATTATAGGCATGAGCCTCCAGCACTGGGCCTCTGATTCTTTTTTATATATTAGGGTTTGACATCAAAGCCTTAGGCTTGTCAGTCAGGCCTTCTACCATGCGAGCCAAGCTTTTATGTCTTGGACATTTCTGAGATGGAGACAATATAAGCTCAGCCTGGGCTGAATTGCAATCCTCCTCTCTGTGACAGGCATGCACCACCAGGCCGTGTCCTCTGTAGTTAGGATGGTAGACATATAGTTCCACGCTCAGTCATTCGTTTAGATGGATTGTCCCAAACTCTTAGTCTACAGCAGCCGATTCTTGACCACAGGTGAAGCTATGGGTTGGGCCTCGACAATTGGACTTGAATCTCCTCATGTGACAGTTGTTAGGAAACAAGGGATTAATAAAGAGGGATCTCTGGAGCAGGGCCAGGCACAGAGGGAGGGCCTTCAGATATGATTCTCAGCAATTCTGTGAGCATATGACAGGAAGATACCCTGAAAGAGCTCAGAGGGTGTATGTTATTAATGCTCCCTAAGACAATGGGTGCTATTCAGTCCACTTCTTGTGGTGGGAAGTCCACTTCTTGTCATTCGTGGGGCTTGAACTCTGGGCCCAGGCGCTGTCCCTGAGTTCCTCAACTCAAGTCCCGTGCTCTGGCACTTGACTCACAGCAGCACTTCTGTTTTTCTGGTGGTTTTTGGAGATAAGAGTCTCACAGTCATTCCTGCCTGGTTTGGCTATGAACCATGATCCTCATATCTCAGCCTCTTGTGTACTTAGAATTATAGGACTGAGCCACCTACACCTGGCTTAAGTGTAATTTTGACCTTCTACCTTTTTTTTTTCCTTTCTCTCATGAAATGATTGGATAGGTGCTGGAGGAGGTGATCCAATGCCCCATGTGGCTGGAACAAAGGTGGTCCTCCCATTCTGGAGGTGGGCTGTGGGTCAGGAGTTTTCTTGCTCAGTCTGTTGTACTAGCTCCATGAGGTAAGCCCCTCTGTGCCTGGCTAGACCATGACGGTTCTTCATTGTCCATCTAGACATAGTAGACTCAGTATTCTGTTAAATGTCCTTTACTAGCAAAAATTTCTGGCCAAATTTATGATACATAGTTACAAAATGAAAGTGTAATGCCATCTTAAGAAACTCATTTAGGGCTCTGGGAATGTGGTTTCATGGTACAGTGATTGCCTAGCATGTGTGAAACCCTGGGTTCAATTCCTCAGTACCACCTAAACAGAAAAAGAAACACTAGAAATGGTGCTGTGCCTCAAGTGGTAGAGGGTTATCCTTGCGGGGGAAAAAAGCTGAGGAATAATTCCCTATCCCTGAGTTTAAGCCCCAGGACTGGCAAAACAACAACAACAACAACAACATTTAGTTAGCAAATGAAAAATAAAGAACACATACTTGGAATATATAATTGCTCCTTCCATACTGATACCTGACAATAGTCCCTAATTCATGCACTTTATCTATATTAGGATACTGTGTTGAAAAAAAAGTTTTGTTCATAAGGTCACAGCACTTAATGCCAGGAATGTGCTTAGATGTCAGGTGAAGATTAATTATGGAAATTTAAAGATTCCATGATTTTGAGTGTTCACTGCTAATCACAATTAGAAGGGTAGTCTAAGTGAGATTTTGAAACCTTTTTGTACAGTCATGGCACAAAAAGGCATAGGCTAATTAACGGTTGGGACAAAAGGGAAGGAATAACTCCAGATGGAAGGAATAAATGATAGTAACTAAAGTATAGCAGAAAACATTCTAGGGAACCATTTTTGGTTAGTGAAGAACTGGTTATCAACTAGTCTTATTCCTCTTTGCTTTCAGCATTCTAGATCTCTTAGGCTAGTTCTTAATCTCTGTGTGATAAATGTATCTCCTTCTATGCTGTCCTTTCATACCTAATCTCCTTTGCTTTCTAAAAATCTGTTTTTCTCTATTTCTCTATGAATATTTCCTGATACTAAATACACCTACACAGATGGAAGAGGATGCTAATGTAAGGGTTCCTAGCTCATAAGTCATTAATGTGACAAAATGGAAAAGGAGTACATATTTATTGCTACCTCAATTATTCTGAAAAGCTGCAATGTCACATAATTTGATTCTGATTTCCATTCTTTCTACTTAGTGCCATTAACTGCACTAAATGCAAATAGTAGCCGGGTGCTGGTGACTCATGCTTGTTATACTAGCTACTCAGGAGGTTGAGACCAGAGGATTGTGATTCAAACTTAGCCTGCTCAGGAAAATCCATGAAGCACTTATCTGTAATTAAAGACCAAAAACCCAGAAGTGGAGTTTTGGCTCAAGCAGTAGAGTATTTAGATTTTAGCAGGTGGGCAGGAAAGGCAACTGTACAGTGACCGGTTCCAACCTCTGAGTTCAAGCCCCAGAACCAGCACAAACTGAACAAACTAGCAAATGAAATAAACCTCAGGTATTTCTTTGAGACCTCCTTAAAGGAGTAATGGTTTGAGAATAGGATCTTTTTGTTGATCATACTCACTGGACCTGCTTTTTTGAAATCCTTATTGCTATGGAAAACTCAGGACCAGAATAAAGGGTTTGATAACTAACTCGTGCAACAAGAGATTCATCTCAGGTTTGAGACATCCATCCATAAGAAACTTTAAAACCTCCATAGCTTTGTTTCTGTGCAGCAGAAAACTTTTAAAACAAAGTTATTTCCTTTGTTCTATGCTGGCCTTCAAATGGCATATTGTTTCCTTTTTAAATACTCTCAACTAGAAGTTTACCGACAAGTTTTATATGAGTAAAGAACACACTCAAAAAAGGGACAGAGTTTCCCCAAATCTTTGATTCTTTTCTTATACAGTAAAAAGGAAAGCAAAAGGTAATTTGAACTTTGTCATTCCTCTATTTTCAATTCCTCTCCTGGGATAAGTTTCTACTTCCAGTAACAGTTAATTCCACTTACTTTCAGTAACAATCTATGGTGCTGCTCAAGATAAAATGAATGATTTCTGGGTTAATTGAAATAGCACAAGGACACATTTGGACATGTGGTAACACGTGTTTCAGAGTCAACTTAGAAAAGAGTAAATGTGAAATTTAAATTGCTTATAAATACGTTATCCATGAGAACATTTTGTTCAAGCTTCTTAAGTGCTCTGTAAATTAAGGCGAATTTTAAATGGTAAGAAGGTTCTCTGATCATTTTTTGTGAGTGTATGTGCTGTGCATTAATTTTCCAAGTGTCATGAGTGAACAGTAGGAGACACAATAGCAATAATAAGAGAAAGAAAAGTGCTGTGTTTAAGTATAAGGGTTCAGTACATTATAGAAGAGTCTACAATTAAGACAACATTGAAACAATGAAGCCAAGTCCAGCATGTAGAGTTATGGGAGTGATATAAAGAAAGCATTACTCCTAAGTGGAACATGAAGCATGAGGCCACTCCCTTTCTAAATCATGCTTTCTAATCACATAAATTTGTAAAAAGTAGAATGAAGAATGATTCTGTTCTCAATGCAAGTCAGATATATGATCGTAGCCTTAATTGGAAAAAAAGAGTCCATCTTGAGAGAACAGGGATTATCCTAGCACTGAACCTCGTGGCTACGATCACATTAAATTTCTTTCTTTTTCTTATATTCTTTTTTGCTGTTGTTGACCATGGCAATTCAACTCTGGGACTGGGTGCTGTCCCTCTGCTATTCAGCTCAAGGCTAGTACTCTCCCACTTGAGCCACAATGCAACTTCCAGTTTTCTGGTAGTTATTGGAAAAAATAGTCTCCTGGACTTTCCTACCCGAGCTCTCTTTGAACCCTAATTCTCAGATCTCATCACCACTCAGCTTACAATCACATTACTAACAGTGTAAACTCAGGATATGTAATGTGTATATACATCTAACTTTATATGAATTCTTCAGTTTAATATGTGGGATACATATTAGACTTTACACTCACAAACATGTTAGTAGCTGAAAAGTTGATACTCCTGGAAAAAATAAAACCTAAGGATGTAAAGGAGTCTGGGAAGTTCAGTTTGCATCCAGCCTGGGCTGAACAGGCTTTGGGACACTACTTATAATTAACCAGCCAAATGCTAGAATACCAGTCAGGAGCAAGATTGCTAATAAGAGCTTGAGGCTTTTGCATACATACATATAAACATACACATACACACAGAGGCACTTATGAGTGCACACACAAATACAAAATGAAGCAATTCTCAGAATACGTAGAAAAGTTAGAAAATAATAGAAAATATGTCCTGATTAAGACTAGAATCAAGTGACAATTTTTAATATTAGAAAGTCCTCAAGTGAACTTTCTATCCAAAATATTGAGAATATTACATAGGTAGGGACCAGATATAGTAAGAGAGTCAACTAATTATTAAAGGGATCGGATCCATGGAGGAATGAATCAGAGACCTTGTAGGTGCATCTGAAAATGTTTATATTCTGTGACAAATGTTAGAACATCTTTGAAAATTGTATAGAAACACTTTGAGCAGTCAGTCTAGTGGATAAGATCATCAGAGAAGTTCAGAATTAATAGTATGTTTCTAGACTAAATAAACCAACAAACTATGCCAGGGCAATGTGATACAAGACTGGAGCACTCAGACTAAGACAGGAGATTAGAGAGTGGAATTACATAGTCATACCTTCCTTGGAATAGGTAGGATCGTTTTGTCTCAATAAAACAATCCAAACAACAAGAAAGGAATACACAGTTGGAAGTTTGGGCTAATTTTGTCACTAAGTTTTAAGAAGTCAAGTTTCCTATTGAAATGCAACACATATATAATCCTCACTTGTTTTAAATGCTCTCTTCATTACAGAATATTCCTATATGCAAAATGCTCATGATTCCCATGCAGAAAAATGAGAAAGTAAGTAAGCATCATTCTGTTGGATTCCAAAGAACTGATGAATGATTACAAAAGATTAAGCCTGGAGAAATAGCACAGTTATGTAATGTAGGACTTTATAGACCATGCTAAATTAGAATTGAGATTTAAAGTAAATATTTTTGTTTTATTTGTAATTTCGTGTTTTATAGGCTACCACAAAAGTCTTTTTAAGTAGACAGTTTAATTGAAAAATTCACAAATGATTTTCCTAGAAAAAACTTTCAAGAGTTACAATTAGAATTTAGTTAATAGATAATTCCAACAGTTCATGTATAACATGATAATGTGAATAATCTAGACAGAGTTGCCAACAAATGATGACAGCAATTTATAAGTTTGGAACAAGCAATTTTTTGAGGGTGTAGTATAATATGTTATGAAGAGAGTAATTGTGTGACATCTCCTTTCTTCTTCCTAAATGTAACACAGGAAGCCATTTCCTTATTTATGAGCTTCTTTATACAATGGTAAAAATGTTAGGTTTGGGGTTTGTTTTCATTTTTGTTTTTGTTTTATTTCCTTGTCCTAAACCTTGACCTCTGGGCTGGGACACTGTCTCTGAGCCTATTTATGCTCAATGCTCGTGCCCTACCACTTCATCCTCAGTGCCTCCTGTGTCTGGCTTTTTCTGAGAAGGTTACTGGAGATAAGAATCTAAAAAACCTTCCTGCCTAGGTGGGCTTTGAACCATAACTTTCTGATCTAAGCATCCTGAATATCCATGATAGTTAAAAAGTATAAATATAAATAATATTTGCAAGTGTTCTGATCTCAAGAATACCACTGGGGGAAAAATGATGCAGCTCAGTTTATTGTGGTGTTCTTTCCATTACAAGGAGGGCATCACATTAGCAGAGATGTACTATTTTTTCACAATAGAGATAAGCTATTCAGGATGTGAATTAAGAAATTTTAAGGTGCACCTTACAAGTTGGAAACTGTTTGTCTAGGGTGACTTTATGGCATAAATCTTGGGATTGATGGTCATAGGAATAATTGCTTACTATGATGAACAATTATTTACTCTTGAAAAATTAATTATTACAGATGCTTCATAGTTTTATCCTCTACCAGAATGTGGCTATTTTTCTGTTGACTTCTCAATCTGCAACGCCTCATTGGAAACTGTATCTAATGCAGAATTTCATAACATGCAAACAGGTACTGTTTTGAATATCCCTGGTATGGAATGTTGAGAATTTTAAAATGAAGTAGTTATTAGTCATAAGAATTTTGAAGAACACATATATTCTGTCCTCTTAAAACTTATTTACTTTTAAAAGTTATGGGTTTCCATAGAATTAATCTGTTTTCAGTTTTAGTACGAGAAAGTACTAAATTTATTCTTTTTTCAAAATATTGGCAAGTGTATTGTGAAAATATTGTCTAGTTGGATAACATTCAAGTTGATGACCCTCTGATAAAGAAGGGGTAATTAATTCAAATTAGTTGCCAAACAGCATTGATTTTTAAAATAGTAACATATAAACAATAATAATTACTGTACCAATACAGTGAAATTATATTTTATGCAGCTTATTTTTTAAATTCTATGATCAAAATGATGTACAGTGGGGTAACAGAAATTGTAAGGTAGTGAATACATAACTTTTAAAACTTGTTATCCCTCCCTCATTTTTCTCACAGTTTTCTTCGCCCCTTCACCCCTCACAAGTTGTAATGTACATTTCCAAAATATTGTCTTGTGAGTATTGCTGTTGCATTGGTTTGCCCTTTGTCCTTTGTCTCGCCCCTTTGTTGTTCCTCTTCCCTTCCCTAATTAAGGTAAATGTATACACAGTACACAGGGTAACAAAATCAAATACAGCAGGGATAAACCATAGGGAAAATCCCAAAGAAAATAGAAATAACATAGTACATCAAAAACAACAACCACAAATAAAAAAATCTGTTTCCATGTCTTGGAGTTCATTTTGCTAAGCATCAGCTTATACAGTCATATGTACACATAAAAAGGCCACTGGAAAAAAATTGTTGCATGGACACAAAATCATGAAAACAACATGTTAAATTTTTATGGTAAAGGTTGAATTAGGATTGGTGAATTTGCCATTCTGATAAAAGAATTCCAAAAGAGTTTTTAACTTATAATAGGTAAATTTTAATTGTTCAAAATTTTTAACAACTAAGCCTATTAAGAAAATTTAAAATTGCCTGGGCTATTAGGCTTTCATGCAAAGAAATCCATGGAGACGTAGTAGATAGGAAGCAATGTGGGCGAAGATGGCTCTTTTTCATACTAAACAAACAAACCTCAGAAAACTTGATGTAAATCCTATAGATTCCCTTGCGAATTGTCCTTACCCAGGATATATACTCTCACTGTGTGAAACAAGGTTTTAGTAGAATTTAAATACAAAGTTCTTAAAAAAGAAGGCATCAAAATTTGTGAATTAACCTTTGTTTATCAAACAGTTATTTTCTAAAAAAAAGATAATTTGGGTCAAAATATATAGGGAGAAAATTCCCTCCACGATGATAGAAGGTATTGGGTTTACACTTTTCTGTTTGTAATACTTTCCCCAATGTCTTTGCACGTGAAGGAGTAAAACAGAAAAAAAATCTGATTGGGTATTTGAAACCAATAATTTCATATTTCTAATTGTCTCACAAAATATAATATCCACCCCCAAAAAATTAAATACAAAATATAATATCCTTATTAACATGAGATAGTGAAGAATTCTCTTATTACATGAGCAAAAAGTTTTGGGTTTAAAAAAGAATTGAGCAAATGGAAAAGATTAGGAAATAATGTTCTTAGAAGCCCTGGGTAAGTGTATTGGCTTCAGCAGTGAAGGGAGGCTAAAACTTTTTGATATACATTGTCTTAAAATTTTTGCTACCTAACGTGATTTTACACAGCGGATTTAGCTCACTACAATGCAGAACTGATTGAATGAAGACATGAAAATAAATTCCACATCCAAATGTGGCAAGTTAAAAGAGATTTAAAAGAGAAACTATGAAGATGTAGCAGTGGCTGAGCGCTTAGAGTCCTTCAGCTTCACCAGACTTTAAGCCACGAAGCTATGATTAATTAGAAATCAGGCAAGAGCTAAAAAGAGGACATTGAAGTAGGACACAGAATCATTGTCCTTTTGTCACAGACACTGTCATCCTAGATATGGGTGATTTAAATCTATTCGTCATACATCTTGTTGAGCAAATAGAAGACCAAGAGAAAAATAATCTATTGAAATAATTTTGCAAAAATAACTTCACTGTTCCTAATATGGTATCTAAGGAGAGTCTTAAGAGAGAAGATAAAAATGGAGTATTTTTCAGTTTCCTCTATGCATCTTGTTAGCAAAATATATCTTTGAGGTTAGAATTGATTGAACCAAAAAATGATGGAGTACTTATTTCTGAGCACTTTAGACACAACGAGACTTTCAAGGTAAAAGAAAAAAGAAAAACATAGCCAAATATTTGTGATTACAGCTTCTTGGACTAGTTTTCTGGAGACAAATTTTACATTAGATTTGTCTTCATTAACATAGATGTTATTTCATGGCAACCAAATGCAAAAGAAAAGTTTAATGGACTCGCTTAGTCAATTAAACAGCATGATAGAAAAAAATGGCAAATAATATTTAGTGAATTATTTGACCAATTACTTTGCCATAACAAAGAAGGAAAATGTAATTCAAAATAAACTGACTTAAAAGTATGAAGAAAAAAATACTGAAGAGAGATGAGAGAAAACGTAGATGATTGTTATCTCTCCAGTGGAGTAATGGGTTCTTGACCTTGTTTCTTACATTCTATCTTCACAAGATATCAATTGTGGTTCAGGACAGGAGTATGCAGTTCAGAAAAAGAGAACTCACAGAAGAAAGATAATATTTACAGCAGATGTGGGTGATTTATAACCTTAGACAATCTATTTAAACCTCTTCATAATCCTCCCCTACCCCAAACTGCCCTCTTTGAGCAGCTTTGTTTGCTTTTACCAAGACTGCCCTCTATTAACTGCTTAAAAATTTTTAGAGGTCATATTCACACTCTCTAGAGATTGCTGTTTGGTTGTGTTTTTTGTGTGTTTTTATTTGTTGTTGTGTTTTTTAACTGAGTTTCAAAAGGATGTGCAAGCGTGATACAATTAAATATATCCATCTAATAATCTAATTCTCCTGGATCACAGTGGCTCCTTCTATCATTCTCAAACAACCCCTTCTCCAAGACTTATTTCCGATTTATGACTTCCTTTATCACATGTGTACATTGACTATTCTAGCTGTACTTGCCCCTTGTTCCATTTTTTAATTCATTCTATGTCTTTACTATTATTCCTCTCTGGTTTCAACTTCCTGATAGTCATTCTCTTAAACTGTCAATACTTTGAAAAGTTTATATACATTCCATGGAGTTCAATCCTGCATATACTTGAACTGATGTCAGCTTATATTTCCATAATTCATTCATCTGTAATAACAATTTGCAAGACTGGAGACCTGAAGCACCTAGACATGATTATAGTCTCATCCATTTAGAAGATTAATCTTTAGTCAAAAAGAAAGTTTAAAAATGACTTAGAATGTAATCCTAACTACTAATTTTTATAAATGGTTTTGTAAAATAGTGTGTGATTATTTTATTTCACATGGGATAATACTTTCTACTACCTATACAGTTTGGAAAAAGAAGAAAACTAAGATTTAGTACTATAGAGGAATAAGAAAAATAGAAGATTGATTTTGTTTGTCACATCTCAGATGAGTACCCATATTCAAGACTTAAAATCATATTTCTTACTATGTTAGACAGATAGGGAAAACATAAAACAACATATGATAAGGCAAGTATTTGTGACTTTTTAAAATGTCCCTTATTAAGTGATGAAATTTACTTTATTAGCTAACGTTTGGGTTTGAAATATGGGAGGCTGATCTATTTCACACATTTCTGGAAGGCACCTACTGAACAATACAAATGGTGCGAGGTACTATTTCTAGACTTTAATTAATGGTTGAACCTGTTTGGCATTAGTGCTGGGTAAATAAATCAACTCTATTGTAACTTGCTCCCTACACTTGAAAAACTTGTAATGTCACTAAGTATCATCTACTTATCGAATGTTATTTTGGCAAATGTGATTTCAAAAAGTTCATTTGAAAAGGAATACACTTTAAGATTAAATGTAGGTTATCATTGGTTTTAGAATGACAACATTTTTATACCACAGGACCATACTGTACTAAAATGCCAGTGTTTTGAAGCACTAAGGATCTTCTCAATTAATGTTTTTCTGAATTACATTTGACCTCTAAGTCAAGTTTTCCTGGCCTTGGTAGACATATCATGGATCTATCCTTCCAGGAACTATTTTTTGGACCCACTTCTGCTGCAGTGAAATCTTACATTAATCACTAGAGGAGGGGTATTAAAAATAATATGGCCTAATATTGAGAAGAAACATATGGCCTTCTTCTGGATCTATGGAAATATTTGGTGATAGAAAGGCAATAGTGTAAGTTCCTTTCTGGTTGGAATGTAGTCAGGTCAGGACATTAGGTAATCATGCATATGAACAATTTTTTCACCTTCTTTGCTTTAGCTACTTTTGAAATGGTAGATATAGTAAACAATTCTATTTTGATAAATTAACTTCTAGTCTGAACAGTTCTGTCTGAAGTGTTCATGTCTCTATGATCCCTTGCAACTAAGATTCGTTTTGTTTCAGTAAGACAATCTATGCTGTCAGGGTAAGATATTCTTGTTGGTCTATTCCTACATGGAAGAAAGGTAAAGGCTCAGGCAGACATTTGTACCAGTAAGACCTCATTTGCGAAATTTTAAGCTGTAGAAGTTTAGAAGTAGCTCTTAAACAAGGCTTACTTTGAATCCAT
Source organism: Dipodomys merriami (assembly GCF_024711535.1). Taxonomy (NCBI): domain Eukaryota; kingdom Metazoa; phylum Chordata; class Mammalia; order Rodentia; family Heteromyidae; genus Dipodomys; species Dipodomys merriami. The sequence continues at coordinate 419,393 of NW_027206546.1, read as the reverse complement.
TAGCTCCACAAAGCTAACTCAGTTGGATAAATAAGTACTTGAAAAAGCTATCTGCTTTGAACTTAGCAACAAATGCTTCAAAGTATGATTAAAGCTAGAATGAAAAAGACTTAAAATAATCATTGACAAAAAAATTGCAAATGTGAGCAATCGACTGAACAATATAATTTTATAGAGAATATAATTATACAGAGAATTTTAGGGAAATAAGATCAGTAGCATTGTTAGGAACAATTAAATTTCCTTATTATAAATAGGCACCCAAAGATATAAGCCTGTATAAAGATTGCATCATTAGGAGCTCGGAAGGTGGCTCAGTGGTAGAGCGCTTGCCTTGCATGCCTGAGGCCCTGGTTTCGATTCCTCAGCACTAAATAAGCAAAAAAGAAAAAAGCCGAATGTGATGCTGTGGCTCAATTGGTAGAGCGCTACCTTGAGCTGAAGAGCTAAGGCACACCGCCCAGACCCAGAGATCAGGCCCTGCGACCTGAAAAAAAAAAAAAAAAGATTTTATCATTAACTACTTAATTTTAGAGGACACTACATGCTTCAGCAGCACATATAACCAAATTACAACAATACAGAGATTAACATGGCAATTGCACAGGATGATATGAAAATTTTTGAAGTATTCAATATTTTGCATTTTTCAGATGAAAGAAATGAAAAACAATTATTAAAAGTTGATTACAAAATTACAAGTGTAACAATACATGTAATTCATAGAACTGAAATTTGGTTTGACATGAGTGTATTAAATCTTCCCCTTAGAAAGGCTTTACATAGCATAATCTTTACAAAACTTTTGAAATTAGGCAACCTTTTCATTTTATTCCAAAGAAATATACTATAAGGACCTAGGAAAAAGGAATCTTAAACTGTTTCTATATGGAATGAATCTGAAAGGAGACATTTATATATTATAAAACAATGTACAATTCAAAGTTTTCTATCTAGGAAAAAATAAAATAGATTATGGGCATTATACAAACATAGAATATAGAATATTTTAAACACTAACTTTTCAGACAAGCACCAGAAATATCTTTAGTTTCTGTACTACTCATTTCGACAGATAAATTAAAATTATTTCTGATTAAAAAAAGCAAAAACTTGAGGGGGACCAAGATGGGGACGGGCCAGTAAGGAAATTCCACAGCTCTCCCCAACCAAGAGACTTCAAGTTCAAATGCATAATCTCACCAAGAGACGGAAAACAACAAAAAGTCTAACACCCAGCAAAAAACAGGAGGTGGAAAAAAACAAAAAAGAAAGACAGATAAAGAAGAATTTCACAACAGAGAAGAACAAAGACCCCTCCCCCAATTTTTTCTGACCGTGTGGCAGCACACCAAGCTGCAGCCATCCTGGCCCGGCAGGGGCTGCCAGAGTTCTAGAGACACAGGGGGCTGCTGCAGATTACCCATGCTGAAGCCCCCTGAGGTACCGGTGTCAGACCCGCTGATTGTGAGGAATGGAGAAACCTCTGAGCTGGGAGCTTAGACAAAGGTCCCATACCCATCCTTCACTCTCCATCTGAGCAGAGAGGCTCCATCCGACCAAAGCCATTCGGCCCCACAGTGGGAACCCCAGAGCTACACTGGATGCCCACAGAACACCAGGGCAGAAAACCTTAAAGGAACTGGTGCTGATCCAGAGAGTGCAGAGAAAAACGCCAGCACTCAGAACCTGCATGGAGGCCGCTCCCCCACACCTCAGTTGGATGCCAGAGGCCCATCATGTGGGGTGGACCGGAACAGGGTCAACTGAGGCAGAGACAGAAGAGAAACACACAGAGCCACCACCACCCTGCCCAGTCCACAACCACGTCAACTGAGCTCTGACTGCAACGGCAACCAGTGACCTACATCACACAGAAACAACAACTAAATCCAGGTGAGTACACTGCAGGGGATGGTATATTCCTCAAAGGAGACCAGAGCTGTTGGAAAACCCCAGACCCTCTACCCCAAAACCTGGACCACAGGACCCACTAAAACTGGAAAGTTTTCGAGAGCTCCACCAGCCTGTGGAGCACATCAAGCTGGCCACGCTAGAGCAAGAGAGCCCATAGAAGGGAGCTTAAATGCCCAAAGCAGGAATAGAGCCCCTGGGTCAAGACACCCAACAGTGGAAGAAATTAGAACTCTGTACACAGGATGCATAACCTATGTGGGATACACAGCAGCACAGGTCCAACTGGTGTGCCCCAGGCAAGGGGCCAGGACCAGGCCTGGGGATTCGGTGCCTGAGCAGCACAACCAACTCCTCCCAATGGAAGTCAAAAGCTGAGCATATGCCTCAGCAGAGGGGAGAAAAACAGGGAAATGTACACCCTGGGAATTAAGCGTGTGACAGCAAAATACCCGGGGGTTCAGGACAAGAGAAGCCCAAACCCCACAAGAACCTGGCTCATATATTCTAGGATGGGAATTTGAAAACACAGGCTGCCAGCAGCTGATAATAGTCAGGAGCTTAGGCTGGCAAGGTGGATCAGCAGTAGAGTGATTGTCTTGGGTACATGAGGCCTTGGATCTGATTCCTCATCACCACATAAGCAGAAAGGACCAGAAGTGGTGCTATGGCTCAAATGGAAGGGTGGCAGCCTTGAGCTGAAGAGCTGACAGACACAGCCCAAGTCCAGAGTTCAAGCCCACAACTGGCCCAAAAAATAAATCAGGATCCCATAGCAGTCTCCAGCATCTGGGAGAGTGCATCCAGCACATCTGATTTTGCCAAGAGCACCAGTAGGAGCAAACAGGAGCAGTCTAGGCTGCTCAACCCTTATAAGGTGGATACTGCAGTGATCCATAGCAGAAAGCCAAGAACCCTGTGTGTGTCAGACCAGCAGCTGGAGCTTGGCCCCCAACAGAACCAAGATCATGTACAGACTCTCTCTACCAACACAGATACAGTAACGAAGCAAAGACAGACACCTATTGACCAAATCAGAATTTCAGATTAGTGTGCAATAATTAGTATGCAAAAATAACAGAGAAAAATTACAAGGTTTATCAACACCCAGGATAGCAAGCTATCTCCAATAGCCAGCAGCCACCCAGGGGAAAGCCCCAGTGGGAGCAAAGCAGGAATGGAAAACAAACGGTACATCCAAGAGATGCTGGAAGCAATGACTCAAGAATAAAGCACGAAATAGACCAGAAATGGAAAGAACACAGGGTCAAAATATCGAAAGAGATGCAGGATATCAAACAGGATATGCATGCAAAAATAGAGGCAGCACACATCTCACTAAGAAGTGAAATAAGTGCCAAAATAGAGGCTGTGCACACCTCATTAAGAAGTGAGATTAGTATTTTGAGAACCAACATCGAACCCATAAATGAGTCCATTTCCTCCTTGCAAACCACAATGGAAGCCACAATTAACAGAGTGAACAAAATGGAATGCAAGTATCAGATACAAAAGACAGAATACACCAACTGGACCAAAAAATGACAGATATGGAAAAATACTTAAATTATGGCAAAGAGAAATGCAAAAGCAAGCAGATAGTGCCAAGAAATTTAACATTTGATTAATTGGAGTAGACAGAGGTGAGGAATATCAAATCAAGGGAATACAAAACCTATTCAGCAAGATAATTGGTGAAAAATTTCCCCATCTCCAAAAAGAACATCTTATCTACATAACAGAAGCATATAGAATACCTAATAAGCAAGATCCCAGGAGAAACACTTCTAGACACTTTATAGTAAAAATGATAGATCTGGATGATAAGGAAACAATCTTGCATGCAGCAAAAATGAAGAAAGAGCTACACTACAATGGAAAAAATTAGAATCACTGCAGATCTCTCCACACAAACACTGAATGCAAGAAAGGCCTGGGAAAGTAACATATCAGCCCTGAGAGCCAATAACTACCAAGCCAGACTAATATACCCGGCAAAGCTAGCATTCACAGTCAATGGAGAACTGAAAAATTTTAATAGCAAAGAAAAACTAAATGAATACATAAACATTAAACCAGCATTACAAAGAATACTAAGAGGGGGAACACAACCTGAAGAAAGCAACCAGGAACAGGGACCTGCACCCAGACAGGCATTAATAGGTGTGTAACTGAACAAGCACAGGAGCAAAGGAAAGAAGAAAAACTGAGGAAAACAGGGAATGACAGGGACCAAAATGCATCTCTCTATGCTATCTCTTAAGATTAATGGGCTTAATTCACCAATGAAAAGAAAAAGAACTGCAGATTGGATCAGAAAACATGACTCATCCATCTGTAGCCTTTAGGAGACCCACCACTCAGCCAAACATACAAACAAACTCAGAGTGAAGGGTTGGAAAAGGATCTACCAATCAATGCCCCAAGTAAGAAAGCAGGTTTAACAATCCTGATATATGTCAAAATAATCCTGTCATTAAAATCAATACAAAACGACAAGGACAGACACTAAATATTAATACAGGGAACAATCCAAGAGGAGGATATTACCATCATCAACTTATTTTCCCCAAACGTTGGTGCACACAAATATGTTAAGCAAATACTCTCAAACTTACAGAATAAAATAGATCCAATACAAAATTGATAGGAGACTTTAACACCCCACTCTCACCAAAGGCAAGGTCTACCAACCAGAGGATTGGCAAAGAAGCTACCGAATTAAATGAGGCCAAACTTCAAGCGGAACTAATTGACATCTACCGAGTATTTCACCCTAAAACATTACAGTACACATTCTAATCACCAGCTTATGGAACTTTCTCCAAAATAGACCATATCATAGTTCATGCAAGGAACTTAAGCAACTACAAGGGGACTGACATAATCCCCTGTAGTGTAGCTGACCACAGTGGAATCAAACTAGTTCTCAATAACAAAGCATACTGCAGAAATTACTCAAATACATGGAAATTGAACAGCACACTTCTAAGCAATGCCTGGGTAACAGAAGAGATTAAAAAGAAATTAAAAAATTCTTACAACTCAATGAAAATGAAAACACCTCGCAAAGAAACTTGTGGGAAACAGCAAAAGCAGTCCTGAGGGGCAAATGTATTGCCCTCAGTGCCCACATCAAAAAATAGAGACAGACTAAGTAAATAATCTCATGTTGCAATTAAAACAGCTAAAATAACATAAAAATGGAAACCTAAAGTTAGTAGAGGAACCAGATAACCAAAATAAGAGAGGAGATAAATGAATTAGAAAATTGGAGAACCGTAGCCAGAATTAAACAAACAAAAAGCTGGTTCTTTGAAAAAATAAATAAAATTGATGGACCATTGGCAAGATTAACTTAAAAAAGAAGAGAGGAAACCCATATTAAAAGGATTAGGGATGGCACGGGAAAAATCACAACATGTACCCAAGATACCCAAACAATTTTGACGGACTACATTCAAAAGTTATATTCTAAAAAGTAAGAAAACCTGGAAGAAATGGATGCATTTTTAGAGGAATACAAGTTGCCCAAACTGAGCAAAGAAGAAGTAAATCAATTAAATAAGCCAATATCCTACAACAAGATACAGGAAGCAATCAGAAGTCTTCCAACAAAAAAAAAAGCCCAGGACCAGATGGATTCACAACAGAATTCTATAACACCTTTTAAAGAATAACTAATACCCATACTCCTCAAGCTCTTCAGAGAAACAGAGAAGGAAAGAGCTATCCCAAAGTCATTCTACAATGCCAATATCACACTCATCTCCAAACCAGGCACAGACACAACCAAAAAAGAGGATTACAGGCCAATTTCTTTGATGAATACAGATGCAAAGATCCTTAACAAAATTCTAGCTAACAGAATAAAGAAACAAATTTTAAAAATCATACACTACGACCAGGTAGGCTTCATCCCAGAGATGCAGGGGTGGTTTAACATATGTAAGTCAATAAATGTAATCCAACACATCAGCAGAGCCAAGGTCAAGAATCACAGGATTATCTCCACAGATGCAGAAAAGGCTTTTGATAAAATTCAACATTTATTAATGCTAAAATCTCTGGAGAAAATAGGAATAGAAGGAACATTTCTTAAAACAATTAAAGCTATTTACGACAGACCAATAGCCAATATTATACTTAATGGGGAAAAGCTACAACCAATTCTCTTAAAATCAGAAGCAAGGCAAGGATGCCCACTGTCTCCATTCCTCTTCAATATAGTCCTGGAACCCTTAGCCAGAGCAATAAGGCAAGAAAAAGAGATTACAGGATCCGCATAGGGAAAGAAGTTAAACTATCCCTTTTTGCACATATTATACGTTCACGATCCCAAAATCTCCATCCCCAAACTGTTAGATGTAATAAATCCCCTTGGCAAAATTGCAGGATACAAAATCAACCTACAAAAATCAGTCGCATTCCTGTACATTGAAAATGTACAAGCAGAGAGGGAAATAAAGGAAGCAACCCCATTCACAAATCCCCCCCCCAAATAAAATATTTAGGAATTAACCTAACCAAAGATGTAAAAGAAATATTTAATGAAAACTATAAAAACTTAAAGAAAGTAATTACAGAAGACACTAGGAAACGGAAAGACCTCCCATGTTCTTGGATAGGCAGATTTAATATAGTGAAAATGGCAATACTGCCAAAATTAATATACAAATTCAATGCAATTCTTATTAAAATCTCAATCATGTACATCTCTAAAATACAGAAAACAGTCCAAAAATTCATATGGAACAACAAATTACCTAGAATAGTCAAAAACATTCTAGGGAATAAAGACAACATGGGAGGGATATCCATGCCAAACTTCAGACTCTACTATAGAGCCATAATAACAAAGACAGCACCGTTCTGGAACAAAATCAAACCCAAAGACCAAGGTAATAGAATAGAAGATCCAGAAATAAATCCACATGCCTACAGTCAGCCGATATTAGACAAAGCAGCAAAAGACATACAATGGAACAAACACAGCCTCTTCAAACACTGGTGCTGAGAAAACTGGCAGCCACATGTAGAAGACTAAAAGTGGACCCCAGCCTATCACCATACACCAACATCAACTCAAAATGGATTAAAGACCTTAACATTAAACCTGAAGCTCTGAAACTACTGCAGGACAGAGTAGTAGAGATATTTGAAGTTATAGGCACAGGAAGGAACTTCCTGAACAGAGTCCCAGAGTCACAACAAATTGGAGAAAGACTCAACAAATGGGACTACCTTAAAATAAAAAGCTTCTGCCACACTAAAACTATGGCACCCAAGCTAGAACGACAACCAATTAATTGGGGAAAAAATATTTACCAGCAATATATCAGAGAAGGGGTTAATGTCCATTATATACCGGGAACTCAAGAAAATAGTCCCTTCCAAAACTAACAAACAAATTAGTAAATGGGCAAGGGAACTAAAGAGAGACTTCTCAGAAGAAGAAATAAAAATGGCAAAGAAACACATGAGGAAATGTTCACCATCCCTGGTTGTGAAGGAAATGTAATTAAAGACAACTATGAGATACCACCTTACCCCAATCATAATGTCCCAAATCCTCAAGTCAGCCAACGACAAATGCTAGAGGGGATGTGGAGATGTACACTTATACAACCACTTTGAAAAGCATTCTGGAGGGTCCTCAGAAAGCTAAATTTTGACCTCCCTTATGACCCAGTCATACCACTTCTAGGCATCTATCCTGAAAAACAGGAACCAGTATACAAGAACACATGCACTTCCATGTTTATTGCCGCACTCTTCACAAAAGCTAGGTTATGGAAACAACCCAGATGTCCCACCACAGATGAATGGATCCAAAAATTGTGGTATCTGTACACCATGGAATATTATGTCGCCATTGAAAATGACAAAATAATGACATTTGCAGGGAAATGCATGGAGCTAGAAGAAATCATGAAATCATGTTGAGCGAGGTAAGTCAAGAGCAAGAGACAAACTGTACATGCTCTCCCTGATAAGTGGATGTTAAATCCAAAATGTTAGGTGATATGACAAAATTAACAGGACTTAAGAAAAAAAGAACTTCCACTCATCTGTTCTAACCACTACTAAATAAACTCATGCTGCTGATCACATGGATGGTGTCAATGTGTACACCAGAGGGGAACCAGGAAGAAGAACCAGAACTAGAGGAAATCAGGAAAAAACATATAACAGCGGGACCCATCAGCTGCACTGGACAGTGACCAAAATGAACTAAGCAACTCAATAGCAGCGATGGGAGGGAGGGAACAAGTGGAAAGAGGGAACAGCTGATGTTTGCAAAACAAAAGAAATGTAGTTATGAATCAATGTGGAAGAAATAACTGTGTCACAAAGCACATAGAACTCATAAATGTTATAGAACATGATAGACAATTTGCTCCATGAAAGTTAGAATGTGTTTGTGACTTTAACTGAGCATCACTATCACACAATACTGTGAAATTTGGGAAATTATGTAACCACTTAATCACAATAAAAACCAAAACCCTCCAGAAATCATTATAGATGTATACAAATAAATCTTGAATACATTTTGACATCAAAGTCAGGCAATTCACTTTGAAGACTTCATGGAATCCATGAATTGTTACAGTAAGATACTGTTGTTATTTGGATTGTGAAAATAGTTTGTATGGAAACAAAGAATACAATGGTATTTTTGAAAATTATGAAACTTAACTGAACCATTATGACTTAGGTGAACAATGTGTACAGCCTTCCAAAACTTCAAAGAGGAAGTGATACATACTTTTCCTTTTGGCAATATCAAATGCAGTTTCTTCCAAGTTGTTCTTAAGACCTGATTTGACATAATGGTTCAACAGAAGGAGATTCAATATGTCTTTGCTATCTCTATTCCCAGCAACAAGATGCAAAGGGGTCAAGAGGCCTTTACTTTGCGAATTGGTATCTGCATCATGATGAAGTAAGGAAAAAGCCACTCTAGTATTATTCCACTTATAAGCACTGTGCAGGGTTGTCCAGCCATCTACAGTTATTGCATGAATATCTGCCGCTTGAGCCACCAACTCATGGACAGTGTCTAAGTGTCCACTGTAGGCTTCCTGATGGAGATGGGTATACTTATCGTCATCCCTATTATTCACATGAGTGGCCTTTTTGGAAAGTAGTCTCCTCACTGTAGTAGGCCGATTATTTTCAGCAGCCCAAAGAAGAAATTTGCATGGATACTTCTCCATTTTTTTCTTGCAATTGATACCATTCCTCATTTTTTTCATCGTGTTCCTCGTCTTCATCAGAATTGCCTAACCAGAGCCTTTGAGTGAAAGTAGGAATGAGGTGTCCATGTATTTCCCTAATAGTTCATATTAGTTGAACTGTTCAGAAAAATCTGGTGAATTTTATGCATCTGTTTTTTCAACATGATTTATTTTCCATTTTTCCATTTTTACTATTCGAAATTATTCTAACTGGAGAGTAGGGAATTGATGGAGAGCAGAGGAAAGATGTTCCTCTGTATTCAAAGATACAGACTGAAAATAAGGAACAGTGGTGTCTCCATGTACAGCTGATTCTAGGAATGAGAAAATATGAAATAATGCTTTCTATATGGAAATGGCAGAGCAGAAAGTGAAATGATGCAACCAAAAATATAAAAGCAAAATAAATTAGGATAATTATGGAGCAATCATAGTATCTATGAGAAACATGAAAGAGAGAGAGGAAGAGAAAGACAGATGTGCAATGACCTAGATAGACACAAATGCATGCCTCCGATCAATTTATAGAGCAAGCAGAATTTTATGTTTTAAAAAAGATGGAAATAGACTTTGTGTATTTACTTGAAATTGTTAAATAAATTTTTAGCAGCCTCCGTAAAAAGACATAGCTTTAATCAAATTGTAGACAAGAATCTAAATCCTTGATAATTCTAGAAATAGATCTGAATGAAGTTAGTTGAATCACACTTTTTGTGTACATTGAAGGAATAGGTCCAGGCTAGGAATGCAACAAGAGAAGGCAGGCCAATTTTATCTGTGACAAAACTTTTGGAAAATGGCATCGAGGATTACTTACTGTTGATCCACTTGCACTGGAAGCATGATTCTGAACAATTGCTTGCTGATTCTCAGCTATTGATTTGATGATTATAATCTCCAAGAAGAAAAAGTGAGATTTAATTGATAACAAAGGACTACTAACACATTTTGACTTCTCAGTAATTACCTTCAATCATTGAAACCACATTAAGACAAAAGACAGGCCTACTTTTTTAGATAAAAACAAGTGTCTTTAAAAAAAAAACAAGGAATGTAAGTAGTCATGCAAAGGACTTCTATTTTACTACTGCATTATACATTTTTTCTAAAGTTGGGTACCAATAAATAATGGATCTATTAGAAAGCTCTTAAAGCTCTTATGTCCAATCGTGAGTTCTCTTATACTATATCCTCATATTTTTTGTTTTGAAAGACCCCAGACCCACTGGGATGCTTTCTTCAATGGGAGGGCACCCCAAGAACCAAGACTCCAATCCAGCAGCTGCAATAAGCAAGAGGAGTTTATTTGGCATTTGCACAAATGGGCTCTCTGTCAAAGGCAGACAGGAAGCCCCAAGCAGAGGTTTCAGGCACTTTTAAAGACAAAAGCCACAGGATTAGCATAATACCCCAGGCTCCCCAGGATTTGCTCAGTTTACTACACAGGGAAGTTTAGAACACTCTTTGTTGTTTTTTTTTTCCCCCCACCCTCCGGTACCTAGAACACTCTTTGTAATAAAACAATTGGCGAGGATGATCAAACAGACGTAGTCACTCTGGGAGATAAGGGTTAGGGAGTTTACAGAGTTACAGACTTATGATTGATTAACATTTAGCCTAGTTTGCTGGGCTCACCAGATGGTCCTTATCTTGAGCCCTCTATACCAAGAATTTTTACACAGGAATGCAGAGGAACATACTCTTTGTTCCTTATCTTGGGTCCCATTTGGCCACCTGGGGAATTTACTTGTTAGTTCTTTATTTACAACTACAGAGCTTGTCCCAGGGCCAACATCTAGACTCCAAAACTTTTTATTTATCTCCAGGGAGGGGAAGGGTCAGTGCTAGCACAAGCAAGTATACGGAAGAAAATCCAGCAGTTAGCAATTGTAAAATGTAACTTTAATTTTTAATCTTTCAGTTTATGGTCTTTAGAAGAAATTTAAATTATTCACTTGAAGTTCTGACAGGACAATTTCATCACTGTATATCCTGCTTCTATGCCTTCAGTTTTAAATTACTATCTAAGTATAAGCATTAGATAAGTATAGAGGAAAAAGTAGAAGCCACACTGATGGCTCATGTCCTTAATCCTAGCTAATCAGAAAGACGAAGTCTGAGGATTGTAGTTTGAAACCAGACCAAACAAACAAACAAACAAAAGTCCATTAGATTCTGATTTGAAAGAAACCAACAAAAGCTAGAACTGGCGTTGTGGTACAAGCAGTAAAATGCTAGCCTTGACAAAACTAAAACAAAAAAATAACAAATCCTTGGACAGTGTCAGGACCTGAGTTCAAGCCCTAGTATTAGCACCAAACAAATGACTTAATTAATTAGCTAATTAATTAAAAATAAATTAAGTGTTCACACGTGGCCACTGGAATGTGTATTATTTTGTAGTAAGGCAAATTATCATTTGTACTAGTCATTAATATTTTATTTGAACTTTTTTGCACAATAAACCCTGAATTTAACATGCATGTATATGTGTGTACATGTGTGCACATGTGTGTATGTGTATATATGTGCAATGTTGCTTGCCAATCTGGACAGTGTGATGCTGAAAAGAGCTAATTGTTTTGCAATGTTTTTATTTATCAGTGTTCTGTCATGTCATTTCAGTTGGACAACCCTTCTGTACATTTTATTTGTCAAATAATACCATCATCAGAATCAAAGCATTTACAATATTAAGTTAGATAAGAGACCACTTTCAGCTCTTATTATATTTTGGATGAGAATATTCACACATATGTAGGTAGTTATTGCTGTAAGATGACTGTCAGTACAAAATATGTATTTGACCTCTGAAATTGTTTATACTTTTAAGATACACTCATGGATTGAGTTTGACCAACTGGACCAAAGACCTATTACTCTCTGGTTATTCCCATGAAACACAAGCTGGATAAACTCTTTCTGGCTTCCAGTTGAAAATAACGTTCTTTGTAAGATCATATCTATTCACACTAAGAGGTCATCAACCCCATATTTACTAAGTCTGAATATCCCATCATAATGACTGAAAATCGGTATTGTTGATATGCTTGTTAGATATTCCTTTCAAAAACAAACAAAAAGCATGAGTCATCCCCAGATAGTGGATGTATTTGAAGTTGTTTTGTACATGCAAAGGGAACTTCACTAATGGCTCTTTTGTGGGAATAACTATTGCATGTTAAGAAATAAGGCTTTTCAACTATCTTTTCCAATATAAATAACATCCCAGAGGGAGTCTGATAACCCTTTAAATATTTTAGTATTATTTCAGTTCATTGAGTATAGAGCTAAAGACAGTTCTGATATAAATATTCTTAAGATCTGAAAATCTAAGTGGCTATATAGGCTTTTTTATGCATCATTTTATGAAAATTCAGTTTTTATGAAACTAAATGAAATAGAATAAAAGAATTTAAGTGAATTTGGTAAGCTAATTAAGTATTAGTTTAACTTTGTTTTCTATTAACACAGTCCTTTGAATGTAGATGATGCAGTAAAATTATTTCCTTTGTGTCTCTGTACTTCAGTTATTTTTCGAATCTTTGTAGTTAAGCAAGTGAATTTGTAGTATAAATAAAGGTCTTTTAAAATGATTAGGATTAATCTTGTGCTTTGTGTCCTACTCCCAAGAAAACGATTTATTTTCAAGTATTAATAGTTTACGATTGAATCTTCAGTATCATAGGAAATTTTTTTTAATGTAGTAGTATTGATGACTTTTTAAACCAATTGTATTCCCAAGTTGGTGTGTCTTTAATTCATTCTTATATCTTGGCGTCTATGATTTTTAACCACGCGTTCTTAACATTAATGGTAGTTCAGACTGCATTTTGGGGTATATAAAAGGTAAAATATTTATCTGGGATCAAAGTTGATTTTTTTAACTTTCTTTTTTTTGTGTCTGTGTGTCCAGTCGTGGGGCCTGAACTCTGGGCCTGGGCGCTGACCCTCAGCTCTTCAGCTCAAGGCTAGTGTTCCACCACTTGAGCCACAGCACCACATCCGGCTCTTTTCTTTTTTCTTATGTGGTGCTGAGGAATGAAACCCAGGGCCTCATGCATGCAAGTCAAGCGCTCTACCACTGAGCCACCTTCCCAGCCCCTCAAAGGGGGTTTTTATATCAGTCTTGCTTTAATAACATTTTAAAGTTGTACAGAATGTTGGGTATAAAAAGCAATCAAAATACTTCTAATGGTAAACAAGCTAGGTGAGCTACAATGTGGAAATGTTTAGTCCATAAGACATGCAGTCTGTTTCCATCAAGAATTGGGCAGAACATTTCTTTCAGTAAGACTGTGTTAAACAGAGATAGGGTCCACTAGGCAATGCAGTGTTGAGTCATGGGACAGAATATTTCTACTATTTTGAGCTAGAAATAAAAAATGTTACACTTTAGCAGTTCCTTTCACCAGGGAGGTATAAATTGAATATGAACTTAGAGTTTTCATATTATAGCTACCTATTTTCTAAAAAATAAGGTTAACGATAAAGTCAAAATATTATTAGAGTGTACACAGTAATTCTGGGAAATTTTCTGAGAATTAGTAGACTAAGTTCTGGTATTTTAGTCATAAAATAGAATGAGGTTATTTGATACAGTGTGAGATGGACCTCAGGCTAACACTTACCATGTGTATAATGTTGTACTAGTAATTCCAACCACAATAACATCATCTGAGAATGAAAAATGCAAGTAGTTCCACTTTATGGGATTATTGTGAGGATAAAGTTACATACCATAGGTAAAGTACTTGGAAAAACAATCAAACAGCATTTGATAATTTCTGAAGTAGGCCCTGAGAGGAGACACTAGCTAGTTCAGCTTCTTTCCAGGCTTTGCCTTTGTTTTAGGGAATTTAGGGGGGGAAAAAAAACCTCTAAACAAGGTTAACTCGACCTTGGCTCCAACCAGCCCAGTTCTTGGAATGGAAAGAATGCCTCTAGGTCCCATCCCCTTTACAACTTAACCCACCTTCATTGTTCTGTTAAATACTGACCGATCAAACAGATGGGTTTTAATCTGGCTCATACTGGTGACTCCACCAATTGGCTACCTGTGTGTGGTCTGGTATGACCATACAATCCTTTGTGTGTGTTACAGTTATAATCCTATTGGTCACCTTCGCGTGACCAGGCACAACCTTGTGAATTTTGCTTTTAAAATCCTAAGTATGTGGGCTGCTCAGAGTCACAGTATCAGCTCCCGAGCCTGTGCTGTGGCCCTGGCCGGTCAGTGTAGGAACCTGCTCAATAAAGTTGCTTCTTTAATAACAACTTTGTTGCGGTGGGCTCTGTCACTCCGGATGACTAGGTGGGCTTGCCTGCCTGAGAAGGGGTCTTCTTATTACACTTTCTACTTGTTATTTTATCATGTGATGAATTCTAACATTTTTACTGTGATATTTATATTGTGTCTATTTTGAATATTCAATGTGATGTATTGATATACATTGCATTGCTCAGTTTTCTGACATTATGAGGAAAATACCTGCAAAGAAAATTTCTGGAGAGGAAACTACTATGTTGACTCATGGTTTAAGAGAATGCAGTTTAAGAGCAGATGTCTCCATTGTTTTTACTTTTATTTTTATTAAATAGTTGTTCAAAAGAATTTCCATTCCACAAATCAGTTTATAAGTACAATGGATCTTTACATAACTTTCACCCTTCCAAATCTTACCCTACTTTCATTTTTTCTACTTTCATACTATTTGCATTGAATATTATGACTTCACTCTCTTCCACCATAACTCTCTTCATTCCTTCCCTTTGACTTTTGCTCACATCTTCCAAGTGATAGATTCCTGGTACTCATTTTGTTGGATTAAAAGTAAAATTTTATAGGAAATTACACGTTTTAAATACTCCTCTACAAATAGCATGCTTTGGTTAATACTGTTGTGTAATTTTAACCCCTCTGTACAGTATTTTCAAAATAAAAAAAAATTCTCAGTTTTATGGTCAATAGACTTTGAAAAGGATGCCATGACTTTATGAAATAAAAATAGAATCTTAAATGGGTTTATTAGCACTATTGCCTCCCTAGATTTAAAAAAAAGATCTTAAACTACTACCTCAATCCTCATATAAAAAATTTAAAATGAGAAATTATTTTCAAAATGTGTGATCTAAAATCCTATAAAACATAAATGTAAAAATTAATGATGTTGGATCAGTAAAAGTTTCTAAAAAATGACATGGAAAGCATTAGTAGGTAAAGAAAAGCAAGAATAAACTGGATAACATCAACTGATAACCTTTCATAATTCAAAGGACAACATAAAAAAAGTGAAAACATATCTAACAGATAGAGGGAACATATTTGTTAATGCTACAATGATAATGCTACGATGATTCTGAGTCAAGTATTTTTATATCTTCTAATTCTATATAACTTTTTTCCTGAATAGGATATTTCTTTAAAGAACATATGTAAATAGTAGGAGCATATGAAATAAGCTCCTCTTTATTATCCAAGAATAAATAAAAAGAAAACTCACTAGTAAGACCATAATATAAAAATATGACACAAAATATAGGAATGTAGTTGTGGAGAAATTGATATATACTCCATATAGCAAATCAATTTGTATAATTCTGCAATCATTAAAGCAAGCAAGTTTTCAAAAGGTCAAAGAGAATTGTATAGTTTCTATCCATTACACTTCTATGTATGGATTAAAGAGAAGTAAAAAAAAACTTGTTTGCACTTGAATACTATGTTTGAGACCCTGGAAATAATCCCCAAAAACAAATTTTGAAAAGACACACTATAGAGAATGTATGTTGGACAAATTCCCGTAACTGAATTTTATAACTATTTTAATGTCTGTTCTAAAATTACAGCATTTCTATTTGAAGAAATGCAAGTTTGTGAAAATTAAGCTTGGAAAACCTATGATTATACGATTCACTTCCAAAGCACTAAAATGTATACAATAAAAGGAGATAATATATTGCAAGTGAATTATTGTCAATAAAAAAAATATTGTTAAAAATAGTTCACACAAAATGCAGAATACCTAAAAGTATGTTGTCGATGGTGGCTTAAAAACTTCGTAAACTGCAAAGATATGTTTTCTGTTCATTTTAAGGTTTTTTGTCTGTTTATTTTGAGTTTATTCAGAGATAACTCAATCACAAAGTGTATGTGATAACTGGAATACCTAGGAATCATGCATCACTTATAAATAATTGATAACATTTTCTGGAAAAACTTTTGGCAAATGACAGAAGACACAAATCTATGCAACTGCATTTTATGAAAGCCATATGGTACTCGGTCAATCCAATTGTTTTTCTCTACTATGCTAGGGAAAAAAGTATTCTCAAGATAAGAGCCAGTAGCAGTGAAAAGAAACAAAATACACAATAGTCTTGATTTATTTTTGAAAATAAGAATTGAAATAAAACAATTCCACTTACAGGACTCCAATATTTGTATCTATGAAGATGTTCCTGAATGCCAACATCCATTAAATTTTTGGAATTTTTAATTTTTATGAACATATGAATACTAGAATAAGAAAAGAAATATAGTCTTAGAGCAAACCAGCCTTGGAATAATGTTCTCAATTGTTTTGAGATTATGTAAGAATTGATACTCTTTTCCTTTGGAAACATTTAAAAATGTTTATCATTTATTATAATACAAATACGCAGCAAGAGTAATTTTATGTAATCATTACACATATTCTATTACTATCGTAAAATAGAATAAGAAACCAGTCCCAATATATTACCTACCTATCATTATTCTTAATTCCTAATCATTACCTAAATGTCTTAAACAATCTACATAGTCATGCCTTTAACACAGACGTAATATTCTATACTTTTTACTTAACATTTTCCAGGGGTATGTATTCATGTTTCTAAGAAATGTTCACAGCTGTTAAAAGATGCTTTTGTGAAATTAATATGATACATTTTGTTGTTGTTGTTGTTGTTTGCAGGGACTGGGCATTGTCCCTAAGCCTTTTTATGCTCAAGGATAGCAATCTACAACTTGAGGCACAGAGCTGACTCCTGTTTTTAGTGGTTAATTGGAGATAAGAATCTAACAAGTACTTTTCTGTCTAGGATAATTTCAATCACAATTCTAAGATCTCATTACCCAGAATAGCTCGAATTATAAGAGTGAGTCACTGGCACTTGGTTTGATGTATTTTTTAATTTTAATTGTTTTAAGATCTTTGTTTCACTATAATGTACATCATTCTACACATCAATTTAGATATATGTATGTATTTCTGATGTCAAACAATCTCTAAATATGTATGTAATTCTACACATTACATTTATATATATATATATATATATATATCTGAGTACAGATTCCCTCTAAAATATTTTGCTACTATTTTGACCTTTTACATTTCAAAGATAAATAGTCTGTTTTTGTAAAAGTTTCCTAGAATAAAATAACTAATATTTCAATAGAAAGTTTAGCTTCTTACTTTCAAGGGAATTTTAGATATAGACATGATATTGTAGTAATATTTACAATATATTTCTTGAAAAAGTTCTGTCCAAACTCTTAAATATTTTTGTGTTGTGAGGGGAAGAGAAGAAGTTAATTCATAATGGTTAGGAATTGGCAATGCTTCAAAAGCTATTCCATAATTTGTTATAAGCACATAGTCAAGCTTCCTGATATGATTTAGATTTTTGTGTTTCTTTACTTGTTAAAAATTTTAATATGGATGCATACACAGTGGTAACATTAAAATTGTTAATCAAAAGAAAAATAATAGCAAAATCATAGACACGTATCTGACTTTCAATAATTAGCAATTATGATGCTAATAATAATTTTGATGAAGATGATGATGATGACCACAGTGTAGCCTGATAATTACAATGTTGTGATTGAAAAGGAAAAAAAACTTTAGACATCTTTGAAGCCAGACTTCTCACATTGAACACATAGTTATAAACAGCGTTGGATTACATACAATAAGAATAACAAGAGGAGAGTTTCAATACCAAGACATAAAATTGCATAAACAGGTAGAGACAGTAAAAACCCTAATATTATTCCTGCAGTCTCTCTAATGTATACTCAATTTTCTTGATGGTATTGTTTTCTTATAACTAAAATAATTTATTTCCACATTTTGATGGACTAAGATATAGTTTTCAACTTTGTGTGATTAGTTCAAATAACACTCTCTTACAGGTAGTATTCAATAACCAATGTTTCCAATAATTTGTTAAGAGTCTGTTCTTCAGTACAGCTGTAAAGACATGATACAAATTACATAATACCACTTATATATCTATAGATACCATAAAAGGACACAATCTGTAGAGCCTGAAGTTAAAATTTAGTTTTATTTCTGCATGAAAAAATTTGTGACTTTATACCATCAAACTGAATTTGACTCTTTCCTTATTTGTAAGCTAAGGTGGAAAAGTAAGGACTCTTCACTTTTCTTTTTCTTTCTCCAGAAGTCAACAAATATTCTTCAATATTTCTGGTAGATTACATCCATTTACAGATGAGAAATGTAAGACCAATAGCTCTTCACTCTGTGTGATTAAAAGGAGAGTAATTTGGTTATGGAGAGGACCAATATGAAAAAGACTATGGGGGAAAAAAAGCATACTTTGTAAACAGTTGTTTTAGGACTAGGTGACCAGTGATGAGTACTCGAAACAGGCTGGTGTCAGGCGCACAAAAAGAAGTACATAGAAATTGTATCAGTGACAGAAACTGAGAAAATCTTGATCATTCATCTTATCTAATGGGAGGGAGTAGAAAGGTAAGAAGAAATCTGAAGTGCAACCACATCTCTGGCTGGCAGCTGTGTTAGTTTCCTTCTTGGTGATAAGGACTACAGGTGGAAATGATGGATTTAGAGGAAAAAACTCTCAGATAGTTCTAAAGTTTATGTTAAAAAGATGCAACGATAGGTCTGTTTAGACATCATCAAAATATCCACGACCATGAATATGAAAAAGGATAATAAAATCAACAGGCACTATTAAAGGGAGGAGAAAAAGGAAAATTCTGACACAAGTTTGAGCAATGTGAGCACCAGTGTGGACAAGATTGGAAGAAAGAGATAAATAAGGAAACCAAAAAGTAATACACACAGATTTACAGAGGTAAAGCAAGGAAAGAATTTGCAGGAATATATTGAAGGAAATAGGCTATTTGGATTTGAAAAGTAAAAGGACATAGACAAGTTCAATAAGGACAGTGTTTTGGTGAAAGTCATAGTGATAAAATTTTGAGATATGAATGTGAAGCCATAAAATTCTGGATCCATGAATTCAACAGATCCTGTTGATTTTAAATGCTGGGTTATGTATTTTAATTTAGGCCAGGTGGTAGAAAAGGAATTGGAAAACAATACAAGTCAAGTAAGGCTGACATTCCAATCACATCTCTAAGGAATTAGTGTTAAGACCCGCTGTTGCATGTGACATTATTATGTAAAACACTATTAACCGTCATCTCTGACATCCATAGCATTCTGCTTCCATTTTCAAGGTTAAGAGCCATATATCTAAACCTTTTGTTGATAGGGAGTGTTTCCTAGGAAGGAAGAAGGAGGATGTGGAAAGTGATGGTGGAAAAATATGTATATTGACTCCCTGTCCACATATTTTGCATTTTTAAAAACTGCTACTGATGAACTCCCACTTACATATAATTGACTATACTGTCTGCACAAGATGCAGGTAAATAAAGAAATTTATTCTGGTGGATAGTCACATATATTATGAAAATCCATTTCTGGAAAAAATACTAGGTAAGAAAGTATAAAGTATTGTCTATAAAATGGTTTCTTGTCCATGAGAAAAAAAGGTAGAACTGAAATGCTTACTCCAGCTTTCTTTGAGATTTTATGCTGTCTCAGTATCAAAATGTTCTCTAATTCTTGTAACATCCAAGCATAAAAGACATGATTTGAAGATCTCAATACTTTTAGAAACAAAGGTACATAATAGCTTCCTTCCTACAGAGCCTTGTGATAGCAAGTATGATTGATTGTACTATAGTTCTCTTTTTTTCCTCTTTATCTCAAGTGTTGCATATCTGGGCATATTATTTATGTCCTGCATCAGCTTCTTTTAGGTTAGATTTACCTCTACTCTGCAATGTAAAGATGGGTCATGTGACTTACCTCATCTTACAAAAAAGAACCAGATGTGGTCAAAGTCTATTTCTAGGGGAAGATTTTTGTCTGTCTGTGTCTAACAGCTGACTTGTTTTCACTTAGCTATAAAAATAGCATATGTCCAGAATGTCTTCTTTTAACTTATATACTTGAAGAATATAGTATGTGAAATTGAGACAAAATTCAAATACAGCCTCATACATATAACAAGAAGAATTAAGCTAATATTAGAATATGACATTAAGATGTTAATTTCTTAAGATGTTTATTTCTTACCATTCTTGTTTACCTTTATGATAGTTGATCATTTCCCACCAGAATTTAATAAATATTAAACAAGAACCAAACCAATAGATAACATTTCCTGTTGGAAATTATTACAATTTTTTATAAATACATATTCTCTATGTGATCACTTGTGGGGTTATCTTTTTATCTAGATAGTTTTAATCACTCCAGACCTAATTAATGAGATGAGGAAGAACAAAATATCTAGATTTCTCCTTCTCTTTTCCTCTTCTCCTTTTTCTAGTATGAATTCTCATCCTTTTTCCAAATTCTCCTATTAATAAAGGAAGAATGATACATTTTGGATATCAAAACGCTTCAAATGAAGAATTTCATTCTTTCAGGAATAGGTGAATAAAACAGAGTGGCTCAACGAAGAATAAAAACATGATATATTTTCTCTTTCTGGCTTCCATCATAGAGTCTGAACATGACTCTAAATATCTAATAAACCATTTGCCTTGGCTAACTTTTTTTAAAAAAGCGTTTGTTAAATGAATAATAGTTTTGAAATTTAAAAGAAATAAATTTTAAATAAATAGTAGTTTGTTGTTTGCTTTGGGGAGGCCTGAAATAAAACTGCATTAACACTGTGTGAGTTGAGAGGCTAAATTTTATCAGAATCTAAACATAATGAAAAATAGGTAATTGTAACATAAATAGATTGTAGGTACATTTTTAACATGATATACCCACAGAGACATCTTTTTTCTTTCCTCTCCACACTGATTCAAATTCAATAAGCAGTTCATATAATTCAAATAGCTGTGTTTCAGAAATAGATTAGACACAATAAGTTATGAAAAAAGAATCAGTATTGATTGGTGCACTCTTTAAGAATAGCAGTCAAATAAATATTAAGCATAATTCCAAAATAATAACAATCAACTGCTCTTGAAAAGAGAAGATTGTAAGCAGAATGTGTAAAAAGTTATAGTGCCAGAACTGCTTCAGGAACTGCTCTTTGGCATTTAGGATTTCAAGTACATGACAATGTTTTAATCAGGATTAATAGCTTTCGGGAACTAATTGTTTCTAGTTATATTTCATTGAAGAAATATGTTGTTCAAAATTAATGAACGGGTAACAGGTTACAGTAGAAAGAATACTACACACTCATTGTAGTAAGCAGTAAAATACCTTCCAAAAATATCTGTCGTCCCCAAATGTCTAATCCCTCAAATGTAGATTTGCAGTATATATATGGGTGTATATATATATGTATATATATATATATATATATATGTATACACGTATATATATATATATATGTATATATGCATATATATATATATATATATATATGTGTGTGTGTGTAAAATAATCACCTTTCATTACCCAAGGAACACAAATTTGAATAATTATCAGATGGGGAAATTGTAACTCAAATGAGTACTTAAAATCCCAGCTGTAGTTCAAAGGGGACATGATTAGGTAAGAACCATCAGAAAGATGTAAAGATGCTACATTAGAAGATATAGGAAATGACAACAACCCAGATTCTGAATTTCTGGAAAATGGAACAGGAAGTAAATGCCTTTTCATCTACAATCATCTAAAAAATCTTTTAGCTCTGTAGGTGCCTTGATTTTAATCTAGTGAGACTTCTTTTAGATTTCTGTACTTTAGAACTGTAAAATGATAAATACAGATTATTCAAGTCAATTAACTGATAGAAATTTGTTAAAGCAGATTTGGTTTAGTAAAGCAACTACAGAGACACCACATATACTACTTTCTGAGAATAAGAAAACGTTGCCCATGGCTTTGTACACATGTATGATGGACATCCTAATGGGGGCCTTGCATTAATGTAGTCTTCAAATTCTACATAATATTTAAATAACAAGCTCTCTATCTTTATTTTCACATTTGAGGATCAAAGTACCAAAGTTATTTAGAAAGATAGGGTAAGAATATGGAAAAGAAATCTGTCTCCTAATATTATAAAGATAATTTCTGTCATTTTGAGTTACAATTTCTAAAGTAATAAAAAATAAGGTAAAATAGAAACAGAAATTCAATTTTCCATCCTTCCTAAGTTTCCAACAGAAATTATAGAATCCAGAAAAGATACATCAATCCCAGGATGGAATAGGATGTTATAGAATCGCGAGATGGTGAAAAAGAAGATAGCAAAAATGGGTCCCCGGGAACAACAGGAAACAAAATCTACACCTACAGATTGTGATATAGCTAGAAAATAGTTTCCCCACTATGCTAAGTCTGTGATATTTTAGGTTTGCTTACACAGCAACTTTCCTCTCTTAGGAAATGACTCTTTATTAATACTCAAGGTTTTGCAGCTTATAACCCAGCAACAAATAATGCTTCTAAATATAAACAAGCATGAAAATAAAGTAACCAAGGCTACTTCCATTGCTATAGCTGATAATTAAGAATGACCTTGGGGAATAGTCAAACAGTCTTTAACTTTTTCATACCTTTCTTCTTCTCCAAAACGAGAAGTCTTAGTCAAGATATGTAAAACATTAATAAAGGATTTTTATATTTTTTATTGTTCACACTAAAGCAAATACACTTTTCCTCTTTGCAAGCCTACTTTGAAATAGTCAGACCCTCACAATTATTTTATAGACAAAGATTTACTGCTTTAGCTTAGGTGTTTTCCTACCTTTGGGTATTGCTCTCTATTATTTTGGCAATTACATAGAAAAACAAGATAAAACCATTATGCTTATGTTGAATTTTTCAAAGTCAAGCTGTCTTTCAGCAGTTTTCTGTTCCCTAGTTCACTGCTAATTAAAGTTTAATTATTGTTCTTTAAATGATAACAAAAACGTCAAACTTTAATGTATATTTTCATTGAAACCGGTGAAAACAAGAGTGTCTGTGATTGCTTTTTAAATTGTTTTCAAGTGTTTTCCTTCACTATTTCCTTTGTTCTGGTCTTCTAATCAGGAGCACATGGTTACACAAAAAAAAAAAATCTTAAGATATAGGATGTTAGGCAGAAAAAAATAGATGTATAACTAAACATTTTCATCTTTTAAGAGACTGAAAAGCTCATAAGACATTTTGCTATTTCTGACATGGTTAAAATGACTTGAATGTTTTGGTTCTTAAACTAAGTGTAATACATGTAAAATGTTTCAATTGTTCCAAACAATGATTATGGCTTATATTTTTCTGCTCCAATGAGATGAAACCTTTTACAAGGTTGGAGGGCATATCAATTTTAGGGTAGAAGGGTTAATGTTAGAATGCCAAGGGGGATTCCTAAAATAGCACTGCCTATCATGTATCACTTATTACATTTATGTCATATAAGTATATAAACCTACAAATATGAATTGAATGAGAAATGTGTGATTTGCACAATTGATTCAATAACAACTAAAACCAGAACACACTTCTATATATTTATATAAACTAGTATATCTAGTGAGGATTTGAAAATTTTTAGAATATATTTTAACATTTATTTCAAAATATTGTTTATTTGTAACTGTTTATATTAATTATTGTCAGTTGTGGGGCTTGAAATCCCTCAGCTCTTCAGCTTAAGATTAGTGCTCTACTAATTGAGCCACTGCCAGTTTTCTTTTGGCTCATTGGTGATAAGATTATCAGGGACTTTCCTGCATAGGCTGGCTTTGAACCATGAGTCTCAGACTCCATGGTAGCTAGGATTAAAAGCATGAGCCACTGGCGCCTACCTACATAATTATTTTTTACATATTCATGAAGTATTAAGTGGTAATCCCATTAATTTATATGTTGTGTAATGATCAAGCTACATCATATCTATTAATTTCTGCATGTAACATTTCTTTTTAGTAAGAATGCTCAAAAACTTTTCTTCTGGTTGTGATGACATATCTATTCTTAACTATAATCGCCTTGCTTCTTGTGGTATACAATTAATAGATTTACTTTTAGTCATAGAAGTCTGCTAATTAAAGTTATATAAAACATGATTTGTAAATTGAAAGAAATTAATGGTTCTATTACTTGTTTTAAGAAAACACTTATGCGGGCTTGGAAGGTGGCTCAGTGGTAGAGCGCTTGCCTTGCATGCCTAAGGCCCTGGGTTCGATTCCTCAGAACCACATAAGCAAAAAGAAAAAAGCTGGAAGTGGCACTGTAGCTCAAGTGGTAGAGTGCTAGCCTTGAGTTGAAGAGCTGAGGGACAGTGCCCAGGCTTAGAGTTCAGGCCCCACGACTGGACTTAAACAAAAAGAAAAAGGAGAACAATTATTTCTTTTATTTTCAATTATATTTCTGTGGGAATGTGTAATAGTTATTGATTTAACTGTTAAAATTGATTAATAATTACATTATATCAAGTTGATTCAAACTTGCATTTGAAAATTGCACACTTAACACAAATATACTTCCACTTTCCTCTATCACATAATTAAAATAACCAGTGCTTTTGGGTTTAATTATAAAAGGGAAGCATGAGACAGACTTATTTTTGTTGCGAAGGCTCTAACCACTTAAAATTATTTTTCAGGCCAAGCCACCCTTGAGCAATGATCGCTAACCTAAGGCTTCCATAAACGCGAGATAACAGGGAAATTACACTATATCTAGCTTTATTTGTTTTTGTAGTTTCTCATGAATTTTTGTTTTTCAAAACTGGCCTTGATATCAGTCTTCTAAATCTCTGCCTTCTAATTATCAAGGTATATTTCATCTCAAGCTTGGACCCACACTATTTGTCACTATAAACATTCAGTATTGACTTCTATTTTCTAGATATGAGGTTAGTATGGATCTTTATGATGTTATAAGATAAATCCCTTGAATACTTTTTTCAATTTATTTAAATATTTCTAGTATAATATTACAAGTAGGACATTAATATGTTACAAGTACCTTATACAGACCAGTTATTTTAATTATTTTGTGCACATATTAATTCCAATATAATTTTATCAAATCTATATGAATATACAATAATTACAGATACGTTTATTTACCAAAAATATGTCTGACTCGTATTTCCCTTTTATAATTAAACCCACTAATTCTCTTTCTCCCATCGCAAACCTGTTTCATACTGGCAACCAATTTATTTTTGTTCTCTGACTTCTAGATCATGCAGTAAATAAACTTTTAGGATTGCCTTCATATCTATGGTAAATTATTCCCAGTTATTGTATGCCTTATTATTGTATTGTATTCACTCGAGTTGCCTTTTGGTTCTGTTATTAGAGAATGTAGCACAATTCCTTTCCTATTCACCTGAAGAAGGCCTAAAGTGATGACCATTTCTTTGACTAGAGGAAATAATGCTTCTATAATCCTCTGTGTTTTGGCCTTTGGGTGAATGTTACATTTTATTTCTATGTGACAATGCCTGGAGAGGTCAATTACTGTGCTATACAGTGGGTATTTGCTTATTTCATATTCTAGGAAACTGTAAAATTGTTTTCAGAAGTGGGTTTCCTATTTGACATTTTTGCCAGCATCCATTTTCTCTGTTTTCCTGATAGCATTTAGTATGGTCATTATTGTATTATGTGAAGTAATTCTCATACATGTTTTATGATGTTATTTTAGTTTTAATATACATTTATTTGATGATTGATGATGTTTTCCTTGTGCTTATTTTTCACAAGATGTATTTTGCTGGTTTCTAATTGATGTTCTTTTAAAAATTAGGTTTTGAGAATTTTATGTAGAATCTAGATTTGAGGCATTCTTCAGATATAGGATTTGCAAATATTATATCCTTGACTATGGGTACACTTCATCATTATTATAATGATCAACATCATCATCACTATTAGTATTACTGCTATTACTTTTTAACATGCATGTATGGTCTTGGATTTTGAACTCAGGGTCCCTGAGATTTGTTGCAATTTGTTAACAATTTACCATTTCAGTCATACCTCACTTCTGGCTTTTTTGCTGATTAATCAGAGATAAGACTCTCAGGGACTTTTTTTGTGGGGCTGGCTTCAAACAGCAATACTCAAATCACAGCCTCCCAAGTAGCTAGGATGAGATACATGAGGCACCTGTTCCCAACTTTTATTCATTACTTGTATATGAGCTTTCACAGACCAAATTTTTTTACACTTTCATTGAGTTCTACTATATCGTTTTCCTTGTCTATGATTTTAATGCTAAATTTAAGAATGCTTCTTCTCCAAAATTGTCAAGACATCTTCCTTTGCTTTACATTTACATCACTCTTTTTGTTTTATATGCCACATATTAATCCTGCTTCAAGTTAATATTTGAATAAGTTGTTATGTTTAAGTCAATGTTTACTTTTTAATTCTCCACAATACTGTCTAACCTATCACCACTTATTAAAGAGAATGTCATTCCACAAATGTTTAGTTTTATGCCTTATTATACATTCCTTGATAATATTCATGTGGAGCTAATCGTACACTACAGACCCATTGAGACGTATAATCTTTCCTCTAGAAATATAACAATTATACATTTACAGTTTAATATTGGACTGAGAAATACATTCCATATTTATTTTCCTTTGTCAGTGACTCAAAGAGTGCTGTTCAGGTGTTTTTATTGAAGCTCGGCAATGTTGGCTCATGCTTGTAATCTTAGCTTCATAGGAGGCTGAGATCTGAGGATTGCGGTTCAAAACCAGCTGGAACAGGAATATCCATAAGACTCTTATGTGCAACTCACCACCAGAAAACCAGAAGAGAAGTGACACAGTTGCTCAATGGGTAGAGCACTCTTTTTGAGCTGAAGAGCATTGGGACCGTTCTCAGGCCCAGATTTCAAGCCCCATGAATGACCAAAAAAGGGGAGGAGACATTTTTTATCTTTGCTCAATTGTATCCTCCAATCCACAAATATTATATGTCTCCATTTATTTAGATTTTTGCTTTTATATTCAGCATTGTATCATCTTCAATGACGGTGGGTGAACAGAACTTTAATACCTTTTGACTTTGTGTGAAGATACCACAAAATATTCACAGAAAACAGTTGAAAAATAAAGGGCAATGGGAATGGAGCAAGACAGAAACGGGTTAATCAGGCCCTTGATCAATATGAGAATGTGTAAAGTATTTCAATAAGATTTCTTCGTACAATTAATATACACCAATTAAGAATTATATTCCAAAGGCATTGGTATTGCTTTTCAAGTATGACATAAAGGGTATATACAGATTCCGTGGTGAAATGAAAGAAAGATAGATGAGAAAATACAAATACCTACTTATTATAATTGTATAGATAAACTAAGAAATTTGGTCAACATTCTGAGGGCTCATGGCTCATTAGACTAGAAGGCTGTTGGTATCTAAGATAATACTTAAATTTTAGACTTGAGCCTTTCTTTAAACTGCTTAATACTATTGTTTTGGATCCAGTATTCTTTTTGTTGTTGTTGTTGTTGTTGTTGTTGTTGTTGGTGGTGGTGGTGGTGGTGGTGGTGGTGGTGGTGGTGGTGGTGGTGGTGGTGGTGTTGGTGGTGGTGGTTTTGGTCGTGGGCCTTGAAATCTGGGCTTGGGCATAGTCCTTCAGCTCTTCAGCTCGAGGCTAGTCATAGTGCCACTTCTGGTTTTCTGTTGGTGTATTGGAGATAAGAGTCTCATGGACTTTTCCTGGCCAGGCTGGCTTTGAACTGTGATCCTCAGATCTAAGCCTCCTGAGTAGCTAGTATTATATATGTGAGCCACTGGCACCGGGCTTGAGTCAGTATTCTAAGTACAAGGAAAAAATAAAAGCGGTTTGAAACAACCACATAGTTATCTCAATAGATGCAGAAAAAGCTTTTGACAAGATCCAACACCCCTTTAGGATGAAGACGCTGGAAAAACTATGAATTCAGGGAACATTCCTCAATATAATAAAGGCTGTATGTGGCAAACCTACAGCCAGCATTATACTTAATGGTGAAAAACTAAAGCCATTTCCTCTTAACTCAGGACAAGAAAATGATGTCCACTCTTTCCACTTCTCAATTTAGTATTAGAATACCTAGCTACAGCAATAAGACAAGATGCAAACATAAAAGGTATCCAAATAGGGAAAGATGATGTATAACTCTCCCTCTTTGCAGATGACATGATCTTCTACGTAAAGAATCCCACAGACTCCACTCCCAAATTACTCATGCTGGTTCAAACTTTGGCAAAGTAGCAGGGTATAAAATTAACTCTCAAAAACAATGACTTTTCTGTATGCCAACAATTAGAAAAGCATGGCTGAAATCAGGAAAGCAACTCCATTCGAAATAGCCCCACAAAAAATAAAATACCTAAGAATTAACTTAATCAAAGAAGTGAAGGATCTTTATGATTAAAACTATAAAAACCTGAAAAAGTTAATCAAATCGGAATTTAGAAAGTGGAAAAACCTTTCATGCTCCTGAATTGGAAGGATCAACATCGTGAAAATGGCAAAACTTCCCAAGGCTATTTACAAATTCAATGTGATACCTATCAATATTCCAAACTCATTCGTCAAGAAAATAGAAGAGGCAATCCAAAAATTTATATAAAACAATAAAAGATGCCCTATAGTAAAAATGATCCTTAACAGAACAGTGCTGGAGGAATATCAATACCAAATTTTAAACTCTACTACAAAACCATAGTAATCAAAGTAGCTTGTTAGTGGCATAAGAAGAGACCTCAGTACCAATGGAATAGAATTGAAATCCGAGAAATGAACCCACAGATCTATAGCCACCTAATCTTTGAGAAGGGAGCTAAAAAAATAGAATGGAAGAAAGACAGCCTCTTCAGTAAATGGTGCAGGCAAAATTGGTTAATCATTTGTAGAAAACTAAACATTACAGGAAAAATAGGAGATATCCTAACTCTCCTTGGAACAGGCTGAAATTTTCTTAATAGCAACCCAGAAACACAACATGACAAAGGGCAAAAATAGAAAATTCAAAGGAAAGCCACTGATTGGTTGAAGATCTTCACTAGAAATACAACAGACAAGGGTCTCATATCTAAAATATACCTGGAACTCAAAACATTAAATCCCCCAACAACAAATCCTCAAAGAAACAATTGCACAATAAATAAGTGGGCTAAAGACTTACAGGGAAACTTCTCTGAAGTATCTCTGAAGGAGAAGGAAGGAAGGATAGCCAATAGACACATGATGAAATGCTCAAGCTCCCTAGCCATAAAAGAAATGCAAATCTAAAAAACACTGACATACCACCTCACCCCACGTAGAATGGCTATAATCAAACTAATAAGAAGAGAACCTGGAGGAGATGTTGGTGGGAATGCAAAGTTATTCAACAACTTTGGAAAGTAGTATGGAGGTTCCTCAAAAGACTCTACATAGAGCTCCCTGATGTCCCAGTAATTCCACTTTGGGGCATTTACCCAAATGTTCACAAACAAGACCATACTAAAGCTACCAGCACAACTATGTTTATTGCAGCTTTATTTACCATAGCTAAGATATGGAACCAAACCAGATGCCCATCAGTAGATGAATGGATCAAGAAAATGTGGTATATATACACAATGGAATTCGATGCTGCCATCAGAAAGAATGCCACTGCCCCATTTGTTAGGAAACTGAAAGACTTGGAAAAAATTATATTAAGTGAAGTAAGCCAGGCCCAAAGAAACGTAAGTCTGAGACAAAGGGAATCTTTCAGACAGGTTAATGTTCAGTGAAATGAACACCAAGATAAAGACTCAAATGGTTTTTCTTTCTTGCTATTGTTTCTAGCATGTTTATAAGATTATTTCTTTGTTGATTTGTATGTTTCTCCCCCATGGTATAACCCTTGTTTTCACTGTATTTGATGTTGGTATAATTTGGGGAGGGCAAGTTAAAAACAAATTGGGATACAGGTGGATCCATTGCAACAATGACATGCAGAAGACGTTATGTCCAAAAACGAAATTTCCAACTTTGGTGTGGCTTTGGGTGGGCAGAAGGGGAGATGGGAAGGAGAAACAAAGGAGGAGACAACAATGCTTGTTAAGAAATTTACTCATTACCTTGTCGAGTAATTGTGAACCTTCTCTATGTAGTTTCAAAATAAAAAATTCATGAAATAATAAAGTAAAAAGCATGTCAATTTTTTTTGTCGGTCTTGGGGCTTGAAATTTGGGCCTGGCATGGTCCCTCAGCTCTTCAGTTCAAGGTTTCCACTGTATCACTTGAGTCATTGTGCCGTTTTTAGTTTTTAAGACATATAATGGAGATATGAGTCTCACAGACTTTTCTGCCCAGGCTGGCTTTGAACCACTATCCTCAGATCTCAGACTTTTGGGTAGCTAGGATTACAGGCATGAGCCACTAAAGCGCAGATCCAAGACAATTAAAAAAAAACAAAATTTATTAAAATTTTTTTTCAATAAATAATCTTACTTTTTCAGCATTAGTTTATAACTATGAGTTATTTTTATATGTAACTGTGAATTTTTAAATAGAATCCAATATGTTTTACTATTACTCAGTATCTTACAAAAATCCACTGTAATTGAGTTTCCCCAAAGTCAATTATTACATACTCTATTACTCACAATTATTATTACACTCTATATTACATATAGTTTGAAGTGAAAATAGTTTGGACCATTTGAGATAAATTAGTAGATATTATTTTAGCATTATAAATTCATATCTGGGCTTTTTAAACGAAGGAAAGAAGATTTTAGAGTTAAAATCAAATATGAATGTGTACTGTGTCCCAATTGAACCAAAAATTCAGAGTTGATACAGACAAAATTATTTTCTTTACACTAAAGACCTTGACGTAATACTATTGGAAATAGTGAGACAAGAGGAGGAAGAATTCATACCATTTCACAAAATAACTCTCTTATTCTGCTACTCCCTCCACTATGAAGACCTGCCCATTCCCAATTGTCAAAAAATTCCAAGTCTCTCTTTGAGAATTCTATTTGGAAACGTTCTAAATCACTGATTTTTTTTTACTTTCCCTTATATGAAAAAATATATAGACACAAAACAATTGAAATAAAATGCACACATATGTTTAAGTCACCACAATTGGAAAAACAACCAACAAAGTAGAATATCCCCAGGAACAAAAACATGTGCCCAGTTTTTTTAAGCACTAAAACCTCAATTACATGATACATTGGAGTACAGCCATAAAGATAACTGTGTCTAAGAAATACGGTTGTGTTAATTTGTAATTAAATTCATAAAAATGAACCTAACATAGCAAATCCATTGAATGGATCAAATTGTTTAAAACAAATGTGACTGTAGGCGGATTAAGACCTGCACATATCTAAAAGAATAAAATAACTAAATAATGACATACTTAAAAAATTCAGAAATGCAACGAATAAGTCTAATAATATCCATATTGAGAACTAATTCCTACTTATTTAACAAGAAAAAATATGCAAATAACAGAATCTGAGCAGTGTACATGAGTGTATATAATTTGAAAGTACTCCAAATTATACTTTGTAGAAGATTGAATGTGGCTTATCTAAAGGAAAATATCAACACATGCTATAAATGAAATTAAAAATCTCATGAAAATAGACAAGCAGTTTCTGGAAAATAATCTCTCTAATACTGACAAAATTGCATACCTATTTAGATAGATTAAAAAGAAAAATCAGTCATAATGATTCTATATTTATTGCAAATGTTGATTTTTTTCATAAATTATTTCCATTAGCTTGCATTTTTAAAACTTTCTGTTACATGATGTATATCTGATGTATAGCTTGGTAACTAATTTAGGATGCTTCCTTAAAATTTGTTCTGGGTATAATGACTCACTTCAGTTCCTGTCCCATGAAATGATATTAATAACAAAAATTCTAATAACTACTGTTTACAATACACAAAATCTCATAAGTATGACACAGGTTAGCATTGGTTAACATTTTGATATCATGGTCCCATGACTGATGAGGCCTATCTGTATGAGTAACATTGTACCTAGATTACTAAACCTAAATTTGGCCACTGTTAAAAAATGTTTATATCTTTATTTGTCACCCATCAGAGATTAAATCTGAGTATAAAGCTTAAGTAAAATGATGAAGTAAGAATTTAGTTTTTAGGGATATAAAGTAAACAAAATACAACATAGAGTAACACACTGGTCTAAAATCAACCTATTTCTCCAAAACATATTTCCTTACATTGTGTATTATTCTCATGAAGGGAATGGGGAATGTGAGAAGAGGACTAATTTTATCCTAGAATCATTCAAGAAGTGCCCATTCAATCATAACATACATCACATTCCATTGGTATTCATATACATATATGTCACGACCGACCGCCTCGACCACCAAGGAAGACGTGACACCGAACTCTTCTCTCTGCAGTTTATTCAGGACTTTTGAGCAATCTTCTGACCCCAACCCCGGGGAGAATTCCCCACAGCATTAAGTACCCGCTGGGTAGCCAACCCTGATACGCCACGTGGGAACCACCAATAGGTTCAGGTGCGCGGAAGCAAGCCAGATTCTTTGCCTTAGCCATATAAGGAGTTGTTTACCACAGAGAGCACTCGCCATCGGGAAGGCGGATGGCGGAAGCAGGTGCCATCTTCCAGGTGCAGCCTCTCACAGCTCTCTACACATATGAATGAATTTCTTAGTATCTCCTGCCATTTGGAGGTGGAAGGACCAGTATTCCAACTGTGGGCTCCAGCTCCTACCACATTAACCTGAGCACAGGGAATTCATTGGTCTTTCCAAGAACAGCAAGACCAATGATTAGGCAGGCACCAGTGGCTCTCAGCAGTCCTCCTTGATACTTACAAGGCTGTGATAGGAGGATCATTGTCAAAGTCACCCTAGGCAAGAAAGTCCTTGAGACCCATGTCCAACTTCAGTGCCAACAAAGCCAGAAGTAGAGCCATGTGGCTCCAGTGTTAGAGGGCTAGCCTTAACCAAACGTAGCTCATCTGTGCCCAGATCCTGAGTCCATGGTCTGGGACTGGCAAAAAAAGACATACACAGAAATCTGTGCACCCATCTGGCTAAAGCAGGTCACACACAGCAGCCTTTATTTACATTTTATTATGAGACCAATGCAGGAACAGTCATAAACCAGGCAGGGGAAGAAAAGATCAGGTTTCTCAGAAGTAACCAGTATTCAGAAAATTAAACTTGGATTAGTAAAATGGTAGCATACTTATGTAAAAACTACCATTAAGAAAAAGATAAGGGGGGGCTGTGAAGGTGGCTCAGTGGTAGAGCACTTGCCTTGCATGAACCAGGCCCCCTGGGATTGATTCCTCATAACCAAATAAGCAAAAAGAAAAAAAATGACAGAAGTGGTGCTGTAGCTCAACTGGTAGAGCGCTAGCCTTGAGCTAAAGAGCTGAGGGACAGTGCGGAGGCCCAGAGTTTAGGCCCTATGACCAGACCCAAAAACAATTCACAAAAGAAAAAAAAAAACAAAAAGAGAAGAGGGGGCTGGGAATGTGGAGTAGTGAGAGAGTGCTTGCCTAGCATGCAAGAAGCCCTGGGTTCAATTCCTCAATAGCACATCCACATAAAAAGCTAGAATTGATGCTGTGGCTCAAGTTGTAGAGTGCAACAGACAGTGCCCAGGCCTTGAGTTCAACCCAAGAACAGGCAAAAAGATAACTAGGTAGGTATGTAGGTATGTAGGAAGGTAGGTAGGTAGGTAGTTAGGTAGGCAGATAGATAGATGGATAGATAGATAGATAGATAGATAGATAGATAGATAGATAGATAGATAGATAGATACATACATACATACATACATACATACATACATACATACATACATACATACATACATAGATACATAGATACATAGATACATAGATAGATAGATAGATAGATAGATAGATAGATAGATAGATAGATAGATAGATAGATAGATAGATACATAGATACATAGATACATAGATACATAGATAGATACATAGATACATAGATAGATACATAGATAGATACATAGATACATAGATAGATACATAGATAGATAGATAGATAGATAGATAGATAGATAGATAGATAGATAGATAGATAGATAGATAGATAGATAGATAGATACATACATACATACATACATACATACATAGATACATAGATACATAGATAGATACATAGATACATAGATAGATACATAGATACATAGATAGATACATAGATACATAGATACATAGATAGATACATAGATAGATAGATAGATAGATAGATAGATAGATAGATAGATAGATAGATAGATAGATAGATAGATAGATAGATAGATAGATAGATAGATAGATAGATAGATAGATAGATAGACAGACACATAGATAGATACATAGATAGATACTGGAAACATAGATACATAGAAAGATGAGAGATGAAAATGGTCTTGGATGTCAGGAGGAAAGAAGGGAATAATTCCCAGTCATGAGGCCTTCTACAGTGTGCCAGGCCACCAGCATTGCCTTCACACAACCACAGAGCAGGAAGACTGTCCCTTTCCCACTTCTCAGGCAACCGAGGGCACCAGAGTCAAGTGGGCAGAGCCAGGTTCTAACTCAAGTGCTTGGCGACAGAAGAGAAAAGGCCTTGCCTATCCTTGGACTGGGGACTTGCATTAATGATGTGGAGAATGGAGGAAGGAGAAAATACTGGCAGCGGTCGAAGAAGCGTTTTCAAATCTGACAGATGGAGAGCCAAAAACCCACTCCCTAAGACCAGAGAGTTGGGTTTTCTGCTCTGTTCCTCCCTTCTTCCCCAATAAACTGGCTCTCTATTGGTAACCTAAAGATATCCTGAGGCTCCCTTCACCTGAGGGAGGAAGGTTAATTAGTCATTGTTTGAAGAGGATGAGAAAAGCCTGACCCTGCTGTGACTCTAACAAATGTTTCAGGTTTCCCCCACATGCTGGCTGTGCCTGGAATGAATGAAGAGGTTTTGCAGCTCGCTTCCCTGTTGAGTGTGCACATTCTGTCGCCTAATCCTGCAGGCCTGATCTCTTTACGTAGCCTGGCTTTTGAAATTGTTTTCTATCCTTCAAATACAGTATTTCACTGGAGTTCTTCCTGCTAACGGGGCTAGGGTTTGGATCCTGAGAATTTCATTTGAACCCATGATGGGTCAATAATGTTTTTTTCATGCTTCTATAGCTCAAGAACACTAAGAATATTTAGAGTGCAAGTAACTTCTCATCACCAAAGGAAACACAAGAATCTCTTGAACATCTGACCTTTCAGAAGTGGAAGTCAAAGTGTCATAGATTTTCCAGCCCTAGTTGGCTTTACCCTGTGATCCTCAGACCTCAGCTTTCTGAGCTTGGGTGACAGGCGTGACCTATTGGTGCTCTGCTAGGTTCAGAACTATAATGACATTGATAATACAAGTCAACTGCAAGGGGCTTGGTGAGCCTTTCAACAATGGACCTTTCAGAACCCTGTAGGACACAAGGTTATAATGCTAGAGCTGAGCATATGGATATGCTACATTTGAACCTTGAGCTCTGACTCCAATTCTGGTGTACACCAGCATTCATTTTACATAGAATGTTTTCCTAATTAGCAAATAAGAAAAGTACTTGGATTAACCCTCACTTTTTTCCATTTACGTGTCTCAAACTCAAGCCTGGGCATTGTCCCTGAGCCCTTCAGCTCAAGGTGAACATTCTACCACTTGACTCACATCGCCAGGTGGGGTGTTTTTCTGGTTCATTGGAGATAAGAGTCTAACAGGCTTTCCTTGCCTAGGCTGTCTTTGAACTGTGGTCTTCAAATCTTAGTTTCCTGAAAAGCGAGGGTTCCAATTGTGAGCCACAGGCATCTGGCCTATAGTTTTTGACAGTCCTGGGGCTTGATCTTAGGGCCTTGGAACTGTCTCTGAGCTTCTTTTTCTCAAGTCTAGTGTTCTACCATGTGAGCCACTGCACAGTTTCTGGCTTTTTCTGAGTATGTGACACTGAGGATTCAAACCCTGGCATTCATGCATGCTGAGTGAGCTCTCTACCAATACACCACATTTCTAGCACCACCCTTGCAATTTTATCCTTAAAACTTCCCTATCCTCTAGAAAAGGGTTCTGAGTATAAATCATCTAAAAAATCCCTATAGGATGTGTCCAAAGATAAATAAGACAAAGCTCTTATTGGAGAGACTCTAAGCAGGTGAAGCCTTTGAAAACTGCTTCCATTAAATCATATATCATGTTTCAACACTTAAAAATGTATTAATGAAAAATTAGTCAATGTCCTAAATTATTGTGTACAATTTTACAATAGATATACAAAATATTATGTGTATAATAATACTAAATACAATGAACAATAAATAAATGAATCAAGTAAAAATAAAATAAATACAAAATCATTAATAAGAATCATAATATGGAGTGGTTCCAGGAAGATGGCGGAGGAGAAGCTGGAGGCTAAACAAGCTCTCCCATAGAAAGCAGTTTTAGAGTTCCAGTGAACAGTCCTAAGCCACAGAATCACACCAAGTGTGCAATCACAGGACAGAGAGTTAGGCCAGAAAGGGAAAATCCAGCTAAGGAGACAGATCTGAGCACTTTCCATCAGCTGCTACTGCCAGGGTGGCAACGGTAGTGGCAGTGGACGAACCAGCAATACCTGAATCACAGAGAGTGCAGGATGAAGGAGCCAGACACAGCGGATGAGCGGATTCTACTCAACACCATCAAGAACTGACAAGGAGCGGATATCTTCACCCTGCAGTTTGCAGACCAGAGACAACCCAGAAACCAAGACTCGGTGTGAGTAGAAGCCTGACGTCCTCACTCCTTCTCAGGAAGAAGAGGAGGGAAGGTCACCCCTCCCCCCCCAGCATGGGAGATCTCCATCTTGGATACTGACAAAGCTCGGCGGAGCTGTTAGCTCCAACTCAGGCCTTGGAAGAAAACTAGAGTAATTTAGCAGGTCACAAGAGCCTGACCTGACCTGCCAGACTGAGCTTCACCCAGGGAAAAGTCACCCAGCTCGGGCACCAGCCCCAGGCGTGGCTTTCTTCACTGGGTAAACAGAGCCAGAGGCTGCCTCTCCATTTAGCAACCTTGACAATCAATTGAAATTCAGTAAACAGAAACATTGAGAGTGGCTCCAGGCTGGGCTCTGTGAGTTTCTCACAAACTAGACCCCAGGAAAGCTACTGTTTGCTGAAAGTCCTCAACTCTACCCAGAACCTAGCTTCATCACAGCATCTCCAAACTTGAGGAAAAAGCCATCTCCCTATTTTGTGATACTCAAAGCAGATCTCCTTCCCATTGAACTAACCTAGGAGGAGGATCACAAAATCCTGGGTAAAGCAGAGCATTTTTGTGCCTGTTCAAACAAACTGACTTAAGAAAGTAACCAAGCCACAGGACCACAAGCAGACCAGAGACTCCAACAAGAGGCTGGTTATGGACACAACGAATATACAGTATTTTTCCCAACCCTCCCCCAAAAATCAAAAAACTTTCTTTTTTCTTCTTTTTTTTGTACCTTTTATACAAAAAATTATTTTCTAAAACTTTTTTTAATTTTTACCTTTTTTGAAAAAAAATTGTTTCTAGTAACTTTTTTTCCTCTTATAATTTTTATTTTAGGGTTACATTTGTGTGTATATTTTTCTTTCTTTTTTTTCTTTCTTTTTTTAAAAAAAATTTTTCTTATTTTTTGTTTAGCTCTACTGAACTTCTGATCTTTTTTTGTTGCTTTCTTATCCTTTTCACCTTTTCTTCTCTTTTGTTCTTCTTTATGTGACTTAATTGTTGTTCTGCCCATCCTCATATAAACCCTTAGTTGACTATTAGACCGTATCTCCCATTGTGTACACACTTAATCCACAAATCTATTACTGAATTCAAAACCTCTGAGACTTAAATTCCTTAATAGCAGTACTACCTCTTTATACCTATATAATATTTTAAGTTTTTTTATTTGTAAGTTTTTCACATTTCCTTTATATCGCTCCCCTTCTCTCATTATATTCACGTTCTTTTCTGAATGGTTTGTTTTTGTCTACAAAATATTTTAATTTTGACTTTTCTATTTTTTCTGGTCTCTTTTTTTTCCCTTTCTTTTTCTTCTTTTTCTCTCTCTCTCTACTTTGATCCTATCCAACCTATTTCCTGCTTTGAGATTAGGAGTTATTTACGTTAACTCTCCCTGTGCCTTCTCACATCACTCTATTCGTATTTTTTTACCCACATCTCTCCCTAAACCTAACACTTTCTGGTTTTCCAAATTCTTCTTTGTGGTGTGTGGCACATTAATATATAGTTGTTTGATATTGAATAGATGTATCTGTGGAACTACGTTTTATCTGCAGACTATTGACTGTGCAAATACAGACTTTGGTTGATGCTTGCCTTAAGGTAGTGTTCTAGCACTAAAGTGGTGTAATCTTCATACCAAATGGGCAGAATAAGCTGGAAAAAAACACAAGAAAAATGGCAAATCCGGGTATCTCAACTCCCACTCTTGATAACCAGGGGACAGAACAGATAATGTATAATCCAGAGGAGAGTTCCCAAATAGCTCTACAAACACTGCTGGCAAACATGATAAATGAAAAGATTGAAATCATACAAAGGACTATGTATGAGCGTGATTGGGAGAGAGAGGAGACAAACAAAAGGACAATGTAGGAAAAGATTGAAAACCTACACGGGACACTGTATGAGCGTGATAGGTAGAGAGAAGACGAAATCCAAGGGTTTATACAGGAATACCATGAGTGTGAGGAAGCTACTCAAAAAGTGATAGAGGATTTACGTGAGCAGATTGAGAATAATCAAAGAGAAAGGCAGGAATGGTGTGAACAGGCTGAGAACACTCAAAGAGAACTAAAGGAATGGTATGAATGGAAGGAAGCTAAGCAAAGAGTAATACAGGAATTGAGAGAGCAGGATGAGAATACACAAAGATCACTAAAGGCATTCATGAATCCATTAACAAACAGTTGAAGGAAGTCAGGGAGACCACAAAGGGAATGCTGAATGGAAACCAATTGAAGGAATGGGAGTCCAAGGAAACCATAACAAATCAACTAAGTGATTTGAGAATAAACAATGAACACCAAATTAAGGAAGTAAAGAAGTTAATACAAGTTCTAAAACAAAGCTACAACCAAGAATTTGAAGCCATCAAAGCTGACCAATTAGAAGCAAAAGACATAAAAAACAAAGTAGAAAGTCTTGACAGCAGGTTAGACCATGCAGAAGATTGAGTGTTGGGGATATTATAGATATTATAGAGAAAGAACATACAACCATCCAAGACAAGTCCAAGAAAAATGATAGATCTATCCAACACTAGGAAGACACCATCAAAAGGCCTAATCTAAGGATAATGGGTGTATAGGAGCACCTAGAAACAGAAGTTAATGGTCTAGGAAATTTGTTTAACAAGATCCTAGCAGAGAACTTCCCAAACATTCAAGAAGATAGGCCTATTCAGATACAAGAAGCTTTTAGAACTCCAAATACACCATACCAGAATAGGACATCCCAATATCACATTATAATCCACACAGGATCAATTCAGACCAAGGAAAAGATCCTTAAGGCTGTCAAGGAGAAAAGGTTAATCACCTATAAAGGGAAAACAATTAGAATTACCTCAGATTTCTCAGCAGAGACAATGAAAGCAAGAAGAGCCTGGAATGATGTATGCCATTCCCCAAAACCAAATAACTATGAACCAGGAATACTGTACCCAGCTAAAATCTCCCTCATAACTGAAGGCCAAATAAAAACCTTCCATAGCATAGAAAAATTGAATCCATCTCCACCAAACCAGCCCTAGAAAAGATTCTATAGATGTCCTAAACATAGAAAACCAACAAAACCACAATAAAGGTCAAGAAACTTCAACCAAAATGAGAATCCAAGAACCATAGGAACAATCCAGTCTACGCAGCCCAAAGAAGGTGGATAATATGTCAGGAACTCCCAAATACCTCTCAATTTTATCTCTCAATATTAATGGACTTAACTCTCCAATTAAGTGACATAGACTGTCTAATTGGATTAAAAAACAAGATCGTTCTGTCTGCTGCATTCAGGAGTCACATCGTGCCTGTAACACACACACATTTTCAACATTAAAGGCTGGAAAAAAATCTACCAAGCCAACGGCCCCCATAAACAGGCAGTAGTTGCAATCCTAATATCAGAGAAAATATACTTCAAATTAAAATTTGTGAAAAGAGATAAAGAAGGTCGCTACATAGTGATTACGGGAACTCTCCATCAGGAGGATATTACAATTCTAAATATCTATTCGCCAAACAATGGAGCACCCAAATTTATCAAAGAAACACTACTTTCCCTCAAATCCCACATAGATCCAAAGACATTAATTGTAGGGAATTTTTACACACCATTCTCCCCACTAGATAGATCAACTCGGAAAAAAACTCAACAGAGAAACCGCAGACCTAAACAGCTGCATAGATCAATTAGATTTAACAGACATCTACCGACCATTTCACCCAGCAGCATCTGAATACATGATTTTCTCAGCAGCACATGGAACGTTTTCTAAAATAGACCACGTTTTAGGCCACAAAGCAAAGTTTTCCACATTCAGAAACATTGAAGTTATACCTTGCATTCTCTCTGACCACAAGGGAATAAAATTAGAACTCAACAACAAAAGCCACCAAAGAAAGTCCGGTAACACATGGAGGATGAACAACACTCAGCTGAATCACGAGTGGATCATGAAGAGATTAGAAAGGAAATTCAAATGTTCATGCTATTCTACAAAAATGAGCAAAAAATTACCAGCTCCTAAGGGACAGTACTCAGAGGGAAGTTTATATGTCTGAGTTCCTACATCAACAAATTGGAGAGATCTGAAAGCAACAATTTAATGAGACATCTAAACCTCCTTGAAAAAAAGCAACAAGATAAGCCCTAATCCAGTAGATGGAAAGAAATATTTAAAATTAAGTCAGAATTAAATGAATTAGAATCCAAAAAAACTATAGAAAGAATCAACAAAAAAAGAGGTGGTTCTTTAAAAAATTAACAAAATTGACAGACCCTTAGCAAATCTTATCAGAAAAAGAAGAGAACACACCCAAATAAATAATCTCAGAGAGGAGAATGGAAACATCAGCACGAAACAACCAACATTCAGAACATTTTAAGGGAATATTTCTCAAATCTTTATGCTAATAAGTTTGAGAACTTGGCAGAAATGGACCTTTCCCAGCAAATATTGACAGGACAAAACTAAACCACGATGAGTTAAGCCATCTTAACTGGCCCATATCGAGTACTGAAATAGAAACAGCAATAAGAGACCTCCCAGCTAAGAAAAGTCAAGGATGAGAAGATTTTACAGCAGAATTCCACAAGGCCTTCAAACCAGAGCTCACACCAATACTCCTCCAATTCTTCAATGAAATTGAAAGAGAAACTTCACTACCGAACACATTCTATGAAGCCACAACCCTCAACCCAAAACCAGGCAGGGACTCATCAAAAAAAGAGAAGTATATACCCATTTCTTTGATGAATATTAATGCAAAAGTTCTCAACAAAATTTTGGCAAATCGACTTCAACAATTCATCCAAAAAATCATACACCACGATCAAACAGGATTCATTTCAGGGATGCAAAGATGGTTCAATATATGAAAATCAATTAATATTATTCTTCACAGCAACAGGACCAGGATAAGAACCACATGGTTATCTCAATAGATGCAGAAAAAGCATTCGACAAGATCCAACACCCCTTTTTGATGAAGCTTTTGGAAAAATTAGGAATACATGGAACATTCCTCAATACAATAAAGGCTATATATTGACAAACCTACAGCCAGCATTATACTGAATGGTGAAAAACTAAAGCCATTTCCTCTTAACTCAGGAAAAAGACAAAGATGTCCACTCTCTCCACTTCTCTTCAATCTACAATTAGAATGCCTAGCTACAGCAATAAGACAAGATGCATACATAAAGGGGATCTAAATAGGGAAAGAAGAAATAAAACACTCCCTCTTTGCAGATGACATGATGTTGTATTTAAAGAATCCCATAGACTCCACTCCCAAATTATTTACCTCATTCAAAACTTTGGCAAAGTAGGAGGGGAAAAAATTAATCCCCCAAAATCAATGGCTTTTCTGTATGCCAACAATGAGAAAAGTGTGGCTGAAATTAGGAAAGCAACTCCATTTGTAATAGCCCCACAATAAATATAATACCTATGAATTAACTTAACCATAGGAGCAAAGGACCTCTATGATGAAAACTTTAAAAACTTGAAAAAGGAAATCAAACCAGAACTTAGAATATAGCAAAAGCTCCCATGCTCCTGGATTGGAAAGATTAAAATCGTGAAAATGGCAATACTTCCCAAGGCTATCTACATATTCAATGTGATACCTATCAAAATTCCAACCTCATTTTTCAAGGAAATAGAAGAGGCAGTCCCAAAATTCATATGGAATAATAAAAGACCCCGAATAGCAAAAACGCTCCTGAATGGAAATAACGCTACTGGAGGAATATCATTTCGAAATTTCAAACTCTACTATAAAGCCATAGTAATCAAAACAGCTTGGTACTTTCACAAGAACAGACCTCCGGAACAATGGAACAGAATTGAAATCCCAGAAATGAACCTACAGACCTATAGCCATCTAATCTTCGATAAGGGAGCTTAAAAATAGAATGGAAGAAAGACAGCCTCTTCAGTAAATGTTGCTGCGAATATTGGTTAACTACTTGTAGAAAACAAAAGCTAGGTCCTTATATATCACCCTGCACCTGAATCAATTCCAAATGGATCAAAGACCTCGAAGTCAAAGCAGACACTCGGAAAACATTACAGGATGGAATAGGAGAAACCTTAGGTCTCCTTGGTATGGGCCAAATTTTTCTTAATAGAGACCCGGAAACACAACAAATCTAAGAAATGTTGGACAAATGGGATTGCATGAAGTTACAGAGCTTCTGCATGGCAAATGACATATCTAGCAAGATCAATAGAAAGCCCATGGATTGGGAGAAGATCTTTACCAGCCATACAACGGACAAGGGTCTCATATCTCAAATATACTTGGAACTCAAAAAATTATATCCCCCAACAACAAATCCTCAAAGAAACAACTGCCCAATAAGTATGTGTGCTAAAGACTTAAAGAGAAACTTCTCTGAAGAAGAAAGAAGGATGGCCAATAGACACATGAAGAAATGCTCAACCTCTCTCGCCATAAAAGAAATGCAAATCAAAACAACATTGAGATACCAGCCTACCCCAGTTAGAATGGCAAAAATCAAGAACTTTAATAACAACAGATGCTGGAGGGGATGTGGACAGATGGGAACCTTACTTTATTGTTGGTGGGAGTGTAGACTTGTTCA
This sequence comes from Dipodomys merriami, assembly GCF_024711535.1. Taxonomy (NCBI): domain Eukaryota; kingdom Metazoa; phylum Chordata; class Mammalia; order Rodentia; family Heteromyidae; genus Dipodomys; species Dipodomys merriami. The sequence goes on along the minus strand of NW_027206546.1, from coordinate 375,536 downwards.
ACCACTTTGCAAATTAATATGGAGGTTCTCAAAAGACTCCACATAGAGCTCCCCTATGATCCAGCAATCCACTTTTGGGCATTTACTCTAATGTTTACAAACAAAACCACACTAAAGCTACCAGCACAACTATGTTTATTGTAGCATTATTTACCATACCTAACATCTTGAACCAACCCAGATTTTACTCAGTAGATGAATGGATCAAGAAAATGTGGTATATATACACAATGGAATTCTATGCCTCCATCAGAAAAAAATGACATTACCCCATTTGTTAGGAAATGGAAAAAAATTGAAAAAAATTATATTAATTGAAGTAAGCCAAGCCCAAAGAAACATATTTCCCATGGTTTCCCTTATTAGCAATATGTAGTATATGTAGTCAAGCAGAGTCAAGCAGAAAATTTCTGATAAGGTGATGTTAGGAAAATGAACACTTAGGTATGTATTTAAATGTTTTTTATGCATTTGTTTCTAACGCATTTATAAGGTTATTTCTTAGTTGCTTTGTATGTCCCTCCCCCACAGTATAACCCCTGCTTTCACTGTATTTTATGTCGGTATAATTTGTGGAGGGGAATGGGGAAAACAAGTCGTTTAAATAAGGATACAGGTGGACCCATTGCAGCAATGAGAAGTACAAGTTGTCATGTCGAAAACGAAGTTTATATCTTTGGTGCGGGGTGAGGGGGGGAGGAGGATTGGTTGGGGGTTTGGGGGTGGCTGGGAAGGGATGTGAAGGGTAAACAAAGGAGGAGGCTAGAATGCTTAATAGGAAATGTACTCATTATCTTGCCCATGTGATTGTAACCCCTCTGTACAGTATGTTCACAATAAAAAAAATCTCAAAAAAGTCATGATATGTAATACACATACACAATTAAATATATATCACATATTACACATATATAGAAATATTTTTCCTTTGTAGGGCTTTCATTCAGACCCTGGGAACTCTAGCATGAATTTGTTTTCCTCAAGTACAGTGAGCTTTTCCTTCACCCATGGTGCTAAAGAGTTACCTGGATGGTGAAATCAATTCCCAGCAATGATGGAAATAATGGCCCTAGTTCCAAGACAGTGACTTAATTTTTTTTAATGAAAGCAGTTATCTTTATTCAGTGCTATACTGAACATTAAATAAAAGCCGTGAGAATTTTGTACAGCTATTCAGGTATCTTTCCCTTACCCCCCAAAAGATCCTCTGAGCGCAATTTTTTTTTGCATTTTTGTTTTTGGGTCCAGTCGTGGGGCCTGGACTCTGGGCCTGGGCATTGTCCTTCAGTTCTTCAGCTCAAGGCTAGCGCTGTACCACTTGAGCCACAGTGCCACTTCCGGCTTTTTTACTTTTTGCTTATGTGGTGCTGGGGAATTTAACCCAGGGTCTCATGCATGCAAGGAAGCGCTCTACCACTGAGCCACCTTCCCACCCCTATTTTTTCATTTTTTATTGTAAAAATGTTTTACAGAGGGGTTACACTTAAATGAGCAAGGTAATCAGTACATTTCCTATTGAGCATTGTTGCCTCCTCCTTTCTTTTCTCCCTACTATCCCTTCCCTCCGTCTACATAACTATTCCCCTGCCGAGCTCAATGACTTAATTTTTTTTTCTTTTTACTTTTGGCATTGCATGTGTTTTGAACTCAAGTGGTGACAACTCTGCACTTTCCCTCACATTGCTACAGATTTACCAAGACCCTGAGTTCAAATCCCAGGCTAGGGAATAAAACTAGCAGAAATTCTAATCCAGGGAGCTTTATTTTTTTAATTTATTAATTAATTAAAATTTTAATTTATTATTTATTTTGCTAACATGGGGCTTGAACTCAGGCCGCAGTAACTCTGCCTCAACTTCAATCACCCTAGGATGGGGTGCAGCCTCCGGACCCATAGCTGATCCTGGGATCCTAGGCCCAGAAGACTTGCAGGAAGAAAAAAAAGTTGCATAGCACAAAAAGTGGTGAGCTGCAGAGGGCTGGGGTTTTACTTCTTTCTTTTGCATGGTGACCCATCCTGGGTCTGAATGACATGGCTGCAATGTGGACTTGACCTTCCATTGCTGAAGGCTGGTGGGCTATCAGGGAAGCCATAAGCCAACCTGTCAAAATAGGCCCGGGGTTGAAATCCTGGTCCTGACACCTACCAATGGCAAGAGATCACAAGAGACTCCTTCCTATGCATAGGTATACCAATTGAAAGAATAGATCATGCTTTGATGGAGTCTAAAATTGGATGCAATAATCCTAGGATGCTAATTTATCTTAATTAATAGTTTATTAAGCATGAAAATAATAATATTCTGCAATGGCAGTATAGTAAATGCCTAAGAGTTGGTAGGAATATAGAAGGTGTCATTCAATCATAGATAGATGTCTCTGGTGCTCTTTACCAATATATGTTTATTTGTATACCAACAAATGCTTATCCATGTATCACTGTTTTGGCCAATCCTGGGGCTGGATCTCAACACTTGGGAACCAACTGACAGTTTCATTGACTAGAGACTGCAGTGCTCACACTCACCCATTCATGAATTTGGCCTGCTAGGCCCTGAGTTCAGATCCCAGCAATGCCAAATGTTTAATGCTGGAGTAAGAAGTTGAGTGTGACACATGTTTTCCTTTTCTGCGAGGGTCCTGTGTGTCAGGCATGATAGAGATGACATCAGAGTCAGTAAAATAAATGGTACATAAATGAATACAAGAAGAAATAAAATGAATAACCACACCAAATACAATATGGACTAAATATCTGTACAGAAGTATAAATCCTATGTTTGAACATATATAAGGAGTATGTTTTCCAGGCCTGAGGCTTGAATTCAGGCCTAGGGATAGGCCTGAATTTCTTGTCTTCAAGAATCGTTAGATTCCCTTCCCTCACAGTGCTGCACATTTACCCAGAAATTGAGTTCAGATACCTGGCCTGGCAGAAAAAATGGCACTAAATGCACACAAGTGAGCTAAATAATTTTTTTAATTGTGTGCTATTGGGGAAGCCGTACAACCATGCCACAACATAAGCCTACAGTTCAAAACCCAGTCATGCCACTTCCAGATGGTGGAAGATCCTAAGAGACTACTTCCTATCTATAGGAATAATGATGGAATGTTGTCAATTTCACAGTTGAATGAATTGCTCATGGGTGATACTCGTATAAAATTAGACGTCATGATTTCAGTCAGCTGATTGATTTTACTTAATATCTTATGAAGCATGAAAAGAATAATATTTCTCACAGGGAAGAAATAATTTCAGGATAATGATTTACTTAATCATTTATAAAGGATGAAAATAAAAATAAAATTACATGGAAGCATAATAAATACCCAAGAATTGGTAGGAATGTAGTCTATATAACTGAATAATGGATAGACATCTCTGGTACTGTATAAAGATATATATTTATTAGTGTACTACCATCTGCGTGTCAATCTGTTCTTACTTTATCAAACCCTGGGGCTCGATCTCAGGTCCTGGGAACTGCTTTCAGCTCAATTTCCCCCAGGATGGCATGCTGATAATTACCCATTCATGTATTTGGCCTTGTAGGCCATGAGTTCAGATGCCAGCACTCCCAAACAATGAATTGTGAAGTAAGAAGGTGATGTTTACATGTTTTCCTTTTCTGTGAAAGTCTTTGGTGTCAGGTATAAGTGGAATACATATACAGACCTATATAGTATATAATCAATGTAATCAATGTTCTATGTGCCATAATAGTCAATAAAACAAACATGAATAAAACAAAAATAAAATGAATAACTACACTGAATGCAATATGGAGTCAATATATGTATATAAATATAAATCATATATTTAAAATGTACATGAATAGGATGTTTTCTAGTGCTGGGGATCGATTTCAGGCCTAAGGAACAGACATGAAGTTCTTGACTTCAAAGAGGTGAGCTTCCCATTTCCACACAGTGCAACAGAGTTACCCAGACCTTGACTTAGAATCCCGTCTTGGCAGAAAAAAATGGCACCTTTATACTATGTGATGCACAATTCTTAGGTATTTCATTCTGCCTCCATTTAATGAATGTGATTGATCAAATGCTTCATAAAATTTTGATTAAAATTGATCAGTGTCCTATAATATAAATGTGTATAATTTTATCCTAGAATCATTCAAGAAATGCCCATTCAATCATAACATACATCACATTCCATTGGTATTCATATAGATAGGAATGATTTTCTGAAGATGTCTTGCCATTTGGAAGTGGCAGGACCAGGATTCCAACTGTGGGCTTCAGCTCCCACCACTTTAACCTGAGCATAGGGAACTCACTAGTCTTTCCAAGAACAGCAAGACCGAAGATTAGGCAGGCACTAGTGGCTCTCAGCAGTCCTCCTTGATACTTACAAGGCTGTGATTGGAGGATAATTGTCAAAGTTATCCTAGGCAGGAAAGTCCTTGAGACCCCTGTCCAACTTCAGTGCCAACAAAGCCAGAAGTAGAGCCATGTGGTTCCAGTGGTAGAGGGCTAGCAATGAGCAAAAGTATCTCACAGATTGCCGAGTTCAAGGTCAAAACTGACCACAAACAGACATACACAACAATCTGTGTAGCCATTCGGCTAACATAGGTCACCCTCTTTTCCCCAACTGAATTAGACAGAGTTCTCTGGGAAAGAGGCTGGGGGGTCGCTGTCATCTTGACTCTGCCCATGTTATATGCATCACAGGATTCCAGCCACACCCCCATTCTTTCATGGTTCTTTCTGACCAATGGGATACAAGAATTGTCACCACCCCCCACATTCCATGCTGCCCAGTACCAGCATTCTTCTCTGTTGGTTGATATCACCACCAGGAGTTGAGGAAAGTAGAGGTGGCTGAGTGGTGAGCAAGAGACTGGAGGCAACTTTGCAGTAGAGTAGGAAATTGACGTCAGTTAATGAGAGAATAGAAAACTTCCCAGAGCCTGCGAATGTGGCCAACCCATCTTTCCCTTCCCAGCATTCAGAGGTCTGAAACAACAAGACTCCTTGAGAGAGCTCTCACAAGAAACTATTGCCAGAACACCAGCAGAAGAATCCTCCCATCAGACCTGCAATATTCAAGAAAACAAAGAACATGAAAAAGGGAGGAATCCCCAAGACAAACAACACGGAAGTGTGATTCAGCAGAGGGTCTAGCCAAAGGTGATGATGACCATGGGCCTCCCCTGCCTTTGGACACAGTCACGTCCCCCAAGGTCAAGATTGTCAAGGATCCCGATACCACCAAGGATCTGCAGAGGTGCTACCAACACGTAGTGCCTGCCCGGGACCACAGGAAAAGAAGAAACCAGGCACTATGTGCCAAGATCCAACCACTGAAGTAGGAAAAGACAGACCTGCAGGATCAATGGGAGAAAGAGAGGGAGAAGATAGCCCAGGTGCACAAAGGACCAAAAACAGAGCTAGAGATCCACAAGCCACCCATACAGAGGTCGGTTTTGGTAGAAAGCGATTTACAATCTGCACAGGCCTAAGTGAAGCAGGTGGCCAAGACAAAGAAATGGAGCAAAAAGCTCTCACAAACTGCCTGCATGCCACAGAGCAGCTTGTGGCGGAGCTGGAGATGTGGCTTCTGTGGTCACTGCTGCACAGAAGGAGACCAAAATGTTCTTCGAACAGCTGAATGATATGACACTTCAGCTTGAGGAAAAGACCAGAAGCTTCTATTACCTGGAGTAAGTGAACACAGAATTTCAGAAGAAGCTGTAAGCACTCTGGACACAGAAGAGCAACAGGAAGAACAGAATCTGCAAGTTCCAACAAGTGCTGGTGAGGTGTGAGGTACTGAAGAGACTACTGGACAACCTGAACTGGATGGTGACCTCAGCAAATCTGGAGAGGACCTGAGCATTGAGAGGTCAACATGGAAGGAAGAGGCTCAGTGGCTGACTGAGCAGGTGAATGAACTGAAAGAAGGGACAGAGGGGAGGGAGAGGCAGGTGCTGGACATAAAGAATACTGGGAGAACTGAGAAGCAAGCTGACCGGGCCAGAAAGCCCTGAGGGACCACTCAGGCCAAGCAGCAGTTGCAGGCACAGGCCTACCTCAGGCAGATGGAGTTGAAAAACCTGGAGTAACAACTTCACATCCAGGTCCAGGAAAACTAGAGGCTCCGTTTCCAAAACACGGTGCAGCAGGGGCAACTACAGAGACTGGAGGAGAAGGCCAAGGATTGGCAGGAGATCCCCGTGACCCCATGATGCCCATGTGTGTGAAACCCATAGCAATAGTAACAGCTGGCCCTGCTGCAGGATGCTTTTCACAGGGAGAACAGTGAGAAGGAGGCACTTGCCAGCATCCTGGACTCAGAGCAGCATGTGAAGAAACATCTGTGGGAACAGCTAGACCACTCAGAGGAGAAGATAGAGCCATGAGAAGAGATGCCTGAAAGAGAGAGCCAAGTGGCTTAGGATGCAGGAGCAGCAGGAGCAGTCCCTGGCCAAGCTGTAGGAGCTCTGAGCCACCTGTGAGCAGACATTGCCTCCAATGACCAGCTGAACTCCAAGAAGGAGGCCCTGTAAGAGCACCTGCAGGGGCAGACCCAGCTGCTGGCGCAGCTGAAGCAAGTGCAGGGCCGGACCAACTGGGGGACCAGGCGGTCACCCCAAAGTGGAAGGACACTCTCAAGTGCCTGGAAGTGACCAGACAACAGGAGGGTCACCTGCAGGCCCAGCTGAGCTTCCTGGCTTTCCCTGAGGATGGGGAAAGTGTGAGCCTTGGAGAAACAAAAGGTGAGGATGTGAATCCTCCCAAAGTGACCATCACAGATGATGGAGACATGCTCCATGACTAGAGGTATGTGGCTCTGCGAGTGCTCTCAGAGGCTGGCATCCACAGGGGGAAACTCTTGCTGCAGGAGCAGTGGCCCCACTGCAGGTGCCAGCCTACCAGGTAGCTCAGTGCCAGACCAAGTTGGAGCCACAAGCCCTCCGCCCCCGTGAGCTGCCACCACTGCAGGCATGAGGATGGGAAATGGGACACGTGGGCATCCAAGAAGAAAATCTGATTTGTCCACGACCTGCATGATAAGGTGGACTTCCATAGTCCAGTGGATGAGCTCCACCATCAATGCAGCCAGCTGTCAGAACACATTCGCACCATAGAGGAGTCCCTCATGGCATGTAAGAGCAGATATTCATCCGGGATGAACTGTGTTGGGAGAATGCCAAGAGTGTGTGCTGGGACTCCCAGGAAAAGATGGAGAAGAGAGAACTGCAGGAGCTGCTGTCGGTTCTTGCAGGAGATGCAGCAGAGTGTGGGCTCCAGATGCCGGCACAGGCTGAACCCCCCCACACTCAGGCTCTGGGGTGGGGGAAATGAGGGAGGAGCAGAAAGGTTTTGAATAATTGCAACTTCAAGACAGCTTGGAAACTGCCAGAGGAGAGGTTGGGGTTCCCAACCCCATAGATGACTCCCCCATGGAGCACATTCTGCCACAGATGCCCACATCCAGAGCCTCCTACAACTCGTGGGCTTGAGCAAGGAGTGTTCCAGCCCTTCCTTCTGTAGACTGATGTGGATGATGAGTGTCTATCCGATATACTAATTCTCAAAAGCCTTGGCAGCCACCAGAACTAGGTGGCCAGGTGACCTTCTCTCAGGCCTCCATCTGCTGTGAGATGAGATGGATTAACTGCGGGCCAGGTAGGGCAGAGGCTGCTGAGAAGAGGCCCAAATTCAAGAGACATGTAATGGCCCTTTGGTGGCCTGGGAAGAGACCCTTGTTATGCTGATCACAAACAATAAATTGTTTTCAAAGGGAAGAAAAGCCTCCAACAAAGATTTGTTCTTCCAGTCCTGGGGATTGAACTCAGGGCCTGGCCACTGTACCTGAGCTCTTTTTGATCAAGGCTGGTGCTCTATCAGTTGAGCCCCACCTCCCCTTCCAGCTTTTTCTATGTAGAATGGAACCCAGGGTTTCAGGCATGCTAGGCGACCACTCTATCACTGAGTCACAATGTTAGCTAGGATGATTTTCCCCCATCCCAAACCCATATGGCCATTCCTCAGATAAATAGGAAGTAGTGGCTAGGATGATTATGAAGTACAAGTCTGGTTCACAGATAAATACTTCCCTACCCCTCTTCGACCCCCTTAGTTGAAGTTTCTCTTCCACCACTGAGGGATGAGAGAGGGAGAGGGGAGTCCCGAGAGAGGAGTACCAAGAACAGTGGCCCTCTGAGCCCCACAGCTTACCCCACACAAATGGTCCTCTACATTCCAAACTTACCTAACTCAATGTGGAGTCTACAATGTCTCCCCACCTCTTGAAGGCTCAGATGAAAAAAAGGTCAGCCCTGGCCTCATCCCACACTCAGGGTAGAAGCTCCTAGTCCCAGACTGACTTCCACCTCTGACTGCCCTGAGTGAGGCTGGACCCACCACTCATCACAATGTTGACGGTGATGACCTCATGGAGGGATTCCAGGAAGAAGATTTATGGCAAAAAGCAGAAGCAGCAGAGTGACTAGGGCAGAAGGAGGCTGGGTGATTACTCTGGAATCTTCCTCCTTGGAGCCAGAGTCATGCTTACCCAAAGCATGGCCAAGGCCAGAGGGTGAGACAAGATGGAGGAGCATGGGACTAAAGGAGGTATTACTTTGTCTTGGAGCACTTGAAAATTCCAATTATATTTGGCCTATGCCAATCCCAAAGCCAACATGCAATGCCTCTCCTTGTTTTTGTTGTCCATGCGTGCTGTCCCTGAGCTCTTTTTCTCAAGGCTGGCACTCATCCACTTGAGCCACAGGGCAACTTCTTGTTTTCTGACTGTTCATCATGGATAAGAGTCTCACACACTTTCCTGACCAGGCTGGCTTGACACCATGAGCCTCCAGATCTCAGCTTCCTGAGTATCTAGGATGGCAGGTATGAGTCACCAGTGCCCAACATGTGATGCTTTTTGAAGGCATCTCGGCGAGTCTGTAAAAGGAGCCCCAAAGGGCCTGGATAGACCACGACTCAATCAAGAAGTTGTGATGGGGGAAGGCTGACCTTCTAGCCATTCTGTTCCCCCAAATTAAATATGCTAAGTGGTGTTATATGCATCAAACACCTAGTTCAATATCCACCAGTATTAGTGGGGAAAAGGTAGAGAATACCCCAAGATTGCAGAGTAGAAATCTCTGATTTTGCATGCATGTGGTATGTGTGTGTGTGTGTGTGTGTGTGTGTGTGTGTGTGTGTGTAAACTCAGGGCCTAGGCGCTATGCCAGAGTTTTTTTTTTTGTTTTTGTTTTTTTTTTTTTTGCTCAAGCCTAGTGCTCTGCCACTTGAGCCACAGCCCACTTGCTTTTTGATGGTTAATTGTAGGTAAAAGTCTCAAGGACTTTCCTGTCTAGGGTGGATTCAAAGCATGTTGGAGCCCCAGGGAAGCAAGAATAAACACAACTTGCAGGTACAATCCCTATGGTGGGTGACTCCTGCCGCCTGGTGGCCAGATGAGGGACATGTGGCCCCATGCCATTGACCTCTAGAGTTCAATTGGGGGAAGTGACCAGGGCCAAACTCAATTTTTCTCACCCATAGTGCTGAGGCCAGAGCAGGTCTGCTCCACCCTAGGCCAAGAGAATTCCAGGAGGCCTGGTTCCCAGGGGCACAAGGAAAGGAAAGGTCAGCTCCCAGCCCTGCTAAGAGCCTTTGTCCACAGACACCCTAACTTGGCCTTCCTGATCACAATAAGACCTTTCAAAGAACAACCCAAAAAAAACAAAATTGGAGCTATGGCTCAAAGTGGTAGAAACTGTAACATTGAACCAAAGAACTCAGTTTCAGTGCCCCTAAGCTTTGAGTACAAGACCCCAGCTAACCCTCCCACATAAAACACAGGTTGGCTAAAGAAAACTAGTAGGATTTGTAAAGTGTTTCTGAAGAATTGTGATACTGAAGAAAGCACCCTAATTCTAATGACAGCTGAACTTGTGACATAAAGCTACGTGCTGAGTCCTTCACAGGGTGCTGTTTGCTGGGGCATTCACACATGGGGGTTTTGTTCTGAGTCCTCAAAATGGTGCTGTTTGCTGAGTCATCCCAAAGGGTGCTATGTGCTGAGTCCCTGAGAATATTCGGCTGTGCTGGGTTTTTCAAAGCGTGCGGTGTGCTAGGTGCATTACACATCGTACTGTATACTGAGTCCTTCAAAATGTGCAATATGCTAACGGGAGGAAAGCCAAGGGGAGGAGGGGTAGGGCCCAGGTCACACTGCTGTAGAAGCAGTGGCCAGGGTCAAGGGGGCAGGGGCGGGGATGGGCACGCCCTGTGGGGGCAAGGCAGCCCAGGAGAAGTGTAGGGGCAGAGAGAGAGAGAGAGATAGAGAGCAAAGAGAGGAGGGAGCACAACCACAAGGGCAAACAGCTTCATCAGCTGGCGGCCTCTTGGATTGTACTGCAGGTTCTGGTGGGGAGCAAAGCATGCAGAGCTGGCACAGCAGGCACATCACCACAGGCAGCCACGTAGAGGCACGGTGTCCATGGAGGCCCTGAGTCAGGTCCTGTGGCAGTGATCATGGTGGCAGTGGTGGCAGCTGAGGCAGCAGCAACAGCTGAGGCAGGGACGGTGTTGGCTGAGGAGGAGGAACAGAGGTCACACGAAGCCCTGCCATGCAGCCGCAATTGCCCCTGTCCCCTCCCAGCAGTATTGTGTTTCAAACATGGCGCTTTCAGTTCAGACTTCTCGCAGACATCCAGTGGAAATGGCACATCCCTGGCCGGCGTGCAGCCCTGACCCTGTCCTGGTCCCGTTCCTTGGACTCTGGGCCTATGAGCACCGGGAGCCACCGCCTACAGCTTTTCCCAGCAGCACACATGAGTGGCTGCCCCAAGGGCCCACATAAACCCTCCAGCTCCCGTCTTCCCACCTGACCTGGACCCAAGACTCCTGCCTCCCCTTCTCTATCCTGCCTTCGCTCCCCCACACCCCACAGTCCACTATAGCCCTGCCAAAAATGTGCCCCAGGATTAGGGGGTTGGTGTAGGTGTCCATCCGAGGATCCCACCCCCATCCCTACCAGCCAGTGTCCCAGGAAACACAGAGATGCAGGAATGGGTGAGGAGGTGGTGCCACAGAGCCCCTGTTCTGGAGCAGTAGGAGCCACACAACCGGGCATCTGCACCCTTCCTTTCCCTGGTGGGACCTGGTGGTTTTATTCAGAGGTGGGGAGAAGCACCTCCACACATGCCTTCTCGGGCCTTTTCCTTTTTTGGGGGGGTAGTGGGTGTTGGATGGAGAAGATAGGCCCTCCTTGCTGTGTGAGTCCTTGTCTTCCGTGCTCGATCACCCTTTCACCCGAGGAGGGTCTGAGAAGAACCCACTAGGAAGTTGAGGGCACTAGGGGGTCAGATAGAAGGTGAATATTTGGGAGCAACACACCCCCTCTGACACACATATACCCAGCCTGCCCCCCCATCCTAGCTGTCAACAGTACTCACAGCGTGATCACATTTCCAAGCTCTCCCAGCATCTGCTTTTCCTCCACTGGGAATAAGGTGTCCATGTATTTCCCTAATAGTTCACGTTTGTTGAACTGTATAGAAAAATGCAGTGCATTTTCTGCCATCTGCTTTTTCACAATTTATTTTTCCTTTTTCCATTTTTACTATTTGAAATTATTCTAACTGGAGAGTAGGGAATTGATGGAGAGCAGAGGAAAGATGTTCCTCCGTATTCCAAGGTACAGACTGAAAATAAGGAGCAGTGATGTCTTCATGTGCAGCTTATTCTAGGAATGAGAAAAGATGAAATAATGCCTTCTATATAAATGATTTGGGAAATGACAGAGCAGAAAGTGAAATGATGCAACCAAAAATATAAAAGCAAAATAAATTAGGATAATTATGGAGTAATCCAATCATATTATCTATGAGAACCATGAATGAGAGAGGGGAAGAGAGAGACAGATGTCCAAAGACCTAGCAAGCCAAAATTTATGCCTCTGATGAATTTATAGTGCAAGCAGAATTTTATGTTTTAAAAAAGATGGAAACAGAATTTATGTATTTACTTCAAATTAGTAAATACATTTTTAGTAGCCTACATAAAGAAACATAGCATTGACCAAAATGCAGACACGATTCTACATCCTTGATAATAGATCTGACTGAAATCAGTTGAATCACACTTTTGCTGTACAATGAAGGAATAGGTCCAGGCTAGGAAAACAGCAAGAGAAGGCAGGCCGATTGTATCTGTGACAAAACTTTGTGGAAAAATAGTATTGAGGATTACTGACTGGTGATCCACTTGCTCTGGAAGAATGATTCTGAAATATTGCTTTCTGATTCTCAACTATTGCTTTGATCATTATATACTCCAAGAAGAAAAAGTGAGATTTAATTGATAGCAAAGGACTACAATACATTTTGACTTCTCATTAAGCACCTTCAATCATGGAAACCACATGAAGACAATAGACAGGCTACATTTTTAGATGAAAACAAGTGTTTTTTAAAAAAACAAGGAATTTAAGTAGTCATGCAAAGTACTTCTATTTTACTACTGCATTATACATTTGTTTCTAATTTGGGGTACCAATAAATAATGGATTTATTAGAAAGTTCTTAAACCTCATATGTCCAACAATGAGTTTTCTTGTACTATATCATGGTATTTTTTGTTTATTATCTTATGAAGAAATTTAAATTACTAACATGAAGTTCTGACAGGACAATATCATCACTGTACATCTTGCTTCTATACTCTCAGTTTTAAATTACTATCTAAGTATGTGCATTAGATAAGTATAGAGGAAAAAGTAGAAGCCACACTGGTGGCTCATGTCATTAATCCTAGCTAATCAGAAAGATGAAGTCAGAGGATTGTGGTTTGAAACCAGACCAAAAAAAAAGTCCTTTAGATTCTGATTTCAAAGAAACCAACAAAAGCTAGAAATGGAGCTATCCTTGAGAAAACTAAAACAAAAACATAACAAATTCTGGGACAGAGCCAGGCCCTGAGTTCAAGCTCTATTATTAGCAACAAACAAATGAATGAAGTAATTAGTTAATTAATTAATTAAAAATAAATTAAGTGGTCACATGTGCAGAGGCAGGTAAAATGTTACACCCATGGTGACTGGATTGTGTATTATTTTGTAGTAAGGCAAATAATCATTTGTACTAATCACTAATATTTTATTTGAACTTTTTTGTACAATAAATCCTGAATTTAGCATGCATGTATATGTGTATGTACATGTGTGCACATGTGGGTATTTGTATATGTGTGTGTGATGTTGCAATGATGCTTGCCAATGTGGACATAGTGAGCCTGAAAAGAGCTAACTGTGTTTCAGTGTTTTTATCATTGTTATGTCATGTCATTTCAGTTGCACCACCCTTTTGTACATTTTAGTTGTCAAATAATAACATCATCAGAATAAAAGCATTTACAATATTAAGTTAGATAAAAGAGATCACGTTCAGCTCTTATTATATGTTAGGTGAGAAGATACAGACATAATTAGGTAGTAAGTTATTCCTGTAAGATGACTGTCAGTACAAAATATGTATTTGACCTCTTAAACTGGTTATCCTTTTAAGATATGCTCAAGGAGTGAATTTTACCAACTTGACCAAACAGGTATTCCTGTCTGGTTATAACGGTGAAACACAAGGTGGATGAACTCTTTCTGAATTTCTGTTGAAAATAACTTTACTTGTAAGAGCATATCTATTCTCACTAAGAGATAATCAACACCATATTTATTATGTTTGAATATCCCATCATATTGACTGAAAATAGGTATTGTGGATATGCTTGTTATTGTGGATATGCTGTTTCCATAACTTGGATACGGTGAATAGTGCAGCAGTGAACATGGTTGTGAAAGTGATTTTACTGTAACCTTTTGGGAAGAATTCATCACTATCTTTCTGGGAGCCATTTTCTAGCCAATTTTCCAGAATACGTACATCCCTCCCTTTATCTCCATCACAACGTTTTGCAAGTCCTCAAAAACACACTACCCCCTACAGGTCTCGATAAGCTAAAACCACACTGTGCCCATTTTTTATCTCTATTTCTTTATCTTTTTTTGTTTGGTGAAAATACCATACAGAGCTGTTACAATTACATGGGCAAGATAATGAGTACATTTCTTATCTAGCATTGTTGCCTCCTCCTTTGTTTCAACTTCCCATCCTTTCCCATACCCCCCAGAAGTGATCCTCCCCCCCCCGCAAAGTTTTAAAGTTCGTTTTTCGACATACTGACTTGTACGTCTCATTGTTGCAATGAGTCCACCTGTATCCCTATTTAAACGATTTGTTTTTTTCCTTCCCCTCCACAACTCATACCAACATCAATTACAGTGAAAGCAGGGGATATACTGTGGGGGAAGGACATACAAAGCAACAAAGAAATACATTTTTTTCATAATTGTACACATAATTTAGTGAGAACCTTCTATGTACTTTCCTAATGTTGGAATGAGGGATATGACAATAGAGTAAAAGTCCGAAAAATGTAAATTAATTAGCTATTACCATATTTTAAACCATTTTGAGCTCTAACTCCTAGCCTTACTATTATTTTAATCTTCATTTGATTACTTCATCTACCCCCTAAATTATACAGGTGTGTTAAATACAAGGGCAAAAAATGTGATTTGATTTTGACACTCATGTAAGGATAAACAAGATGGACAAATAAATGGATTGGAATTAATAGCCTCATTATCCATTTTGATAAAGATGGTTGTCCCGAACTGATTCTGAAAGACCCCAGACTCCTGGGATACTTTCGTCAAGGGAGGGTGCCCCAGAAAACTCAGACTCCAGGCCAGGAGATGCAATAAGCAAGAGGAATTTATTTGACGTTTGCTCAAACGAACTCTCTGCCCCGGTCAGTCAGAGAGCCCTGAGCAGCGGTTACAAGCCTTTTTTTAAGGCAAAAACCACAGAATTAACTCATAACACAAAGCATCCCATGATTGGTCCATTTAAAGGTCATCATATACACCAACAATCACTTTGCCACGCGGGAAATTTTGTAACACTCTTTGTAAAATGACTGGCCCATGGTTGGTTTAAGGGGGTTTTACATGGTTACAGGCCTATGATTGATTGACATTTGGCTTAACTTGTGGTCTTGCCAGGTGGTCGTTATCTCAAGGTCCTAAATGGGAACTGAGGAACACGTACTGTGTGTTCTTTATCTACAACCACTGACCTTGTCCTGGGGCCGACATCTGGGCTCTGAAACTTTACCCAATTTCTTATTTCCAGGGAGGGGTTTGGTGTTAACGCAAGCAAGCAAGTTTACAGAAGCAGAGTCAGCAATTAGTAAATTGTAAAATGGACACAACCCTAATTTTTCTAATTCTTCAATTCTCACAATTCATATTCCATTCAACAACAAGAAGCATGTGACAATTCCCTTTGGTTTGCTCCTTATTAAATTTTGTTTCCATTTTATTTTATAATGAAGGATGATTTCATAAATCTTCTGTAGATACAAAAATATGTTAAAATATTACTATCCATATGCATTGATATATACATACATACATATATTACAGAGGTTATAATGATAATTTATAACTTCTGCAACTGTTCAATTTAATGTTATTAAAAAAATCGACAGCTCATGCCTGGAATCCTGGATACTCGGAGGCTGGGATCTGACGATCATAGTTTGAAGCCATCCTGAGCAGCAAAGTCCATGAGCCTGTTATCTCCAAACAACCAACAAAGAATCAGAATTGAAACTGTAGCTCAAAGTAGTAGAGTGGTAGCCATGAGAGAAAAAGCTCATGGACCCCACCCAGGCTCTTAGTTCAAGAACTACAATCTACCCAAAAAATTTTATTTAATTTACTTATCACCCAAATGCACATCCATGCTCAGTTACCTTTGCAAGGTCACTCTGTTATGTCTGGAGTAACACATAACATTATCACTTAAGTAGGAATCATTGCAACAAGGGTTCACACTCTCACTCTCTCATGGATTTTTCTCCACAGAAACACTCAAATCTTACAATTATTCCAATTATTTAAAGCCATAGCTTTTTTTTTTAATACCGATAATATTAGAGTTTGAATTGATTGTCTTGTGTCTCCAAAATGGATGTTCTTACCAATTGGTCATGCCACCAGCCCCAAATTATACTGATTAATTTTCAGATAGAATCTGGCTTCCTACTTATGTATGATCGAGGGCTCAGTTCACTTCATGATTTTCTTCCTGGAATTTAGAATAACAGGTGCCTGGCATTGTGTACACATCTTTCTGTCCAGTCTGGGATTTAACCAATATATTCACAACAGTAGACTGCCATATTGTCAGGATTTTCTTAAGCATATCATAGCTGATTTTTTTAAATCTTTGCATTTCCTTCAGGTTCTTGAGTACTGAATTAATTTTTGTTTACTTGGGTTGTTTTATTTCATTTTAATGTATGTGTTGAGTTGTTCCTCACTTTTCCTTTTGTTTCTTTCATTCACGTTCTTACCTATAATGCTGAGAAACCAATTCTTCTTTCTCAAGATAGTCAAGGTGAACATTACTACAAAGCAATTTCAGTAATATTTAAACACCTTCATATATATGAATGGTATACGAATGCTAAGTGGTGGGAAGGGTCTTTTATTTCACAGTCGTCTATGGCATACACAGGCAGATCGTGAGTTATATGAAGATAATAAAAACTACAGATGCTTGCCAGGAGGAGAAAAGCCTATTATTAATTGTTTGACAGAGGCTTCCTTTCTCGTGAAAGTAATATGTTGCTTGATGCAGGATTTCACAAAATTATATTGCTAGCAAGAACCTAAACCATCATCTAATAGTACAGAGTTCAGAGAGATGAATTGACCTCCTGAATAACTTACTTTTATGTCAAATAAAATCAGTCTTCCAAAAAGACAATAGACTTTAGAGAAACATAATGAGTTGAATGTAAATAGATGCTTAGCTGATTTTGTAAATTGATGAAATATACAGCGAAATACAGTATAGCAAAGTAAAAAAAAAAATTAAAGAACTTCACATTGAAATACTAATTTGTTGTGTGTGCACAAACATGCATGTATGCACATGGGCATATGCATGTGCTTATGCACACATTCATCATTTCTAAGGCTTGGCAGTGCCGGGGCACTATCCCTAAGCTTCTGTGACCAAGGATAGTGGTCTACCACTTGAGCCTCTGCTCCACTTCTGGTTTTTTGGAGGTAATCGCATGTATTTTCATGATTGGACTGGCTTTGAACAGTGGTCTTCAGATATCAAGTTCCCGAGTAGCTAGCCAAGCTGATTCAGCCTCTGAGAAACTAGTTAAAATTCTGCCTGTCCTCTGTGCTTCACTGCTCTTTTATTCTTTTCCTGAGGTAATCACAGGCCTAAGTCATATATATGTCTAATGACTTTAAAAATACTGTTACTGCTTGGCATCAGGGGCTCCTATGTGTACTCATAACTACTTAGGAGGCTTGAGAACAGAAGCCAGGTCAAAAGTTTAGTGGACTTCCTTCTCAATCTATAGCTGGGTGCATTGGATCATTTCCACTATCCTGCACTATCTAGAGGCTAAGTTTGGAAATACTGCAGAATCCAGGCCAGCCAAGGTAGGAAGCTAGACAAGTTGGTGTGAAACTGTGATGCCATTGATGATGGGAAGGCTAAAAGGACAGATCAGGTACAAGTTCTTATGGAAAGGGAATCCATATCCTTAAATTAACCACTGATATGACGCCAGCCTAGCAAGAACAATACCCAAGTTGAAATCCCCACAATTTCCCACAACCAAAATAAGTATATAAGTTAACATCCAAAAACTTTGTACATTCTGTTCTTTTCTCTAATATCAGCTTTATCTGATTATCATATGATGTGACAGAATAGTTTCTTCATTGAACTTAAGATATATTTTAAAAGACCTAGAAAATTCTGTCTCACTTATTAAGTGCAAACAAATGGGAAATTGCCTCATTTCTTACACATTTGACTACCAGTATAAATTCATCTTATGACTATTATTAGTGGTAATATATTCTGATTTATTCAGATTTACTCTACCTTGTAACAGTTTTTAAACGTTTGGCTTCTCTGCTGAAGTTCATGTATTTAAATAGTATCATAAAATTATATTCCTTGAGTACTAATGGCAGTTTTCTAAAATGTTTTTAATCAATGGCTTCTAAGAATTTTAAATTGGTATATTATTTGGTTTATTTTTAATTTCAACTTAATTTTATTGTAAAGGTAATGTACAGAGGGGTTATAGTTACATAAGTAAGATTATGAGTACATTTCTTATGGACGGAACATTGTTATCTCCTCCATTGATTTTTTTTTTGTACACTCAAAAAAAAAAAGAAATACTGATGCTTTTGCTGTTGCTATTGATCAATGGGTACTTTTGCTTTCTTTGTTCATACATTTGTTATTATAAAACTGATATACAGAGGCTTTACAGTTACTTAAGTCAACTAAAGAGTACTATTCGCTTCGTAAATTTCAAATTTTGAACTTATTTTCTTTGGTTTCTTTTGGGGTAATTCTTTTTTCAGAGTTATAGGATTAGTTAATTTAATTTTGCATGATTTTTACACATGTAAATTACTCAGACATATTTTTCTTTTAAAATATTTAACATGTGAATAGGGATACAGGTGGACTCATTGCAACAATGAGATATACAAGTCGTTATGTCAAAAAACGAACTTTACAACTTTGGTGCGGGGTGGGGAGGAGCGGGGAGGATTGGGTGTGGGGAGTCAGGGGAGAGGATGGGAAGGGATGGGAAGGGGAAACAAAGGAGGAGGCTAAAATGCATGATAAGAAATTTACTCATTACCTTGCCCATGTAATTGTAACCCTTCTGTACAGTATTTTCACAATAAAAATGAATAAATAAAAATTATTTTCTTAATTTTTATATGGTTGGTGAATTTAAATAAATTTATTTTTATAGTTCTAAGCATATTTGTCCAAGTAACAAATACTGAATTTTTTAAAAGCACATGCTTTCTTAAGAAGGGCTTCATTACCTGGTCACTTTTTGTAAATATTTGTACTTGAATTAAAAAAAATAATGTTTGAGCTGGGCACGGTGATTTGTGGCTTCCATTTTCTAGCTATGGTGGGAACTGCAAATAGGGTTTGTGATTCAGAGAGCATGAGAAACTGAGACCTTATTATAAAAATATCCAGAGTGAAATGATTAGAGATATAGCCATTTAGAGCACTGGCTATCATATTCTACATCTGGAGTTAAAACACCAGAAACATCAATCTTTTGTCAAAATAAAAGGATACATGTTTCAAAATGTTTATTAGTTAAAACTTGTTTGCAAATTTTCTCATGTCTTCTATTTCTTAATTTTCAGTTTATTTAATCTATAAGAATCCAAGTACATTGTGACTATTTAATTTCTACTAAATTTTAAATAGTACCAGCAATATTATGATTTCATATATTACCATACTTTTACTATTTGTGATAATTTTCTCTGTTTAATATGATAATATCAATATTCCAAATGTGTGTATGTGGTGTGTGTGTGTGTGTGTGTGTGTGTGTGTGTGTGTGTGTGTGTGTGTGTGTGTGTATGTTTATGTGGTATTTATCTGTGTGTGCTTTGTGTGTACTTTGTAATGCTTGGGAGATCACACCATAGCTTTAGATGTGCTACAGCCAATGTTTTACCACTGAGCTCTACTGTCTAGTTACAATCTAAATAGTGTTTTGAATTATGACTTTTAAATTTTCTTTGCTAGTATGTTTTTTGCACAACTATATATGATAAAATATGATCCACTTCTATCCATGTTAGCAATTTCTATTGTTATTTAGAATATTTCCATTGCTTTTCCACTTCCAAACTCTTGAGTTTGTTATTGATAAAGATTTTACTTTGCTCCTTTTCTGTCTTCATTCTTTTTCCTTTTAGAGTTTACCTATTATTTCTCTTATTTCTTTGGAAATTAATTATTATATTTCTATTACAATTTCTTTATATTGTAAACTGGTCCAAGCAATGCTTTATTTTCTATTTTATTTTTGCCCATGTTCTCTGGCTCTCAGTCCAAACTATTAGGTGGACTAGGTCCCATGGATTCACTTATTTGCAATATCTAGTATATGTCTGAGTCAAGCAGAAAAGGTCAGATAAGTTGATGTTAGGGAAATGAACCCTAAGATATATATTCAAATGTTTTTTTTTTCTTTCATGTGATTGTTTCTAACACATTTATAAGATTATTTCTTTGTTGCTTTTTATGTCCCTCCCCCACAGTATAACCATTGCTTTCACTGTATTCGATGTACAATTTGTGTAGGGGAAGGGGAAAAACTAGTCGTTTAGATAAGGATACATTTGGACCCATTGCAACAATGAGATGTACAAGTCGTTTTGTCAAAAACAAACTTTACAACTTCGGTGGGGGGGGCTGGGAGGATTGGGTGGGGGCGGGGGAGGATAGGATGGGATGGGAAGGGTAAACAAAGGAGGAGGCTACAATGCTTGATAAGAAATGTACTCATTATCTTGCCCATGTAATTGTAACCCCTCTGTAAATTATTTTCACAATAAAAAATTAAAAAATTAATTTCATTCAGGACACGTTGATTATTTTCCTTATTCTCTTCTCTGAAGACTTTCTGTTTTTTGAACCACAATTCCAATGATATACAACTCCTATGTGGTCCATCAATCTATCCCCTCTCACGCTTCTCTGTTTTACAGCTCAAGTCATTATAATTCCGTTTATTATGCTAAAGCGTTATCTAAATCTTAACTCATTCCTAAATTAATTTCAGTTGTTTCAAGCATTCTCTAAAGACATTTTTCTATATATAATATCTGGGCTCCTATGTTTCACAACGTGCAAAATATGAGTGACTATCAAACATCAAGATATCTCTGTAGAATATTGGTACACCTACTCCATACACTTGTATGTAAGTTCAAGGAATACAGATCAGTCAAAACAATCTTGTAAGATGGTGTAGCTTGAACACTCATACTAGATTTAAGTCTTATTACCATGTTTAGTAGTGAAGACAACATAGCTCTACTATAAGAACACACACATAGAAAAATGTAACAGATTTGTCAAAAATAAATTCTTATATGGCTAAGGAGATTGAGCATTTCTTTATGTGTCTATTGGCCATCCTTCTTTCCTCTTCAGAGGAATTTGTCTTTAAGTCTTTTTTTACATTTGGAAACAAACTTTATTTCTTAAGATATAATATTCTGTTAATGTCTTTTTTTAAATTTTATTTTATTTTTGTGAACATACTGTACAGAGGGGTTACAATTACATGGGCAGGATATTGCGTACATTTCTTATCAAGCATTGCATCCTCCTCCTTTGTTTACCCTTCACATCCCTTCCCAGCTTCCCCCCAACCCCCCACCCAATCCTCTCACCCTCCACCCCACCACCGCACCAACGTTGTAAAGCGCGTTTTCGACATGACAACTTGTACTTCTCATTTTTGCAACAGGTCCACCTGTATCCTTAAACGACTTGTTTTTCCACATCTCCTCCACAAGTTGTATTGACATCAAATATACTGAAAGCAGGGGTTATACTGTGGGGGAGAGACATAGAAAGCAACAAAGAGATAACGTTATAAATGCGTTAGAAACAAATCATTAGAATACATATCTAAGGGTTCATTTTCCTAACATCACATTATCTGACCTTCTCTGTTTGACTCATACATATACTAGATATTGCAAATAAGGGAAACCATGGCAACTATGTTTCTTTGTGCCTGGCTTACTTCACTTAATATAATTTTTTCCAATTTTTCCATTTCCTAACAAATGGGGCAATGCCATTCTTTCTGATGGAGGCATAGAATTCCCTTGTGTATATATACCACATTTTCTTGATCCATTCTTCTACTGAGGGGCATCTGGGTTGGTTCCAGATCTTAGCTATGGTAAATAATGCTGCAATAAACATAGTTGTGCTGGTAGCTTTAGTGTGGTCTTGTTTGTAAACATTTGGGTAAATGCCCAAAAGTGGGATTGCTGGATCATAGGGGAGCTCTATGTGAAGTCTTTTGAGGAACCTCCATAATGCTTTCCAAAGTGGTTGAACAAGTTTACATTCCCATCAACAATGAAGTAAGGTTCCCTTCTGTCCACATCCCCTCCAGCACCTGTTGGTGTTAGAGTTCTTGATTTTTGCCATTCCAACTGGAGTGAGGTGGTATATAAATGTTGTTTTGATTTGCATTTCTTTTGTGGCTAGGGATGTAGAGTATTTCTTCACATGTCTATTGGCCATCCTTCTTTCTTCTTCAGAGAAGTTTCTCTTTAAGTCTTTCGCCCACTTATTTATTGGGCAGTCGTTTCTTTGAGGATTTGTTTTTGGGGAATTTAATTTTTTGAGTTTCAAGTATATTTTAGATACGAGACCCTTGTCTGTTGTATGGCTAATGAAGATCTTCTCCCAATCCCTGGGCTTTCTATTGATCTTGCTAGCTATGTACTTTGTCATGCAGAAGCTCTGCAACTTCATGCAATCCCATTTGTCCAACCTTTTTTGGTTTGTTGTGTTTCCGCGTCTATATTCAGAAAATTTCGACCTGTACCAAGGAGACCTAGGGTTTCTCCTATTCCATCCTGTAATGTTTTCAGAGTATCTGCTTTGACTTCGAGGTTTTTGATCCATTTGGATTTGATTCTGGTGCAGGGTGATATATAAGGATCTAGCTTTAGTTTTCTACATGTAGCTAACCAATTTTGCCAGCACCATTTACTGAAGAGGCTGTCTTTCTCCCATTCTATTGTTTTAGCTCCCTTACCGAAGATTAGATGGCTATAGGTCTGTAGGTTCATTTCTGGGTTTTTAATTCTATTCCTATTGGTCCTGAGGTCTGTTCTTATGCCAATACCATGCTGTTTTGATTACTATGGCTCTATAGTAAAGTTTGAAATTTGGTATTGATATTTCTCCAACAGTGTTCTTTCCGTTGAGGAGCATTTTTGTATTCGGTGTATTTTATTGTTCCATATGAATTTCTGGATTGCCTCTTCTATTTCCTTGGAGAATGAGGTTAGAATTTTGATAGGCATTGCGTTGAATTTGTAGATAGCCTTGGGAAGTATTGCCATTTTCACGATGTTAATATTTCCAATCCAGGAGCATGGGAGATTTTGCCATTTTCAAAGTTCTGTTTTGATTTCCTTTTTCAAGATTTTAAAGTTTTCATCAAAGAGGTCCTTCACTTCTTTGGTTGAGTTAATTCCTAGGTATTTTATTTTTTGTGGAGCTATTACAAATGGAGTTGCTTTCCTAATTTCAGCCACACTTTTCTCATTGTTGGCATACAGAAAAGCCATTGATTTGGGGGGTTAATTTTATTCCTTGCTACTTTGCCAAAGTTCTCTTTAATTCTTTAGCCCACTTATTTATTGCGCAGTTGTTTCTTTGAGAATTTGTTGTTGGGGGATTGGGATTCAAATTTTTATTTCTTTCTTGTTATTGTTTCTAACATATTTATAAGATGATTTCTTTGTTGGTTTGTATGTCCCTCCCCCAAAGTATAATCCCTGTTTTCACTGCATTTGATGTTGGTATAATTTGTTGAGGGGAAGGGTAAAAAACAAATTGCTTAAATATGAATACAGGTGGACCCATTGCAACAATGAGATATTCAAGATTTTATGTTGACCAACGAACTTTACAACTTTGGCCAGTTGGGGAAGGGGATTGGGGGAAATGGGAAGGGATGGGAGGGGGAAACAAAGGAGGAGGCAAAAATTATTGATAAGAAATGTACTCATTACCTGGACCATGTAATTTTAACCACTCTGAATGTTATGTTCACAATAAAAAAATTCTGTTTCATGGTCAATAGATTTCGAAAAGGATGTCATTACTTCCTAAAATAAAAATAGAATCTTAAATGGGTGTATTGGCACTATTAATTCTTTTTTTGGTGAAAATACTGTACAGAGGGTTTACAATCACTTCCCATCCTCACATCCCCCCCACCAAATTCCCCCCCTCCCCAAGTTGTAAAGTTCGTTTGCGACATGACAACTTGTACTTCTCACTTTTGTAACATGTCCAACTGTATCCTTATTTAAACGACTTGTTTTTCCCCTGCCCCTCCACAAATTATACCGACATCAAATACAGTGAAAGGAAGGGTTATACTGTTGGGGAGGGACATACAAAGCAACGAAGACAGTATGTTATAATTGCATTAGAAACAAATGCATGAAAGAAAAAAACATTTAAAATACATATCTTAGGGTTCATTTTACTAACATCACCTTATCTGAAATTTTCTGCTTCACTCATACATATACTAGATATTGCAAATAAGGGAAATCATGGGACCTATGTTTCTTTGGGCTTGGCTTACTTCACTTAATACAATTTTTTCCAAGACTTTCCATTTCCTAACAAATGGGGCAATGTCATTCTTTCTGATGGAGGCATAGAATTCCATTGTGTATATATAACACATTTGTGAGATACAACCTCACCCAAGTTAGAATGGCAAAAAGCAAGAACTTTAATAACAAGAGATGCTGGATGGTATGTGGACAAAAGGGAACCTTACTTCATTGTTAGTGGGAGTGTAAGCTTGTTCAGCATATTTGAAAAGTAGTATAGAGTTTCCTCAAAAGACTCCACATATAGCTCCCCTATAACCCAGCAGTCCCACTTTTGGGCATTTACCCAAATGTTGACAAACAAGACCACACTAAAGCTGCCAGCACAACTATGTTTATTGCAGCATTATTTACCATAGCTAAGATCTGGAACCAACCCAGATGCCCGTCAGTAGATGAATCGATCAAAAAAAATGTAGCACTATTACTTCTCTATATTTAACAATGATCTTAGAATACTACTTCAATCCTTATACAAAAATTTAAAATAAAAAATGATTATCAAACTAAATGTGAGATGTGAAAACCCAACTATGTTTATTGCAGCATTATTTACTATAGCTAAGATATGGAACAAACACCGATGCCCTCAGTAGATGAATGGATCAAGAAAATGTGGTATATATACACAATGGAATTCTATGCCTCCATCAGAAAGAATGGCATTGCCCCATTTGTTAGGAAATGAAAAGGCTTGTAAAAAGTTATATTAAGTCAAGTAAGCCAGGCCCAAAGAAACATAGGTCCTATGGTTTCCCTTATTAGCATTATCTTGTATAGTCTGAGTCAAGCAGAAAAGGAGAGATAAGGTGATGTTAGGGAAATGAACCCTAAGATATGTAATCAAATGTTTTTTTTTTTTTCTTTCATGAGATTGTTTCTAACACATTTATAAGATTATTTTTTTGTTGCTTTGTATGTTCCTCTCACACAATTTAACCCCGGCATTCACTGTATTTGATGTCGGTATAATTTGTGGAGGGGACGGTGACAACAAGTCGTTTAAATAGGGATAGAGGTGGACCTATTGCAACAATGTGATGTACCAGTCATTATGTCGACAATGAACTTTTGAACATTGGTGGGGGGAGCAGGTAGGAATGGGTGGAGGTGCAGGGGGAGGATGGGAAGGGATGGGAAGGGGAAACAAAAGAAGAAGCTACAGTGCTTGATAATAAATGTACTCATTATCTTGCCCATGTAATTGTAATCCCTCTGTACAGTATTTTCACAATAAAAATAAAAATTAATAAAAATTAATAAACAAATAAATGTAAAAATTCATGACATTGGATTATTAGGATCAGTAAATGTTTCTAAAAATGGCATGGAAAGCATGAGTGGGTAAAGACAAGCAAGAATAAACTGGATAATATCAACTGATGAACTTTCATAATTCAAAGGACACTATAACAGAAGTGAAAACATATCCAACAGATAGAGGGCACATATTTGTTAATGCTACAATGTTAATGCAAAAATGATTCTGAGTCTAAGTATTTTCATATCTTCTAATTCTATATAAATTTTTTTTCCAGAATAGGATATTTCTTTACAGAACATATGTAAATTGGTAGTCGATAGGAGGAGCATAGAAAATAAGCTCCTCTTTATTATCTAAGAATAAATAAAAAGAAAACTTACTAGTATGGCCATAATATAAAAAAGACACTAAATATAGTAATGCATTTGTGGAGAAATTGATATACTCCACATAGCAAATTGATTTTTATAATACTGCAATCATTTTATCATTCAAGTTTTTAAAAGGTTAAAGGAGAATTATATAGTATCTATCCATTACTCTTCTATTTATGTATTAAAGATACGTAAAAACTTGTTTGCACAGGGAATGTAGTTCATTGACAATGCACTTGAATAGTATGTGTGAGATGCTGGAAATATCGCCAAAAACAAATTTTGAAAAGACACACTATAGAGGCTGCATGCTCGACAAATTCCTGTAACTGAATTTTATATCTATTTTAATGTTTGTTCTAAAAATTTCAGCATTTCTCTTTGAAGAAATGCAAGTTTGTGATAATTAGACTTTGAAAAACTATGAAGGTAAAATTCACTTCCAAAGGACTAACATGTATACAATAAAAGGAGATATCATATTGCAGGTGAATTACACATCATAAAAAAACAATTGTTAAAAATACTTCACACAAAATGCAGAATACTTAAAAAGATGCTTTCGATGTTGGCTAAAAACTTTGTAAACGACAGGTTTTAAAACAAAGATGTGATTTATGTTCATTCTGAGGGTCTTTTTCTGTTTATTTTTAGTTTATCCAGAGATAACTGAATAAAAAAAGTGTATGTGATAACTGGAATACCTAGGAATTATCACTTATAAGTAGTTGATAAACCTTTATGGAAGGAACTTTTAGCAATGACAGAAGGCACAAATCTATGAATCTGCATTTTATAAAAGCCAAATATTACTTGCTCAATCCAATTACTTAACTTTGCTAGGGGAAAAATATTCTCAAGATAAGAGACAACAGCAGTGAAAAGAAACAAAATACACAGTCATCTTGATTTATTTTTGAAAATAACAAATTCCACTTAAGGGACTCCAATATTAGTATCTATGAAGATGTGCCTGAATGCGAACATCCATTGAATTGTTGGAATTTTAATTTCTATGAACATGTGAAAACTGGAACAAGAAAACAAATATAGTCTTAGAGGGAACCAGGCTTTGAATAATTTTCTTAATTGTTTTGAAACTACAAAAGAATTGACACTCCTTTCCTTTGGAAACATTAAAAATGTTTATCACTTATTATAATTCAAATACCAAGCAAGACTAATTTTATATAATCATTACAAATGCCATTTTCTTACTATTGTAAAATAGATTAAAAGACCAGTCCCAATGTATTACCTATGTATTGTTGTTCTTTATTACTAATCATTACCTAAATATATTAAACAAACTAAATAGTCATGTCTTTAACATAGAGGTAAATATTCTATACTTTTACTTACAATTTTCCAGGGGCATGTATTCATGTTTCTAAGAAATTGTTTAAATAAGGATACAGGTGGACTCACTGTAACAATGAGATATACAAGTCGTTATGTTGAAAAACGAACTTTACAACTTTGGCAGTGCAGGAGTATAGGGGGGAGGAGATGGGAATGGGAAAGAAAGGGAAACAAAGGAGGAGGAAACAATGCTTGATAAGAAATATACTCATTATCTTACCCATGTAATTATAACTCCTCAGAACGGTTTTTCACAATAAAAAATAAATAAATAAATGAATAAATAAATAAATAAATAATTTAAAAAAATTTTAAAGAAGAAATACAATCAGACAGGTAGAGACAGTAAAAACACTAATGTTATTCCTGCAGTCTCTGAAATGTATAATGACTTTTCTTGGTGGTATTGTTTTCTTATAAATAAAATAGTTTATTTCCACATTTTGATGGACTAAGATGTAGTTTTCAACTTAGTTCAAATAACATTCTCATATAGATACTATTGAATAACCAATGTTTCCCAATGATATATTAAGAGTATGTTCTTCAGTACAGCTGTAAACTCATGACACAATTTACATAATACCACTTACATATCTGTAATTACCATAAGAGGACACAGGCCATAGAGCCAGGTGTTAAAATTTATTTTTATTTCTGCATGAATCTATTTGTGAATTTATACCAACAAACTGAATTTGACTCTTTCCTTATTTGTAAGCTAAGTTGGAAAATGTAAGGACTCTTCACTTTTCTTTCTGTTGCTCTAGAAGTCAACAAATATATTCTTCAATATTTCTGGTTGATTACTTTCATTTACAGATGAGAAATGTAAGGCAAACTGTTAATGTAGTGAGTAAATAATGATACTAGAATTTGTGTCTGAGCTCTTAACTGTGTGCTTACAAAGAGAGTAATTTGGTGATAGAGATGACCAATATGAAAAGACTAAGGGGAAAAAAATAGCATACTTTGTAAATGTTTCTTTTAGGACTAGGTGACCAGTGATGAGTACTTGAAAAAAGCTGGTGTCAGGGCCATAAAAAGGAGTACTTGGACATTATATTAGTGACAGAAACAGAAAATCTTGATCATTCATCTTATCTAATGGGCAGAGGTAGAAGGGTAACAAAAAAAATCTAAAGTGCTTCCACATTTCTGGCTGGCAACTGTGTTAGTTATATTCTTGGTGATAAGGACTACAGATGAAAATGATGGATCTAGAGGAAAAAACTCTCTAGTAGTTCGAAAGTTTATGTTAAACAGATGCAAAGATAGGTCTGTTTAGACATCATCACAATATCCATGACAATGAATATGAAAAAGAATAATAAAATCTGGGGCACTATTAAAAGGAAGAGGAAAAGGAAAATTCTGACACAAAGTGTGAGCAATGTGAGCACTAGTGTGGACAAGATTGGAAGGATGAGACAAATAAGGAAACAAAAAAGTAATAAACACAGATTTACATAAGTAAAAGAAGGAAAGAATTTTCAGGATGATATTGAGGGAAATATACTATTTGGATTTGAAAAGTAAAAGGACACAGACATGTTCAATAAGAACAGTGTTTTGGTGAAAGTCATTGATAAAATTTTGAGATATGAATGTGAAGCCATAAAATATGGATCCATGAATACAACAGATCCTGTTGATTTTAAATGCTGGGAACAATGCTTTGATACTGACCTTAGAAGAATTATACAGATGTAACTCTTATGAACTTCATTTTGAGGTATTCTTGAATATTTTTGAAGCCTTTGTTTAGTCAGGACATTAGAGATTGAACTACAGCACAGACAAGCCAAATTTCTCCTACACTTCGAATGAGTAACCCATGTATCCACATTAGGTTGGAATTTTATTAAAATATCTTTAGATATATTTTTATATCTTATCAGCCTATTCATTATATAAGTAGGATAAGTAACTCCAAGTATTTGGTTGAACATACAGCTTTACTGAAGTTGCTGAAGACTTCTTTAATTGATTCTTCTTTAGAATAGCCTCAATAGCTACTGACAAATCATAACTGTCATATACTCTATTGAAATCTAATTCTTGTTAGGGTTATCTCCATGCTGAAATATCCCTGTCAATCAACCTGCCACAAATTCTTATATGTAGGAAGTGCTCTAATAAACTTCAAGCTTTTATTGAATCGAAGAGTTCAGACATTACCCATACCAATAGGATTCAATGCCTAAAAAGATAAGACATTTTACTTTAATGCCTTTCTTTCATTTTCTCATACATATTGGCAAGTAGGGAAGGATTCTGATGTAACAATAATACAATGGTGAGTGGTATTAACACAACATCTAGGATCTAATGTGAATTTGGTTACTTACTAATTAACTCCAAATTTTGTGGATATGTATTTTTCTCCTGGGTAAACTATTGAGCTCCAAGCAAATGTCCCTAGGAGCCTTTCACTTCTAACATCACTATTTGTTTCAAAATGCTTTAAATTCTACACCCTTTAATGTGGGCATATAGTTATATTGTGAAACTTTTTTCCTCAGATAGTGAGTACTACCCTATTGCTTAACATGGACAAAGTACTTCATACATAAACTGAGCTTGTGCAAACAAGAAGTGGTAGTTGAGCAATGTTCTTACCAGTTTATACAGATGAAATGGAAATAGAGCAACTATGAACGCAAAACTAATGTGCAAAAAAGACAAAGTCACAAAGTAGAATGTGCCAAGGAAATGCTGAAGTATAATTTCAAATTATGTTCTCAGGTTTGAGGATTTGTTCAAAGTACTGCTTCAGAAAATGTAGTTGTAAAGCTTCCGACAATGTAGTTGCATATCTTGGGGAAAAACTGCTTTAAACTATTCTGGGATAATTGTCCAAGTAGAAGCCTCTCACTCTTACTCTAATCAGCCACAACATCATCATCTTAGGAACCATTTTCCAAGTGCAAAGTGAAAAAAAGAGGACTCATCACAGCTATTGTTCAGGTTGAAGTAATGGTAATCACATAACTTTTCTTATAAGTCTTCATTTATTTTGGAGCATTAAGTAGGGAAAAGACAAATAAATATTTTGCATATACCTAAATTATGCGCGATGTATTATATTATTCTCTATTTAACTTGGAATTTATAGATTATATCTTTTTATACTCTAACTGGAGACAATGATCTCCTTTCAGGTATTTCTTCTCTTCCCCTTCTTTTGCCCTTCCACTTACATAATTGTTATTTAAAGAGCCATATTTGAGCTTGCTTTTCTAAATTCTGAATTTCTTCATACTTCTGGCAGCCTACTTAATCTTTCTCAAGGGAATATCTTGTCACTACCATTTTTATACTATATGATATTGGATATCTTCCTGCCTAATTCAGTGCAAGATATATATTAGACTCATACAGATATCTCAACAATTTTAACAACATATACTATCTTACGTAGAAATCATTATTTTAGTATATCTGGGGAGGTGGCACCTGTCATTTTTGAATGGCCCTAAGTGATACTTACATGCAATCATGTTTTAAACCAATATGCCACTCAAACAAATTGATAAAATGTTCCACCGTGTATATATACATATATATACACAGTGGAATTCTAGGCTTCCAATTTATAAGGAAATGGAAAGACTTGGAAAAATCCTACTAAGTAAAATAAGCAAGACAGAAAGAAACAGATTCCAAGGATTCCCTCATTTGTAATAAGTAGGAAATGTCTAGGATAGTTCTAGCAGATGAGCAGAATGGCTCAATAGCTATGTATATATGACCATATAACATAATGCTGAGCAAAATGAACTCCTAGATATGGAAACAGAGGTTTTTCTTTATGGTTGTTTTTAATGTACTATGTGATTTCTTTTTTCTTTTGTGTTTTCCCCTATGGATTATCCCCTGCTGTATTTGATTTTTCAGTATCCTCTGTATTGCATACACATTTATCTTAATTTGACAAGGGAAAAGGAACAACAAAATGGCAACACAAGGACAAAGGGCAAACCAATGCAATAACACTACTCACAAGACAATATGTAGGAAATTTACATTACAAATTGTGAGGGGTATTGGGGTTAAGAAAAAGTGTGAGAAAAATGAAGGAGGGGGAAAAAGTTCGACATGTTATGTATTCACTACCTTACAATTACTGAAAACCCTTCTATATATCAAATTGACAATAAAATTAAATTTAAAATAATTTACATAAAATATATTCTCTGTATTGCTATAGTAAATATTATTATGTCTATTACCTTTTTAAAAAATGAGCAATATTTGGTTTCTAATTTGAATTAATTGCCCCTTTTTATCAGAGTGTCATCAACTTGAATGTTATTAAACTATACAAAATATTCAGAATATACTTGCCATTATTTTGAAAAAAACATTATTTTGGTATTGTCTCATACTGAATATAATATAGTTCAGTTCTCTGGAAACTCCTAACTTTTAAAACTTAATATTTGTTTTAAGAGGACAGAATATATGTGTTCTTCAAAATTCCTATGACTACTAACTACTCATTTTCAAATTCAAAACATGCCATACAAGAGACATTTAAAACAGTCCAGTTTTTATTTTATTTAATTCTGCAATAGATGCAGTTTCCAATGGGGTGTTACGTATTTAAAAGTCAACAGGAAAATAGCCATATTCTGGTAGAAGATAAAACTATGAAGTGTCAATTATAATTAATTCCTCAAGAGTAAACAATTTTTCATCAGAGTAAGCTATTATTTCGATGACAATCAATCCCAATATTTTATGCCGTAAAGTCATCCTAGCCCAACAGTTTCCAACTTGTAAACTGCACCTTAAAATTCAGCATATTCACAGCATGACTAGTATATCACTATTGTGAAAAAAAGACTACACTTCTGCTAATGTGATGCCCTTTCTAGTGTTGAAAGAAACACTACACTAAACTTTGATGCATCTTTTTCCCCCAAGTGGTATTCTTGAGATCAGAAAACTTGCAAATATTGTTTATACTTATCTTATTATCTATCATGGATATTCAGGAGGCTAAGATCTGAATATTATGGTGAAAAGCCCACCCAGGCAGGAAGTTTCCTTAGATTCTTATCTCTAATAAACTGCTCAGGAGAATTCAGACACAAGTGGCACTAAGGTTCAAGTGGTAGATCAGTAGCCTTGAGCAAAAACAGGTTCAGTTACAGTGCTCAGGCCTAGAGGTCAAGCCCTAGGATAAACAAAACAACAAAAACAAAATGAAAACAAGCCACAGAACTATCATTTTTCTCTGAAGCCAGAAAGCATTCATTTTACGTGGAGCTGCACCATAGATTGATGCTGGAAGTAAGTGGAAGGAACTGTTACTGAAAGTGGAAACTGATTCCTAGAGAGGACTTGAACATAGAGAAATGACAAAGTTCAAGTTAATTTGTGCTGTCCTTTTTACAGTACAAGAAAAGCTTCCAAGGCTTGAAGAAATCTCTGTCCCTGACTTTTTCAAGTGTTTTCTTTACTCATATAAAACTTGTCCTTAGGGGCTGGAATGGTAGAGCACTTGCCTTGCATTCATGAGACCCTGGGTTCGATTCCTCAACACCACATAAGCGAAAGGAAAAAGCCAGAAATGGCACTGTGGTTGAAGTGGTAGAGGGCTAGCCTTGAGCTGAAGAGCTGAAGGACAGTATATGGGCCCAGATTTCAGGCCCCACGACAGGACCCCCCCAAAAAAATTTATCTTAAACTGCTAATTGAGAGAATTCCAAATGGAAACAATATGCAATTTGAAGGCCAGAATAGAACAAAAGGTAATAACTGTTTTAAAAGTGTTCTACTGCAAAGAAACAAAGACATGGAGGTTTTAAAATGTCTTATGCACGGATATATGACTCCTGAGATGATTCTCCTGTTGTAGGAGTCAGTTATCCATTCTTTTATTCTGGTCCTGAGTTCTCCATAGCAATAAGGATTCCAAAAAGCAGGTGTCAGTAAGATCAGCAAAAGATCAGCCTCTATTCAAACCAATGCTTAACAATGGTCCCAAAGAAATATGTGCGTTTTTTCATTTGCTTTTTGTTTGTTTACATGTGCTGGTTCTGGGGCTTGAACCCAGAGGGTGGACCCTGTCCCTGTACAGTTGTCTTTCCTGCCCACCGACTTCCTAAGCTTGTATTCTACTGCTTGAGCCAAAACTGCACTTCTGGCTTTTTTAGTGTGTAATTACAGATAAGAGTTTGACAAACTCTCCTGTCTGGGATGGCTTTGAACTGAGATAGTAAGAAATCCAAGTGACATCAACTGTATGGACTTCTCTATTGAAACAAGAAATATTAGATGAAGTTTATTATAAAGCTAATATTTGACAATTTTTAAAAGAAGAGAATATGTCCAGCAAAGAAGCCATAAATTAAATAACTCAGCAAAAGTAAGTGCACTGAATCATTTTGGAATTATTTTTTCTGTTTGGGAAGATTACTATTGATGTCGTCATTCCTATGAGGGGAAATTAACGTTCTATTTGCACATTGTTTGTTGGTCATGGGGCTTGAACTAGGATCCTGGTCTCTGTCCCTCAGCTCTTTAGCTCACGTTGAGCACTCTACAGCTTTAGGTCCAGCAACACTTCTGGGTTTCTGGTGGCTAATGGAAGATAAGAGTCTCATGGAATTTCCTGACGAGGTTGATTTTGAACCAGAATCCTCTTGTGTCAACTTCCTGAGTAGCTAGGATTACAAGTGTGAGCCACCAGCATCTGGATTATATTTGTATTTATGTGCATTTAATGTCACTGTGTAGACAAAGAATGGAAATTTGAATCAAATGATGACATTGAAGCTTTTCAGGAAAATTGAGGTAGCAATAAATATGTCCTCCTTTTCCATGTTGTTACATTAATGACTCATGAGTCTTGCGACTCTTACATTAGCATCCTCTGCTGTCTGCGTATGTGGAGTGGTATCATAAATTGTTTATAGAGAAATATAGAAAAACAGATTTTTTGAAAGCAAAGGAGGTCAGGTATGAAACAACAGCATAGAAGGATATACAACTTATCAGACAGAGATAAAGAACTAGCCTAAGTGACTAGAATGCTAACGGCAATGAGGAATAAGCCTAGTTGATAACTAGTTCTTCAATAACCAAAAATGGTTTCCTAGAAGAGTTTCTGGTATAACTTAGTTATTATCATTTATTCCTTCCATCTAGAGTTATTCGTTCTCTTCTGTCAAAACTATAAATTAGCCTATCTGCTTTTTGATGCCATGACTTACCAAAAAGATTTCCAAATCCCACTTAGAATACCCTTCTGATTGTGATTAGCAATGACCACTCAAAAGCCTGGAATCTTTGAATTTCCAGGATTAATCTTCACCTGATGTCTAAACACATTCTTGGGATTAATTGCTTTGACCTATTAACACAACGTTCCTTTTTTTATCACCCTATTCTAATATAGGTAAAGTAAATGAATTAAGAACTATTGTTAGGTATCAGTTGGAATGAGCAACTATATATTGCAAGTATGGGTTCTTTATTTTGCATTTACTAGCTAAATGATTTTTTGGCAGTCCTGGGGCTTGAACTCAGGGTCAGGGATCTGTTTCTGAGCTTGTTGTTTGTTTGTTTGTTTGTTTGTTTGCTCAAGACCAGCACTCTATCACTTGAGGAACAGCTCCACTTCCAGTGGTTCTTTTTCTATTTATGTGGTACTGAGGAATTGATCCTAAGGTTTCATGCATGCTAAGCAATAACTGTTCTATTAAGCCACATTCCCAGAGCCCTAAATGACTGTCTTTCTTTTTTATATTAATAAGTTTTTATTGTGAAAATACCGTACAGAGGGGATAAAATTACATGAGCAAGGTAATGAGTATATTTCTTATCAATTATTGTTGCCTCCTCGTTTTCCTTACCATCCCTGCCCATCCCTTCACCCCAACTGCCCCCCCCGCCAAAGTTGTAAAGTTTGTTTTTCAACATAACGACTGTACATCTCAATGACGCAATGTGACATTCCTAAGATGGCATTACTTTTTCATTCCATTACTATGTATTATAATTTAGCCCAGGCGTTACAAAAGGAAGTGGAAAACAATACTAGGTCCAGTAAGGCTGACATTCCTATCACATTACTAAGCAAGTACAGTGTTAAGACCTGCAGGACTCATAGGGCTGTTGCATGTGTCATTATTATGTAAAACACTATTAACCATCTTCTCTGACATCCATAACATTTTGCTTCCATTTTCAAGACCAAGAGCCAAATATCTAAGCCTTTTTTATTGATAGGGTGTGTTTCCTAGAAAGGAAGAAGGAGGTGATGTTGGAAAAATATGAATATTGGCTCTCTGTCCATATTTTTTGCATTTTTTAAAAGTGCTACTGATGATCTCCCACTTACATCTAATTGACTATACTGTCTGCACCAGATGAAGATTAATGAAGAAATTTATTCTGGTGGGTAGTCTCATATATTAACAAAATCCATTTCTGGAAATAAGATACTAGGTAAGAAAGTATAAAGTATTGTTATAAAATGGTTTATTCTCCTTGCAGAACAAAAGCTCGCTATCTTAATTTTCACATTAAGAGATCACTAAGTAGCAAAATTGTGTAGAAAGCTAGCATAAGAATATGGAAATGAAATCTGTCTCCTAATATTATAAAGACAATTTCTTTCATTTTTAGTTACAGTTCCTAAAGTAATAAAAAAAATAAGGTAAAACAGAAACAGAAACTCAATTTTCTATCCTTCCTAACTTTCCAACAGAAATTAGAAAATCTAGTAAAAATACAGCAATCACAGGGTGGTATAGGATGGAATAGGATTACCAGATGGTGAAAAAGAAGATAACAAAAATAGGTACCCTGGAACAATGGAAAACAAAATCTACACCTACAGATTGTGATGTAACTAGAAAATAGTTTCTACTCTTCTAAGACTTTGATATTTTAGGTTTGTTTACACAGCAACTTTCATCTCTAAGGAAATGACTCTTTATTAATACTCACGGTTTTGCAGCTTATAACCCAGCAACAAATAATGCTTCTAAATGTAAACAAGCATGATACTAAGAGTAACCAAGGTTACTTCCATCGCTATAACTGATAAATAAGAAAGATCTTGGGGAATAGTCAAACAATCTTGATCTTTTTCATACCTTTCCTCATCTCCAACAGAAGACCTAGTCAAGATATTGAAAACATTAATAAAGGATTTTTATATTTTTATTGTTCACACTAAAGCAAACACACTTTTCCTTTTTAAAAGCTTGACTTTGAAAGAGTCAGACCCTCACCATTATTTTATACACAAAAGTTTACTGCTTTTGCTTAGGTGTTTTCCTGCCTTTGGGTGTTGCTCTCTATTATTTTGGCAATTACATAGAAAAACAAGATAAATCCATTATGATTATGTTGAATTGTTCAAAGTCAAGCTGTCTTCAAACAAAGTTTTCTGTTCTTGTGACTATGCATCCCACTCTGCAAAATCTAAAATCATGCTTTTTAATTTAAATTAAATCTCATGTATGAGACTATTAGGTCCACACAGACAGTGGTTCTTATTTTGAGGCTTCAGACGAGTGCTATTGTTTATAACCACTCCTGTTTTAACAGGATGGGACAAAGAGAAGTAGTGAGTTTAATTATAAAAAGGAAGCATGAGACATACTTATTTTTGTTGCTAATGCTCTAACCACTTCAGATTATTTTTCAGGCCAAGCCTCCCTTGAGCAATGATCGCTTACCTATGGCTTCCACAAACGTGAGAAAACAGGGAAATTACACTATATCTAACTTTCTTTGTTTTTATAGTTTCTCACGAATTTTTGTTTGCAGAACTGGTCCTGATATCACTCTTCTAAATCTCTGCTTTCTAATTAGCAAGGTGTATTTCATCTCAAGCTTGGACCCACTCTATTTTTAAATGTAATCATTCAATATTATATTGTTTTCTAGAAATCGTTAAATTCCATTGAGGTTTATATGGATCTTTATGTTAGAAGAACACAGATAAATCCCTTGAATACTTTTTCCAATTTATTTAAATATTTCTAGTATAACATCACAAATAGGACATTAACATTTCACAAGTACCTCATGTAGACCAGTTCTTTTAATTATTTTGTGCACATATTAAGTCCAATATAATTTTATCAACTCTATATGAATAAACAATATTTACAGGTAAGTTTCTTTACCAAAAATAAATCTGTCTCAGGCTTCCCTTTAATAATTGAAACCACTACTTCTCTTTGTCTCATCCCAAAATTGTTTCATCCTGGCAACCAACATATTTTTTTCCAGCTTCTAGATCATGCAATTAATAAGCTATTAGGATTGCCTTCAAAACTTTGGTAAATTATTCCCAGTTATTTTATGTCTGGATATTGTATTGCATACACTCAAGTTGCCTTTTAGTTCTGTTATTAGAGAATGTAGCACAATTGATTTCCCACTCATTTGAAGGAAGCCTGAATTGATTTCCATTTCTTTGACTAGAGGAAATAATGCTGCTATAATCCTCTGTGTTTTGGCCTGTGGGTGAATGTTACATTTTATTTTCATGAGACAAAGCCTGAAGAGCTCACTTCCTGTGCTATATAGTGTGCACTTGCAAATTTCATATTCTAGGGGCTGGGAAGGTGGCTCAGTGGTAGAGCGCTTGCCTTGCATGCATGAGGCCCTGGGTTCGTTTCCTCAGCACCACATAAGCAGAAGAAAAAGAAAATAGAAAAAAAAATTCATATTCTAGGAATCTGTCAAAATGTTTTCAGAAGTGGCTTTCCCATTTGACATTTCTGCCACCATCCATTTTCTCTGTTTCATGATAGCATTTAGTATGGTCATTATTGTATTATGTGAAGTAATTCTCAAACATGTTTTATGATGTCATTTTAGTATTAATGTCCATTTATTTGATGACTGATGTTTTTCTTGTGCTTATTTTTCACAAGATGTATTTTGTAGGTTTCTAATTGAGGTTCTTTTTAGCATTAGGTTTTGAGAGTTCTATATAGAGTCTAGATTTGAAATATACGAATTGCAAATATTTTATCTTTGATTTTGGATACACTTCATCATCATTATCTTCATCACTGTCATCATCAACATCACTATTAGTATTACTACTATTACTTTTTTACATGCATCTATGGTCTTGGGGCTTGAACTCAGGGTCCCCGAGATTTGTTGCAATTTGTTAACTATTTACCATTACAGTCATACCTCATTTCTGACTTTTTGCTGATTAATCAGAGATAAGCTTGTCAGGGACTATTTTGTGGGGAGCTATCTTCAAACAGAAATACTCAAATCACAGTCTCCCAAGTAGCTAGGATGAGATACATGAGCCACCTTCTCCCAACTTCTATTCACTACTTGTATATGAGCTTTCACAGACAAAATTATTTTACACTTTCATTGAATTCTACAATATCGTTTTCTTTGCCTATAATTTTAATGCCAAATTTAAGAATGTTTCATCTCCAAATTGACAAGACATCTTTCTTTGCTTTACATTTACATCACTCTTTTTGTTTTATATGCCACATTTTAATAATGCTTGAAGTTAATATTTGAATAAATTTTTGTTTGTCAATGTTCACTTTTTAATTCTCCCCAATACTGTCTAACCTATCACCACTTATTAAAGAGAATGTCATTCCACAAATTTTTAGTTATATCCCTTATATTCCTTGATAATATTTATGTGGAGCTAATCTAGTGCCCTACAGACCCATTGAGCTGTATAAACTTTCCTCTACAAATATAAAAATTTTACACTAACAACTTTAATACTGGACAGATAAATATATTCCAGTTTATTTTCC
Source organism: Dipodomys merriami (assembly GCF_024711535.1). Taxonomy (NCBI): domain Eukaryota; kingdom Metazoa; phylum Chordata; class Mammalia; order Rodentia; family Heteromyidae; genus Dipodomys; species Dipodomys merriami. The sequence continues at coordinate 336,362 of NW_027206546.1, read as the reverse complement.
TTTGTCAATGAATCAAAGAGTGCTGGACAGGTGTTTTTAGAAAGTGTCATAAATGTAAATAAAACTGTGAAGCTGGCCGAAGTTGGCTCATGCTTGTAATCCTAGCTGCATAGGAGGCTGTGATCTGAGGATTGCGTTTCAAAACTAGCCAGAATGGGAATGTCTGTAAGACTCTTATGTCCAATTAATGACCAGAAAACCAGAAGTGACACAATTGCTCAATGGGTAGAACACTTAGTTTGAGCTGAAGAGCAGAGGGGCGGTACCCAGGACCAGATTTCAAGCCCCATTAATGAACAAAAAAGGCGAGGAGACAATTTATATCTTTGCTCAATTGTATCCTGCAATCCACAAAAATATATATAGAGATTAGTGGAAAAAGAAACAACAATAAGATAGCACTGCGCAACTACTATGTAGAAATTGGCATCCTTATACATTGGTGCTTGGCACTTAAAATGATGAAGTCAGTTTGTTAAACATACTGGCAGTCTTTAATATATTACACATAGAATTGCCTCTAAGATCCAGAATTTTGAATCCTAATTTTATATACAAATATATTTCAATGTATTTCCAATGAGACATATGTACAAGATTATATATAGCAAAACATTTTACAATAACATATAATAATATATTGAAATGCCCATTGAGGATGTTATACAATTATGCCCATGAATACAAAACAATATGCTCTATCTATGAGAATAATTTACATGGACTTACTTTGGAAACAGTAATATGACATGGGAGAAATGGATAAAATAGACTACATTCTCTAATTATATGAGCTTTTTAAAATTGACACATCTGTATAGGTAGAATATGAAATAATAGCTGCTCAAGGGAAGGGTAGGATGAAATGATGACAGGGAGTGATTACTTTTAAATATTGGAGTGTTTTGAGAGGGTAGTGATGATAAAATGTTCTAGAAGTGAAGGTGATGTTCTTACTCCAACTCTTTAATATTCTAAGAATCATTGTACTTTATCGAAGGATTACAGATTGCATTTGCATTAACCTTAGGAAAAATTTTAGAATAGTAGTGGCTGAATCTGAATGATAATTTAAAACTTAAAATTACAGAATTCTGTAATGCATAACTTTAGTATGTTCATGAATAAGACTATCAAGAAAATATGATCTGTGTTATAGTCTCTAGGTGACTATACATGACATTGCAAGTCAGGAATATCCTACAAAATTATGTAAATTGATGGATGAGATAGGATTCAGAAGGATGAGGGATAATGAGCGTAAAGATGCACTGTATTGGCCATGGAATGTGGCTTAGTGGTAGACTGCTTTCCTGAAGCCCTGGGTTTGATTCCTCACTACTACATGATAAAAAAAAAAAACTGGAATTGGCAATATGACACAAGTTGTAGAGTGCTAGCTTAAGGAAAAGAAGCTCAAGGACATTGCCAAGACCCTGAGTTCAAGCCCCAGGACTAGCCAAAATAAAAGATGCGTTATATTAAGCCAGGCACTGGCGGCTCATGCCTGAAATCCTCGAAAATCAGAAGGCTGAGGATTGAGGTTTGAAGCCAACCCAGCCAAGAAAGTCTGTGAGATTCTTATCTCCAGTTAAATGTCATAAAAATCTGAAAGTGCTGCTGTGCCCCAAGTGATAGAGTTCTAGTGTACATCCAAAGGCGCTCAGGGACAGCGCCGAGACTCAGAGTTCAAACTTCAGGAGAGAAAAAAGAAAAAAAATACTCACTAAACACTATTCATAAATTGCATGGTCAAACAGCAACTCCCATAAAACTACTTAAAGTTAATTAAAAGTATGATTAGAATAAAATACAAGTCATTTGGGGAAACAGACCTAGATAAAATACAGGAGACAAAGTAAATTTTATCTCATGCAGTTTGAGTTGAAATATGTCCTTCAATCTTCTTACATCATTTATTAAATTGACAATACTGCCAATTATCTGTCAATTTCCTTGAGGAATAGATTGAATTCTGCTGTCCTTCCGTAGAAAACCATAAAGTTGATTCTTTTGCCTCTTATTGAAGTATATCTGATATTTTAATGTAGATTTGTCCTAATATAATATTCATTTAATCAATCTTTTTTTATTTTTTTATTTTATTAATCAATCATTTCATTAGGATGATGTTGGTAAGATTTTTTTTCCAGTAAGTCCTATCCCATATAATAAATGAGAGCATGCTGTATCAGTCTCCTATTAACATGAACAAATACTTTATAAAATTAACTTAAAAGGTGGAAAGATTATTCTTGGCTTTTGATTTTATACATTTCAGGTTGTGTTTCTTATCCTTATTGCTTTGGGTTAGTGGTGGTACAGTACCCCATGTCAGAAACAAGTAATGGAGTTTGTGTATTCATGGAAGCCAGGAAGTAAAGAAGAGAAGGAATAGGAGTGGGAGAGGGAAAAAGAGGAGGAGGGGAAGAGGCAGAGGGAGAAGAAAATGGAGAAGGAGAAAGAGAAGGAGAAGGAAAAGGAGAAGTAGAAGGAGAAGGAACAAAAGAATTTTATCTTAACATCCTCTTTCATCACAAAGTTCTCAGTGACCAAATCTCTACAACTATGCCCACTTGGAAGGGTTCACCTCTTTATGGCAACATAGTGAAAGATAATTATTAATCCCAATCTTTTATGATTTCAGATTTAATTTCTAGAATGGTGGGTAGATATTTCTATACAATTGCGATAATTTCGGTTCCTAAATATTTACTTGAATTAATCAGAGAAGCTATTTGGCGTGTAGGTATTTGGTTATACCATTGCTGGAAAGATGAATGAAATATTTTGAGTGCAAATTGGGAACGTGGATCCTTTGTGTGTCTGATTCTGACTTTACTTAACATATTTTTAGATCAACCGATTTCTTTGCAAATGATGTAACAGTCTTCAGAATGGATGGGTACAATCCAATTATGTATATTGCCACACTTTCTCCAACCATCCCTCCATGAAAGGGCATCTGGGCTATTTTCATAACTTGGCTACAGCGAGTAGTGAAGCAGTGAACATGGTTGTGAAAGTGATTTTACTGTAATCTTTTGGAAGAACTCATCACTATCTTTCTGGCAACAATCCTCTAGCCAATTTTCCAGAAGCACATCCCTCCCTTCATCTCCATCAAAACTTTTTGCAAGTCATTAAAACACACTACCTCCTACAGGTCTCAATGAAAGATATCCAAACAGTACCCATATTCTTTCAATGCATTTTTTCATAATCATACACATAATTTAGTGAGAACCTTCTATATACATGACAATATAGTAAAAGTTTCTTCATGTGTCTAATAGCCATCCTTCTTTCCTCTTCAGAGAAGTTTCCCTCTAGGTTTTTAGCCCACTTAATTATTGGGCATTTGTTTCTTTGAGGATTTGTTGGGGGATTCAATTTTTTGAGTTCCAGGAATATTTTTGGTATGAGACCCTTGTCTATTGTATGGCTAGTGAAGACCATCTCCCAATCCGTGGGCTTTGTATTGATCTTGCTAGCTATGTCCTTTGCCATGCAGAAGCTCTGCAACTTCAAACTATTCCATTTGTCTAACCTTTTTTTGTTAATTAGTTATGTTTCTGGGTCTCTATTTAGAAAATTTTCGCCTGTGCCAAAGAGATCTAGGGTTTCTCCTATTCCATCCTGTAATGTTACCAGAGTGTCTGCTTTGACTCCTAGGTCTTTGATCCATTTGAAGTAGATTCTGGTGCAGTGTGATATATAAGGATCTAGCTTTAGTATGCTACAAGTGATTAACCAATTATGGCAGCACCATTTATTGAAGAGGCTGTCTTTCTTCCATTGTATTTTTTAGCTCCCTTATTGAAGATTAGATGACTATCTGTTTGTAGGTTCATTTCTGGATTTTCAATTCTATTCCAGTGGTCCAGTGATCTGTTCTTGTGCCAGTACCAAGCTATTTTGATTACTATGAATAGAGTTTGAAATTTGGTATTGATATTCCTCCAGCACTGCTCTTTATGTTAATGATCGTTTTTGCTATTCAGGTACTTTTATTGTTCCATATGAATTTTTGGATTGCCTCTACTATTTCCTTGAAGAATGAGGTTGGAATGTTGATAGGTAAAGCATTGAATTTGTAGATAGCTTTGGGAAATATTGCCATTTTCACGATGTTGATCCTTCCAATCTAGGAGCATGGGAAGTTTTTGCCATCCTCTGTAGCCATAAAATAAATGCAAAGAAAACAACATTGTGATACCAATGACCTCAGTTAGAATGGCTGTAATCAATAAAATAAAGGCCTTAGAAGACAGCTTTGCATCCCTGAAATGAATCCTGTTTGATGGTGATGTATTATTTTTTGGATGAATTATTGAAGTCGATTGCCAAAAAAAAAAATTTTTTGGGGGGGGGCTTGAACTCTGGGGCTGGGTGCTGTCCCTCAGCTCTTCAGCTCAAGGCTAGCACTCTACCACTTGAGTCACAGTGCCACTTCCGGTTTTCTGGTGTTTATTGGAGATAGGAGTCTCACAGTCTTTCCTGCCTGGGCTGGCTTTGAACTGGGATCCTCAGGTCTCAGTATCCTGAGTAGCTAGGATTATAGGCGTGAGCCACCAGCACCCGGCTTGACCAAAATTTTGTTGAGAAGTTTTGCATCAATGTTCATCAAAGAAGTGCCTCTATAGATCTCTTTCTTTGATGAATTCCTGTCTGGTATTGGAATGGGGGTTATGATGGTTTCGTAGAATGAGTTCGGTATTAAAGTTGCACTTTTAATTTCATTGAAGAGTTGGAGGAGTATTGGTGTGAACTCTGCTTCGACGGCCTTGTAGAATTATGCTGCAAATCCATCTGGTCCTGGGCTTTTCTTAGATGGGAGGTCTATTATTGCTGTTTCCATTTCAGTGCTTGATATGGGCCTGTTAATTTGGCTTAATGCAACTTGGTTTAGTTTTGGCATGTCGATATTTGCTAGGAAAAGGACCATTTCTGCCAAATTGTCAATCTTATTAGCATAAAGGTTTTAGAAGTATTCCCTGAATCTTGGTTGTTTTTGTGGTGATATTTCCATTCTCAAATCTGAGTTTATTTATTTGGGTGTGATTTCTTCTTTTTCTGATAAGATTTGCTATTGGTCTGACAATTTTGTTAATTTTTTGAAGAACGAATTCTTTGTTTGGTTGATTCTTTCTATTTTTTTGTATTCTAATTTGTTTAATTCTGAATTAATTTTAATTATTTTTTTTCCATCTGCTGGATTAGGGTTTAGCTTGCTGGTCTTTTGCAAGGAGGTTGAGCTGTCTCATTTTGCTTTAGGTTCTTTAGTACTGAATTAATTTGTGTTATCTTGAGCTGTTTTGCTTCATTTCTGTGTATGTGTAAAGTTGTTCCTCAATTTTCTTTTATTTCTTTCACTCAAGTTCTTACTTAAAGTGTAAGAAGCCAATTCTTCTTTCTCAAGATACTCAAGGTGAACATTACTTATTCCAAATCAATTTCAGTAATATTTAAACACATTCATATGTATCAATGGAATATGGATGCTAAGCACTGAGAACGGTCTTTCTATTTTCACAGCAGTCCTTGGCATAAACAGAAAGGTCAGGAATTATATGAAGATAATAAAACTACAAATGCTTGCCATGAGGAAAAAAACCTATTATTAATTGTTGGACAGAGGCTTCCATTCTAGTAAAAGAAATATGCTACTTGATGTAGAATTTCACAAAATCACATTGTTATGAAGAACCTAAACAATACTACAGAGTTGAGGGAGGTGAACTGGCCTTCTGAATAATTTACGTTTGGGTCAAATAAAATTAGGCTTCTAAAAAGAGAGTAGACATTGGAGAAAAATGATGAGATGTATGTAAATAGGTGTTTAGCTGTTTTTTTAATTTGTAAACTAATGCCAGGACATAAGTAAGTTATGGCAAGGTAAAATTTAAGACCTTCCATTGAAATACTCATTTGTGTGTGTGTGTGTGTGTGTGTGTGTGTGTGTGTGTGTGTGTGTGTGTGTATGTGTGTGTGTGTGTTTGAATGTATGTGTACGCACATGTACATGTACTAATGCATGAACACATCGTTCCTGAGGCTTGGATAAATGGCCTGGGCACCTTCCCTAAACTTCTGTGCCCAAGGCTAGGGTCTACCTCTTAAGCCATTGCTCCACTTCTGTTTTTTTTTTTTTTTTTTTTGAGGTAAAAGCATGCATTTTGAAGTTTGGACTGGCTTTGAAGAGTGGTCTTCAGATCTCAGTCTCCCAAGTAGCTAACTAATATTATTCAGCCCTTGAGTACCTAGTTAAAATTCTGCCTGTCCTCTATGTTTCACTGCTATTTTATACTTTTCCTGAGGTAATCTCAAGTGTAACTCATATATAAATATATAATTTATATATATTTAAAGCAAATATATATATATATATATATATATATATATATATATATATATATAGTTTTAAAAATACTGTTACTGCATGCACCAGGGGCTCATTTATGTAATCTTAACTACTTAGGATGCTTGAGAACAGAATCCAGGCCAAAAGGTTAGTGGACTTCCTTCTCAAGTATAGCTAGGTGCATTAGATAATTTCCACCATCCTTCAATATCTATATCTAAGATTGGAAGGATTGTAAAATCTAGGCCAACCAAGGTAGGAAACAAGACAAGTTGATGTGCAACTTTGATGTCGGTGATGATTAGAAGGCTAAAAGGACAGATCAGGTGCATGTTCTTGTGGAAAGAGAATCCCTATTTTAAAATTAACTACTGATATGACGCCAGCCTAGCAAGAGCAATACCCCAATTTGAAATCCCCACAATGTTCCACAACCAAAATAAGTATTAACATCCAAAAACTTAGTACAATCTGTTCTTTGCTCTAATAGCATCGTTATTTGATTATCATATGATGTGACAGAATAGTTTCTTCATTAAACTTAAGATATATTCTAAAAGATGTAGAGAATTCTTTCTCAATTACTAAGTGTAAACAAATGGCAAATTGCATTTCTTACATATTTGACTATTACTAAAACTCATGCTTATTATTAATAGTAATATATTACGATTTATTTACTTTGTAACAGTTTTTTAACTTTTTGCTTTTCTGCTGAAGTTTAAATATTTAAATAGTAACATCAAAGTATATTGCTTGGGTACTTAGGGCAGCTTTTTTACAAAGTTTTTAACGAATGTCTTCTAAGAATTCTTAATTGGTATATTATTTGGTTTATTCTTAATTTCAATTTAATTTTATTGTAAAGGTAATGTACAGATGGGTTATAGTTACATAAGTAAGGTAATTAGAACATTTCTTATGGAAGCAACATTGTTATCTCTTCCATAGGTTTTTTTGTATACTCAAAAAAAGAACTACTGGAGAATCATGGATTATGCCGGAGGAGAAGCTGGAGGCTAAACAAGCTCTCATATAGAAAGCAGTTTTAGAGTTCCAGTGAACAGTCCTAAGCCAGAGTATCACACCAAGTGTGCCTTCAAAGGACAGAGAGTTAGGACAGAGGGAGAAAATACAGGCAAGGAGAGAGACCTGAGGACTTGCCAGCAGCCACTGCTCCAGTGGAAGCAGTGCCGATGGTGACCGCTGCCGCCATCCCTGAATCACAGAGAGTCCGGGATGAAGGAGCCAGACGCAGCGGGTGAGCGGATTCTACTCAACACCAGCAAGAACCGACAAGGAGTGGACAATTTCATTCCTCAGTTTGCAGACCAGAGACAACCCAGGAACCAAGACTCAGTGTGATTAGAAGCCTAACGTCCTCACTCCTTCTCAGAGAGCAGAGGAGGGAAGACCACCCCACCTTCCCCAGTACCAGAGATCTCCATCTTGGATACCGACAAAGTTTGGCGGAGCTGCTAGCTCCAACTCAGGCCTTGGAAGAAATCTAGAGTCATCTAGAAGGTCACAAGAGCCTAACCTGACCTGTCAAACTCAGCTCCATCCAGGGAAAAGTCACCCAGCTCGGGTGCCAGTCCCAGGAGTGGCTTTCTGCACCGGGTAATCAGAGCCAAAGGCTGCCCCTCCCTTTAACAGCCTCGACAATCAATTGAAATTCAGTAAACAGAAAACCTGAGAGTGGCTCCAGGCTGGGTGCTGTGAGTTTCTCACAAACGAGCCTCCGGGAAAAGCTGTTTGCTGAAAGGCAACTCTACCCAGAACCTAGCCTCTTCACAGCATTTGAAAACTTGAGGAAAAAGCCATCTCGCTCTTTTGTGAAACTCAAAGCAGATCTCCCTCCCATTGAACTAACCTGGGAGGAGGACCGCAAAACATTGGGGAAAGAAGAGCATTTTTCTGCCTGTTCAAAGAAACTGACTTAAATAACCAACCAAGCCACAGGAACAGGAGCAGACCAGAGACTCCAACAAGAAGCTAGTTATGGACACAAGGGAGATATAGGATTTTTCCCACCCATGCCAAAAAAGAACTTTTTTTGTTGTTGTTGTACCATTTATAAAAAGATTTTTTTTCTAAAAATGTTTTTTTAATCTTTAATTTTTACCTTTTTTGAAAAAACAATTGTTTTCTAGTAAGTTTTTTTTCCTCTTAGAATTTTATTTTAGGGATATATGTGTGTGTGCGTTTTTCTTTCTTTTTTTGATTTTGTTTTTTGTTTTTTGTTTTTTTGTTTAACTCTACTAAACTTCTGATCTTTTTTCTTTCTTTCTTATCCTTTTCACCTTTTCTTCTCTTTCATTCTTCTTTATGTGATTTAATTGCTATTCTGCACATCCTCAGATAAACCCATGGTCGATTATTAGACCTTATCACCAATTCTGTACACATTTAATCCACAAATTTATTATTCAATTGAAAACCTCTTAGACTTAAATTCCTTCATAGCAGTACTACCTCTTTATACATATGTAATATTTTAAGTATTTTAATTTTTAAGTTTTTCACATCTCCTTTATATCCCTCCCCTTCTCTCATTATATTCATGTTCTTCTCTGAATAGTTTGTTTTCGTTTATGTATAACATTTTTATTTTTTACCTTTCTACTTTTTCTGGTCTCTTTTTGTTCCCTTTCTCTTACTTTTTTTACTCTCTCTCTACTTTCATCCTATCCAACCTATTATGTGCTTTGAGATTAGGACTTAGTTAACACTCCGTGTGCCTTCCCACATCACTCTATTCCTATTTTTTACCCACATCTCTTCCTAAACCTAATAATTTCTGGTTTACCAAATTCTTTTTGCGGTTAATAGCCGATTAACATATAGTTGTTTGATGTTTAATAGATGTACCTATTGAACTAGATTGTATCTGCAGACTATTGACTGTGCAAATACAGACTTTGGTTAATGTTTGCCTTAAGATAATGTTATAGCACGAAACCTTGTTAATTTCACAAAAAAATGGGCAGAGTAAGCCAGAAAAACACAAGAAAAATTGCAAGTACGGATATCTCAACTCCCACTCATGATAATCAGGGGACAGAACAGATAATGAATAATCCAGAGGAGAGTTCCCAAATAGCTCTACAAACACTCCTGGCAAACATGATGAATGAAAAGATTGAAAACATACAAAGGGCTCTGTATGAGCATGATAGGGAGAGAGAGGAAGCAATCCAAAAGTTTATACAAGAATATCATGAGCGTGAGAAAGCTATTCAAAAACTGATATAGGATTTGCATGAGCAGCTTGAGAATACTCAAAGAAAAAGGCAGGAATGGCATGAGCAGGCTGAGAACACTCAAAGAGAACTACAGAAATCTCATGAACGGGAGGAAGCTAATCAAAGAGTAATAGAGGAATTGAGAGAGCAGGATGAGAATACACAAAGATCACTAAAGGCATTCATGGGAAACCACAAAGGGAATGCTGAATGGAACCGAACAGAAGGAATGGGAGTCCAAGGAAAACATAAAAAATCAACAAAGTGGTTTGAGAATAAACAATGAACACCAAATTAAGGAAGTAAGGAAGTTCATACAAGATCTAAAACAAAGCTTCAACAAAGAATTTGAAGCCATTAAAGCTGACCTACTAGAAGGAAAAGAAATAAAAAACAAAGTAGAAAGTCTCAACAGCAGGTTAGACTATGCAGAAGATCGAATCTCAGGGATTGAAGACAGCCTATATATTACAGAGAAAGAACATACAACCATCCAACACAAGTCCAAGAAATATGAGAGATCTATCCAATACTTGGAAGACACAATTAGAAGGCCTAATCTAAGGATAATGGGTGTAGAGGAGCGCTTAGAAACACAATTTAATGGTCTAGGAAAACTGTTTAACAGGATCCTAGCAGAGAACTTCCTAAACATGCAAAAAGATAGGCTTATTCAAATACAAGAAACTTTTAGAACTCCAAATAGAGCAGACCAGAATAGGACATCCCACCATCACATTATAATCCACACAGGATCAACTCAGACCAAGGAAAAGATCCTTAAAGCTGTCAAGGAGAAAAAAATTAATCACCTATAACAGGAAACAAATTAGAATTACCTCAGATTTCTCAGCAGAGACAATCAACGGAAAAAGAGCCTGGAATAATGTATGACAAACCCTAAAAACAAACAACTATCAACCAAGAATACTGTACCCAGCTAAACTCTCCTTCATAACTGAAGGCCAAATAAAAACCTTCCATAGCAAAGAAAAATTGATACAATACATGTCCACCAAATCAGCCCTACAAAAGATTCTTAAAGATGACCTACACATAGAAAACCAACAAGTCCACAATAAAGGCTAAGAAACTGCACCCAAACTGAAAACCAAGAACCATAGGAAGAACCCAGTTTCACAGCACCTAACAAGGTGGATAACATGGCAGGAACTCCAAAATATCTCTCAGTCCTATCTCTTAGCATTAACGGAATTAAATCTCCAATTAAGCGACATAGACTGTCTTGTTGGATTAAAAAACAAGATCCTTCTATCTGCTGCCTTCAGGAGTCAAACATGCCCGTAAAAACAAACACATTTTCAATGTTAAAGGCTGGAGCAAAATCTACCAAGCAAACAGCCCCCATAAATAGGCGGGAGTTGCAATACTAATTTCAGGTAAAATTAAAATCTGTGAGAAGAGATAAGAGGGTCGCTACATACTAATTAAGGGATCTCTCCTTCAGGAGGATATTACAATTCTAAATATCTATTTGCCAAACAATGGAGCACCCAAATTTATCCAAGAAACACTGCTTTCCCTCAAATCCCACATCGATCCAAAGACATTAATTGTTGGGCATTTTAACATACCACTCTCACCACTAGATAGATCAACGCGGAAAAACTCAACAGAGGAACCACAGATTTAAACAAATGCATAGATCAAGTAGATTTAACAGACATCTACCGAATATTACACCCAGCAGCATCAGAATACGTTTTTCTCAGCAGCATATGAAACATTTTTTTAAAATAGAACACATATTAGGCCACAAACCAAAGTGGTCCAAATTCAGAAACATTGAATTTGTACCTTGCATTCTCTCAGACCACAAGAGAATAAATTTAGAACAAAACACTAAAGGCCACCAAAGAAAGTCCGGTAACACGTGAAGGCTGAACAACATATTGCTGAATCACGAGTGGTCAAGGAATAGATTAGAATGGAAATTCAAATGTTCATGCAAATTAACAAAAAAGAGGACACAAATTACCAGCTCCTCTGGGACACAGCAAAGGCAGTACTCAGAGGCAAATTTATAGCTCTGAGTTGCTACATCAACAAATCGGAGAGATCTGAAACCAACAATTTAATGAGACATCTGAACCTCCTAGAAAAAGAACAGCAAGATAAACCCCAATCCAGTAGACGAAAAGAAATAATTAAAATTAAATCAGAATTAAATGAATTAGAATCCAAAATAACTATAGAAAGAAGCAAGAAAATAAAGAGTTGGATCTTCAAAAAAATTAACAAAATTGACTGACCCTTATTAAATCTTATCAGAAATAGAAGAGAACACACCCAAATCAATAACTCAGAGTTAAGATTCCGTTTTGAGAATACTCGAAACTTTATGCTAAGAAATTTGAGAACTTGGCAGATATTCAATTTTTTCCTAGCAAATATTGACATGCTGAAACTAAAACAAGATGAGTTAAACCATCTTAGCAGGCCCACCTAAAGCATTGAAATAGAAAGACCAATAAGAGTCCTCCCAGCTAAGAAATGTCCAGGAACAGATGGTTTTACAGCGGATTTCTACAAGGCCTTCAAAGCAGAGCTCACACCAATACTCCTCCAACTTTACTTCACTTCTGAACACATTCTAAGAAGCCATCATAACCCTTATCCCAAAACCAGTCAGAGACTCATCAAAGAAAGAAAAATATAGAACCATTTCTTTGATGAACATTGATGCAAAACTTCTAAACAAAAATTTGGCCAATCGACTTCAACCATTCTTCCAAAAAATCATACACCACGATCAAACAAGATTCATTTCAGGGATGAAAAGCTTGTTCAATATTGGCAAATCAAATAATATTATTCCTCACATCAACAGGAGCAAGGAAAAAAACCACATGGTTATCTCAAAAGATGCAGCAAAAGCATTCGACAAGATCCAACACCCCTTTGTGATGAAGGTTTTGGAAAAATTAGGAATCCATGGAACATTCCTCAATACAATACACGCTGTATATGACAAAACTACAGCCAGCATTATACTTAATGGTGAAAAATTAAAGCCATTTCCTCTTAACTAACGAACAAGACAAGGATGTCCACTCTCTCCACTTCTCTTCAACCTAGTATTAGAATGCCAAGCTAGAGCAATAAGATAAGATGGAGACATAAAGGGGATCCAAATAGGAAAAGAAGAAATAAATCTCTCCCTCTTTGCAGATGACATGATCTTTTATTTAAAGAATCCCATAGACTCCACTCCCAAATTACTCAAGCTGATTCAAAACTTTGGCAGATTAGCTGGGTATAAAATTAACACCCCAAAATCAATAGCTTTTCTGTATGCCAACAATGAAAGAAGTGGAGCTGAAATTAGGGAAGCAACTCCATTTGTAATAGCCCCACAAAAAATAAAATACCTAGGAATTAACTTAACCAAAGAAGTGAAGGTCCGCTATGATTAAAACTTTAAAAACTTTAAAAAGGAAATCAAAATATAACTTAGAAAATGGAAAAAACTCCCATGCTCCTGGATAGGAAAGATTAACATCGGGAAAAATGGCAATACTTCCCAAAGCTACCTACAAACTCACTAAGATACCTATCAAAATTCCAAACTCATTCTTCAAGGAAATAGAAGAGGCAATCCAAAAATGCATATGGAACAATAAAAGACCCCCAATAGCAAAATCGCTCCTCAACGGAAAGAACATTGCTGGAGAAATATCAATATCACATTTCTACTATAAAGCCATAGTAATCAAAAGAGCTTGGTACTGGCACAAGAACAGACCTCAGGATCAATGGAATAGAATTGAAATGACCTAAAGACCTATAGCCATATAAACTTTGATAAGGGAGCTAAAAAAATAGAATGGGAGAAAGACAGCGTCTTCAGTAAATGGTGGTCGCAAAATTGGTTAACTACTTCCAGAAAAATAAAGCTAGGTGCTTATATATCACCCTGCACCAGAATCAACTCCTAATGGATCAAAGACCTCGGAGTCAAAGCAGACACTCAGAAAACATTAAAGGATGGAAAAGGAGAAACCCTAGGTCTCCATGGCTCAGGCCGAAATTTTCTAAATAGAGAACCGGAAACACAAGAAATCAAAGAAAGGTTGGACAAATGTGATTGCATAAAGTTGCAGAACTTCTGAATGGAAAATGACATAGCTAGCAAGACCAATACAAATCCCATGGATTGGGAGAAAATCTTCACTAGCCATACAACGGACAAGGGTCTCATATCTAAAATATACTTGGAACTCAAAAAATTAAACCACCCAACAACAAATCCTCAAAGAAACAACTGCCCAATAAATAAGTGGGCTAAAGTCTTAAAGAGAAATTTCTCTGAAGAAGAAAGAAGGATGGCCAATTGACATATGAAGAGATGCTCAACATCCCTAGCCATAAAAGAAATGCAAATCAAAACAACATTGAGATACCACCTCACCCCAGTTAGAATGGCAAAAATCAAGAACTCTAATAACAACAGATGCTCTAGGGGATGTGGAGAGAAAGGAACCTTACTTCATTGATGGTGGGACTGTAAACTTGTTCAACCACTTTGGAAAGTAATATGGAGGTTCATCAAAAGACTCCACATAGAGCTCCCCTATGACCCAGCAATTCCACTTTTGAGCATTTACCCAAATGTTTACAAACAAGACCACACTTAAGCTACCAGCACAACTATGTTTATTGCAGCATTATTTACCATAGCTAAGATCTGGAATGCCCCTCAGTAGATGAATGGATCAAGAAAATGTGGTATATATACACAATGGAATTCTATGCCTCCATCAGAAAGAATGACATTGCCCCATTTGTTTGGAAATGGAAAGGCTTGGAAAAAATTATCTTAAGTGTAGTATTCCAAGCCCAAAGAAGCATAGGTCCAATGATTTCCCTTATTTGCCATATCTAGTATAGGTATGAGTCAAGTGGAAAAGGTCAGATAATGTGATTTTAGGAAAATGAACCCTACGATATGTATTTTAAATGTTTTTTTCTTTCATGCATTTGTTTCTAATGCAATTATAAGATTATTTCTTTGTTGCTTTGTATGTCCCTCCCCCACACTATAACCCCTGATTTCAAGGTATTTATTGTCGGTATAATTTGTGGAGGGGAAGGGGAAAAACAAGTCGTTTAAATAAGGATAGAGGTGGACCTGATGCAACAATGAGAAGTACAAGTTGTCATGTTGAAAAGGAACTTTACAACTTGGGGGGGCAGTGGATTGGGTTGGAGGGGTGGGAGAATTGGAAGGGAAGGAAGTGTAAACCAAGGAGGAGGCTACAATTCTTGATAAGAAATGTACTCACTATCTTGCCTATGTAATTGTAACCCCTCTGTCCATTATTTCACAATAAAAAAAAACTGTTGATGATTTTGCTGTTGTTATTGATCAATTGATGCTTTTGCTTTCTTTGTTCATGCATTTTTATTATAAATTTGATATACAGAGGTATACAGTTACTTAAGTCAACTAAAAAGTACACTTCATTTTGTTTTCTAAATTTCAGAATGTAAACTTTATAACTTATTTTGTTTCTTTACGGAAATTTTTTCAAAGTTGCTGAATGAGTTAATTTAATTGGACATGATTTTTACACAAGTAAATTATTTGGACACATATATTTTGCTTTTAAAGTATTTAAAATGTGATCTCTACAAATGTTGCTTTTACACATGGTAAATGCAAAGCCTGAAAACCTGCAAAGCACAATGTATGAGCGTGAGAGGGAGAGAGAGAAGGCAAACCAAAGGTCAATACAGGAATATCATGAGCGTGAGAAAGCTACTGAAAAATTGATAGAGGAATTGCGTGAGCAGCTTGAGAACACTCGAAGAGAAATAAGGAAAGGCGTGAGCAGGCTGAGATCAGTCAAAAGAAAGGCAGGAATGGCGTGAGCAGGCTGAGAAGATGCAAACAGAACTACAGGAATTCTGTGAACGTGAGGAAGCTAATCAAAGAGATATACAAGAATCGAGAGAGCAGGATGAGAATACACAAAGATTACTAAAGGCATTCATGGATTCCATTAACACAAAGCTGAAAGAAGTCAGGGAGACCACAAAAGGAATGCTGAATGGAATTTAACAGAAGAAATGGGGGTCCAAGGAATCCATAACCAATCAACAAAGTGACTTGAGAATAAATACTTAACACCAAATTAAAGAAGTAAAGTAGTTCATACGAGATCTAAAACAAAGCTACAACCAAGAATTCGAAGTCATCAAAGCAGATGAATTAGAAGGAAAAGAGAAAAAAAAAGTAGAAAGTCTTCACAGTAGGTTAGACCATGCAGAAGATCGAATCTCGGGGATTGAAGACAGCCTACATATTATAGAGAAAGAATATACAACCATCCAAGACAAATCCAAGAAATATGATAGATCTATTCAACACTTGGAATACACCATCAGAAAGCCTAATCTGAGGATAATGGGTATAGAGGAACAACTAGAGATAGAAGTTAAAGTTTATGCAATTTGTTTAACAGGATCTTAGCAGAGAACTTCCCAAGCATGCAAAAAGATAGGGCTATTCAGATACAAGAAACTTTTAGAATTCCAAATAGACCAGACAAGAATAGGATATCCCATCATCACATAATCCTCACAGAATCAATTCAGAGCAAGGAAAAGATCCTTAAAGCTGTTAAGGGGAAAAGATTAATCACCTATAAAGGGGAACCAATTAGAATCACATTAGAATTCTCAGCAGAGACAATCAAAGCAAGAAGAGCCTGGAATGTTGTATGCCATGCCCTTAAGACAAACAACTATAAATCAAGAATACTGTACCCAGCTAAACTCTCCTTCAATAAATGAAGGCCAAATAAAAACCTTCCATAGCATAGAAAAATAGAAACAATACATCTCCACCAAACTAGCCTTACAAAAGATTCTTAAAGATGTGGTATACACATAGAAAACCAACAAGACCACAATAAAGGCCAAAAACAGCCCTCAAACTGAGAATCCAAGAAACACAGATAGAACACAGGAGGTACAGCCCCCAAGAAGGTGGATAATATGGAGGAAATCCCAAATACCTCTCAGTCTTATCTCTCAACATTAATGGACTTAACTCTCCAATTAAGTGACATAGACTAGTTGGATTAAATAGCAAGATCCTTCTATCTGCTGCCTTCAGGAGTCAGACCTTACCCATAAAAACAAACATATTTTCAATGTTAAAGGCTGGAACAAAATCTACGAAGCAAACGACCCCCATAAACAGGCGAGGGTTGCAATCCTAATATCAGATAAAATAGACTTCAAGTTAAAATTCGTGAGAAGAGATAAAGAAGGTCGCCACGTACTAATTAAGGGATCACTCCTTCAGAAAGGTATTACAATTCTAAATATCTATTCACCAAACAACGGACTACCCAAATTTAGCAAGAAACACTACTTTCCCTCAAATCCCACATAGATCCAAAGAAATAAATTGTTGGGGATTTTAACACAACACTCCCGCACTAGATAGATCAACTCGGCAAAAACTCAACAGAAACCACAGATCTAAACAACTGCATACATCAACTAGATTTAACAGATATCTACCAAATATTTCACCCAGCAGCATCAGAATACACGTTTTTCTCAGCAGCACATGCAACATCTTCTAAAATAGACCACATATTAGGCCACAAAGCAAAGTGGTCCAAATTCAGAAACATTGAATTTATACCTTGCATTCTCTCTGACCACAAGGGAATAAAATTAGTACTCAACACCAAAAGCCACCAAAGAAAGTCAAGTAACACATGGAGGCTGAACAACACACTGCTGAATCATGAGTGAGTCATGGAAGAGATTAGAAAGGAAATTCAAATGTTCATGATATTCAACAAAAATGAGAACACAAATTACCAGGTCCTCCGGGACACAGCAAAGGCAGTACTCAGAGGCAAGTTTATAGCTCTGAGTTGCTACATCAACAAATTGGAGAGATCTGAAACCGACAATTTAATAAGACATCTGGACCCTCCTTAAAAAAGAGGAGCAAGATAAACCCCAATCCAGTAGATGGAAAGAAATAATTAAAACTAAATCAGAACTAAATGAATTAGAATCCAAAAAAACTATGGAAAGAATCAACAAAGCAAAGAGTTGGTTCTTCGAAAAAATTAACAAAATTGACAGACCCTTAGGAAATTTTATCAGAAAAAGAATAGAACACACCCATGTAAATATACTCACATGAGAAGGGAAACATCACCATAGAAACAACCGAAATTCAGAACACTATAAGGAAATAGTTCTCAAAACTTTATGCTAAGAAGTTTCAGAATTTGGCAGAAATGGAACCTTTCCTAGCAAATGTTGCCATGCCGAAACTAAAACAAGATAAGTTAAATCATCTTAACAGACCCATATCAAGCATTGAAATAGAAACAGCAATAAGAGATATCCCATCTAAGAAAAGTCCAGGACCAGATGGTTTTACAGCGGATTTCTACAAGGCCTTCAAAGCAGAGCTTACACCCATACTCATGAAACTGTTCAATGAAATTGAAAGAGAAAGTTCACTACCGAACACATTCTATGAAGCCATCATAACTCTCATCCCATGGCCAGGCAGAGACTCATCAAAGGAAGAGAACAATAGACGCGTTTCTGTGATGAACATTGATGCAAAACTTCTCAACAAAATTCTGTAAAATCGACTTCAATAATCCATCCAAAAAATTGTACACCACGATCAAACAGGATTCATTTCAGGGATGCAAAGCTGGTTCCATATATGCAAAACAATCAATATAATTCATCACATCAACATGAGGAAGGATAAGAACCACATGGTTATCTCAGTAGATGCAGAAAAAGCATTCGACAAGATCCAACACTCCTTTATGATGAAGGTTTTGGAAAAATTAGGAATCCACGGAACATTCCTCAATACAATAAAGGCTGTATATGACAAACCTACAGCCAGCATTATATTTTATGGTGAAAAAATAAAGCCATCTTCTCTTACCTCAGGAACCAGACAAGGATGAACACTCTCTTCACTTCTCTTCAATCTAGTATTAGAATGCCTAGCTACAGCAGTAAGAAAAGATGCAAACATAAAAGGGATCCAAATAGGGAAAGAAGAAGTAAAACTCTCCCTCTTTGCAGATGACATGATCTTGTATTTAAAGAATCCCATAGACTCCATTCCCAAATTACTCAAGCTTATTCAAAACGTTGGCAAAGTAGCAGGGTATAAAATTAATCCTCAAAAATCAATGGCTTTTCTATATGCCAACAATGAGAAAAGTGTGGCTGAAATTAGGAAAGCATCTCCATTCTTAATAGTCCCACAAAAAATAAAATACCTAGGAAGAAACTTAACCAAAGAAGTGAAGGACCTCTATGATGAAAACTTTAAAAAATTGAAAAAGGAAATCAAAACAGATCGGCAAAACTCCCATGCTCCTGGATTTGAAAGAACAACATCATGAAAATGGCAAAAATGCCAAAGGCTCTCTACAAATTCAATGTGATATTAAGCAAAATTCCAACCTCATTCTTCAAGGAAATATAAGAGGCAATCCAAAAATTCATAAATAATTGGGCTAAAGACTTGAAGAGAAACTTCTCTGAAGAGGAAAGAAGAATGGCCAATAGACACATGAAGAAATGCTTAACCTCTCTAGCCATAAAAGAAATCCATATCAAAACACATTAAGATACCACCTCACCCCAGTTAGAATAACTAAAATCAAGAACTCTAATAAAAACAGATGCTGGAGGGGATGTGGACAGAAGTGAACCTTACTTCATTGTTGGTGGGAGTGTAAACTTGCTCAACTACTTTGGAAAGTAGTATGGATATTCCTCAAAAGACTCCACATAGAGCTCCCCTATTTCCCAGCAATCCCACTTTTGGGCATTTACCCAAATGTTTACAAACGAACCACACTAAAGCTATGAGCACAACTATGTTTATTACATCAGTATTTACTCTAGCTAAGATCTAGAACCAATCCAGATGCCCCTCAGTAGATGAATGGAATTCACAATGGAATTCTATGGCTCCATCAGAAAGAATGACATTGCCCCATATGCTAGGAAATGAAAATACTTGGAAAAAAATATATTAAGAGAAGTAAGCCAGGCCCAAAGAAACGTAGGTCCCATGTTTTCCCTTATTTGCAATATCTAGTATATGTCTGAGTCAAGCAGAAAAGTTTAGATAAGTGATGTTAGGGAAATGAGCCCAAAGATATGTATTCATTTTTTTTCCTTTCATGTGATTGTTTCTTACACATTTTTAAGATTATTTCGTTGTTGCTTCGTATGTTCCTCACGCACAGTATAACCCCTTCTTTCACTGTAATTGATGTCGGTATAATTTGTGGAGTGGAATGTGAAAAAAATTGTTTAAATAGGGATACAGCTGGACCCATTGCAAAAATGAGATGTACACGTTGTTATGTCGAAAACTTACTTTACAACTTTGGTGCAGGGGGTAGGGGGGAGCGGGGAGAATTGAGGTGGAGGGGGTTGGGAAGGTATGGGTAGGGGAAACAAACGAGGAAGCTACAATGCTTGTCAAGAATATACTTATCATCTTGCCCATGTAATTATAACCCCTCTCTACAGTATTTTCACAATAAAAATTAATTGAAAAAAATATATATAATATATTGCATATGAATTACATGTAAGCAAAAAAAAAAACTATTGTTAAAGTACTTCACACAAAATGCAGAATATGTAGAACGATGTTTTCCGTGTTGGAAAAAACTCTTTGTAAACTACAGTTTTTAAAACAAAGGTGTGCTTTGTGTTTATTTTGAGTGTATACAGAGATAACTCAATCAAAAACTGTATGTGATACCTGGAATACTAGGAATTATTTATCACTTATGAGTAATTGATAACCTGTCTATAAGAAACTTTTAACAAATGACAGAAGACACAAATCTATGCATATGCAATTTATGAAAGCCATATGTTACTTGCTCAATCCAATTGCTTTTCTCTACTTTGCTAGGAAAAAAAAATTATTATTCAGATAAGAGCCAACAGCAGTGAAAGAAAGAAAATACGCAATAGTCTTGTTTTATTTGTGAAAATAACAAATGAAATTAAACAGCAATTTCACTTACGGAAGTCCAATATTAGTGTATATGAAGATGTTCCTGAATGAGAACATCCATTGAATTTTTGGAATTTTAATTGCTACGAACATATGAAAACTAGAAAAAGAAAACATATACAGTCTTAGTGTGAACCAGCCTTGGAAAAATTTTCTTAATTGTTTTGAAATTACAAAAAAATGATACCATTAAGAAAATGATCTTTTCCTTTGAAAATCATTTAAAAATGTTTATCACTTATTATGATTAAAATACCAAACAAGAGTAATTTCATAAAATCATTACAAATATCAGTTACTATCATAAAATAAAATAAAAGGCCAGTCCCAATATATTACCCACCTATCATTTTTCTTTGTTCCTAATCATTACCCAAATATCTTAAACAATCTAAATAGTTATGTCTTTAACATAAACATTCTATATTTTTACTTAACATTTTCCAGGGCCATGTGTTCATGTTTCTAAAAAATATTCACAGCAGTTAAAAGATGCTTTTGTGAAATTAATATGATACTTTTATTGTTGTTTTGTTGTTTTTGTTGTTGTTTGCAATACCTGGGTATTGTCCCTAAGTCTTTTTATGCTCAAGGCCAGCACTCTACAACTTGGAGCACAGAGCTAATTCCTGTTTTTGAGTGATTACTTGGAGCTAAGAATCTAATTAAAGATATGAATCTAACAAGTACTTTAGTTTCTGGGCTAGTTTCGAACAGGATTCTAAGATATCAGCCTCCAGAGTAGGTAGAATTATAGGTATGAGATACCGGCACTTGGTTTGAGGTATTTTTTAAATTTTAATTATGTTTTAATATGTTTGTGTCACTATAATGTACATCATTCTACACATAAATTCATATTATATATATATTTCTGATGACAAATTCTTTCTAAAATATATGTCTTTCTACACATAACTTATATATATATATATATATATTTCTGAAGACAGACTCTCTCTAAAATTTTTATGCTATTTTTCACCTTTTTCCTTTCAAAGATATGCAGTCTGTTTTTCTAAAAGTTTTCTAAAGTAAAATAACTAATATTTCAATACACAGTAGAGTTTATTACTTTCAAGAGAATTTTAGATATACACATGATATTGTAGTAACATTTATAGTATATTACTTGAAGAAATTCGTTCAAGCTCTTAAATATTTGTGTGCAATGACAGGGAGAGAGGAAGGTAATTCATAGTGGTTAGGAATTTGCAATGCTTCAAAAATCTATTCAATAATTTGTTATAAGCATATAGTTATGCTACCCGATATGGTTTAGTTTTGTTTAATTGTTCAAATTTTAACATGAATGCATGCCCAGTGGTAACATTAAAATTATTAATCAAAATACAAATAACTGCAAAATCAGAGACACATATCAAACTTTCAATAATTATCACTTATGATGCTAATAATAATTTTGATGAAGATGATGATGAGCACAATTTACCCTGATATTGACAATGTTGTGATTTAAGAGGAAAAATTCTTAGACATCTGTGAAGCTAGATTTCCCACATTGAATACATAGTAATACACAGCATTGGATTACATACAATGAGAATAACAAGAAGAGAGTTTCAATATCAAGAAATACAGTCACATGAACTGGTAGAGACAGTATAAACCCTGATGTTATCCTGCAGTGTCTCTAATGTATACTCATTTTTCCTGGTGGTATGGTTTTCTTATAAATGAAAACGTTTATTACCACATGTTGATTATCCCACATAGAAAAAATATATTATGCTGAATGATTTCTGTTACCAAATTACCTTGTTTGATCTAGCCTTGGGAACTTAGGAGGAAGCCTTTCACCACCCACATAGCCAGTGGCTTAGTTGTATATCCCTAGATGGTAACAACACATGCCTCAGGCATGCTTCACTCATTAGGCAGAAATCCTTGGTTACTTTTAGTTTCTATCCAGTTCACTGGAGAATACCTATGTAGAAATTTATGAAGAACACTTGGCAACAAATAAAGCACGAAGAAAAAATTTTATGGACCAAGATAAAGATTTTAACAGTGTGATTAGTTCAAATACCATTCTCATATAGATATGATTCAACAATCAAAGTTTTCCAATGATATAGTATGAATATGTTCTTCAATAGAACTGTAAACACATGACAGAATTTACATAATACCACTTACATATCGGTAGTTGCCTGGCCTTAGAACCAGGAGGCAAAATTTATTTTTATTTCTGCAGGAAATTATTTGTAACTTTATACCAGCAAACTGAATTTGACTCTTTCCTTATTTGTAAGCTAAGATGGAAAATGTAAGACTCTTCACTTTTCTTTTTTCTTGCTGTAAAAATCAAAAAATATATTTTCAATATTTCTTATAAATTACATCCATTTATAGATGAAAAGTGAAAGACCAATAGTCAATATAGTGACTAAATAATGATACTAGAATTTGTTTCTGACCCTTCACTCTGTGAGCTTACAAGGAGCAGTATTGTGGTGATGGAGAGCACTAATATGAAAAGTCTATGGGGAAAAAGCATACCTTGTAAAAGGTTGTTTAAGACTATGTGACCAGTGATGAGTACGTGAAATAGGCTCATGTGTCAGGGGCATAAAAATGAGTATATAGAAATAATATTAGTGTCAGAAACAGAAAATCTTGATCATTCATCTAATCTAATATGTGTGAGTAGAAGGGTAAAAAGAAATTTAAAGTGTTCTATATCTCTGGACAGGCGACCATGTTAGGATCATTCTTGGTGATAAGTATTACAAGTGGAAATGATTTAGGGGAAGGACTGTCTGATAGTTGTAAAGTTTATATTAAACTGATGCAAAGATAGCTCTGTTTAGATATCATCAAAATATCCACGACCATGAATATGAAAAAGAATAATATTATCGGGGGGCATTATTAAGGGGAAGAGGAAAAGGAAAGTTCTGACACAAGTGTGAGCAATGTGAGCACCAGTGTGGACAAAATTGGAAGAAAGAGACAAATAAGGAAACAAGAAAATAATAAAGACAGATTTTCAGTAGTAAAAAAAAGGAGAGAATTTGCAGGACGAACAGGTCAAAAATGTTACACAGATATTGAAGGAAATATGCTATTTGGATTTGTACCTAAAAGTGCATAGATAAGTTCAATAAGAACAGTGGTTTGGTGAACTGGTAGAGATGTAAGTCATGTTGATGAATTTTTTGAGATATGAAGCCATAATACTCTGGATCCATCAATTCAACAGAAACTGGAGATTTTAAATTTTGGAACAAATGCTTTTATTGTGACCTTAGAAAAATTATACAGGTATAATTGTCATGAACTTGACTTAGAGGTATTCTGTGAATATTTTTGAAGACTTTGTTTAGCCAGGAGATTATAGATTGAACTACAGCACAGACAAGACTAATTTGTCCTACATTTCCAAAGAGTGAACCATGTATCCACATCAGTTTGCGATTTTATTGAAATATCTTTAGATATGTTTGTATATCTTATCAGCCTATCCAAGATAAATGTAGGACAAATAACACCAAGAATTAGGTTGAATATGCAGCTTCATTGATGTTACTGAATACTCTATGAATTGATTCTTCTTTAGTATAGAAAATGTCTCATTATCCATTGACACATCATAACTGCCATATACTCTATTTAAATCTAGTTCTTGTTAGGGATATCTTCATGCTGAAATTACCCTGTCAATTAACCTGCCAAAAATTCTTATATGTAGGAAGTGCTCTTATATACTTCAAGCTTTTATTAAATGGAGGAGTTCAGACATTACCCTCACCACAGGAATTAAATGACTAAAAAATAAGACATTTTGCTTTATTTCCTTTCTTTCATTTTCTCATCCACATTTTCAAGTAGGGAAGGATTCTGATGCAACAATAGAACAATGTAGATTTGTAATAACACAACATCTAGGATCTAGTGTTAATTTGGTTACATTAGCTCCAAAGTTTGTGGATATTTATATTTCTCCTGGCTAAACTCATAAGCTCCAAGAAAATGTCCCTAAGGAGCCTTTAAATACTAATATCAGTTTGTCTCATAGTGCTCTAAATTCTACATCCTCTATTGTGGGCATAGTTTTATACTGTGGAACTTTTCTCCTCAGAGAGTGAGTACTACCCTATTGCTTATCACAGATATAGTACCTTCATACATAGATTGGGCCTGTGCAAACAAGAATTGGTAGTTGAACAATGTTCTTAGCAGTTTGTAAAGATGAAATGGAAATAGAGCAACTATGAACTCAAAAGGAATGTGCAAAGGCCCAAAGTAGAAGGTGTGCCAAGGAAATGCTGAGTTATAATTTCAAATAACGTAACGTACTCAGGTGTGAGGGTGTGTTGAATGTACAACTTCAGACAATGTAGTTGAATACCTTGATGGGAAAACTGCTTTTTAAAATTTATTTATTTATTATTTATTTTATTGTGAAAATACCGTACAGTGGGGTTACACTTACATGGGCAAGTCAACGATTACATTTCTTATCAATCATTGTAGCCTCCTCCTTTCTTTCCCCTTCCCATCCCTTCCCATCCTCCCCCCGCCCTCTTTAAAGCCTTCTGGGATAATTGTACAAGTAGAAGTCCCTA
Organism: Dipodomys merriami; assembly: GCF_024711535.1. Classification (NCBI taxonomy): domain Eukaryota; kingdom Metazoa; phylum Chordata; class Mammalia; order Rodentia; family Heteromyidae; genus Dipodomys; species Dipodomys merriami. The sequence goes on along the minus strand of NW_027206546.1, from coordinate 311,075 downwards.
ACTATACTCTCTAATCAGCTACAATATCATCAACTTAGGGAATATTTTCTAAGAGCAGAGTGAAAGAAAGAGGGCTCATTGCAGTTAGTGTTCAGGTTGAAATAATAAGAATCACATAACTTTTCTTATAAGTCTTCATTCATTTTGGAGCATTAAAATTGGAAAAAGCCAAGTAAATATTTTGTATGTACCTAAATTAAGTGGGTCATATAATATTGCTCTCTTTTTAACTTGGAAGTTATAGATTATGTCATTTTATATTTTAACTTGGGAAAATGATCTGCTGTAACTTACTTTCTTTTCCCCTTATTTTGCCCTTCCACTTACATCATTTTTATTTAAAGAGACATACTTGAGCTTGCATTTCTACATTTTTCAAAATTATATGAACTTCTTCATACTTCTGGTAGCCTCTTACATCTTTATCAAGGGAATATTTTGTCAATACCATTTTTATCCTATATGATACTGGATATTTCCGGCCAAATTCAGTGCAAGATATACATTAGAATCATCCAGATATCTCAACACATTTACCACCATAAAATCCTATCTTACTTAGAAATCATGATTTTAGAATATCTGAGGAAGTGGTATCTGTCATTTTTGAATGACCATAAGTGACACTAACATGCAATCATGATTTAAACCAACATGCAACTCAGTAGACGAATGATTCGCCAAAATGTGGTATATATATAATATGAATGATTTGCCAAAATGTGTTATATATATATATATGTATATATATATATATATGTATATATATATATATATATATATATATATATATATATACATACATGGTGAAATTGTATGCTTCCGTCAGAAAGAATGACATTGCCCAATTCATAAAGAAATGTAAAGACTTGGAAAAATCCTACTAAGTAAAATAAGCAAGACACAAAGTAATAGATTCCATGGTCTCCCTCATTTGTAATAACTAGATAATATCTATGATAGTCCTAGCAGATGAACAGAATGGCTCAATAGCTATGTCTATATAACCATATAAAATGATACTGAGCAAAATGAACTCCTAGATATGGAAACAGAGGTTTTTCTTTGAGTTTGTTGTTTTCAATGTACTATGTGATTCTTTTTTTAATTTTGTGTTTTCTCCCTATGGTTTATCCCCTGCTCTATTTAACTTCAGTACCCTGTGTATTGCTTATACATTTATATATGTTTTATTATGAAAATAACGTAAAGAGGGGTTATAATTACATAGTCAAAGTAATGAGTGCATTTCTTATCAAGCATTATGGCCTCCTCCTTTGTTTCCCCTTACCATCCTTTCCAATCTCACCCTCTCCCACCTGCTGCACCAAAGTTGTAAGGTACATTTTCTACATAATCTCTTGTACATCTCATTGGCGCAATGGGTCCACCTGTATCCCTATTTAAACAATTTGGGTTTTCTCTTTCCTTAATTTAGCAAGGGAAGAGGAACAACAAAATGGTGAGACAAATGACAAAGGGAAACCAATGCAATAGCAATACTCACAAGACGAAATGCGGAAATTTACATTACAACTTGTGAGGTGAGTGTTGGGCAAAGGAAAAGTGTGAGAGAAATGAGGGAAGGGGTATCAAGTTCGATATGTCATCTATTTACTACCTTACAGTTACTGCAACTCCTTGAATACATCACCTTGCCAATAAAATTTAATTTAAAATATGCTACATAAAATATAATTTCACTGTATTGATATGGTAAATATTATTCTATGTGCATTATCTTTTAAAAATGAACACCATTTGGCATCTAATTTGAATTAATTACCTCTTTTTATCAGAGGTTCATCAACTTGAATGTTATCTAACTCTACAATATTTTCACAATATACTTGCCATTATTTAGAAAAAAACATAATATTAATATTGTCTCAGAGTAAAACAGAAAACAGTTTAATTATTTGGAAACTCCTAATTGTTAAAACTGAATAATTGTTAAGAACATAGAATATATGTGTTCATCAAAACTACTAACTACTCATTTTCAAATTCTGAACATTCTGTACCAGAGACATTCAAAACAGTTCCTGTTTGCATGTTCTTTAATTCTGCAATAGATGGTTTCCAATGGGTTGTTACATATTGAGAAGTCAACAGAAAAAATAGCCACATCCTGGTAGAGGATAAAACTATGAATTATCTGTAATAACTAATTCCTCAAGAGTAAACATTTTCATTAGAGTAAGCTATTATTTCTGTGACAATCAATCTCAAGCTTTTATGATATAAAGTCATCCTAGCCCAACAGTTTCCAACTTGTAAGGTGCACCTTAAAATTTCCTTAATTCACGTCATGAATAGCTTCTAATTATTATAAAAATTCTACACTTTTGCTAACGTGATGCTCTTCCTATTGTGGAAAGAACACTACACTAAACTTTGCTGCATCTCCCCCCCCCCAAATGTGGTATTCTTGAGATCAGAACACATGGAATATTATTTATATTTATATTTTTATATATCATAGATATTCATGAGTCTAAAACTGGAAGATTACAGTTCAAAGCTCACCCAGGCAGGAAGGTTCCTGAGATTCTTATCTCCAATTTACTGCTCAGGAAAAGCAAGACAGAAGTGGCTCTGAGTTTCAAGTGGTAGAGCAGTAGCCTTGAGCACAAACAGGCGCAGAGACAGTACTTAGGCCCAGAGTTCAAGCCCTCGAAAAAACCAAATCAAAAACAAAATAAAAACAAACTCAAATCCTAGCATTTTTCTCATTGTATACATAGGCACGTAATTAAGAAAATTATTTCCTGCTTTACGAATAGATAGAAGAACCAAGATGTCACACAATTATTCCTTTCATACCATGTTACACCAAAGCCTCAAAAAATTTCTTTTTTCTAAATTTATAAATTAATATCAGCCATTTGTTGGCAACTCTGTCTAGATTATTCACATTATCATTTTATACATGAACTGTTGGAATTGTCCATTTACTAAGATCTAATTATACGTCACTTGAAAGAATATTTTAGGCAAATACAATGCCAGAATCATTTATAAATTTGTAAATTAAATCTTCTACATAAAAAGAATTTTGTAGTATCATATATAATATGAAATTATAAACAAAACCAAAGTATTTATTGTAAATCTCAATTCTAATTTAGCAAGGTCTACACAGTCCTATATTGGATGAACTTTGCTATTTCTCCAGGCTTAAAGTTTTGTAACCCTAAATGATTTCTTTGGAATTCAACAGAATGATGCTTACTTTTTCAAATTTTTGGTCGGGAATCATGAGACCTTTTGCATCTAGGAATGTTCTGAAATGAAGAGAGCATTTAAAACACAACTGAGGATTATAAATGAATTGCATTTCAACAGGAAATTTGACTTCTTAAAACATAATGAAAAAATTAGCCCAAACTTCCAACTGTGTATCCCTTTCTTGTTGTTTTGTTTGTTTCATTGAGACAGAATTATATTACCTAGTCCAGGGAAAGTATCACTATGTAATTCCACTCTCCAATCTCCTGTTTTAGTCTGGGTGCTAGAATTGCAGGCTTGTAACACATTGCCCTGCCATAACTTGTTGGTTTATTTAATTTAGATCCAGACTAGTAATTCTGAAATGCTCTAATGATCTTATCCACTAGACTGTCTGCTCATACTATTTCTGTACTATTTTCAAAGATGTTCTAATATTTGACAAAGGATATGATCATTTTCAGATACAGCTGCAGGGGTCTCTGATTCATTCCCTGATGGATACGATACTTTTAGTAATGATTACTTGACTTTCTTACTATCTCTGTTCCCTACCTATGTAATATTCCCAAACTTTTTTGAAGAAAGTTCACTTAAGGACTTTCTAATATTAAAAATTTTCACTTGATTCTAGGACATATACTCAGGGTATATTTTCTATTGTTTTCTAACTTTTCTACACATTCTGAGAGTTGTTTCATTTGTGTATGTGTGTTTTCACATATAAGTGCCTCTGTGTGTATGTGTATGTTTGTTAGTATGTATGCAAAATCTTCAAGTTCTTCTTCAGCACTCTTGCTCATGACTGGTATTCCATCACTTGAGCCATTCTTCCAATAGAGCTTTTGGCTGGTTAATTACAGATAGTGTCTCAAAGACTGTGCTATCCAGGTTGGATGCAAACTGAAATTCCCAGACTCCTTTACATTCTTAGGTTTTATTTTTCCAGGAGTATCAACTTTTAAACTAGAAATATTTTTGTGAGTGTGAAGTCTAATCTCTAGCCCAGATTTTTAACTCAAGAATTCATACAAAGATAGAAGTACATAAACATTACATACCCTGAGTATACACTGTTAGAAATGTGATCCTAAGCCCAGTGCCAGTGACTCATGCCTATAACTCTAGCTATTCAGGAGGCTGTGATATGAATATTGCAGTTCAATCCAGCATGAGAAGGAAAGTTTCTGAGGCAATTATTTCAAATTAACCTGAGAAAACTGGAAGAGGTGCTGTGGCTCAAGTGGTAGAACATTAGCATTGAGCTGATGAGTGGAGGACATCAACCTACCCCTCTCCCCACAACCATCAAAAAAATGAAAAAAGAAAGAAAGAAAAAGTAATGTAATCTTAGCCACCAGTATAATTCCTGCTTTCCCAACATGGCCTTTTCTTTTTTAGTAAGGTTGATGTTCTTGGATCTGACTTGCTTTGGCACCAGAATTATTTTTCCATTCTACATTTTACAAATTTGTGTGATTAGCAAACATCATTTAGAGCTATAGAATGAAAGAGAGTGGCCTCATCCTTCATGTTCCACTTAGTAGCAATGCTTTCTCTATATCACTCCCATAGATCTATATACTGGCCTTGCCTTTATTGTTTCAAATTGTCTTACTTGCAGTCTTCTGAAAAGTTGCAAAGTTCGTTTTTTGACATAACGATTTGTATATCTGATTGTTGCAATGGGTCCACTGTATCCGTGTTTTTTCCCTTCCTCTCCACAAATTATACCAACATCACATTGCAAAAATAGCGTACAGAGGGGTTAGAGTTACATAAGTAAGGTAATGAGTACATGTCCTATCGGGAATTTTTACCTCCTCTTTTGTTTTTCCCCTGCCATCCTTTCCCATCTCCCAAGTCCCCCCTCCCCAACCCAAGTATCTAAAATATTTATAGGATGATCTCTTTGTTAGTTTGTGTCTGGTCAAAGAAATATAGGTCCCACGGTTTCGCTTATTTGCAATAATTAATACATGTATGAGACATGCAGAAATGCTTTCTTGTGTTTGTTTCTAACATATTTACAAGATGATTTATTTGGTGCTTCGTATGTCCTTCCTCGATGGTATAACCCCTGTTTTCACTGTATTTGATATTGGTATAATTTGTGGAGGGGAAGGGAAAAACAAGTTGTTTAAATAGGGATACAAATGGACCCAATGCAACAATGAGATGTACAAGATATTGAAAAATGAACTTAACAACTTAAGCGAGAGAGAGGGGTTGTGGGGGGGGGAGGGATGATGGGAAAGGATGGGAAGGAGAAACAAAGGAGGAGGTAACAATGCTTGAAAAGAAATGTACTCATTGCTTTGCCCATGTAATTGTAACCCCTCTGTATGGTGTTTTCACAATAAAAAATAAGAAGAAATAAAAATCAAGTATTCCTAATTTGAGGTTCATTTCACCTAACATCATCTTATATGGTCCTATGTACATGGATAATGTTTTTATAAGTCATTTAAATTCTATATTTTCTCTTTATTAAGTTATCTCTGAAACACCATGTCCAAATATGTCCTTCTGCTATTTCAATGAAGCCAGAAAAAATTCACTTTACCTCGAGCAGGACCATAGATTTTTACCAGAAATAAATGAAAATAAATGTTACTGAAGTGGAAAATGTTAATAAGAGAGGAATTGAACATAAATGACAAAGTTCAAGTTAACTTGCGTTAACAAAGGTTGGACAAATGATATTGCATGAAGTTGCAGAGCTTCTGCATGGCAAAGGACATAGCTAGCAAGATCAATACAAAGCCCATGGATTGGGAGAAGATCTTCACTAGCCATACAACAGACAAGGGTCTCAAATCAAAAATATACTTGGAACACAAAAAATGTAATCACCCAACAACAAATCCTCAAAGAAACAACTGCCCAATAAATAAGTGGGCTAATGACTTAAAGAGAAACTTCTATGAAGAAGAAAGAAGGATGGCCAATAGACACATGAAGAAATGCTCAACCTCCCTTGCCATAAAAGAAATGCAAATCAAAACAAATTAAGATACCACCTCACCTCAGTTAGAATGGCAAAAATCAAGAACTCTAATAACAACAGATGCTAGAGGGGATTTGGAGAGATGGGAACCTTACTTCATTGTTGGTGGGAGTATAAACTTGTTCAACAATTTTGGAAAGTATTATGGAGGTGCCTCAAAAGACTCCACATAGAGCTCCCCTATGACCCAGCAATCCCACTTTTGGGCATTTACCCAAATGTACACAAACAAGGCCATACTAAAGCTGCAGCACAACTATGTTTCTTGCAGCATTAATTACCATAGCTAAGATATGGAACCAACCCAGATTTTACTCAGTAGATGAATGGATCAAGAAAATGTGGTATATATACACAATGGAATTCTATGCCTCCATCAAAAAGAATGACATTGCACCATTTGTTAGGAAATGGAAAACTTGGAAAAAATTATATTAAGTGTAGTAAGTCAAGCCCAATGAATCATAGGTCCCATAGTTTCCCTTATTTGCAGTAACTAGTATATGTCTGAGACAAGCAGAAAAAGACAGATAAGATGATGTTAGGTGAAATGAACCCTACGATAGGTATTCCAATTTTTTTTTAATTGTATTTTATTTTATTTGAGAACATACTGTACAGGGGGGCTACAATTACATGGGCAGGATAATGCATACATTTCTTACCAAGCATTGCAGCCTCCTCCTTTGTTTACCCTTCACTTCCCTTCCCCGCCTCCCCCCTCCCCCCACCCAATTTTATCCCCCTCCCCCCACCCAATTATACCCCCCTCCCCCCCCCACACCGACATTGTAAAGCTGGTTTTGACATGACATTTTGTACTTCTCATTGTTGCAACAGGTCCACCTGAATCCTTAAACGACTTGTTTGTCCCCATCTCCTCCACATGTTATACTGACATCAAATATAGTGAAAGCGGGGGTTACACTGTGGGGGAGGGACATACAAAGCAACAAAGAAATAATCTTATAAATGCGTTAGAAACACATGCATGAAAGAAACGAAAACATTAAAATACATAATTTAGGGTTCATTTTCCTAACATCACATTATCTGACCTTTTCCGCTTGACTCATACCTATACTAGATATTGCAAATAAGGGAAACCATGGGACCTATGCTTCTTTGGGCCTGGCTTACTTCACTTAATATAATTTTTTCCAAACCTTTCCATTTCCTAACAAATGGGGAAATGTCATTCTTTCTGATGGAGGCATAGAATTCCATTGTGTATATATACCACATTTTCTTGATCCATTCATCTACTGAGGGGCATCTGGGTTGGTTCCATATCTTAGCTATGGTAAATAATGCTGCAATAAACATAGTTGTGCTGGTAGCTTTAGTGTGGTCTTGTTTGTAAACATTTGGGTAAATGCCCAAAAGTGGGATTGCTGGATCATAGGGGAGATCTATGTGAAGTCTTCTGAGGAACCTCCATACTGCTTTCCAAAGTGGTTGAACAAGTTTAATTTCCCACCAACAATGAAGTAAGGTTCCTTTCTGTCCACATCCCCTCCAGCATCTGTTGTTGTTAGAGTTCTTGATTTTTTCTGTTCTAACTGGAGTGAGGTGATATCTCAATGTTGTTTTGATTTGCATTTCTTTTATGGCTAGGGATGTTGAACATTTCTTCATGTGTCTATTGGCCATCCTTGTTTCTTCTTCAGAGAAGCTTCTCTTTAAGTCTTTCGCCCACTTATTTATTGGGCAGTTGATTCTTTGAGGATTTGTTGTTGGGTGGTTTAATTTTTTGAGTTCCAAGTATATTTTAGATATGAGACCCTTGTCTGTTGTATGGCTAGTAAAGATCTTCTCCCAATCGGTGGGCTTTCTATTGATCTTGCCAGCTATGTCATTTGCCCTGCAGAAGCTCTGCAATCTTATGCAATCCCATTTGTCCAACCTTTCTTTGATTTGTTGTGCTTCCGGGTCTCTATTCAGAAAATTTCGACCTGAGCCAAGGAGACCTAGGGTTTCTCCTATTCCATCCTGTAATGTTTTCAGAGTGTCTGCTTTGAGTTCAAGGTCTTTGATCCATTTGGAGTTGATTCTGGTACAGGGTGATATATAAGGATCTAGCTTTAGTTTTCTACATGTAGTTAGCCAATTTTGCCAGCACCATTTACTGAAGAGGCTGTCTTTCTTCCATTCTATTGTTTTAGCTTCCTTATCGAAGATTAGATGGCTATAGGTCTGTAGGTTCATTTCTGGGTTTTCAATTCTATTCCATTGGTCCTGAGGTCTGTTCTTATGCCAATACCAAGCTGTTTTGATTACTATGGCATTATAGTAGAGTTTGAAATTTGGTATTGATATTCCTCCAGCAGTGTTCTTTCCGTTGAGGAGCGTTTTTGCTATTCGGGGTCTTTTATTGTTCCATATGAATTTTTGGATTGCCTCCTCTATTTCCTTGAAGAATGACGGTGGAATTTTGATAGGTATCGCGTTGAATTTGTAGATAGCCTTGGGAAGTATTGCCATTTTCACGATGTTAATCTTGCCAATCAAGGAGCATGGGAGGTTTTGCCATTTTTTAAGTTCTGTGTTGATTTCCTTTTTCAAAATTTTAAAGTTTTCATCATAGAGGTCCTTCACTTCTTTGGTTAAGTTAATTCCTAGGTATTTTATTTTTTGTGGGGCTATTACAAATGGAGTTGCTTTCCTAATTTCAGCCACACTTGTCTCATTGTTGGCATATAGAAAAGCCATTGATTTTGGGGGGTTAATTTTATAACCTGCTACTTTGCCAAAGTTTTGAATCAGTTTGAGTAATTTGGGAGTGGAGTCTATGGGATTCTTTAAATACAAGATCATGTCATCTGCAAAGAGGGAGAGTTTTATTTCTTCTTTCCCTATTTGGATCCCCTTTATGTCTGCATCTTGTCTTATTGCTGTAGCTAGGCATTCTAATACTAGATTGAAGAGAAGTGGAGAGAGTGGGCATCCTTGTCTTGTTCCTGAGTTAAGAGGAAATGGCTTTAGTTTTTCACCATTGAGTATAATGCTGGCTGTAGGTTTGTCATATACAGCCTTTATTGTATTGAGGAATGTTCCATGGATTCCTAATTTTTCCAGAACCTTCATCATAAAGGGGTGTTGGATCTTGTCAAATGCTTTTTCTGCATCTATTGAGATAACCATGTGGTTCTTATTCTTGCTCCTGTTGATGTGATGAATAATATTAATTGATTTGCGTATATTGAACCAGCTTTGCATCCCTGAAATGAATCCTGTTTGATCATGGTGTATGATTTTTTGGATGAATTGTTGAAGTCGATTGGCCAAAATTTTGTTGAGAAGTTTTGCATCAATGTTCATCAAAGAAATGGGTCTATAGTTCTCTTTCTTTGATGAGTCCCTGCCTGGTTTTGGGATGAGGGTTATGATGGCTTCATAGAATGTGTTCGGTAGTGAGCTTTCTCTTTCAATTTCATTGAAGAGTTGGAGGAGTATTGGTGTGAACTCGGCTTTGAAGGCCTTGTAAAATTCCGCTGTAAAACCATCTGGTCCTGGACTTTTCTTAGCTGGGAGGTCTCTTATTGCTGTTTCTATTTCAATGCTTGATATGGGCCTGTTAAGCTGGTTTAACTCATCTTGGTTTAGTTTTGGCATGTCAATATTTGCTAGGAAAAGGTCCATTTCTGTCAAGTTCTCAAACTTATTAGCATAAAGTTTTGAGAAGTATCCCCTAATAATATTCTGAATCTTGGTTGTTTCCGTGGTGATGTTTCCATTCTCATCTCTGAGTTTATTAATTTGGGTGTGTTCTCTCCTTTTTCTGATAAGGTTTGCTAAGGGTCTGTCAATTTTGTTAAGTTTTTGGAAGAACCAACTCTTTGTTTTGTTGATTCTTTCTATAGTTTTTTTGGATTCTAATTCATTTAATTCTGATTTAATTTTGATTATTTCTTTCCGTCTACTGGATTGGGGTTTATCTTGCTGCTCTTTTTCAAGGAGGTTTAAATGTGTCATTAAATTGTTAGTTTCCGATCTCTCCAATTTGTTGATGTAGGAGCTCAGAGCTATAAACTTGCCTCTGAGTACTGCCTTTGCTGTGTCCCAGAGGAGCTGGTAATTTGTGTGTTCATTTTTATTGAATAGCATGAACATTTGAATTTCCTTTCTAATCTCTTCCATGACTCACTCATGATTCAGCAGTGTGTTGTTCAGCCTCCATGTGATACCGGAGTTTCTTTGGTGGCTTTTGGTGTTGAGATCTAATTTTATTCCCTTGTGGTCAGAGAGAATGCAAGGTATAACTTCAATGTTTCTGAATTTGGACAAGTTTGCTTTGTGGCCTAAAATGTGGTCTATTTTAGAAAACGTTCCATGTGCTGCTGAGAAGAACGTGTATTCTGTTGCTGCTGGGTGAAATGTTCGGTAAATGTCTGTTAAGTCTAGTTGATCTATGCAGCTGTTTAGATCTGTGGTTTCTGTGTTGAGTTTTTGCCGAGTTGATCTATCTAGTGGGGAGAGTGGTGTGTTAAAATCCCCAACAATTAATGTCTTTGGATCTGTATGGGATTTGAGGGAAAGTAGTGTTTCTTTGATAAATTTTGGTGCTCCATTGTTTGGCGAATAGATATTTAGAATTGTAATATCCTCCTGAAGGAGAGATCCTTTAATTAGTATGTAGCGACCTTCTTTATCTCTTCTCACAAATTTTAGTTTGAAGTCTATTTTATCTGATATTAGGATTGCAACTCCCGCCTGTTTATGAGGGCCGTTTGCTTGGTATATTTTGTTCCAGCCTTTAACTTTGAAAATATGTTTGTTTTTACGGGCAAGATGTGACTCCTGCAGGCAGCAGATAGAGGGGTCTTGTTTTTTAATCCAACTAGACAGTCTATGTTGCTTAATTGGAGAGTTCAGTCCATTAACGTTAAGAGATAGGACTGAGAGGTATTTGGGGGTTCCTGCCATTTTATCCACCTTCTTGGGGGCTGTGAAAACTGGGTTCTTCCTAAGGTTCTTGGATTCTCAGTTTGGGTGCAGTTTCTTGGCCTTTGTTGCGTTCTTGTTGGTTTTCTATGTGTAGGACATCTTAAGAATCTTTTGCAGGGCTGGTTTGGTGGAGATGTATTGTTTCAATTTTTCTTTGCTATGGAAGGTTTTTATTTGGCCTTCAGTTATGAAGGAGAGTTTAGCTGGGTACAGTATTCTTGGTTGATAGTTGTTTGTTTTTAGGGCATGGCATACGTCATTTCAGGCTCTTCTTGCTTTGATTGTCTCTGCTGAGAAATCTGAGGTGATTCTAATTGGTTTCCCTTTATAGGTGATTAACCTTTTCTCCTTGACAGCTTTAAGGATCTTTTCCTTGGTCTGGGTTGATCCTGTGTGGATTATAATGTGACGGTGGGATGTCCTATTCTGGTCTGGTCTATTTGGGGTTCTAAAAGATTCTTGTATCTGAATAGGCCTATCTTTTTGTATGTTTGGGAAGTTCTCTGCTAGGATCCTGTTAAACAAATTTCCTAGACCATTAACTTCTGTTTCTAGGTGCTCCTCTACACCCATTATCCTTAGATTGGGCCTTCTGATGGTGTCTTCCAGGTGTTGGATAGACCTATCATATTTCTTGGACTTGTCTTGGATGGTTGTATGTTCTTTCTCTATAATATCTAGGCTGTCTTCAATCCCTGAGATTCGATCTTCTGCATGGTCTAACCTGCTGTCAAGACTCTCTACTTTGTTTTTTATCTCTTTTCCTTCTAATTGGTCAGCTTTGATGGTTTCAAGTTCTTTGTTGTAGCTCTGTTTTAGGTCTTGTATGATTTTCTTTACTTCCTTAATTTGGTGTTCAGTGTTTGTTCTCAAATCACTTAGTTGATTGGTTATGGTTTCTTTGGACTCCCATTCCTTCTGTTGGGTTCCATTCAGCATTTCCTTTGTGGTCTCACTGACTTCCTTCAGCTCTTTGTTAATGGATTCCCTGAATGTCTTTAGTGATCTTTGTGTATTCTCTACCTGGTCTCTTAATTCGTGAATTACTCTTTGATTAGTTTCCTCCCTTCTGTGGGATTCCTGCAGTTCTCTTTGAGTGTTCTCTGCCTGCTCACGCCATTCCTCCCTTTCTCTTTGAGTATTCTCAAGTTGTTCACGCAAATCCTGTATCAATTTTTGAGAAGCTTCCTCACGCTTATGATATTCTTGTATAAACTTCTGGGATGCCTCCTCTCTCTCCCTATCACGCTCATACAGAGTCTTTTGTACATTGTCAAACTTCTCATTTATCATGTTTGCTATTAGTGTTTGTAGAGCTATTTGGGAACTCTCCTCTGGATTATTCTTTATCTGTTCTAATCCCTGATTATCAAGGTTGGGAATTGAGATACCCGAATTTGCCATTTTTCTTGTGTTTTTCCGGCTTACTCGGCCCATTTGAGATAAAGATTGCACCAGTTTTGTGCTAGAACACTATCTTAAGGCAACCATCAACCAAAGTTTGCATTTGTACAGTCAATAGTCTACAGATACAATCTGGTTCAACAAATACATCTATTCAACATCAAACGACTATATGTTAAAGGACTTCGAACCGCAGAAAAGAATTTGGAAAACCAGAAATTATTAGGATTAGGGAGAGATGTGGGTAAAAAATAGGAGTAGATTGGTGTGGGGAGGCACAGGGAGAGTTAACTATGTCCTAATCATAGTGCAGGAAATGAGTTGGGTAGGATGCAAGTAGAGAGAGAGAGAAAAAGAAGAGACGGAAAGTGGAATAAAGAGAGACCAGAAAAAGAATAGAAACGTAAAAATTAATGTTATTATAGAGGTTAAAAGACCGTCTAGTTAGAGTGGAATGTGAATATGTTCAGAGAAGGGGAGGGACATAGAGGAGATGTGAAAAGCTTTAAGGATGGGAACGGGAGAAGAAGAGATCAGAAGTTCAGTAGAGCTAGATAAAAAACAAAAAGATAATTAAGAAAGAAAGAAAAAGAGAAAGAAGACAAGAAAAGAAAGGAAAACTCTTATTCACGTATTCCTAAAATAAAAATTATAAGATGAGAAAAAAAAAAGGTTACTGGAAAACAATTATTTTTTCAGAAGAGGCAAAAATTAAAGATTAATAAAAGTTTTAGAAGGGAAAAAAATTTATATATATATATATATATATATATATATATATATATATATATATATATATATATATATGGTAACAAAAAACAAAAAACAAGCAAAAAAAAAAGAAAAGAAGAAGAAGAAGAAAAAAAGAAAAAAAGAAAAAAAAAGAAAAAGAAAAGAAAAAAAAAGTCTTTTGATTTTTTTTTTTGGGGGGGGAGGAGTGGGAAGAATCCTGTATCTCCCTTTTGTCTGCAACCAGTCTCTTGTTGGAGTCTCTGGTCAGCTTGAGGTCCTGTGGCTTGATTGGTTTCTTAAGTCGGTTGGTTGGAAGAGGCAGAAAAATGCTCTGCTTTACCCAAGATTTTGAGATCCCCCTCCCAGGTTAATTTTCTGGGAGGGTGGTCTGCTTTGAGAGTCACAAAAGAGGGGGATGTGGTGATGAGGCTAGGTTCTGGGTAGAGTTGAGGCCTTTCAATAAACAGTAGCTTTTCCCTGGGGCTATTTTGTGATAAAGCTCACAGCGCCCAGCCTGGAGCCATTCTCAGGGTTTCTGTTTTTCAATTGATTGTCGAGGCTGCTAGAGGGAGGGGCAGCCTCTGGCTCTGGTTACCCAGTGAAGTAAGGCACTCCGATGGCTGGCGCCTGAGCTGGGTGGCTTTTCCCTGGATGGAGCTGAGTCTGGCAGGTCACTTCGCCGTTAAGTTCTTGTGACCTGCTAAACGACTCATTTTATTCCAAGGCCTGAGCTGGAGCTAGCAGCTCCTCCGAACTTTGTCGGTATCCAAGATGGAGATCACCGGTGCTGGGGGGGGAGGGGAGGCCTTCCCTCCTCTGCTCCCTGAGGAGTGAGGATGTCGGGCTTGTACTCACGCCGAGTCTTGGATCCTGGGTCGTCTCTGGTCTACAAACAGCAGGATGAAGATGTTCGCTCCTTGTCGGTTCTTGTTGGTGTTGAGTAGAATCCACTCGTCGGCTGCGTCTGGCTCCTTCGTCCCCGACTCTCTTTGTCTCAGGTATGTCTCCAAGGCGGTGGTCGCCGCCGCCGCGGCCCCGCCGCCGGAGCGGCAGCTGCTGCGTTTCCTTGGCTTCCCCTCTCTTGTCTAACTCTCTGTCCTGTGATGACACACTTGGTGTGATTCTCTGGCTTAGGACTGTTCACTGGAACTCTAAAACTCCTTTCTATGCGAGAGCTTGTTCAGATTCCAGCTTCTCCTCCGCCATCTTCCCGGAACTCCTCTCCAATTTTTTTCTTTCATGCATTTGTTTCTAACGCATTAATAAGATTATTTCTTTGTTGCTTTGTATGTCCCTCCCCCACGGAATAACCCCTGCTTTCACTGTATTTGATGTTGGTATGATTTGTGGAAGGGAATGGGAACAACAAGTAGTTTAAATTAGGATACAGGTGGCAACAATGAGAAGTACAAGTTGTCATGTTGAAAACGAACTTTACAACTTGGGTGGGGGGGAGGATTGGGTGAGGGGTTGGGGAGGATAGGAAGGGATTAGAAGGTGAAACAAAGTAGGAGGCTACAATGCTTATTAAAGAAATGTACTCATTATCTTGCTCATCTAATTGTAACCCCTCTGTACAGTATTTTCACAATAAAAAATAAATAAAACTTAAAAAAAAGAAAAAAAGTTAACTTGTTTTTTCTTTTTACTTTCCAAGAAAAGAATTCAAGGCTTGTGTGGAAATAAAAGTTAATAAGGAGCAAAACAAAGGGAATTGTAGCACTTTTCTCGTTGTTGAATGGAATATGAATTGCGAGAATCAGTTTGGGAAAACCATCTGTCCTTTAACAAAATGGATAATAGATATTAATTCCAATTTATTTGCCAATATTGTTCATCCTCACACATGAGTGTCAAAATCAAACCACACTTTTTGCCTTTGTATTTAACTCACCTGTTATAATTTAAGGGATAGATGAAGTAATAAAATAAAGATTAAAATAATAGGAAATGGGGCTGAGTTAGAGCTGAAAATTATTTTTAATATGATAATAGCTAATTAAATTGCATATTTCTTACTTTTACTCCATTGTCATCTCCCTCATTCCCACATTAAGAAAGTACATAGAAGTTCTCACTAAATTATGTGTACAATTATGAAAAAAATGTATTGAAAGAATAAGGGCACAGTGTGGTTTTAGCTTATTGAGACCTATAGGGGGTAGTGTGTTGCTGAGGATTTGCAATACGTTGTAGTGGAGATGAAGGGAGGGATGTACTTATTCTGGAAAACTGGCTAGAAGATTGTTCCCAGAAAGATAGTGATGAATTCTTCCAAAAGGTTACTGTAAAATCATTTTCACAACCATGTTCACTGCTGCACTATTCACCTTAGCCAACTTATGGAAACAGCCCAGATGTCCTTTGGCGGAGGGATGGATAGAGAAAGTGTGGCACATATACACAATTGGATTGTCCTCATCCATTATGAAGACTGTTACATTATTTGCAAAGAAATGGATAGATCTAAAATTATGTTAAATAAACTAAGTCAGAGCCAGACACACAAAGGATCCATGTGCTGTCTCATATTTGGAAACTATAACTTTATTCAACTTTTCACATCAATATTAACCAAAGCATGCTATATGCAGCAGAGTATTTAAAAGTGTAATTTCTTATAAAACTGAACATTTAATCCAACAAAATGAATACCAGGAAACTATCACTTGGAAGATGTAATGGGAATTCAAAGGGAAGGAATAAAGAGAGTTATGGAGGAAGACAGTGAAGGCATAATATTCAATGGAGATAGTATGAAACTAGAAAAATTTAAAGTGGGGCAAGGTTGGGAAGGGTGTAGGAAAATTATGTAAAGATCCACTGTACTTAAAAAAAACTGATTTGTTGAGAAGTGGCGCTGTAGCTCAAGTGGTAGAGCGCTCGCCTTGAGCTGAAGAGCTGAGGGACAGCACCCAGGCCCAGAGTTCAAGACCCACGACAGACAAAAAAAAAAATGATTTGTTGAATAGAAATTCCCTTGTACAACTATTTAAGATAATCAAAATATAATTTAAAAAAATGGAGATCTCTGATCTTAAACTGTGCTCTTTTAAAACCATGAGTCAATATAATAATTTCCTCCTCAGAAAGTTTTTTTTTTGCAGGTATTTTCCTTAAAGTGAGAGAAAAGTAATCAATGCTATGAATATCAATACATCACATTGCACATCATAAAGACACACTATGAAATCACAGTAAAAATGTTAGAATTCATTACAGGATAAATTAACAAGTAGAATGTGCCAAATGCTGATAGATTGTTTATCCAAGTACATTACCTATGGTATCTAATTTAATACTCACAATAATTCCGTAAAGTGGAACTACTTCCATTTTAAATTCTTGGATGATGATATTGAAGTCTTCAGAGTTGGAATTACTACTACAACAATGCACACGTAGTATGAGTTAGCCTGAGACCCATCTCCCACTGTATCAAATAACCTCATTCTATTTTATGACTAAAATACCAGCACTTAGTCTCCTAATTTTAAGAAAATATCCCAGAATTATTGTGTACACTCTAATAATAGTTCACTTATCTTTGTTAGAAAATAGGTAACTGTAATATGAAAACTACAAGTTCATAATCAATTTATACCTCCCTGGTGAAAGGAACTGCTAAACTATAACATTCTTGATTTCTAGCTCAAAATAGTAGAAATCATATTTTGTCCCATGTTTCAGCCTGGGGATCCCATCTCTGTTTAACACAGTCTTACTAAAGAATGACCTTCCTATTTCCTGATGGAAACAGACTGCAGGTCTTATGGACCAATCATTTCCTCATTGTAACTCACCTAAGTTGTTTACCATTAGAAGTATTTTGACTGCTTTTTATACCTCACATTTTGAGAGAAAGGTACTACTTAAAAATGCTTTTAAAGCAAGACTGATATAAAAATCACCTGTGACCCCAGATAAATATTTTACCTTTCATATACCCAAAAACGCAGTCTGAACTATCATTAATGTTAGGAACAAGAGGTTAAAAATCATAGACACCAAGACCTAAGCCTGAACTAAAGACTCTCCAACTTGTGAATATAATTGTTTTTAAAAGACTTCAATACTACTGCATTTTTTCAAAATTTCTTATAATAATGAAGATTCAATTATAACCTATTAACACTTGAAAAATAACTTATTTTCTTGGGAATAAGACACAAAACACAAGATTAATCCTAATCATTTAAGAAAACATTTATTTATACTACAAATTCACTCTTATAACTACAAATATTCTGAAAATAACTGAAGCACAGTGATACAAAGGAAATAATTTAACTGCATCATCTACATTCCGAGGACAATTTTAATAAAAAAACAAAGTTATACTAATAATTAGCTAACCCAATTCACTTACATTCTTTTATTCTATTTAATTTAGTTTCATAAAAACTGACATTTCATAAAATGATGCATAAAAAACCTATATACTCACTTACATTTTCAGATCTTAACAATATTTATTTCAGAAATGTCTTTAGCTGTATAGTCAATGAACTGAAATAATTCTAAAATATTCAGAGTTTTCAGAAATTGCACGACTCGCTCTGGAGTGTTATTTATATTCGAAAAGTCTTATTTGTTAAAGTTGTGACAGTTACTCCCACAAAAGAACCATTAATGAAGATACATTTGCATGTACAAAACAACTTCAAATGCATACACAATCTGGAAGTGACACATGCTTTTTATTTATTTGTTTTTGAAATGTATACCTAACAAGAATATCCACAATACTGATTTTCAGTCAATATATTGGGATATTCAAACATAATAAATATGGGGTTGATTAACTTAGTGAGAATAGATATGATCTTACAAAGAAAGATATTTTCAACAGAAATCCGGAAAATGTTTATTCACCTTGTGTTTCATAGGAATAACCAGAGAGTAATACCTGTTTGACAAGTCGGTCAAACTCACTCCATGTGTATATCTTAAAAGTAAAACAAATTTAAGAAGTCAACTACATATTTTGTACTGAAAGTCATCTTACAGCAATAACTTACTATCTAATTAGATCTGTATCTTCTTACCTAACATATAATAAGAGCTGAACGTGATCTCTTTTACCTAACTTAATGTTGTAAATGCTTTGATTATGATAATATTATTTGACAAATAAAATGTACAGAAAGGTGGTTCCATTGAAATGACATGACAGAACACTGATAAATAAAAATATTGAAAAACAGCTATTTTCATTCTCACCCTGTCCACATAGGCAAGCAACATTGCAACAGCACACGCACACATATACACATACTCACATGTGCACACACATATACATGCATGCTAAATTCAGGGTTTATTGTACAAAAAAGTTCAAATAAAATATTAGTGATTAGTACAAATGATAATTTGCCATATTACAAAATAATACAAAATCCAGTCACCATGCATGTTACATTTTGCTTGCCTCTCCACATGTGACCACTTAACTTATTTTAATCAATTAATTCATTCGTTTGGTACTAATAGTAAGACTTGAAATCAGGGCCTGGCGCTGTCCCTGAATTTTTTGTTTTTTTGTTTTAGTTTTCCTCAAGGCTAGTATTTTACTACTTGTACCACAGCTCCATTTCTACCTTTTGCTGCTTACTTCCAAATCAGAATCTAATGTATTTTGGGGGAGCTTGGCCTCGTTTCAAACCACAATCTTCAGATTTCATCTTTCTTATTAGCTAGGATTAAAGACATGAGCCACCAGTGTGGCTTCTACTTTTTCCACTATACTTATCTAATGCACATACTTAGATAGTATTTTAAAACAGAGTACATAAGGAAGATGTACAGTGAAGATATTGTCCTGTCAGAAATTTAAGCAAGTAAATTTCTTCTTAAGACCATAAACAAAAAATACCATGATAGGGGACTGGCAAGGTGTCTCAGTGGTAGAGCCCTTGCCTTGCATGCCTGAGGCCCTGCATTCGATTCCTCAGCACCACATAAGCAAAAAGAAAAAAGCCAGAAGTGGCGCTGTGGCTCAAGTGGTAGAGCACTAGCCTTGAGCTGAAGAGCTGAGGGACAGCACGCAGGCCCAGAGTTCAGGCTGCAGGACAGGAACCCCCCAAAAAATACCATAAGAGAGCTCATTTACTACTTCTCATTGCAGTAGTAAAATAGAAGTCCATTGTACGACTACTTAAATTCCTTGTTTTTTTAAAGACACTTGTTTTCAGTTAAAAAATAGGAGTATCTATTGTCTTCATGTGATTTTGATGATCGAACCTTCAATCATCTTAATGAGAATCATCTTAATGAGAAATCAGCTTAATGAGAAGTCAAAATGTTTTAGTACTCCTTTCCTATCAATTGAGTCTCACTTTTTCTTCTTGGAGAATATAATGATCAAAGCAATAGTTCAGAATCAGCAAGCAATATTTCTGAATCATGCTTCCAGCACAAGTAGATCACCAGTAAATAATATTTGATACCACGTTCCACAAAGTTTTGCCACAGATACAATCGGCTTGCCTTCTCTAGCTGCTTTCCTAGCCTGGACCTATTCCTTCATTGGACAGGAAAAGTCCCTGGTTAGACAATTGTGATGAAAAAGATGAAAAAGTGAGGAATGGTATCAGTTGCAAGAAAAAAAATGGAGAAGGAGCCAAGCAAATTTTTTCTTTGGGCTGCCGAAAATAATCGGCTTACTACAATGCCAAGAGTACTTTCCAGAAAGGTCACTCATGTGAATACTACGGATGAGGATGAGTTTACCCCTCATTATTGGGAAGCCTACGTGGACACTTAGACATTGTCCATGAGTTGATGGCTCAAGGCAGGTATTCATGCAATAATTGTGAATGGCTGGAAACCTCTGCACAGTGCTTATACGTGGAATAATACCAGAGTGGCTTCTTTCTTACTTCATCATGATGCAGAAAACAATGCCCAAACTAATGACCTCGACCCCCTTGCATCCTTCTGCTGGGAATAGAAATAGAAATGATACGTTTGATCTCTTTCTGTTGAAACATTATATCAAACCAGGTCTGAAGAACAATTTGGAAAAAACTGCATTTGATATTGCCAAAAGGATAAGTATGCATTACTACATCTTTGAAGTTGTGGAAGGCTGTACAATTTGTTCTAAGTCTTAATGGTTTGGTTAAGTTTCTTAAATTTAAAAAAATGCTGTCCATCCTTTGTCTCCGTACAAAATATTTTCACTGCAAAGCAACAGCAACATCTTACTTTAAAAATTCATGGATTCCATGGTATTCATCCAGGTGAATTGCCTGACTTTGATGTCAAAATATATTCAAGTTGTATGCATACATCTATAATGATTTCTGCAAGTTGTGATTGTTTAAATCAGAAATAATTTTAACTTATCTGCTAAAAGAGTAGTACAGGGGCTGGGAAGGTGGCTCAGTGGTAGAGCGCTTGCCTTGCATGCATGAGACCCTGGGTTCGATTCCTCAGCACCACATAAGCAAAAAGAAAAAAGCTAGAAGTGGTGCTGTGGCACAAGTGGTAGAGTACTAGCCTTGAGCTGAAGAGCTGAGGGGCAGCGCCCAGGCCCAGAGTTCAGGCCCCAGGATAGGACCCCCCCCAAAAAAAAGGGTAGTACAGAAACTAAAGATATTTATGGTGCATGGCTGAAAAATGTATAGTTTAAAATATTCTGTATTCTGTTTGTATAATGTCCATAATCTATTTCATTCTCTCCTAGATATAATACTTTGAATTCTACATAGTTTTATAATATATAAATACATTAATAAATGTGTCCTTTCAGATTGCATTCCATATACAAACGGTTTAAGATTCCTTTTTTCCTAGGTCCTTACAACATTTTACTTCTTTGTGATAAAATGACAATGTTATCTAATTTCAAAAGCTTTGTAAAGATTATGCTATGTAAAGGCCATTCTAAGGTAAAGATTTATTACACAGATGTCACACTAACTTTAAATTATATGAATTACATGTATTGTTACACTTGTAATTTTGGAATCACCTTTTCAATAACTGTTTTTCATTTCTTGCATCTGAAGAATGAAAAATATTGAATACTTTACAAATTTTCATATCATCCTTGTGCAAGTGCGATGTTAATCTCTGTACTGTTGTAATTTGGTATACGTGTTGCTGAATCATGTAGTATCCTGTGAATTTAAGTAGGTAATGATGCAATCTTTAAACAGGCATATATCCTTGGTTGCCTATTTGTAACAAGGAAACCTTATTGTTACTAACAATGCTATTGATCTCATTTCTCTAAAATTCTGTGTATAATGGAAAAAATACTTCTATTGTTCGGATGATTGCTCACATTTGCAATTTTTTGTCAATGACTATTTTAAGTCTTTTTCATTTTAAATTTGATCACACTTTGAAGCCTTTATACCTAGGTTCGAAGGTGATGGCTTTTCAAGTACTTATTTGTCAACTGAGTTAGCTTTATGGAGCTAATGGATTCAAAGTAAGCCTTGCTTAAAAGCTACTTCTAAACTTCTGCAGCTTAAAACTTCCCGAATGAGGTCTTATTGAAACAAATGTCTACCTGACCCTTTGCTCTTCTTCCATGTAGGAACAGACCAACCAGAATATCTTACCCTGACAGCAAAGATTTTCTTACTGGAACAAAACTAATCTTAGTTACAAGGGATCATAGGGAGATGAACACTTCAGACAGAACTGTTCAGACTAGAAGGTATTATATCAAAATATAATTGTTTATTATAACTACCATTTCAAAAGTAGCTAAAGCCAAGAAGGTGAAAAGAATTTTTCATATGCATGATTACCTAATGGCCTGGCCTGTCTAACATCCAACCAGGCAGGAACTTATACTACTGCCTTTCTATCACCAAATATTTCCAAAGCTCCAGAAGTCAATATGTTTCTCCTCGATATTAGGCCTTAAATTGGTAATGTTTTAATCACAGTGTTTCCTCTTGCCTCTAGGATGTAAGTCTACAAATATTAAAGCTTTAGTTCTAACTCTACCAAGCACTGAGGTAGAAATAATGGAATAATACATTAAAACAGAGTTGCCTTTGATAACCTAACCACAACAGAACAATGCAAAACATTGTTTCACATTCCTTACATTATATATAGTTATATTTTTATATTTATATGTGCTGCTTTTATATTTCACAGTGAATCTTAATAGAATTGATAATTCGACAAATAAATTGATATTTATTCCAATAAATAGATTGGAATATAAATAATTAGGTTTAGAATATATATTAGAATATAAGAAGTATCAGTGCAATGTCATCAGTATAAATTTGTGATACCTTTTATTGTTCTTGGTCTTCTGAATTCACATGGTTAAAAAAATATTTATTTTCCTCCAATCTATAAGGGATTTTACTATGCTACTCTGATTTTTTTCAACTCACTGGTCCCAAACTGGTTTTCTCAATATTTCCCTGATTTTGCTGATATGATGCCTAAAAAGTATTATTCTTCTGCAGGACCTACATGTCCTAGAATCCCAGGTCCCACTTATCTGTATCATCTGATAACAAGGGCAAGACTTCGCACTTAAGCCCATGCAATATGCCAACAGAAAGTAATTGAAGATCCATCTCTCAATTTCTCATTTCCTATAATATTTCAGGGCCCCAATTCCATGCGACAGAGGATTTAGCAGTAAGCATTTGTGAAATGCAAGGCAACTTAAAATGAAAGATGAGATCACAAAATTTGAATGAAAGTACTGTAATTCAAACCTTCAATTTACAGATGACCAGCCCACATGAGTAAAAAAGATCACAAATGTCATAAGAATATTTTTAATACTCCTGTCCTAATAATTAATGAAAGATTTCATTCCAGCATAACTAGGCCAAAAAATAGTTCCTGGAACGATAGATCCATAATTGGTCTACCAAGGCTAGGAAAATTTGACTTAGAGGTCAAATATAATTCAGGAAAACATTAATTGAGAAGATCCTTAGTGCTTCAAAACACAGGTACTTCAGTAAAACTTGGTTCTGTAGTATAAAAATGTCATTCTCAAACCAATGATAAACTACAATTAATCTCCTGAAAGCATATTCCGTTTCAAATAAACTTTTTAAAATCACATTCACCAAAATAGCATTTGACAAGTAGATCATATTTACTGACATTACAAGTTTTTCAATTGGAAGAAGCAAGTTACAATAGAGTTGATTTACTTACCCAGCACTAATGTCAAATAGGTTCAACCATTCAATACAGTGTAGAAATAGTGCCCCCCAACATTTGTGTTGTTCAGTAGATGCCTTCCAGAAATGTTTTAAATAGATCAGCCTCCCATATTTCAAGCCCAAACATTAGTTAAAAAGTAAATTTCATCACATAATAAGGTACATTTTAAAAAGTCACTAGTTGCCGTATCATATGTTGTTATATGTTTTCCTTAAGAAATATGACTTTAAGTCTTGAATATGGGTACTCATCAGAGATGTGGCAAACATAAAATCTGTCTTCTATTTCTATCATATTCCTCCATAATAATAAATTTTAGTTTTCTCCTTTTTATAAAATTTATAGGTAGTAGAAAATATTATCCCATGTAAAATAAAATAATCCCAAACCATTGTACAAAGCCATTTATAAAAACTGGTAGTTAGTAATACATTTAAGTTATCTTTAACTTTTCTTATTTACTAAAGATTAATCTTCCAAATGGGTGAGAATAATATCATGTCTAGGTGCTTCACGTCTCCAGTCTTTCAAATTGTTATTGCAGATGAATGAATTATGGAAATACAAGCTGATATCAATTCAAGTATATTTAGGATTGAAACTCCATGGAATTTATATATATATATATATATAAACCTTTCAATGTATTAACAGACAGTTTAACAGAATGAACATCAGGAACTTGAAACCAGAGAGGAATAATAGTCAAGACATAGAATGAACGAAAAATGGAACAAGGGGCAAGTACAGCAAGAATACTCAATGTACACATGTGATAAAGGAAGTGGTAAATTGGAAATAAATCTTGGAGAAGGGTTGAGTTGAGAATAATAGAAGGAATGACTCTGATCTAGGAGCATTGGACAATTAGATGGACATATTTAATTGTAACACACTTGCACAGCCTTTTGAAATTCAGTGAAAAAAAAACAAAAACACAGAAAAATCACAACCAAACAGCAATCTTTGGAGAGTATGAATATGACCTCTCAAACTGTTAAATAGTTCATGAAGGGCAATATTGGGAAAAGCAAACAAAGATGTTCAAAGAGGGCAGTTTGGGGTAAGGGAGAATTTTGAACAGAACTAAATAGATTTTCTAAAGTTATAAATCACCTACATGTGCAGCAGTTATTTTCTTCTGCGAGATCCCTTTGTCTGAACTGGATACTCCAGTCCTCAGCCACACTTGATAGCTTGTGAAGATAGAATGAAAGAAACAACTTCAAGAACCCACTACTCCACTGGAAAGAGAACAATCCTCTTTTTTCATATTTTTTGTTGTTGTTTTTTAATTTTTTTTTTGTGGGTCCGGTCGTGGAGCCTAACCTCTGGGCCTGGGCGCTGTCCCTGAGCCCTTCAGCTCAAGGCTAGCGCTGTACCACTTTAGCTACAGTGCCACTTCAGGCTTTTTTCTTTTTGCTTATGTGGTGCTGAGGAATCGAACCCAGGGCCTCAGGCATGCAAGACAAGTGCTCTACCACTGAACCACCTTCCTAGTCCCTTTTTTCATACTTGTAAGTCAAATGATTTTGAATTTTATCTTTCTTTCTTTGTTCTGGCAGAGTAATCGGTCAAAGTAATTCACTAAATATTATTTGCCTTTTTTATTTCTATCATGCTGTTTACTGGTCGAAGCGAGTCCATTAAACTTCCCCCTTGCATTTGGTTACCACGAAAACCCAACATCTATGTTAATGAGGACAAACTCTAATGTAAAACTTTTTCTCAAAAAAATCAGTCCAAGAAGCTGTGATCACAAATATTTAGATATACTTTTTTTTTCTTTTACCTTTGAAGTCTTCTTGTGTCTAAAGTGCCCACAAAAATAAGTACTCCACCACTTTTTGGTTCAATCACTTCTAACCTTAAAGATATATTTTGCTAACAAGATGCTTAGAGGAATCCGAAGAATACTCTACTTTTATCTTCTCTTTTAAGACTCTCCTTTGGTATCATATCAGGAACAGTGAAGTTATTCTTTGCAAAAGTCTTTCAATAGATTATTTTTCTCTTGGTCTTGCATTTGCTCAACAAGATGTATGGAGGAGAAGAGAGTTAAATCAACCATACCTTGGATGACAGTGTCTGTTACAAAGGACAATACTTCTGTATCCTCCCCTTAGCTCTTGCCTGCTTTCCAATTAATCACAGCTTCTTGGCTTCAAGTCTAATAAAGCTGAAGAACGATAAGGCCTCCCCCACTGCTACATCTTCATGGTTTCTCTTTTAAAACTCTTTATTTGGATGTGGAATTTATTTTCATGTCTTCATTCAATCGGTTTTGCATTTGTAATGAGGCAAATAGGCTCTGTAAAATCACTTTAGGTAGCAAAAATATTAACACAACAATCTATATCAAAAAGTTTTGGCCTCCCTACAATGCTGAAGCAAATACGCTTAGCTAAATCGTCTAATAACAGTTTTCTTGCCTTTTCAATTTGCTCAATTCTTTTCTGATCCCAACACTTTTGGGTTATGGAATAAGAGAAGTCTTCACTATCTTATGTTAATAAGGATATTATATTTTGTGAGCTACTTAGAAATGTGAAATCATTGGTTTGAAGTATCCAATCAGATTTTTTTCGCTGTTTCACTGCTTCACGTGCAAAGACATTATGGAAAGTGTTACAAACAGAAGAGTGTAAACCCAATACCTTCATTCATTGTGGAGGGCAGTTTCTCCCTAAATATTTTGGTACAAATTATCTGTTTCAGAGAATTGCCCTTTGGTAATTAAAGGTTAATTCACAAATTTTGATGTCTTATTTTTTTTAAGAACTTTGAATTTAACTTTGAATTTAAATTTGACTACAACCTTGTTTCACACAGTAAGAGTACATTTCTTCGGTAAGGACAATTCTCAAGGGAATCTACAGGATTTATAGCAAGGTTTCTGTGGTTTGTTTGTTTAGTGTGAAAAATAGCCATCTTCAACCACATTGCTCCCTCTCAACTAAGTCTGCATGGATTTCTGTGCATGAAAACCTATTCTCCAGGGCAATTTTAATTTTCTTAATAGGCTAAATTGTTAAAAAGTTTGAACAATTAAAAATTTACCTGCCATAATTTTTAAATTCTTTTGAAATTCATTCATCAGAAACTGAATTCACCAATCCTAATTCCACCTTTACCATCAAAAACAGTTAACATGTTATTTTCATGATGTAGTGTCCATGCAACTATTATTTTCCAGTGCCTTTTTTATGCGCATATATGACCATATAAGGTGATGCTGAGGAAAATGAACTCCAACATATGGAAACAGATTTTTATTTGCGGTTGTTGTTTTCAATGTAATATGTGATTTCTGTTTTCTTTGGGGTTTTCCCATATGGTTTATCCCCTGCTGTATTTGATTTTGATACCCTATGTATTGTGTATACATTTGCCTTAATTATGGAAGGGAAGAGGAACGACAAAATGGAGAGACAAAGGACAAAGAGAAAACCAATGCAATAGCAATACTCACAAGACAATATGCTGGAAATGTACATTACAACTTGTGAGGGGTATTGGGGTAAAGGAAAACTGAGAAAAATGAGAGAGTGGTTAACAAGTTTGAAAAGTTATGTATTCACTACCTTACAATTACTGTAAACCCACTGTACATCACTGTGACAAGAAAATTAAATTTAAAAAATAAGTTGCAGGAAATAAAATTTTAATTTATTGGTAAATATTATACTTTGTATAAATTCTTAAAATCAATACTATTTGGCATCTAATTTTAATTTATTACCCCTTTTGAATCAGAGGGCAATCAACCTGAAAGTTATCCAACAAGACAATATTTTCATAATAAACTTGCCAATATTTTGAAAAAAGGAATAAATTTAGTACTTTCTCATACTAAAACCAAAAACAGTTTAATTCTATGGAAACCCATAACTTTTAAAAATAAATAAGTTGTTAAGAGGACAGAATCTATGTCTTCTTCAAAATTCCTATGACTAATGACTACTCATTTTGAAATTATGAACATTCCATAACTGAGAGATTCAAAACAGCACCTGTTTGAATGTTATGTAATTCTGCAATAGATGAATTTTCTAATGGGTTGTTACAAATTGAGAAGTCAAGAGAAAAATAGCCACATTATGGTAGAGGAAAAAACTATGAAGCATCAGTAATAATTAATTCTTCAAGAGTAAGCAACTGCTTATCAGATTAACTATTATTTCTATGTCCATCAATCCCAAGATTTATGTCATAAGGTCATCCTAGACCAACAGTTTCGAACGTGTACGGTACACCTCAAAACTCCCTTAATTACATCACAAATAGCTTATCTCTATTGTCAAAAAATACTACACATCTGCTAATGTGATGTCCTCCGTGTTGTGGAAAGAACAACACAATAAACTGGGTTGCATCATTCCCCCCCCCCCCACACACACACTGGTATTCTTGAGATCAGAACATTTGTAAATATCATTTATATTTTTACTTGTTTAACTATCTTAGATATTCAGGATGCTACTATTCGGAAGATTACAGTTGAAAGCCCACTCAGGCAGGAAGGTTCCTTAGATTCTTATCTCCAATAAAATTCTCAGAAAAAGTCAGACACAAGTGGCACTGAGGTTGAAGTGATAGGGCACCAGCCATGAGCATAGACAGGCTCAGAGACAGTGTCCAGTCCCAGAGTTCAAGCTTTGGGACAAACCAATAAACAAAAACAAAAATAAAAACAAACCGCAAACCTAGCATTTTTCTCATTGTATACAGAGGCACTTAATTAGGGAAATTGCTTCCTGTCTTATTTATAGGAAGAATAAAGAAGATTTCACACAATTATTCTCTTTATACCATGTTATACCAAAACCACAAAAATTTGCTTTTTCTAAATTTATAAATTAATACCATCCATTTGTTGGCAACTCTGTCTACATTATTCACATTATCATTTTATGCATGAACTGTTGGAATTATCTATTAACTAAGTTCTAATTATAACTCTTTTGAAAGAATATTCTAGACAAATAGAATGCAAGAATCATTTCTGAAGTTTTCAATTAAACCCCTCTACTTAAAAAGAATTTTGTAGTATATAATAGAATATGAAATTACAAACAAAACTAAAATATTTATTTTAAATCTCAGTTCTAATTTAGCAAGATCTACAAAGTCCTACATTAGACAAATTTTGCTATTTTTCCAGGCTTAAGCTTTTGTAATCCTTCATCATTTCTTTGGAATCCAACAAAATGATGATTACTTACTTTTTCAAGTTTTGGATGGGAATCATGAGTTATTTTCCATCTAGGAATGTTCTGTAATTAAGAGAGAATTTAAAACCCAACCGAAGATTATATATTAATTGCATTTCAAGAGGAAACTTCACTTCTCAACATAATGACAAAATTACCCCAAACTTCCAACTGTGTATTCTTTTCTTTTTTGTTTTGTTTTATTAAAACAAAATTATACTACCTGGTCCAGGAAAGGTATCACTATGTAATTCCACTCTTTAATCTCCTGTCTTAGTTTCACTGCTAGAATTTTTGGCTTATATCACATTGCCCTGCCATAGTTTCTTTGTTTATTTAATCTAGATACCAATGATCAATTCTGAACTTCTCCAGTGATATTATCCACTAGAATGCTCATACTGTTCATGTACTATTTTTCAAGATGTTCTAACATTTGACACAGGATATGAACATTTTCAGATGCATCTGAGGGGTCTCTGATTCATTCCTCCATGGATCTGATCCCTTTAATAATGATTACTTGACTCTCTTATTATCTCTGGTTTCTACCAATGTAATATTCTCAAACTTTTTTGAAAAAAGTTTACTTGAGGACTTTCTAATATTAAAAGTTATCACTTGATTCTAGTCTTACTCAAGCTATATGTTCTATTGTTTTCTAACTTTTCTACATATTCTGAGAGTCGTTTCATTTGTGTATTTGTGTGTGCACATATAAATACCTCTGTGTATATGTGTATATTTGTATGTATGTATGCAAAAGCCTCAAGCTCTTCTTCATCAATCTTACTCATGACAAGTATTGCATCACCTGAGCAATTCTTCCAATCCAGCTTTTAGCTGCTTAATTATAGGTACTGTTACAAAGACTGTTCAGCCAAGACTGGATGCAAACTGAACTTCCCATACTCCTTTACATTCTTAGGTTTTATTTTTCCAGGAGTATCAACTTGTAAACTGCAAACCTTTTTGTGAGTGTAAAATCTAAGCTGTAGCAGAGAATTTTAATTCAAGAATTCACATCAATATAGATGAACATACAAACTACATATGCTGAGCTTACACTGTTAGAAATGTGATCTTAAGCTGGGTGGCGGTGAGATCTGAGGATTGGGGTTGAAAGCCAGACCTGGTAGGAAAGTCCCAGGGACTCTTTTCTCCAATTAACTACAAGAAAACTGGAAGTTGCACTGTAGTTCAAGATGTAGAGCATTAGCCTTCAGCTGAATAGCAGAGGGGCAGCACCAAGGCCTAGAGTTCAAGTGCCAAGACCACCACCAACAAAAAATATATAAGTAAAGGAAAAAAAAGAAATGTCATCTTAGGCATCAGTTCATTGCTATTATAACCCTTGTTCTCTCAACATGGTCTATTTTTCCAGTTAAGTCCATGGTCTTATATCTGACTTGCATTGAAACCAGAATTATACTTCCATTCTACTTTCTACAGAGCTGCATGATTAGCAATTCTGATTTAGAAAGGGAGTGACCACATACTTCCTGTTCCAGGTAGGAGTAATGCTTTCTCTATATCATTCCCATAAATCTACATACTGGACTTGACTTTATTGTTTCAATGTTGCCTTATTTGTAGAATTTTCTAATGTATATTGAACCCTTATGCTTAAACACAGAACTTCTCTTTCTCCTATTATTTCTGTTGTTTCCCTTACTGTTAACTCATGTACACTTGGGAAATAATGCACAGCACATACACTCACAAAAAGAATGATCTGAGTACCTTCTTCCTATTTAAAACTCACCTTAATTTACAGGAAACTTACAAAGTTTGAACTCAATGTACTCATGGATAATGTATTTATAAACAATATAAATTTCATATTTTCTCTTTACTAAGTTGTCTCTGAAACACATGTTACCTCGGGTCCAAAGGTATCCTTGCTTTATTTCAGTGAATCCAGAAAAAATTCATTATACCTCAAGTAGCACCATTGATTGTCACTGAAGTAACTATTACTGGATGTGGAAACTGATGCCCAGAGAGGAATGTAATATAGAGGAATGACAAAGTCTAAGTTAACTTTTGCTTTCCTTTTTACTGTACAAGAAAAGAATTCCAAGGCTTGAAGGAAACTCTGTCCCTGACTTTTTCAAGTGTGTTCTTTAGTCACATAAAACTTTTCTGTAAACTACTAGTTGAGAGGATTACAAAAAGGAATAATGGGCAATTTGAAGGCCAGCATAGAAAAAAAGGAAATGACGTTGTTTTAAAGTGTTCTACTGCAAAGAACCAAAAACATGGAGGTTTTTAAGTGTCTTATGGATGATATTTCACCCCTGAGGTTATTCTCTTGTTGCAGGAGGTACTTATCAATTCCTTTAGTCTGGTACTGAGTTCTCCATAGCAATAAGGATTCCAAAAAAGCAGGATTCAGGGAGTATGATCAGTAAAAGAAGCCTCTTCTCAGACCCGGACTCTTTTATGGGGGGGGTCACAAAGAAATATCTGGGTTTTTATTGTTTGCTTCTTGTTTAGTTTGTGGTGGTTCTGGGGCTTGAACCCAGAGGCTGGACCCTGTCCCTGAACAGTTGTCTTTCCTGCCCAACTGCCCCCAATGCTAGTACTCTACTGTTTGAACCAAAACTCCACTTCTGGTTTTTTTGTTGTTTAGAGATAAGAGTTTGACAGACTCTCCTGCCTGCGTTGGCTTTGAACTAGGATAGTAAGAAAGCTATGTGACATCACCTGTATAGATTTCTCTTTTGAAACAAGAAATATTAGATGAAGTTTATTGTAAAGCTAATATTTGACAATTTTTTAAAAAAGAATATGTCCAGCAAAGAAGCCATAACTTAAATAATTCAGCAAAAGTAGGTTCATTGAATAATTTTGGTATCATTTGTTTTGCTTGGGAAGATTATTGATCTTTTTGTTCCTTTTAGCGACTTTTTTTGTTGATCATGGGGTTTGAAATCTGATTCTGGGTGCTTTCCCTCAGCTCATCAGCTCAAGTTGAACGCTCTACCACTTTAGTTACAGCACCACCTCCGGGGTTCTGGTGGTTAATTGAAGATAAGGGTCTCATGGACTTTTCTGACCAGGCTGGCTTTGAACAAGAATCCTCTGGTCTCAAACTCCTGAGTAGTTAGGATTACAGGCATGAACCACCAGCACCCAGCTCATATTTGCATTTATGTGCACTGAATGGCACTATGTAGACAAAGAATGTAAATTTGAACCAAATGATGACATTAAAGTTTTTCAGAAAAATTGAGGTAGCAATAACTATGTCCTGCATTCTAAGGTTGTTACATTAATGGCTCTAAAATATGGGTCCCTTACATTATCATCCTCAGCCATCTGTATAGGTGTATTTAGTATCAGGAAATATTCATAGAGAAATACAAAAAGAGGGAGATTATTAGAAAGGAAAGGACATTGAGTATGAAAGAACAGCATAGAAGGAGATAAATATATCTCACAGAGATTAAGATCTAGCCTAAGAGATTTAGAATGCTAAAGGCAATGAGGAATAAGCCTAGTTGATAACTTTGTTCTTCAATAACCAAACATGGTTCTCTAGAACAGTTTCTGGTACACCTTAGTTACTATCATTTATTCCTTCCATCTGGAGTTATTCCTTCTCTTCTGTCACAACTGTTAATTAGCCTCTGCCTTTTGGTGCCATGACTGACCAAAAAGATTTCCTAATCTCACTTAGACTGCTCTTCTCTTTGTGATTAGCAGTGACCACACAAAATCCTGGAATCTTTGAATTTCCAGAATTAATCTTCACCAGATATCTAAGCACATTCCTAGCATTAATTGCTGACCTAATGACCAAAACATATTTTCAACACAGTATCAAAATATACGTAAAGTACATAAATTAGGGACTATTTTCCGGTGTCAGTATGTAAGGACAATTATATTCAATGTATGGGTTCTATATTTTGCATTTGCTAACTGCTTTTTATTCTTTTGCCAGTCCAGGGGCATAAACTCAGGGCTAGGGGATTATTCCTGAGAGATTTTTTCTCAAGGGTAGCACCCTACCACTTGAGGCACAGCACTATTTCCAGTGTTTTTCTGTTTCTGTCGTATTGGGGAATTGAACCTAGGGTTTCTTGCATGCTAGGCAATCAATGTACCATGAATCCACATTCCCAGAAGCCTAAATTAATTTCTTAAGATGGCATTACAGGGGAGTTCCGGGAAGATGGCGGAGGAGAAGCTGGAATCTGAACAAGCTCTCGCATAGAAAGCAGTTTTAGAGTTCCAGTGAACAGTCCTAAGCCAGAGAATCACACCAAGTGTGCCATCACAGGACAGAGAGTTAGACAAGAGAGGGGAAGCCAAGGCAAAAAGACACATCTGAGCGCCTGCCAGCAGCCGCCGCGGCGGCAGCAGCAGGGTCACTGCGGAGTCCGCAGCCAGGGCCATAACTGAGCGCTCACACAGACAGTCCGGGACAAAGGAGCCAGACACAGCGGGCGAGCGGATTCTACTCAACACCAGCAAGAACCAACAAGGAGCGGATATTTTCATCCTGCAGTTTGCAGACCAGAGACGACCCAGGATCCAAGACTCGACGTGAGTAGAAGCCCGACGTCCTCACTCCTTCTCAGGGAGCAGAGGAGGGAAGGCCACCCCTCCCCCCCCAGCACAGGTGATCTCCATCTTGGATACCGACAAAGTTCGGAGGAGCTGCCAGCTCCAACCCAGGCCTTGGAATAAAACGAGTCATTTAGCAGGTCACAAGAACTTAACAGCGAAGTCACCTGCCAGACTTGGCTCCATCCGGGGAAAAGTCACCCAGCTCAGGCACCAGCCATTGGAGTGGCTATCCTCACTGGGAAACCAGAGCTAGAGGCTGCCCCTCCCTCTAGCAGCCTCCACAATCAATTGAAAAACAGAAAACCTGAGAAATGCTCCAGGCTGGGCTCTGTGTTAGCCCCAGGAAAAAGCTACTGATTGTTGAAAGGCCTCAACCCAACCCAGAACATATCCTCACCACTGCATCCCCCTCTTTTGTTATTCTCAAAGCAGATCCCCCTCCCAGTAAACTAATCTGGGAGGGGGATCTCAAAATATTGGGTAAAGCAGAGCATTTTTCTGCCTGTTCGAACAAACTGACTTAAGAAACCAATCAAGCCACAGGACCTCAAGCTGACCAGAGAATCCAACAAGAGGCTGGTTACAGACAAAAGGGAGATACAGGATTCTTCCCACCCTCCCAAAAAAAAATCAAAAGAAAAAATCAAAGAACTTTTTTTTTTCTTCCTATTCTTTTCTTTTTTTTTCTTTTTTTCTTTTTTTTTGGTATCTTATATATATGTAAATTTTTGTTCCTTTTCTAAAAATTTTATTAATCTTTAATTTTTGCCTTTTTTGAAAAAATAATTGTTTTCCAGTAACTTTTTTTTCCTCTTATAATTTGCATTTTAGGAACACATGAATGTGCGTTTTCCTTTCTTTTCTTGTCTTCTTTCTCTTTTTCTTTCCTTCTTAACTATCTTTTTGTTTTTTTGTCTAGCTATACTGAACTTCTGATCTTTTTTCTCCATTTCTACTCCTTTTCACCTTTTCTTCTCTTTTAATCTTCTGTATGTGACTTAACTCTTGTCCTGCACATCCTCAGATAAACCCGTAGTTAACTAGTAGACCCTATCCCCCATTGTGTACACACTTAATCCACAAATTTATTACTCAATTCAAAACCTCTGAGACTTAAATTCCTTAATAGCAGTACTACCTCTTTATACCTATATAATATTTTAAGCATTTTTTTAAGTTTTTCACTTCTCCTCTATGTCCCTAAACTTCTATTATTATACTCACATTCCTCTCTAAATAGATGGTCTTTTAATCTCCATAAAAATATTAATTTTTACGTTTCTATTTTTTTTCTGGTCTCTTTTCATTTCCCTTTCCCATTCTTCTTTTTCTCTCTCTCTCTACATGCATCCTACCAAACCTATTTCCTGCATTGGGATTAGGACATAGTTAACTCTCTCTGTGCCTCCCCACACCAATCTATTCCTATTTTTTACCCACATCTCTC
Source organism: Dipodomys merriami (assembly GCF_024711535.1). Lineage (NCBI taxonomy): Eukaryota > Metazoa > Chordata > Mammalia > Rodentia > Heteromyidae > Dipodomys > Dipodomys merriami. The sequence continues at coordinate 276,340 of NW_027206546.1, read as the reverse complement.
ACTAACCCTAAAAAATTTCTGGTTTTCCAAATTCTTCTCTGCTGTTCGAAGCCTATTAACATATACTTGTTTGATGTTGAATAGATGTATCTCTTGAACAAGATTGTATCTGTAGACTATTGACTGTACAAATGCAAACTTTCATTGATGGTTGCCTTAAGATAGTGTTCTAGCACAAAACTGGTGCTATTTTCATCTCAAATGGGCAGAGTAAGCCGAAAAAAACACTAGAAAAATGACAAATCCGGAGATCTCAAGTCCCAATCTTGATAATCAGGGGTCAGAAGAGATAATGAATAATCCAGAGGAGAGTTCCCAAATAGCTCTACAAACACTGCTGGCAAACATGACAAATGAGAAGTTTGACAACTTACAAAGGACTCTGTATGAGCGTGATAGGGAGAGAGAGGAGGCATCCCAGAAGTTTATACAGGAATATCATAAGCGTGAGGAAGCTACTCAAAAATTGATACAGGATTTGTGTGAACAACTTGAGAATAATCAAAGAGAAAGGGAGGAATGGCGTGAACAGGCTGAGAACACTCAAAGAGAACTGCAGGAATCCCATGAACGAGAGGAAAGAGAATTACAGGAATCCCATGAACGGGAAGAAGCTAATCAAAGAGTAATACAGGAATTGAGAGACTAGGTAGAGAATACACAAAGATCACTAAAGGCTTTCATGGAATCCATTATCAAAGAGCTGAAGGAAGTTAGGGAGACCACAAAGGGAATGCTGAATGGAGTCCAAAGAAACCATAACCAATCAACTAAGTGATTTGAGAACAAACACTGAACACCAAATTAAGAAAGTAAAGAAATTCATACAAGACCTAAAACAGAGCTTCAAGAAAGAACTTTAAGCCATCAAAGATGACCAACTAGAAGGAAAAGAGATAAAAAACAAAGTAGAGAGTCTTGACAGCAGGTTAGACCATGCAGAAGATCGAATCTCAGGGATTGAAGACAGCCTAGATATTATAGAGAAAGAACATACAACCATCCAAGACAAGTCCAAGAAATATGATAGATCTATCCAACACCTGGAAGACACCATCAGAAGGCCTAATCTAAGGATAATGGGTGTAGAGGAGCACCTAGAAACAGAAGTTAATGGTCTTGGAAATTTGTTTAACAGGATGCTAGCAGAGAAATTCCCAAACATAAAGAAGGATAGGCCTATTCAGATACAAGAAACTTTTAGAACCCCAAATAGACCAGACCAGAATAGGACATCCCATCATCACATTATAATCCACACAGGATCAACTCAGACCAAGGAAAAGATCCTTAAAGCTGTCAAGGAGAAAAGGGTATTCACCTATAAAGGGAAACCAATTAGAATCACCTCAGATTTCTCAGCAGAGACAATCAAAGCAAGAAGAGCCTGGAATGATGTATGCCATGCCCTAAAAAAAACAACTATCAACCAAGAATACTGTACCCTGATAAACTCTCCTCCATAACTGAAGACCAAATAAAAACCTTCCATAGCAAAGAAAAATTGAAACAATACATCTCCAACAAACCAGCCCTACAAAAGATTCGTAAAGATGTCCTACACATAGAAAACCAACAAGACCGCACCAAAGGCCAAGAAACTGCACCCAAACTGAGAATCCAAGAACCATAGGAAGAACCCAGTTTTTGCAGTCCCCAAGAAGGTGGATAACATGGCAGGAACTCCCAAATACCTCTCAGTCCTATCTCTTAACGTTAACGGACTGAACTCTCCAATTAAGCGACATAGACTGTCTAGTTGGATTGAAAAACAAGACCCTTGTATCTGCTGCTTGCAGGAGTCACATCTTGCCCGTAAAAACAAACACATTTTCAAAGTTAAAGGCTGGAACAAAATCTACCAAGCAAACGGCCCCAATAAACAGGCGGGAGTTGCAATCCTAATATCAGATAAAATAGAATTCAAATTAAAATTTGTGAGAAGATATAAGGAAGGTCGCTACATAGAAATTAAAGGATCTCTCCTTCAGGAGGATATTACAATTCTAAATATCTATTCGCCAAACAATGGAGCACCCAAATTTATCAAACAAACAATACTTTCCCTCAAATCCCATATAGATCCAAAGACATTAATTGTTGGGGATTTTAACATACAACTCTCCCCACTACATAGATCAACTCGGCCAAAACTCAACAGAGAAACCGCAGATATAAACAACCGCATAGATGAACTAGACTTAACAGACATCTACCGAATATTTCACCCAGCAGCATCAGAATATACGTTTTTCTCAGCAGCACATGGAACATTTTCTAAAATAGACCACATTTTAGGCCACAAAGCAAACTTGTCTAGACTCAGAAACATTGAAGTTATACCTTGCATTCTCTCTGACTACAAGGGAATAAAATTAGAACTCAACAGCAAAAGCCACCAAAGAAAGTCCCGTATCACATGGAGGCTGAACAACACACTGCTGAACCAAGAGTGGGTCATGGAAGAGATTAGAAAGGAAATTCAAATGTTCATGCTATTCAATAAAAATGAACACACAAATTACCAGCTCCTCTGGGACACAGCAAAGCAGTACTCAGAGGAAAGTTTATAGCTCTGAGGTCCTACATCAATAAATTGGAAAGATCTGAAACTAGCAATTTAATGACACATCTAAACCTCCTTGAAAAAGAGTAGCAAGATATACCCCAATCCAGTAGACGAAAGAAATAATCAAAATTACATCAGAATTAAATGAATTAGAATCCAAAAAATCTATAGAAAGAATCAACAAAACAAAGAGTTGGTTCTTCGAAAAACTTAACCAAATTGACAGACCCTTAGCAAATCTTATCAGAAAAAGAAGAAAACACAACCAAATTAATAAATTCAGAGATGAGAATGGAAACATCACCACAGAAACAACCAAGATTCAGAACATTATAAGGGAATATTCTCAAAACTTTATGCTAATAAGTTTGAGTACTTGACAGAAATGGACCTCTTTCTAGCAAATATTGACATGCCAAAACTAAACCAAGATGAGTTAAACCAGCTTAACAGGCCCATATCAAGCACTGAAATAGAAACAGCAAGAAGAGACCTCTCAGCTAAGGAAATTCCAGGACAAGATGTTTTTACAGCAGAATTTTACAAGGCCTTCAAAGCAGAGCCCACACCAATATCCCAACAACTCTTCAATGAAATTGAAATAGAAAACTCACTACCCAACACATTCTATGAAGCCATCATAACCCTCATCCCAAAACCAGGCAGGGACTCATCAAAGAAAGAGAACTATAGACCCATTTCTTTGATGAACATTGATGCAAAACTTCTCAACAAAATTTTGGCCAATCGACTTCAACAATTCATCCAAAAAATCATACACCACGATCAAAGAGGATTCATTTCAGGGATGCAAAGCTGGTTCAATATACGCAAATCAATTAATATTATTCTTCACATCAACAGGAGCAAGAATAAGAACCACATGGTTATCTCAATAGATGCAGAAAAAGCATTCGACAAGATCCAACACCCCTTCATGATGAAGGTTTTGGAAAAATTAGGAATCCATGGAACATTCCTCAATACAATAAAGGCTGTATATGACAAACCTACAGCCAGCATTATACTCAATGGTGAAAACCTAAAGCCATTTCCTCTTAACTCAGGAACAAGACAAGGATGCCCACTCTCTCCACTTCTCTTCAATCTAGTATTAGAATGCCTAGCTACAGCAATAAGACAAGATGCAGACATAAAGGGATTCCAAATAGGAAAAAAAGAAATAAAACTCTCCCTCCTTGCAGATGACATGATCTTGTACTTAAAGAATCCCATAGACTCCACTCCCAAATTACTCAAGCTCATTCAAAACTTTGGCAAAGTAGCAGGTTATAAAATTAATCCCCCAAAATCAATGGCTTTTCTGTATGCCTACAATGAGAAAAGTGTGGCTGAAATTAGGAAAGCAACTCCATTTGTAAAAGCCCCACAAAAAATAAAATACCTAGGAATTAACTTAACTAAAGAAGTGAAGGACCTCTATGATGAAAACTTTAAAATCTTGAAAAAGGAAATCAACACAGAACTAAATAAATGGCAAAGCCTACCTTGCTCCTGGATTGGCAAGATTAACATCATGAAAATGGCAATACTTCCCAAGGCTATCTACAAATTCAACCCAATACCTATCAAAATTCCAACCTCATTCTTCAAGGAAATAGAAGAGGCAATCCAAAAATTCATATGGAACAATAAAAGACCCCGAATAACAAAAACACTCCTCAATGGAAAGAACACTGCCGGAGGAATATCAATACCAAATTTCAAACTCTACTATAAAGCAATAGTAATCAAAACAGCTTGGTATTTGCATAAGAACAGACTTCAGGACCAATGGAATAGAATTGAAAACCCAGAAATGAGCCTACAGACCTATAGCCATCTTATCTTCGGTAAGGGAGCTAAAACAATAGAATGGAACAAAGCCAGCCTCTTCAGTAAATGGTGCTGGCAAAATTGGTTAACTACATGTAGAAAACTAAAGCTAGATCCTTATATATCAACTTGCACCAGAATCAATTCCAAATGGATCAAAGACCTCGAAGTCAAAGCAGACACTCTGAAAACATTACAGGATGGAATAGGAGAAACCCTATGTCTCCTTGGCTCAGGCCGAAATTTTTTGAATAGAGACCCGGAAACACAACAAATCAAAGAAAGGTTGGACAAATGGGATTGCATAAAGTTGCAGAGCTCCTGCAGGGCAAATGACTTACCTAGCAAGATCAATAGAAAGCCCACTGATTGGGAGAAAATCTTTACTAGCCATACAACGGGCAAGGGTCTCATATCTAAAATATACTTGGAACTCAAAAAATTAAACCCCCCAACAACAAATCCTCAAAGAAACAACTGCCCAATAAATAAGTGGGCGAAAGACTTAAAGAGAATCTTCTCTGAAGAAGAAAGAAGGATGGCCAATAGACACATGAAGAAATGTTCAACATTTCTTGCCATAAAAGAAATGCAAATCAAAACAACATTGAGATATCACCTCACCCCAGTTAAAACGGCAAAAATCAAGAACTCTAACAACAACAGATGCTGGAGGGGATGTGGACAGAAAGGAACCTTAATTCATTGTTGGTGGGAATGTAAACTTGTTCAACCACATTGGAAAGCAGTATGGAGGTTCCTCAAAAGACTTCACATAGAACTCCCCTATGATCCAGCAATCCCACTTTTGGGCATTTACCCAAATGTTTACAAACAAGACCACACTAAAGCTACTAGCACAAAAATGTCTATTGCAGCATTATTTACCATAGCTAAGATATGGAACCAACCCTGATGCCCCTCAGTAGATGAATGGATCAAGAAAATGTGGTATATATACACAATGGAATTCTATGCCTCCATCAGAAAGAATGACATTGCTCCATTTGTTAGGAAATGGAAAAACTTGGAAAAAATTATAATAAGTGTAGTAAGCCAGGCCCGAAGAAACATATGTCCCATGGTTTCCCTTATTTGCAATATCTAGTATATGCATGAGTCAAGCAGAAAAGTTCAGATAAAGTGATGTCAGGAAAATGAACCCTTAGATATGTATTTTAATGTTTTTTTTCTTTCATGTATGTGTTTCTAACACATTTATAAGATTATCTCTTTGTTGCTTTGTATGTCCCTCCCCCCCAGTATAACCCCTACTTTCACTATATTTGATGTCAGTATAACTTGAGGAGGAGATGGGGGAAAACCAGTTGTTTAAGGATACAGGTGGACCTGTTGCAACAATGAGAAGTACAAGTTGTCATGTCCCAAACGAGCTTTTCAACGTCCGTGCGGGGGGGGGGGGATAGGGGGGAAGGAGAAGGATTGGGATTGGGTGGAGAGAGGAGGCTGGGAAGGGACGTGAAGGGTAAACAAAAGGAGGAGTCTGCAATGCTTATTAAGAAATGTACGCATTATCCTGTCCATGTAATTGTAACCCCTCTGTACTGTATGTTCACAAATAAAATTAAAAAAAAAAGAAATAAAAAAGATGGCATTACATTTTCATTCCGTAACTATGTAGCATAGTTTTTGCCAGGTGCTAGAAATTGATGTAGAAAACAATACAATACAGTTAGTCCAGTAAGGCTGGATGGAAAATGAATAATCGCCATGGTCTAGCCTGGGCACGGAGGGGTTTACATCATGGCGCTGTTTCAATAGGCTGAGTGAGACAGTTCCCTACCGACAGCCCACCTCCAGAATGAGAGGGCCACCTTAGGTTCCAGCCACATGGGGACACTGTGCCACCTCCTCCAGCTCACATTCAACCAGTTCCTGTGAGAAAGAGGGAGAAAGAAATTCAGAATTACACTTAAGTCGGGTGCCGGTGGCTCAAAACTCTAATCCTAAGTTCACAAGAGGTTGAGATATGAGGATCAGGAATCATAGCCAGCTGGGGCAGTAAAGACTGTGGGACTCTTATCTCCAAAGAACCACCAGAAAACCGGAAGTGGGCTCAAGTAGTAGAGTGCTAGCCTTGAGCTGAGAAGCTCTGGAACAGCACCCAGGCCTAGAATTCAAGCCCCACAACTAATATGAAGTGGACTGCCCACCACAAGAAGTGGAGTGAATAACACCCATTGCCCTAGGGAGCATGGTAGAGAAGTCAGGTGGAGCTTCCTGTGAACTTGAGGTCATAAGTAGCTCACCCAGCTTCTCCATGCCTTGTTTACCCCAGTGCAAAACTCAACACAGTGAAGGATCCCCATCCTCAAGCGGATAGGGTAATGTTGAGAGCCATGTTTTGTTTCATAATTCCACACTTGTGGCACAATTAATAACAGGCCCCACCTGAGCCTTTTCCAGGTATTTTCCTGTCATATGCTCACAGAATTGTCGAGAACCTTATCTAAAGGCCCCTCCTTCCTCGCCTAGCCATGCTCCAGAGATCCATCTATATAAATACCTTGTTTCATCACAACTGCCCTGTGAGGACACTGATGTCTGATGGTTGCTGCCCTACTCAGAGTTCACCTGTGGTCACAATTGGCTGCCGTGGACTAAGAGTTTGGAATAATCTATCTAAACCAATGACTGAGCATGACTCTACATGTCTAGCATCCCAATTACAGAGGACCAGGCCTGGTGGGGCATACCTGTCACAGATAGGAGGACCGCGATCCAGCCCAGCCTGAGCATATATTGATTCTCTATCTCAGAAATGCCCAAGACAGAAAGGTGGATCCTCAGGACCAGGGAGAAGAAACCAGCAGGGGTCATGGTGCCCCCAGAGGGGTGTCTGACATGGGGTGGGGGTGGTGTTTGGGTGGCCAGTCACCTGTGCTGCTGGGAGAAGCTGTTGGCAGCTGCTCCAGGTGGGGCAAGCAGCATTGCAGTGGCATTGTGGACACATAGGCCCAGAGCAGAGGACCAGGGACAGGGACCAGGTCAGGGCCTTAGGCTAGCTGGCAGTGCACCTTTGCCTGAGGTTTGAAACCTAGCACCACAGGAATGGGGGAGGGGTCTGGGCGCTCATGGGCACGTCAATTTCCTTCTATACTCCAAAGTCACCTTGTGTCTCTTGCTCACCCTCAGCCACCTCTACCTTCCTCAACTGGTGGTAGTGGTTTAAACTAACAGAGAGAATCATAGAGTTACCTGGCAGCATGGGATGTGGGCGTGGCCACCAGTCTTGTATCCCATTGGTCAGAAAGAACCATGAAACAATAGACTGTGGCCAGAATCCTGTGATGCAAACAGCATGGGCAGAGCAAGATGACAGTGGCTCCCCCAGCCCTTTTCCCAAGGAACTCTGTCCAATTCACTTGAGACAATATGGTGACCTGTGTTAGCTGGATGGATGCACGGATAGTTGTGTATATCTGTTTGTTGCCATTCCCAGACCTTGGACTCTGGATCTAGGCACATTCCATGAACTGCTTTTGCTAAAGGCTGGCCCTCTCCACACTGGAACCACAGGGCTTCTGGCTTTGTTGCCACTGAAGTTCAACAAGGGTCTCAAGGAATTTCATGGCTAGGGTGACTTTGACCATGAACCTCCTATCACAGCCTTGTAAGTATTAAGGAGGACTGCTGAGAGCCACTGGTGCCTGCTTAATTATTGGTTTTGCTGATGTTCTTGGACAGACTGGTGAGCTCCCTATCCTTGGGTTTAAGTGGTGGGAGCTGGAGCCCACAGTTCGAATCCTGGTCCTAGCACTTCCAAATGGCAGGAGATCCTACGAAACTTGTTCCTATCCATATGATTACCAATAGAATGTGATGTATGTTATGATTGAATGGGCAGTTCTTGAATGATTCTATGATAAAATTATACACAATTATAGGACACTAGTCGATTTCAGTTAATACTTTACTAAGCATTTAAATAATCACATTCATAAAATGGCGGAATAATGAAATACCTAAGAATTGGGCTTCACAAAGTATACAGATGCATTTTTTCTGCCAAAACTGGGATCGGAACTCATGGTCTGGGTAACTCCATTGCACTGTGTGGGAAAAGGAAGCTTGCCTCCTGAAGTCAAAAAATTGAAGTCTGTTCCTTTGGTCTGAAATTTATCCTCACCACTAGAAAACATCCTATTCATGTAAAATTTAAATATATGATTTATATTTATATACATATATTGACTCCATATTGTGTTCAGTATAGTTTTTTTTTGTTTTATTCATGTATTGACCATTTATTTTACTGACTATTATGGCACATAGAACATTGATTACATAGGATGTAGGTCTGCATATGTATTCCACTTCATACATGACACCCAGGACATTCGTAGAAAAGGAAAACATGTGTTACCATCAGCTTCTTACTCTATGATTCATTGTTTGGGAGTGCTGGCCTCTGCACTCATGGCCTTCAAGGCCAAATTCATGAATGCGTGAGTGTCAACACGCCATCCTGGGACAAATTGAGCTGACAGGCTGTTCCCAGGACCTGAGATCAAGTCCAAGAGTTAACAAAATGAGAACAGATTGACATGCAGATGGAAGTACGCTAATAAATGTGTATCTTTATAGAGTGCCAGAGATGTCTATACATTATTCAGTTACATAGACTACATTCCTACCAGTTCTTGGTTATTTATTATGTGTCCATGTAATTAATGTTATTGTTTTCATCCTTGAACTATTAATGAAATCAATTAGTGTTCTGAAATTATTGCATTCCTGTAAGTAACAATGTTCTTTTAATGCTTCATAAATATTAAATAAAATCAATCAGCCTCCTAAAATGACGCTGTCTAATTTTATTGGAGCATTATTCATGATCAACTCATTGAACCGTGATATTGACAACATTCCATTGTTATTCCTATGGATGGGAACCAGTTTCTTAGTATCTCCTGCCATTTATTGGTCAGGCCTATGTTGCCATGTGGGCCTATGGCTTCACCAATAGTCTGCCAGCCTTTAGCAATGCAAAGTTAAGTACCCTTTGCAACAGTGTCATTCAGACTCAGGAGGGTCACCATGCTAAGGAAGAAAATGTAAAAAGGCCACATTTTTTGTGCATTGTTTTCCCTGCAAGGCCTGGAAGTCTAGGATCACAGGAGCAGCTGTGGGTCCACTGGCTGCACCCCAGGCTAGGGTAATCAAAGCTGAGGCAAAGTTGCTACGACCTGAGTTCAAGCCCTGTGCTGAGAAAAATTTAGCTCCTTGGCTTGCAATTCATGCTGTTTATTCTGCCAGGCTTTGGATTTGAACTCAGGATCTGGGTAAATCTGCAGCAATGTGGATGTAGGAGAAAATCACCATCCTTGAAAATAAGAAAGTCAGGCCTTTTTTACTAGTCTTGAATTCAAGCCCCATCCTCAGAAAGCATACCATTTATATATATATATTGTAAGGATAGGATGTATGCTTACCTATAGATGTTTAGTCCATACATGTTTGGTGTGGTTGTTCCTTTTATTTTTTGTTTAATTAATTTATTTACAGTTGGCTTTACTATGATGAAACCCATTTCTTTTATTACATTGATGACATCCTATCACAGGTCATCTAGATTTGTAGAAATGTTCTCCATCATGCCTGACACCCAGGGTTCTCAGAGAAAAGGCTTGGCTTCTTACTCCACGATCCTCTTGTTGGTAGTACTGGGATCTGAACTCAGGGCCTAGCAGGACCAATTCGCCAATAAGTCAAGGTGAATACACCAACCTGTGAGCAACCAAGGAGCTAGGCTATTCCCAGGATCTGACATTGATCCCCAGGATGGTCCACTACAGTCATTCACAATTTAAACATAGGATCTATATTGACATACATGTGTGGGCAGCATCTTGTGTTCGGTGCACTTCTCCTTATTTTGTCTCTAACTCATGGAGGTATTGTGTATTTTACTAATTATGGTGACAGGTATAATTGTGCTGACATGGATGACAACCTGTTCCTATGGTTATAGGGTTGCCTATGCATTCTCCATCCTAGTTGAGACCCAGGACTTTCACAGGAGAGGAAAACATATGCAACAACTGGCTTCTGATATCAGGATGAATCTTTTGTCAGTGCAGGGATTTGAACACAGGTCTGGGTAGCTCTGTTGCACTGTGAGGGAAGGGGAAGCTCACCATCGTTGAAGACTAGAATGTCAGGCCTGGCCCAGGGCCTGATTTGAAGCCCTGGCAGTGGACAAAATTGCAAGCCCACCTTTTAAACATAGGATCTCCCTTTACCTACAGGTGTGTGCATCTTGCATTCAGTGTAGTTATTCTTTTCATTTTGTGTCTTATTCATGGATTTATTGTGTATTTTATTGAGTATGGTGACTGATATAACTGTGCTGATATGGATGACAAACTATTTCCATGGGTATTGAGTTGCATATATAGCATTCTCCATCCGCGCTGAGACCTAGGACTTTCACAGGACAGGATAACAGGTGGATCAATTGGCTTCTCAAATCAGGATGAATATTTTGGCAGTAATGGGATTTGAACTCAAGGCCTAGCAGGCCCAATTGGTGAATGGGACATGTTGAACACACCAGCCTGTGTGCCACTAAAGAGGTAGGCCATTCCTGGGACCTGAGATCAAGCCCTGATGGGGGCCAATGTAGTCACAAATTCATAATTAAATATAGGATCTCTATTTCCAAACATGGGTGGGCGGCATCTTGCATTTGGTGTAGTCACACTCTTTTTTTTGTGTCTTATTTATTGATGTATTCTGTATTTTCTTGAGTAGAGGATGACAGATATAACTGGTGGACTGGATGACAACCTATTCCCAAGAGTATAGAGTTGCCTATACATTTTCCTTCCTAGTTGAGACCCAGAACATGCACAGCAAAGGAAAACAGATGCAACGACTGGATTCTTACATCAGGGTGAATTTTAACCAGTGCTGGGATTCGAACTCAGGGCCTAGGAAGCCCAACTCCCCAATGGGTCCACATGATCACACCAGACTGTGAGACATTAAGTAGCTGGGTCATTCTCAGGAACTGAGATTGAGCCTCAGGGAGGCCACAATATTTATTCCTCAATGCATTATTGAAACATGGGATGTATATTCACATTCATGTGTGGACTGCATAGTGCATTGAGTGTACTTATTCTCTTTCTTTTGTATGCTATTCATGGATGTATTGGGTAATTTCTTGAGTATATGATGACAGGTATACCTGGACTGACATGGATAATAATTTTTTCCCATGGCCACATGGACGCACATGCATTCTCCATCCTAGCTGAGGCCCAGGACTTGCATAGGAAAGGAAAACAGGTGCAACTATTGGCTTCTGACATCAAGATGAATTTTTTGGCAGGGCTGGGATCTGAACTCAGGGCCTAGGAGGCCCAATTGGCGAATGACTCCACTTGAGCACACCAGACTGAGCCACGAAGGAGCTAGGCCATTCCCAGGACCTGAGATTGAGCCCCCGCAAGGGGAGAGTGGGGAGCACAATAGACATCCATTTATAAGCTGAGGGTAGTATGCAAATAAGCACATCTTTGTATAGAGTAGGAGAGATGGTGACCTGTGATGGAATCCAATCGGGTGACTACCGATTCTTGGATCTTTCCTGATGATTATTGTCACGCTTCATCATCTCTTCCTTACAAATAATTGATACCCCATGAGTCTTGCCTATCATTTTCTACTCGCATCATGCAAGAACTACTCATTCAGGGATGAGATCGATCTCATTCCATGATTCCTCCTAGGACCAGAAACGTGTATCACAGGATCTTCCACCATTCCCTCCTCGTAGGGGGGCTGAATTCAAGACTCAGGCCTGGAAAAGATACTCCTGATATACATTTTAAAGATAGGATTTATGCTTCCATAGAGATGTTCAGTCTATATTGTGTTTGGTGTGGTTACACATTTTATTTCTTATTTTATTCATTTATTTATCATTTATTTTATTGACTCTGATGACACCTGTACCATTTATTACATTGTTTACATACTATCACATAGCATCTAGACTTTAGATGTGTTCTCGATCATGCCTGGCAGTGCTAGGATCTGAACTCAGTGCCTTTCAGGCCCAATTCATGAATAGGTGAGTTTGAGCATGGCAGCCTGTAGTAAATGAAGTTGTCATGTGGTTCCCAGGCACTGACATCGACCCCCCAGCTTTGGCCAAAACAGCAATACATGGATAGGCAGATGGTGATATACAAATAAATATATATTTGTAAAGAGTGTCAAAGCCATCTATCTATTATTGAATTACACCTACTACGTTCCTACCAAATCTTAAGTATTTATTATACCGCCACTGAAATAATATTATTCTTTTCATGCTTAATAAACTATTAATTAAGATCAATCAGCACTCTAGGATTATTGCATCCAATTTTAGACTAGACCAATGCATGAACTACTCTTTCAATCGGTATTCATATGCATAGGAATGAGCCTCTTGTGATCTCCTGCCATTGGTGTCAGGACTGGGATTTGACCCCTTGGCCTATGTTGACAGGTTGGCCTATGGCTTCACTGATAGCCCACCAGCCATCAGCAATGGCAGGTCAGGTCCACTTTGTAGCCATGTCATTCAGACCCAGGTTGGTCACTGTGCACAGGAAAAAAAAAAGCGTAAAACCCCAGCCCTCTGCAGCTCGCCACTTTTTGTACTTTCCAGCTTTATTTTTTTCTTCCTGAAACTCCTCTGGGCCTAGGACCTCAGGATCGGCTATGGGTCTGGAGTCTGACCCCAGCTTAGGGAGATCCAAGCTGAGGCAGACTTTCCAAGACCTGAGTTCCAGCCCCATTGTTGGTCAAAAAAAAAAAAAAAAAGAATAAATAAAGCTTTAGTGATTTAACTAAATTAAAAAAAAAAATAAAGCTCCTAGTTTTGGAATTTCTGCCAGTTTTCTTTCCTACCCTGGGATGTAAACTCAGGGTCTTGGTAAATCTGTAGCATCATGAAGGAAGATTTGCCACTACTTGAGTTCAAACCCCGTGCCAACAAAAAATGAAAAACTATGTCACTGACCTTGGCCTGGGGAGGAAGTTGTGGAGATGGGAGGGAAGGGATGTAGAGTGAAAACCAAGGAGGAGGCAACAATGCTCAATAGGAAATGTACTTATTACCTTGCTGCTGTAACTGTAACCCCTTTGTGCAACATTTTTACTATTAAAAACGTACAAAAAAAAGAGAAAAAAATGTAGTTCTCAGAGAAGCACTTTGGAGGTAAGGGAAGGATGTCTGAATAACTGTACAAAATTCTACACCACTTTTATTAATGTTCAGTATGGAATTGAATAAACATAACTGTTTCCATTTAAAAAATTAAGTCACTGTCTTAGAACTGGGGCCAGTATTTCTGCCATTGCTAGAATTTGAGCTCACAGTCCAGGTAACATTTGCACCATGGGTGAAGGCAAAGCTCACTGTCCTTGAGGAAACGAAATTCAGGCTAGAGTTCCCAGGGCCTGAATGAAGGCCTTGCAATGGAAAAAATATTTCTATACATAAATAATATGTGGTATATACTTACATATATATGTTAATTTCATATTATGATTTTTATTATTGATTTTGCATTTTCCTTTGATTCATTTATTTATTGATTATTGCATTTAGTATTATTATACAAATAATATTTATTACATTTTGAACATATATTATAAAATTAAACACAATAATTTAGGACATTGACTCATTTTTCATTAATATTTTATTAAGTGGTGAAACAAAATACATAATTAAATGGAAGCATTTGTCACAGTCTTCACATGTTTAGAGTCTCCCCCAAGTATGAGTTTGTCTTATCTTGGACATATTCCTATTGGGATTTCTTTAGATGATTTATAGTTAGAATCCTTTTGTTTAGGAAACGAAAGTGAAGGATACAATTGTAAGGGTGGGGCTAGAAATGTGGCTTAGTGGTAAAGAGCTCGCTCAGCATGCATGAATTCCAGAGTTTGAATCCTCAGTGCCATATACTCAGAAAAAGCCAGAAGCTGTGGAGTGTCTTAAGTGGCTAGCCTTGAGAAAAACAAGCTCAGAGACAGTACCGAGGCCCTAAGATCAATTTCCAGTACTGTCAAGAACAATAGGCCAGATGACAGTGGCTCAATCTGGAACCCTAGCTTCTCAGAGGCTGAGAGCTGAAGACCACAGTTCAAAGTTATCCTAGGCAAGGAAAGCCTGTTAGACACTTATCTCTAGTGAACCACCAAAAGACACCGTGTGGCGTTGTGGCTCAAGTGGTAGGGTGCTTGCCTTGAGGTGAAGGGCTCAGGGACAGTGCTCAGGCTTGAGTTTGAGACACAAAACTGGAAAAAAATGAGGGTTAGTCAAAGTACGTTTCCTATTTGTTAATTAGGAGAAAATTCTCTGGAAAATGAATACTGATGTACACCAAAATTGGAGCCAGAGCTCTCGGTTCAAGTATAGCACATCCATATGCCCAGCCTCTCAGACTCTAGCATTGTAATCTTGTGTCCTACAGCGTTCTGAAAGGTCCATTATTGAAATGCTGAATATGCTCCCCAAGCCTTTTGTGATAAGCAGTGACTTGTAGTATCAATGTCATTACAGTTCTTTACCTAGCAGAGCACCAGAAGCTCAGGCCCATCACCCTAGCTCAGGAGGTTGAGGTCTCAGGATCACAGGGTGAAGCTAGCCAGGGCATGAAAGTCTATGACACTCTGGCTTTCACTTCTGAAAGGTCATATATTCAAGAGCTTCCTGTGTTTCCCGTGGTGATGAGAAGTACTTGCACTCTTAATGTTCTTAGATTTATTAAGCTATAGAAGCAGGAAAGAAACATTATTGACCCATCCTGGGCTCAAATGAAGTTCTCAGTATCAAAGACCTAAACCTGTTAGCAGGAAGAACTCCAGTGGAACACACTACTTGAAGGACAGAAAACAGTTTCAAAAGCCAGACTAAGTGCAGAGACCAGGCCTACAGGATTAGGAGGCAGAATGTATGCACTCAACAGGGAATTGAGCTGCAAAACCACTTCATTCTTTCTAGGCACAGCCAGCAATGAAGGGAAACCTGAAACATTTGTTAGAGTTATACCAGGGTCAGGCTTTTCTCTGCCTCTTCAAACAATGACTAATTAACCTTCCTCCCTCAGGTGAAGGGAGCCTCTGGCTATCTTTAGGTTACCAATAGAGAGCCAGTTTAGTGGGGGGGGGGGGACAGGAGGAACAGAGTAGAAAAACCCTGCTCTCTGGTCTTAGGGAGTGGGTTTTTGACTCTGCATTGTCACATTTGAAGGCCCTTCTTCTACCTCTGCCAGTCCTTTCTCCTTCCTTCATTCTCTACATAATTAATGAAATCCCCAGATCAACTAGAGGCAGGGCTGTTTCTCTTCTGTCTTCATGCCCCTGCGTTAGAAACTAGCTCTGCCCTCTTGGCTCTGGGGCCCTTGGCTGCCTGAGCAGTGGCAAAGAGACAGTCTTCCCACTCTGTGGTTGTGTGAAGGTGGTGCTGGTGGACTGGCACACTGCAGAAGTCCTCATGACTGGGAAATGTTCTCTTCTTTCCTCCTGACATTCAAGACCAGATTCTTCTATCATCTTTCTTTCTATCTATCTATCTATCTATCTATCTATCTATCTATCTATCTATCTATCTATCTATCTATCTATCATCTATCTATCTATCTATCTATCTATCTATCTATCTATCTATCTATCTATCTATCTATCTATCTATCTATCTCTCTATCTATCTATCTATCTATCTATCTATCTACCTCCCTCCCTACCTTCTTACCTAGGTATCTCTTTGCCAGTTCCTGAATTCTTGAGTTCTCAAGGCATGGGAACTGTCTGTAGCACTCTACTACTTGAGCCACAGCACCAATTCTGGCTTTTTTTGTGTATGTGCTACCTAGGAATCGTACCCAGAGCGTCTTGCATGCTAGGCAAGCACTCTCTCAGGAATCCACATTCCCAGCCCCCTCATCTTTTCCATAATCATAGTTGTTATATAAGTATGCTACCATTTTACGTTCCAAAGTTTAATTTTCTGAATACTGGCTACTTCTATGAAATCTGATCTTCTCTTCCCTTGCCTGATTTGTGTCTGCATTGCCTGCCTACCTTGGCCTCATAATAAAATGTAAATAAAGGCTGCTGAGAGCTTCAGTGTGCATAATATAAGAACACAGTCCTGGAACTCCAGAAGAGAAAAGCCTTGGGCCTGAAATAAAGAGAATGATGCAGTGTGCGCAAGGAGCATATCTGAGAAATAAACAAGTAAATAAAAGGAGAAGCATTGCATACAGTCTGTTTGTACTCAAGGAGGTAATATACACACATAAATAGGTAGGATGCTGATACATAAACTTGGACTTCTCTTTTTGTATTTTATTTGTGTCCATCCCAGGACTTAAACTCAGGGTCTGATGCATTCCTCAACTGTTTTTTCCAATGCTGAGGCTTTACCACCACCACAGCTTCACTGGCAGCCATCTGGTCTTTAATTGGACATAAGTGCTTCCCAGGCTTTCCTGCCTGGTCTAGCCTGTATCTTCTGCTCAGCTTTCTCTCTCAAAGCTGGAGCTCTACCCTCTGGGCCACTGTTCCACTTCTGTTTTTCTGGTGGTGTATTGGAGACAAAAGACTCACAGACTTCCTGCTCGTTGAATTTGAACAGCGATTTCCCGAAGAGGTTTCAATTGGCTTTCCTCAGGGATTCACCAGGGAGCCCCTCCACACAAACCCCTAACATAAATCTCCAGAGACACTAGAGAAAAAGATATACATGAAGAGGCTTCTAATGTGTTCTAGATATTTAAGGTTGGAGAAACACAACACTCATAATTATTAGATCATTTTATTGTCCAAAAGAGCAATGCTGAGAGTATGAGGATCGCTCCAACTTTCAGTCCTCTCATCCTGAGACTGTAAATTCACTGCAGCTCAATGCTAAGTGACAGAGCTGGCATGTCCTCTGGACATTTTCTCCCAAATCCTGTTACACTCATATCTCACTTTTGGCTTCAAACCTGTGACCAGAGGAGAAGATGAGAAGAGAAAATCCTCCTTAGAGAAAGTAGCTATAAAGAACATTGGGTAGTTAACATTAATTCAAGCCATTGGTATAATCCTGTTAAGAAGTTAGATTGTCTAGAT
Organism: Dipodomys merriami; assembly: GCF_024711535.1. Taxonomy (NCBI): domain Eukaryota; kingdom Metazoa; phylum Chordata; class Mammalia; order Rodentia; family Heteromyidae; genus Dipodomys; species Dipodomys merriami. Next base: position 258,786 of record NW_027206546.1, on the reverse strand, counting down.
TAAAAGATGAAGAAGAAAAGAAAGAATGTGCCAGGGGCTACTGACTGTAAACCCAGCTCCTCAGGAAGCTGAGATGTAGAGAATCTGAGTTTGAATCCAACCAGTGTTGGAAAGTCCATGATACTGTTATTTTTTTAATTATTACATATTTTTTATTGTGAAAATATTGTACAAAGGGGTTACAATTACATGGGCAAGATAATGAGTACATTTTTTTTCTTTTCTTTTCTTTTATTTGTGAACATACTGTACAGAGGGGTTAAAATTACATGGGCAGGATAATGCATACATATCTTACCAAGCATTGCAGCCTCCTCCTATGTTTACACTTCACATCCCTTCCCAGGCTCCCCCCACAATCTTTACCCCCACCCCCGCACCAACGTTGTAAAGCTCGTTTTTGACATGACAACTTGTACTTCTCATTGTTGCAACAGGTTCAGCTGAATCCTTAAACAACTTGTTTTCCCCCATCTCTTCCACAAGTTATACTGACATTAAATATAGAGAAAGCAGGGGTTATACTGTGCGGGAGGGACATACAAAGCAACAAAGAGATAATCTTATAAATGCGTTAGAAACACATACATGAAAGAAAAAAAAACATTAAAATACATATCTAAGGGTTAATTTTCCTGACATCACTTTATCTGAACTTTTCCGCTTGACTCATGCATGTACTAGATATTGCAAATAAGGGAAACCATGGGACCTATGTTTCTTCGGGCCTGGCTTACTTCACTTATTATAATTTTTTCCAAGTTTTTCCATTTCCTAACAAATGAGGCAATGTCATTCATTCTGATGGAGGCATAGAATTCCATTGTGTTTATATACCACATTTTCTTGATCCATTCATCTACTGAAGGGCATCTGGGTTGGTTCCATATCTTAGCTATGGTAAATAATGCTGCAATAAACATAGTTGTGCTGGTAGCTTTAGCGTGCTCTTGTTTGTAAACATTTGGGTAAATGCCCAAAAGTGGGATTACTGGATCATAGGGAAGCTCTATTTGAAGTCTTTTGAGGAACCTCCATAATTCTTTCCAAAGTGGTTGACCAAGTTTACACTCCCACCAACAATGAAGTAAGGTTCCCGTCTCTCCACATCCCCTCCAGCATCTGTTGTTGTTAGAGTTCTTGATTTTTGCCATTCTAACTGGAGTGAGGTGATATCTCAATATTGTTTTGATTTTCATTTCTTTTATGGCTAGGGATGTTGAGCATTTCTTCACGTGTCTATTGGCCATCCTTCTTTCTTCTTCAGAGAAATTTCTCATTAAGTCTTTAGCCCACTTATTTATTGTGCAGTTGTTTCTTTGAGGATTTGTTGTTGCGGGATATAATTTTTGCGTTTCAAGTATATTTTAGATATGAGACCCTTGTGCGTTGTATGGCTAGTAAAGATGATCTCCCAATCCGTGGGCTTTCTATTGATCTTGCTAGCTATGTCCTTTGCCATGCAGAAGCTCTGCAACTTTATGCAATCCCATTTGTCCAACCTTTCTTTGACTTCTTGGGTTTACGCCTCTCTATTCAGAAAATTTCGGCCTGTGCCAAGGAGACCTACGGTTTCTCCTATTCCATTCTGTAATGTTTTCAGAGTGTCTTCTTTGAGTTCAAGGTCTTTGATCCATTTGGAGTTGATTCTGGTGCAGGGTGATATATAAGGATCTAGATTTAGTTTTCTAGAAGTAGTTAACCAATTCTGCCAGCACCATTTACTGAAGAGGCTGTCTTTCTCCCATTCTATTGTTTTACCTCCCTTATTGAAGATTAGATGGCTATAGGTCTGTAGGTTCATTTCTGGGTTTTCAATTCTATTCCATTGGTCCTGAGGTCTGTTCTTATGCCAATACCAAGCTGTTTTGATTACTATTGCTTTATAGTAGAGTTTGAAATTTGGTATTGATATTCCATTTCCAGTGTTCTTTCCATTGAGGAGCATTTTTGTATTCTGGGTCTTTTATTGTTCCATGTGAATTTTTGGATTGCCTCTTCTATTTCCTTGAAAAATGAGGTTGGAATTTTGATAGGTATCCCGTTGAATTTGTAGAAAGCCTTGGGAAGTATTGCCACTTTCATGATGTTAATCTTTCCAATCCAGGAGCATGGGAGTTTTTGCCATTTTTAAAGTTCTGTGTTGATTCCTTTTTCCACATTTTAAAGTTTTCATCATAGCAGTCCTTCACTTCTTTGGTTAAGTTAATTCCTAGGTATTTTAATTTTTGTGGGGCTATTACAAATGGAGTTGCTATTACAAATGGAATGTTCCATGGATTCCTAATTTTTCCAAAACCTTCATCATGAAGGGGTGTTGTATCTTGTGGAATGATTTTTCTGCATCTATTGAGATAACCATGTGGTTTTTATTAATTGATTTGCGTATATTGAACCAGATTTTCATGCCTGAAATGAATCCTGTTTGATCGGGGTGTATGATTTTTTGGATGAATTTTTGAAGTTGATTGGCCAATATTTTTTTGAGAAGTTTTTCATCAATGTTCATCAAAAAAATGGGTCTATAGTTCTCTTTCTTTGATGAGTCCCTGCCTGGTTTTGGGATGAGGGTTATGATGGCTTCATAGAATGTGTTCGGTAGTGAACTTTCTCTTTCAATTTCATTGAATAGTTGGAGGAGTATTGGTGTGCTCTCTGCATTGAAGGCCTTGTAGAATTCCGCTGTAAAACCATCTGGTCCTGGATTTTTCTTAGCTGGAAGGTCTCTTATTGTTGTTTCTATTTCAATGTTATATATGGGCCTGTTAAGCTGGTTTAACTCATCTTGGTTTAGTTTTGGCATGTCAATATTTGCTAGGAAAAGGTCCTTTTCTGTCAACTTCTCAAACTTATTAGCATAAAGTTTTCAGAAATGTTCCCTTATAATGTTCTTAAATTTCTTGTTTCTGTGGTGATGTTTCCATTCTCATCTCTGAGTTTATTTATTTGGGTGTGTTCTCTTCATTTTCTGATATGATTTGCTAAGGGTCTGTCAATTTTGTTAAGTTTTTCGTAGAAGAAACTCTTTGTTTTGTTGATTCTTTCTATAGCTTCTTTGGATTCTAATTCATTTAATGCTGATTCAATTTTAATTATTTCTTTCTGTCTACTGGATTGGGCTTTATCTTGCCTTCTTTTTCAAGGAGGTTTTGATGTGTCAATAAAGTGTTGGTTTCAAATTTCTCCATTTTGTTGATATAGGATCTCAGAGCCATAAACTTGCCTCTGAGTCCTTCCTTTGCTGTGTCGCAAAAGAGCTTTTAATTTGTGTGTTCATTTTTGTTGAATAGCATGAACATCTGAATTTCCTTTCTAATCTCTTCCATGACCCACTCTTGGTTCAGCAGTGTGTTGTTCAGCCTCCAGGTGATACGGGACTTTCTTTGGTGGTTTTTGGTGTTGAGTTCTAATTTTATTCCCTTGTGGTCAGAGAGAATGCAAGTATAACTTCAATGTTTCTGAATTTAGACAACTTTGCTTTGTGGCCTAAAATGTGGTCTATTTTAGAAAATGTTCCATGTGCTGCTGAGAAAAGCGTGTATTCTGATGCTGCTGGGTGAAATGTTCGGTAAATGTCTGTTATGTCTAGTTGATCTATGCAGCTGTTTAGATCTGCGGTTTCTCTGTTGAGTTTTTACGGAGGTGATCTATGTAGTGGGGAGAATGGTGGGTTAAAATCCCCAACAATAAATGTCTTTGGATCTATATGGGATTTGAGGGAAAGTAGTGTTTCTTGGATAGATTTGGGTGCTCCATTTTTTTGTGAATAGATATTTAGAATTGTAATACCCTACTGAAGGAGAGATCCCTTAATTGGTATGTAGGTACCTTCTTTATCTCTTGTCACGAATTTTAATTTGAAGTCTGTTTTATCTGATGTTAGGATTGCAACTCCTGCGGTTTATGAGGGTCGTTTGCTTGGTAGATTTTGTTCCAGCCATTAACCTTGAAAATGTGTTTGTTTTTACGGGCAAGATGTGACTCCTGCAGGCAGCAGATAGAGGGGTCTTGTTTTTTAATCCAACTAGACAGTCTATGTCGCTTAATTGGAGAGATCAGAGATAAGACTGAGAGGTATTTGGGAGTTCCTGCCATGTTATCCAACTTCTTTCGGGCTGCGAAAACTGTGTTCTTCCTATGGTTCTTGGATTCCCAGTTTGGGTGCAGTTTCTTAGCCTTTATTGTGGTCTTGTTGGTTTTCTATGTGTAGTACATCTTTAAGAATCTTTTGTAGGGCTGGTTTGGTGGACATGTATTGTTTCAATTTTTCTTTGCTATGGAAGATTTTTATTTGGCCTTCAGTTATGAAGGAGAGTTTAGCAGGGTACAGTATTCTTGGTTGATAGTTGTTTGTTTTTAGGGCATGGCATACATCATTCCAGGCTCTTCTTGCTTTGATTATCTCTGCTGAGAAATCTGAGGTGATTATAATTCGTTTTCCTTTATAGGTGATTACCCTTTTCTCCTTGACAGTTTTAAGGATCTTTTCCTTGGTCTGAGTTGATCCTGCGTGGATTATAATGTGATGGTTGTATGTCATCTTCTGGTCTGGTCTCCTTGGGGTACTAAGAGCTTCTTGTATCTGAATAGGCCTATCTTTTTGTATGTTTGGGAAGTTCTCTGCTAGGATCCTGTTAAACAAATTTCCTAGACCATTAACTTCTGTTTCTAGGTGCTCCTCTACACCCATTATCCTTAGATTAGGCCTTCTGATGGTGTCTTCCAAGTTTTGGATAGATCTATCATTTTTCTTGGACTTGTCTTGGGTGGTTGTATGTTCTTTCTCTATAATATCTAGGCGGTCTTCAATCCCTGAGATTCGATCTTCTGCATGGTCTAACCTGCTGTCAAGACTCTCTACTTTGTTTTTTATCTCAATTCCTTCTAATTGGTCAGCTTTCATGGCTTCAAATTCTTTGGTGAAGCTCTGCTTTAGATCTTGTATGAATTTCTTTACTTCCTTAATTTGGTGTTCAGTGTTTGGTCTCAAATCACTTAGATTGCTTATGGTTTCTTTGGAATCCCATTTCTTCTGTTGGGTTCCACTCAGCATTCCCTTTGTGGTCTCCCTGACTTCCTTCAGCTCTTTGTTAATGGATTCTATGAATGCCTTTAGTGGTCTTTGTGTATACTCTTCCTGCTCTCTCAATTCCTGTATTACGCATTGATTAGCTTCCTCCCATTCGGGGGACTCTTGCAGTTTTCTTTCAGTGTTCTCAGACTGCTCACGCCATTCTTGCCTTTCTCTTTGAGTATTCTCAAGCAGCTCACGCAAACCCTGTATCAGTTTTTGAGTAGCTTCCTCACGCTTATGATATTCCTGTATAAACTTTTGGAATGCCTCCTCTCTCTCCCTATCACGCTCATACAGAGTCCTTTGTATGCTTTCAATCTTTTGATTTATCATGTTTGCCAGCAGTGTTTGTAGAGCTATTTGGGAATTCTCCACTGTATTATTCATTATCTGTTCTGTCCCCTGATGATCAAGATTGGGAATTGAGATACCTGGATTTCCTATTTTTCTTGTGTTTTTCCGGCTTACTCTGTCCACTTGAGATGAAATGGCACCATTTGTGTGCTAGAACACTATCTTAAGGCAACCATCAACCAAAGTCTGAATTTGTACAGTCAATAGTCTACAGATACAATCTAGTTCAATAGATACATCTATTCAACATCAAACAACTATATGTTAATGGGCTTCGAACAGCAGAGAAGAATTTGGAAAACCAGAAATTATTAGTGTTAGGGAGAGATGTGGGTAAAAAATAGGAATAGATTGGTGTGGGGAGGCACAGGGAGAGTTAACTATGTCCTATTCTCAATGCAGGAAATAGATTGGGTAGGATGCAAGTAGAGAGAGAGAAAAAAAGAAGAAAGGGAAAAGAAAAGAAAAGAGACCAGGAAAAAATAGAAAAGTAAAAATTAATAATATTATGGAGAATGGAAAACAATCTATTTAGAGAGGAACGTGAATATATTGAGAGAAGGGGAGGGACATAGAGGAGATGTTAAAAATTTAAAAATAAAAATGCTTAAAATATTATATAGGTATAAAGAGGTAGTACTGTTATTAAGGAATTTAAGTCTCAGAGGTTTTGAATTGAGTAATAAATTTGTGGATTGCATACACAATGGGGGATAGGGTGTACTAGTTAACTACGTGTTTTTCTGAGGATGTGCAGGACAAGTATTAAGTCACATAAAGAAAGAACAAAAGAGAGGAAAAGGTGAAAAGGATAAGAAAGGAAGAAAAAAGATCAGAAGATCAGTAGAGCTAAACAAAAAACAAAAAGATAATTAAAAAAGAAAAAATAGAAAGAAGAAAATAAAGAAAAACACACATTCATGTATCCCTAAAATAAAAATTATAAGAAGAAAAAAAAACGCACTAGAAAATATTTTTTTTCAAAAAAGGCAAAAATTAAAGATTAAAAAGTTTTAGAAAAGAAAAAAAATTTACTATAAGGTACCAAAAAAAAAAAAAAAAAAAAGAAGAAGAAGAAGAAAAAAAAAAATTTCTTTGATTTTTTTTGGGAGGGGAGGGAAAATCCTGTATCTCCCTTGTGTCTGTAACCAGCCTCTTGTTGGAGTCTCTGGTCTGCTTGTGGTCCTGTGGCTTGGTTGGTTTCTTAAGTCAGTTTGTTCGAATAGGCAGAAAAATGCTCTGCTTTACCCAGGATTTTGAGATCCCCCTCCCAGGTTAGTTTAATGGGAGGGTGATCTGCTTTCAGAATCACAAAAGAGGGGGATGTAGTGATGAGGCCAGTTTCTGGGGAGAGTTGAGTCCTTTCAACAAACAGTGGCTTTTCCCTGGGGCTATTTTGTGAAAAAATCACAGAGCCCAGCTTGGAGCCATTCTCAGGGTTTCTGTTGATTTATTTTCCATTGATTGTAGAGGCTGCTAGAGGGAGGGGCAGCCTCTGGCTCTGATTACTCAGTGAGGAATGCCACTCCTAAGGCTGGCGCCCGAGCTGGGTGACTTTTCCCTGGGTGGAGCTGAGTCTGGCAGATCATGCTGCCATTAAGTTCTTGTGACCTGCTAAGTGACTCGTTTTATTCCAAGGCCTGAGTTGGAGCTAGTAGCTCCACCGAGCTTTGTCGGTATCCAAGATGGAGATCTCCAGTATTGGGGGGGAGGGGTGGCCTTCCCTCCTCTGTAGTAGTAGTGAGGACGTCGGGCTTCTACTCACGCAGAGTCTTGGTTCCTGAGTCGTCTCTGGTCTGTGAAGTGCAGGCTGAAGATTTCTGCACCTTGTCGGTTCTTGCTGGTGTTGAGTAGAATCCGCTTGCCTGCTGCATCTGGCTTCTTCGTCCCAGACTCTCTGTGGATCAGGTTTGGTGCCCTGCTTTTGCCGCCACGACTGCTGCTGCCACTGCGGCAGCTGTTGACAAGCACTCAGATGTGTCTCCTTGCCTGGGTTTCCCCTCTCTGGCCTAACTCTCTGTCCTGTGATGGCACACTTGGTGTGATTCTCTGGCTTGGACTGTTCACTGGAACTGCTCTCTATCTGAGAGCTTGTTCAGATTACAGCTTCTCCTCTGCCATCTTCCCGAAACTCTCCCAATGAGTATATTTCTTATCAAGCATTGTAGCCTCCTCCTTTGTTTCCTCTTCCCATTCCTTCCCAGACCCCTTCACCCCCACACCTAATCCTACCTCCCAACCAAAGTTGTAAAGTTCGTTTTCCACATGATATTTTTATTTTTAAGAGATAAAAAAAAGAAGTGAGCTTGTGGTTCAAGGTTAATGCACTACACTTGAGAAAAAGGAGCTCAGGGACAACACCTAGGCTTATAGGTCACCCTCAGGGCCTGCCCCATCAAAAGAGCTTGTACCTCCATATCTTTGTTGTCTTTGTGTATATATGGATGACTTTCTATAAGTGAAGCTCCACAGTAGCTATGATGAAGCTCACCAAGCTAGGAAATTTTATTCAATAAAAAAAATTAATAAAAGAGACTGCTGTCAAGACGTCAAGACAGTGCATGTTAAGGCACTCCACTCCCTGTTCCCCATGTAGCCGGAGGGTTTCTCTGCATCCCAGGCCTGCTGGAAGAAGTCTTTCTCATTGTCCGGACATGCAGAAAAAAAGGCCTCACTCCTGTACAGCTGTTTAACAAAAAACTCCATCCAGGTCAGATAGTGAGGAGGAATTTGGGCGGGGTCTGAAGTTCAGGAGAGAAAGGTCTCTTTGTACCCCCAACTATCTCTCTTGTTTGACAGGAAGCCTTCATTTGTGCCACCTCCCGTGGCAGGCCCAGACCTGTGCACTTATCCTGCCTTTGTGAGACTATATTCACGTGTTCAGATACAGTGCCCAATATAATTCAGGAGTCCTTCTTGCAGGCAACTAAGGCACTGATCCTCATGAAATGTTTCATTGAGGGCGATGAGGGGCCTATGACACCTCTCCTAGGTTTCTAGAAGCTTGGGAAATCCAAGCACACATCTGATATCACGAAGCTTCCTATTATCTAGGGCTGGTGAGGCTCATCAGGTTTTGAAACCTTTGACCTCTCCTAGCTGGGCCCTGGGTGGCTAGGTTTTGGAGTTGACACAGGGCTGGGATGCTGACCATGAGCTCAGTGCAGAATCTCAGTGATTTATCATTTCCTGAAATAGAATCACTTCTAGTCTGTGTGTGTTTGTGTGTAAGAGAGAGAGAGAGACAGAGAGAGAGAGAGAGACAGAGAGAGAGAGAGAGAGAGACAGAGTGCACGCATGTGTGTGGGCACATACACCATTCATTGAAGTTGAACTCAGGACCTGAGCACTGTACCTAGTTTCTCTTGTACAAGGACAGCCCTCTCCCACTTGAGCCACAGAACTACTTCAGGCTTTATTTTTTTAGTGATGTGGTCCTGAGAAATCAAACCCAGGGTTTCATATATGCAATGCACTCTACCCCTAAGGCATATTCCCAGCCCTCTACTTCAGGGTTGTTAGTTTGTTTCTGTCTTTTTCTATTGTTGCAGGAGTTGATGTCTGAGCCTGGGTGCTGTCCTTGAGCTCTTCAGCTCAAGTCTTGTGCTCTACCACTTGAGCCAAAGTGCCACTTCAGCTTTTCTGGTGGTCCATCGGAGCTATGTGTCTCAAGGACTTTGCTGCCCAGGCTAGCTTTGAACCATGATCCTCAGATTTCATCCTCCTGAGTAGCTAGGATGACTTACATGAGTGACAAGCACCCAGCTTCCACTTCAGGTTTCTTAGTGGTGAATTGGAGATAATAGTCTCATGGGACCTTTTGTTTCTGGGATAGTTTGGAACCCAGATCCTCAGATCTCAGCTTCCTGAGAAGCCAGGATGACAGACCTCAACTATAGAACCCTAGGCCATGGCCTTTGCTGCAAGTGAGTCCTTGACTCTATGTGGTGGAGTGCTAGCCATGACCCCAAGTGTTAAGGGTCACCGCTTAGGCCCCTAGATCAAGGTTCATGACTGAGAAAAAACAAAATAAAAAATTATCTGCAGTAGACAACTCACTAGTCTTCATTAATACATAATTTTGTCCCTGCCATGGGGACCTATCTGAGCCTCGATATTCTTGTCTGCATAATCATCTCAGTTGTGGAACTCTTACAAGGACCAGATGAAAGAATGCACCCTATGAAGGACACAGCCCATAACACTCTTTGCATGACTCAGTACACAGCATCCTGTGAAAGACTCAGCACCCAACACCCAATGCAGGACTCAGAACACTGTACCCTATGACGTACTCAGTACATAGCTCTATTCCACAGCTTTCTTTAGAATTAGGGTGCTTTCATCAGTATCACCGTTCTTTGAGGAACATTTCACAAACCACACAAGTTGGCATCTATTGGTTTAGTAGGGTAGTTTGTTTGTTTTGTTTTGTTTTGTTTTTTTTGGTGGGGCGGTTAGCCATGGGCCTTGAACTCAAAGCATGGGGATACTGTTCTTATAACATTTGCTGAAAGCTAGAACTCTACCACTTTGAACCATATTTCAAAGAGTCTAGCAGACTTCCTGCCAGGTTTTAAAGCCCCCCAGCATCCAGGATGTTGGGGGAAAGCCACGGTAAGCTAGGATGATGGAGGTCACACATGGAGCTGGGTTACAGCAGTTTACATCTGGCTAAGTCAGGTTAGGTGGAAGCTGTCAGCCCCAGCCACCTAGCTTTCTCTGTGATGAGGTATTTGATGTCCTGTCCTTCTATAGATGCAGTGACAACATTCTACCTTTATTTGGCAGCAGTCCTGGGCCTTGAGTAAGGGCTTTGCCACTGTCCCTAAGCATTTGTGCTTAGGGCTAACACTCAGTTGATTGAAAGACAGCAGAACTTCCGTGTTTTCTGTTTATGTGGCACTGAGGAATCAAACCCAGGGCTTCGTGCTTACTAGGTGAGCACTCAACCACCGAGCCCCAGGAATGAACGAAGTAAACATAGATAGAGATTGCTGTATATAAATATTATATACACAAAAGATGTCTGTATATTATTAATTTATAGATAATATTACTAACAATTATTAGGTATTAAATTATGTTTCCTTTTAATGATGTGTCCCAGTTAACAACTAATAAAGCATTAATTAAAATTATTCAATATCCTGTTATTGTTTATCACATATGTACATACATCTATACATATAATTAAATGTTTATAGAATGTGAAATATGCCTAAATATTATTAAATTATGCATGTGAGGATTTGGAAGGACTTGAAAAAAATTATATTAATTGAAGTAAGCCAGGCCCAAAGAAATATAGGTCCCAGGTTTTCCCTTATTTGCAATAACTAGTATATGTCTGAGTCAAGCAGAAATGGTCAGATAAATTGCAGTTAGGGAAATGAACCCTAAGATAAGTATTCAAATTTTTTTCCTTTCATGCGATTGTTTCTAACACATTTTTAATATTATTTCTTTGTTGCTTTGTATGTCCCTCCCCCATGGTATAACCCCTGTTTTCACTGCATTTGATATTGGTATAATTTGTGGAGGGGAACAGAAAAAAAATCGTTTAAATAAGGATACAGGTGGACCCATCGCAGCAATGAGATGTACAAGTCATTATGTCAAAAACGATCTTCACAACTTTGGCTGGGGAGGGGGATAGGAGGGTTGGGTGTGAGGGTGGGGGGAGGATGGGATGGGAGGGGGAAACAAAGGAGGAGGCAACAATGCTGGAAAAGCAATGTACTCATTATCTTACCCATGTAATTGTAACCCTCTGTACAGTATGTTCACAATATATAAAATAATTATGCATCATGTGTTACTACTAATTATTAGGTATTTATGTTTCCATGCAATTTTTATTCTGTTAATGCTTAGTAAAATATTAAACTTAATCCCGTCCTATAATTAGTGTGTCTAATTTTACCCTAGAATGATTCACTACTAATTCAATCTGTTTTTCATTTATTGTTGTGACAATTCTTCCACCTATGATATTTTTTACATTTATGACATCCTATTGCATAGCATATAGATTTGCATCTGAATTATACATCCTACCTGTCACTGAGCACTTTCAATGAAAAAGAAAACGTGTGTCATGCTCAGCTCCATTACATTTTTGGCAGTGCTGGGATTTAAACTCAGGGCCTAGAAGGCTCAATTCATGAATGTGTGACTGTCAGCACAGCAGCCGCTAGCCAATTCAGCTGCCAGGCAGTTCCCAGGCCCTGAGATCGAGCCCCATATGTTGACCCCATATTGTTCTTAGTTTGGTTATTCATTTTATTTTTTGTTTTATTCATTTATTTACCATTTATTTTATTGACTGTTATTACACATGAATAATTTATTACATAGGATATAGATTTGCCTATGTATGAAACTTCATACCTGACAACCAGGAATTTCACAGAAAAGGAAACATGTGTCACCTGGGCGTATTACTCCATCATTCAATTTTTGTGAATGCTGGCATCTGAACTCACATCCTACAAGGCCCAATTCATGAATGGATGGGTGTCAGCAAACCAGCCTGGGGTATATTGACAACATTTCCAGCACCTGAGATCGAGCCCCACGGTTTGAAAAAATAAGAGCAGATTGCCATGCAGATGGTACTACACAAATAAAAATATAGATCTTTATAGAGTGCCAGAGATATCTATACATTATTCAGTTATATAGACTACATTCCCACCAATTCTTGGGTATTTATTATACCTCCATGTAATTAATTTTATTGTTTTCATCCTTAATGAATTATTAATTTAATCAGCCACTGTCCCGAAATTATTGTGTCCATATAATTAACAGTATTCTTTGAAATTGTCAAAAAATATTCATTAAAATCCATTGGCCTCCTAAAATCACTCTGTCTAATTGTATGGTAGTAGTCAGAAACAACTAATTCAACTTTGCCATTCATAATCTTCCATCGGTATTCATATGAATAGGAATGAGACTCTTAGGATCTTCCTCCATTGGTAGGGGTCAGGACTGGGCTATAAACACAGGGCCTATGTTGTCTTGTTGGCCTATGGCTTCCCTTGTAGCCTGCCAGCTTTCAGCAATGCTAGGATACCAACATTTTTCATCCAAGTCATTCATACCAAGGATGGTCACCTTGCAAAAAAAAAAAAAAATGTAAAAACGGCAAGTTGCCAGTTTTGTTGTTTTTTTTTTTTTTCTGTGTCGCACTAATTTTTTTTTTCCAGTCAGCCTTCATACATACATATATACATTAAAATATTTAAAATATTATGAGGCTCCATGGCTTGGAATTCATGCCATTATTTCTGCCAGGCCTGAGATATGAACTCAGGTTCTGGGTAAATATGCAGCACTGTGGGCAATGGGAAGATCACCATGCTGGAAGACAAGAAAGTCAGGCCTATTCCCAGGGCCTGAATACAAGTTCTAGCACTCAAAAAATATTTGTATACATTTTAAATACACTATTTATATTTACACACACATTTTTACTGAATATTATGGTAGTGTATTCATTTTATTTTGTATTTTATTTATTTCTTATGTATTTGAGTGAGTATGAATACACATATAACATTTTTTGCATCCTATTACATAAGACATAGATTTGCCTCTGTATTCTACATCATTCCTGAGACCAGGATTTTCACTGATAAGGAAAACAAGTGGGAGAATGAGCTTTTCCACCAGGATTAAGTTTTTGGCAGTTCTGTGTCTTGAACTAGGCCCACTTCATGAATCGGTAAATGTTAGCACGCCAATCTGATACAAGTGAAGTTGGTGGGCAAATTTGAGGACCTGGGATCAACCCCTAGGAATGGCCAATAAATAAACAGATGTTTAGATTGCAGTGTGTGTGTGTGTGTGTGTGTGTGTGTGTGTGTGTGTGTGTGTGTGTGTGTGTATTTATATATGTATATGCATCTATAAATGTATACAGAGAGAGACAGATCTACATTTATGTAGATTCTAGTCCATAACTCTATATAAAGAGTGATGTCTGTATCTTATTTTTATATATTCTATTACTACCAATTATTTTGTATAAAATTATGCCTCCATTAATTAATCATGACAGAAGAGTTAATTAAGTATTAATTAATCAATGACCTATATTTATTGCATACAATCTTATACTGGAATGTCTAGCTAATTAATAATTCAATTAGTACATGTCAAACATTCTATTAGGGTTCCTATAGATACCAAAGAGTTTCCTAGGATCTTCAGCCATGTGTAGGTGTCAGTCCTAGGATCAGACCTGAGGGCCTAGGTGTCTGGGTTGGATTCAGGCTTCACTGACACTCCCCCAGCCTTCATCCGTGCAAGGTCACATACAATTTACAAGCCATGTCATTGAGAACCAGGAGGATAACAGTGCTAAGGAAACAAAGGTAAAACTGTTGTGTAAAATTTCCTGTTTTTTTCTCCCCCATTTTTGTTGGTTTGATATATTTTTGCTAGTGCAGGGAGTTGAGATCGGGGCCTAGGATCACTGGATCATCTGTGGGTGTAAAAGCTGCCCTCGAACCTATGGTAATCGTGGATTAACACACAATAAAATGCTTCCTTGAGCAAAAGGAGCTCAGGAAAATTGTCTTGGCTCGCAGTTCAAGCCTCAGGACATGACATATAAAAGATCTAGTAACTCCATGTGTTCGTATATGTAGGCATGTATTTGTATCAGTGAATATCAAGAGTTACTAGGAAGAAAGGCACCCAGCTAAGAAATTTGCTTTGAGAGAGTTCCAGGAAGATGGCGGAGGAGAAGCTGTAGGCTAAACAAGCTCTCACATAGAAAGCAGTTTTAATGTTCATGTGAACAGTCCTAAGCCAGAGAATCACTCCAAGTGTGCCATCAAAATACAGAGAGTTAGACCAGAGAGGGAAAATCCATGCAAGGAGACAGATCTGAGCATTTGCCAGCAGCCGCAGCTGTGGCTGTGTCAGCGGCAGTAGTCGCCATACCTGCAGAGCAGAGAGTCCAGGACAAAGACACCAGACAAAGCAGGTGAGCAGATTCTACTTAACATACGCAAGAATTGACAAGGAGCAGAAATGTTCATCATGCACATCCAGACCAGAGACGACCCAGGAAACAAGACCCAGAGTGAGTAGAAGCCTGACATCCTCACTCCTTCTCAGGGAGCAGAGGAGGGAAGGCCACCCCTCTCCCCTAACTACAGGAGATCTCCATCTTTGATACTGGCAAAGGACTGGCTGAGCAGCTAGCTCCAACTCAGGCCTTGGAAGAAAACAAAAGAGTACATTGAAGGTAACAGGAACCTAACCTGACCTGCCAGGCTCAGCTCCATGCAGGGAAAAGTCACCCACCCTGGGCCCAGCAAGCTCCGCCAGCACCAAGAGTGGCTTTCTTCACTGGGTAAACAGAGCCAGAGGCTGCCCCGCCCTACAGCAGCCTTGACAATCAATTGAAATTCAATAAACATAAACCCTGAGAATGGCTCCAGGCTAGGCTCTGTAAGTGTCTCAGAAGCTAGCCCCTCATGGAAAAGCTTCTGTTTGCTGAAAGGCCTCAACTCTACCCAGAACCTATCCTCATCACAATATCTGCAAACTAGAGGAAACAGCCATCTCTCTCTTTTATGATACTCAAAGCAGATCTCCCTCGCATTGAACTCAGAGGAGGATCCTGGGTAAAGCAGAGTATTTTTCTGTCTGCTCAAACAAACTCACTTAAGAAATCAACCAAGCCACAGGAAAATCAAACACCACAAGCAGGCCAGAGAATCCAACAAGAGACTGGTCCAGACACAAGAAGACACAAGTTCATCCCATCCCCTCAAAAAAAATCAAAGAATTCATTTTTTGTACCTTGTATTAAAATATCTTTAAAACTTCTTTTAAATTTTAACTTTAAAAATTGTGATCTATTAACTTTTTTTTCTTCATCTTATAATTTTTATTTTAGGGGTATATGTGTGTGAGGGTTTTTTTTTCTTTTTCTTTATTCTTTTTGTTTTGTGTAGCTCTACTGACCTTTTGATCCTTTTTTTTTTCTTTTTCATTTTTTTCACTTTTTCTTCTCTTTCATTCTTCTTTGCGTCACTTAATTGCTGTTCTGATCATTCTCAGATATACCTGTAGTTGATTATTAGACCTTATCCCCCATTGTGTACACATTTAATCCAGATATCGATTAGTTCAAATCTCTTAAATTCCTTAATAGCAGTACTACTACTTTATACCTATATAATATTTTAAGCATTTTTATTTTTAAGTTTTTCATGTCTCCTTTCTATCCCTCCCCTTCTCATTCAATCCCCATTCTTCTCTGAATTTATGTTATTAATTTTGTATAATTTTTATGTGTTTCACATTTTAATTTTTAATTTCTGTTTTTCTATTTTTTCTTGTCTCTTTTTTCTGTCTCTTTCTTTTTTAAATTTTCCTCTACTATCATTCTAACCAATCCATTTCCTGTTTGAGATTAGGACTTAGTTAATTTAACTCTTCCTCTACCTTACCATAACCCTCTATTCCTATTTTTACCCACATCTCTCCCTGAACCTAATAATTACTAGTTTGCCAAATTCTTCTTTGCTGCTCGTAGCCCATTAATACATAGTTGTTTGAGGTGGAATAGATATATCTGTTGAACTAGATTGTATCTGCATACTTTTGATTGTACCACTACAGACTTTGGTTGATGCTTGCCTTAAGATAGTGTTCTAGCACAAAAGTGGAGTTACTTTCATCCCAAATGGCAGAACAAGCCAGAAAAACACAAGAAAAATAGCAAGTCCGGGTATCTCAACTCCCACTCATGATAATCAGGATACAGAACAGATAATAAATAATCCAGAGGAGAGTTCTCAAAAAGCTCTACAAACACTATTGGTAAACATGGTAAATGAAAAGATTGAAAACCTGCAACGGACTCAGTGTGGGGGTGATAGGGAGAGAGAGGAGGCAAACCAAAGGTCAATACACGAATCTCATGAGGGTGAGGAAGCTACTCAAGATTGATACAGGAATTGCATGAGCAGATTGAGAACATTCAAAGAGAAATGAAGGAATGAGGTGAGTAAGCTCAGATCAATCATAGGAATAGACAGGAATTTCGTGAGCTGGTTGAGAACAGACAGAGAAAGTCAGGAATGGCTTGATCAGGCTGAGAACACTGAAAGAGAACTACACAACTTGCATGAATATGAGGAAGCTAATTGACGAGTAGTACAGGTATTGAGAGAGCAGGATGAGAATAGACAAAGATCAATAGAGGTATTCATCGAATCCATAATCAGACAGCTGAAATAATTCAGGCATACCACAAAGGGAATGCTTAATGGAAACCGACAGAAGGAATGAGATTCCAAGGAAAGCATAACCAATCAACTAAGTGAACACCAAATTCAGGAAGTAAAAAAGTTCATACAAGATATGAAACAAAGTTCCAACAAAGAATTTGAAACCACAGAAGCCTACCAACTAGAAGGAATAAGAATAAAATCAAATTAGAAAGTCTTGATAGTAGGTTAGTCCATGAAGAAGAAAGAATTTCAGGGATCAAAGACAGCCTAGATATTATAGAGAAAGAACATACAACCATCCAAGACAAATCCAAGATATATGATAAATCTATTCAACACTTGGAAGACACCATCAGAAAACCTAATGTGAGGATAATGGGTATAGAGGAGCACCTAGAGACAGAAGTTAATGGTCTAGGAAAATTGTTTAAAAGGATCCTAGCAGAGAACTTCCCAAACGTGGAAAAAGATAGGCCTATTCAGATACAAGACGTTTTTAGTACTCCAAATACCAGACAGGAATAAGTCATCCCACTGCCACATTATAATCCACAGAGGATCAATTCAGATCAAGAAAAAGATCCTTAAAGCTGTCAAGGAGAAAAAGCCAATCACCTATAAAGAGAAACCAATTAGAATCACCTCAGAATTCTCAGCAGAGACAATCAAAACAAGAACAGCCTGGAATGATGTATTCTATACCCTAAAGACAAAGAACTATCAAAAAAGAACACTGTACCCAGCTAAACTCTCCTTCATAACCGAAGGTCAAATAACAAACTTCCATAGTAAAGAAAAATTGAAACAATATATCTCCACCAAACCACACCTACATAAGTTTCTAAAAACATGTCCTAAACATAGAAAACTTAAAGACCACAATAAAGGCCAAGAAACTGCACCCAAAGTGAGAATCCAAGAACCATAGGAAGAACCCAGTTGCCTCAGCCCCCATGAACTCCCAAATACCTCTTAGTCCTATCTCTCAACTTTAACGGACTTAACTCTCCAACTAAGTGACATAGGCTGTCTAGTTGGATTAAAAGCAAGATCCCTCTATCTGCTGCCTTCAGGAGTCACATTTTGCAAAAAAAAAAAAAAAAAAAAAAACATTTTCAATGTGAAAGGCTGGAACAAAATCTACCAAGCAAATGGCCTCCATAACCAGGCGGGAGTTGCAATCCTAATATCAGATAAATAGACTTCAAATTAAAATTAGTGAGAATTAATTAAGGGATTTCTCCTCCAGGAGCATATTACAATTCTAAATCTCTATTCACCAAACAACAGATCACTCAAATTTATCCAAGAAACACTAATTTTCCTCAAATCACACATAGATCCAAAGACATTAATTGTTGGGGACTTTAACAGACCACTTTCCCTACTAGACAGATCAACTTGGCAAAATCTCAACAGAGAAAATGGAGGTCTAAAAATTGCATATATCAATTAGATTTAATAGACATCTACCAAATATTTCACCCAGCAGAATCAGAATACATGTTTTTCTCAGCAGCACAAGGAACATTTTCTAAAATAGGCCACATTTTAGGCCACAAAACAAACCTGCCCAAATTCAGAAACTTTGAAGTTATACCTTGCTTTCCCTTAGAACACAAGGGAATAAAATTAGAAATCAACACCAAAAGCCACCATAGAAAGTCTTGTTACACAAAGAATCACCAGTGGGTCATGGAAGAGATTAGAAAAGAAATTCAATTGTTCATCTATTCAACAAAAAAGGAAACACAAATTGGCAGGTCTTCTGGGACAGGGTAAAGGCAGTACTCATAGGCATGGTTATAGCTGTGAGTTCCCACATCAACAAATTGGAGAGATATGAAACTAAAAATTTAATGAGACATCTCAGCCTTCTTGAGAAAGAGCAGCAAGATAAATCCCAATCCAATAGACAGACAGAAATATTTGAAATTAAAACAAAACTAAATGATTTAGAATCCAAAAAACCATAGTAAGAACCAACAAAACAGAGTTGGTTCTTCGAAAAAATTAACAAAATTCACAGACTCTTAGCAAATCATATAACAAAAAAGAACACACCCAAATAAATAAACTCAGAGAGGAGAATGGAAACATTACCAGAGAAACAACCAAGATTCAGAACATTATAAGGGAATACTTCTCAAAACTTTATCCTAATACGTTTGAGAACTTGGCAGAGATGGACCGTTTCCTAGCAAATATTGACATGTCGAAAATAAACCAAGGTGATTTAAACCATCTTAACAGGCCCATATCAAGCATTGAAATAGAAAGAGCAATAAAAGCCCTCTCATCTAAGTAAAGCCCAGGACAAGTTGGTTTTACACCAGAATTCTACAAGGCCTTCAAAGCTGAGCTCACACCAATACTCCTCCAACTCTTCAATGAAATTGAAAGAGAATGTTCATTTATAAATTCATTCTATGAAGCTATAATACCTCTCATTCCCAAACTAGACAGGACTCATCAAAGGAAAAGAACTATAGACCCATATCTTTGATGAACACTGATGCAAAACTTCTCAACCAAATTTTGGCCATCGACTTCTTCAAAAATTCATCCAAGAAATCATATACCATGATTAAACAATATTCATTTCAGGGATGCAAAACTGGTTCAATATACTCAAATCCAGTAACACAATTCATCACATCAACAGGAGCAAGGATAAGAACTACCTGGTTATATCAATAGATGCAGAAGAAACATTTGACAAGATCCAACACACTTTATTATGAAGGTGCTGGAAAAATTAGGAATCCAGGGAACCTTCCTCAATAAAATAAAGGCTGTATATGACAAACCTACACCAAGCATTATACTTAATGGTGAAAAACTAAAGCCATTTCCTCTTAACTCAGGAATGAGACAAGGATGTCCACTCTCTCCACTTCTCTTCATTCTAGTATTAGAATGCCTAGCTACAGTAATAAGACAAGATGCAGACATAAAGGGGATCCAAATAGGGAAAGATGAAGTAAAACTCTCCCTCTTTGAAGATGATATGATCTTGTATTTAAAAAATCCCACGGATGCCTCTCCCAAATTACTCAAGATGATTCAAAATTTTGGCAAAGTAGCAGGGTATAAAATTAACCCTCAAAAATTAGTGGCTTTTCTATATGCCAACAATGAGAAACGTGTGGCTGAAATTAGGAACGGAACTCCATTCGTAATAGCACCACAAAAAATAAAATACCTAGGAATTAACATAACCAAATAAGTGAAGGACCTCTATGATGAAAACTTTAAAAACCTGAAAATGGATATCAAACCAGAATGCAGAAAGTGGTAAAAACTCCCACCCTACTGGATTGGGAAGATCAACATTGTGAAAGTGGCAATACTTCCCAAAACTATCTACAAATTCAATGTGATACCTATCAATATTCCAAACTCATTCTTCAATGAATTAGAAGAGGCAATCCAAAAATCGATATGGAACAATAAAAGAACGGGAATAGCAAAAACGATCCTCAACAGAGAGAACAGTGCTGGAGCAATATCAATACCAAATTTCAAACTCAACTACAAGCCATACTAATCAAAACAGTTGGCATTGGCACAAGAACAGAGCTCAGGACCAATGGAATAGAATTGAAAACACAGAAATGAACCTACAGACCTATAGTCATCAAATCTTCGATAAAGGAGTTAAAAAATAGAATCGAAGAAAGATAGCCTCTTCAGTAAATGGTGCTGGAAAAATTGGTTAACTACTTGGAGAAAACTAAAAGTAAACCCTTATATACCAACCTGCACCAGAATCAACTCCAAATGGATCAAAGGCCTCGGAGTCAAGCAGACACTCTGAAATCATTACAAGATGATTTTGCAGAACCCCTAGGTCTCTTTGGCACAAGCCAAAATTTTCTTAATAGAGACCCAGAAACACAACAAATGAAAGAAAAGTTGGACAAATGAGATTGCATGAAATTGCAAAGCTTCTGCATGGCAAAGGACATAGCTCGCAAGATCAATAGACAGCCCATGGATTGGGAGAAGATCTTCACTGGCCATACAACAGACAAGGGTCTCATATCTAAAATATACCTGGAACTCAAAAAATTAAATCCCCCAACAACAAATCCTCAAAGAATCAACTGACCAATAAATAAGTGAGCTAAAGTCTTAAAGAGAAAATTCTCTAAACAGGAAAGAAGGATGTCCAATAGACACATGAATAAATGCTCAACCTCCCTAACCATAAAATCAAAACAACATTGAGATACCACCACACCCCAGTAAGAATGGCTATAATAAAGAACTCTAATAACAACAGATGCTGGAGGGGATATGGACAGAAGGGAACCTTACTGCATTGTCGGTGGGAGTGTAAACTTGTTCAACCACCTTGGAAAACAGTATGGACGTTCCTCAAAAGACTCCACATAGAGCTCCCCTATGACCCAGCAATCCCACTTTGGGGCACTTACCCAAATGTACACAAACAAGACCTCACTAATGCTACCTGCACGACTATGTTTATTGCAGCATTATTTACCATAGCTAAGATATGGAACCAACCCAGATGCCCCTCAGTAGATGAATGGATCAAGAAAATGTGGTATATAAACACAATGGAATTCTATGCCTCCATCAGAAACTATGACATTGCCTGATTTGTTAGCAAATGGAAAGACTTGGAACAATTATATTAAGTGAAGTAAGCCAGGCCCTAAGAAACATAGGTCCCATACTTTCCCTTATTTGCAATAACTAGTGTATGTCTGAGTCAAGCAGAAAAGGTCATATAAGTTGATGTGAGGGAAATGAACCCTAAGTTATGTATTGAAATTTTTTTCTTTCATGCAATTGTTTCTGACACACTTATAAGATTATTTCTTGGGCTGGGAAGTTGGCTCAGTGGTAGAGCGCTTGTCTTGCATTCATGAGGCTCTGGGTTCGATTCCTCAGCACCACATAAGCAAAAAGAAAAGGGCCGGAAGTGGCGCGCTGGCTCAATTGGTAGAGCATTAGCCTTGAGCTGAAGAGCTGAGGGACAGTGCCCAGGCCCAGATTTCAGGCCCCACAGCCGGATCAAAAAAAATTATTTCTTTGTTGCTTTGTATGTTGTTCCCTCAGAGATAACACCTGCTTTCAGTGTATTTGATGTTGGTATAATTTGTGGAATGGAAGGGAAAAACAAATCGTTTAAATTGAGATACATGTGGACCCATTGCAACAATGAGATGTACAAGTTGTTATGTCGAAAATGAACTTTTCAACTTTGATTGGGGTAGGGCGGAAAGAGGATACAGTGCAGGGGTGGAGGATGATTGGAAGAGATGGGATTAGAAAACAAAGGAGGAGGATATAATGCTTGATAAGGAATGTACTCATTATCTTGCCCATGTAATTGTAACCCCTCTGTACAGTATTTTCACAATTAAAACAAAAGAAAAAAGAAATCTGCTTTGAGTAGAATGCTGTCATATCACAGAGATTGCTTTCAAGACAGTGCATGTTCTGGGCTCCCCTCACTGTCCCCAGTGTAGCCTGAGGGATTCTCCATACCCCAGGCTGCTGGAGGAAGTCTGCCTCATTGTCGGAAGAGGCAGACAAAAAGCCTCACTCCTGTACAGCTGTGTAACAAACAATTCATCAGGGCCAATTAGTGAGGATGGGTATATCCAGGCTCTGAATGTCAGGAGAAAAAGGCCTCTTTGTATCCCAAACTATCGCTTTCCTCAGTCCTCTGTTTTCACGGAATCCTTCATTTGTGCCACCTCCCTTGGCAAGCCATGTTCCCTGCACTCATCCTGTTTTTGTAAGACTATGTTTCAGTGTTGAAACAAACTGCTACCATTAATTCAAGAGTCCTTCTGGCAGAAAATTAGGGAGCTGAACATAATGAAATAAATCATTATTTGCAACAGTACCTCCATGTGTGTGTGTGTGTGTGTGTGTGTGTGTGTGTGTGTGTGTGTGTGTGTGTGTGTGTGTGTGTGTGTGTGTGTGTGTGTGTGTGTGTGTGTGTGTGCATACACCAGTCCTGGTGCTTGTACTCAGGACCTCACTATACCTAAGTCTCTCCTATATAAGGACAGCACTCTACCACTTGAGCCACACAACCACTTCAGGCTTTTTTTCTAGGGATATGGTACTGAGGATTCAAACCCAGGGTTTCACACATGAAAAGCAGTCTACCCCTAAGAAACATTACCAGCACTCCACTTCAAGTTACTCTTTCTTTTCTTGTAAGTTGGAGGAGTTGACGTCTGGGCCTGGGTGCTGTCTCTGAGCTCTTCAGCTCAAGTCTAATGCTCTACCATTTGAGCTACATCGCCCCTTCAGTATTTCTGGTGATTTATTGGAGATAACCATCTCAAGGAATTTGCTGCCCAGGCTTACTTTGGACCGTGATCTGGGATAGTTTTGAATCGAGATGCTCAGCTTCCTATGCAGGCCGGATGATAGTCCTCAGCTAAAGATACCTAAGCGGTGACACTTTGCTGCAAGGAGGTCCTGGGCTCCACATGGTAGAACATTAGCCATGAGCCCAAGAAGAAAGTCATTACCTAGGCTCTGAGTTCAATGTTCATGACGGAGAAAACTAAACCAAAACAAGACAGTAGACAAGTCACTAGAGCTCAGTTTATACATAAATTTGGTCATGCCTTGGGGACATATCTGAGCCTCAACTTTCCCATCTGCACAATCATCTTACTTGTGTTGTTCTTATAAGGACCAGATGAAAGAGTACAACTCGTGAAGGATTAAGCACATAACACCCTGTGAAGGATTCAGCACACAGTACCCCATGAACAGCCCAGCACCCCGTGAAGGACTCAACACCCCGCACCCCAAGAAGAATTCATCACATAGCTGTATCCCACCAACTCTCATTAGAATTAGGGTGCTTTCATCAGTATCACCATTCTTTCAGATACACGTCTCAAACCACACAAGTTCACATCTAACCATGTTTTTTGTGGGGAGGGTCATCAGTCTCGGGGATTGTACTCATAGGTTGGAGGTACTGTCCTAAGATCTTTTCCTCAAGGCTAGAACTCTACCACCTTGAAGCACAGCTCATAGACTCACAGAATTCCTGCCAAGGCTGAATTTTCAACCCACCAGCGTCTGATCTCTTCCCCCGAGCAGCAAGGGGTGAGCCAGCAGCATCTAGTTCCATGGTGCTGGGTTGCAGATGTTGACCTCTGGCTGTTAAGTGGCAGCCGTCAGCTTCAGTCTCGCAACTTGCTCTGTGATGAGGTATTTGAAATCTTGGCCTTCTATACTTGCAGTCAGAACATTCAAACTTGTATTTGGTGCCAATCCTGGGGCTTGAGTAAGGGCCTAGACACAGTCCCTAAGTTTTCATGCTCATAGCCAGTGCTTGACTGCTTGAGTGACAGCACTACTCCCGGCTTTTTCTGTGCAGGTGATAGTCTGGAATCCAACCCAGGGTTTCATACATACTAGACGAGCACTCTACCACTGAGCTCCAGGAATGACAAGTGTAGAAATAGATATGTAGATTGTTACATATGTGTGTGTGTGTGTGTATGTATGTATAAAACAAGACAGAGAGGTCTGTATATTATTTAATTATACATAGATTATATTATTACAATTATCAATAAAGTATTCCTTCTGTTATTTAAGTATTATGGTTGAATACCTACCAAAGTATTAATTGAAAATTAGTCAATGTATTATAATTGTTGTGTATAATTTTACAATATAATCATACCCTAACTACTAATGTAATTGCTACCTTACAACATTCCATTCGTATGGATGTATATCGCAATGAGTTTCTTAGGATATCCTACCATTCATAGGTGGCAGTCCTGGGATTCGCATCCCAGACCTAGGTTGCTGGTTTTGGCTATGGCTTCCCTGATAGCCCATCAAACTTCAGCAGTTGAAGGTCATGTACACTTTCTGGGTCCTGTCATTTAGACAAAGGATGGTTGCAATGCAAAGGAAAAAAACAATATAAAACCGCCTTCTGGGACTACCCAGTTTTATCCTTCTCCTTTTCCCCGCACGTCTCCTTTTTTCTTTTTTCTTTTTTCGGTTTTGGGGCCAGAACTCTTGGTCTGGGTGCTGTCCCTCAACTCTTCAGCTCAAGGCTAGCGCTCTACCACTTGAGCCATAGCACTACTTCTGGCTTTTTTCTGCTTATGTGGTGATGAGGAATCGAACCCAAGGCCTTATTCATGCAAGGCAAGCACTCTATTGCTGAGCTTAGTCCCAGCACTTCTCTGTTGTTTTTTTATGCCAGTCCCAAGATTTGAACTCAGTTCCTAGGATCTCAAATAGGCTGTGGGTCCAGAGGCTGCACCCCAGCCTGGGATGATTGAATCTGAGGCAGAGTTGCCATGATCTGACTTCAAGACCCAGGCCTGGCCAAAAAGTATTAAGGCCTTGGCTTGGAATTTGCACCATTTTTCTGGCAGGTCTGGGATTTGAACTCAGGGTCTGGGTAACTAGGTGGCACTGTGGGGGAGAGAGAAAGCTCACCATCTTTGAAGACAAGAATTTAAGCCCATTTTCTAGGGCCAAAATTCAAGCCACAGCAGTAAAAAAAAATATTTATATATGAGATCTCTTTACATACATGGGTTTACTCCATATGACATTTATTACCCTTAATTTTTTATTTTATTTACTATCATTACATTATAACATTTATTTCATTTATTACATCTTATCACATGGATATATTTGCATAAGGATTATATACCATACTGAGACTCAGGACATTCACATAGAAGGAAAAAATGTGTCAAAATTGGCTTCTGACGTCACATATAATATTTTGGCTATTCTGGGATTTGAACTCCCAGACCACAATGCCCAATTCATGAAAGAGTCAGTTGTAGTACAAAAGTCTACTGCAAACTAAGCTGTTAGCCAGTTCTGAAGACCTGGGAACAAGCCATAGTAGTGATTGACAGATATAGATAGATAGATAGATAGATAGATAGATAGATAGATAGATAGATAGATAGATAGATAGATAGATAGATGTGTAGTTTGCAATATATATGAGAGAGAATGTGAGGAAATTAAATTATATATTTTGAATTATTATTAAAGTATGCCTCCATTTAATGAAGTATCATGGTTGAATACATATTAAAGCATTAATGTAAAAGTAGTCAGTATTCTTTATTGGGAGAATCATACAAAGGTGCTAGAATGGAAAACATAATCCAATACTATTTCTGTGCATTCTGTAAGAGAATCATGAACTAATTGCAAAATTAATTGTTACTTTTATAACATTCCATTAAGCATTCACATGAACAGGAAAGATTTTCTCAAGATTTCCCTCCATTTGTAGGTGGTAGCCCTGGCATTCGAACTCCAGGCCTGGGTAGTTTACATCGAAATGCAATTCATTAGAATGACACTGTGAATATTTCAGTTTGTCACAATGAAAAAAAGAACAAGAAGAAAAGAAAGCCATGTGTCATTTCCTCCTACCTGTAATCCTAGCCTTTCAGGAGTCTGGGAGGTAGAGTATACCAGTTTGAATTCAACTGGGACAGGAAGTCCACAGCACTCTTATTTCTGAGGTATCAACAGAATAAAAATAATCATGAGTGGGGCTATGGCTCAAGGGCAGAGTGCTACCCTTGAGCAAAAGGAGCTCAGGGAAAATGCCTAGGCTCATAATACAACCCGGACCGGCCAAAAACTGAACAAAACAACAACAACAACAAAAACAAGTAACTCCGTGTCTCCCCATGTATGTGTGCATGCATTTCTATTGGTGAAGTCCAGAGTCCCTATGATTAAAGGCACCCAGCTAGGAAATTTGCTTTGAATAGAATGATTTCATAGCACAAACAGTGCTTGTAAGACAGTGCATGTTTCAGGGCTCCCCTCACTGTTCCCAGTATTCCCAGAGGAGTTCTCTGCACCACAGACTGCTGGAGGAAGTCTGCCTCATTTTTCGAACAGGCAGACTAAAGGCCTCACTCCTGTAGAGCTGTGTAATACAGCTGTGTAACAAATAACTCCACCAGGGTCAATTAGTGAGGAAGAGTGTGGGCAGGCTCTGAAGGGCAGGAGAAAAAGGCCTCTTTGTACCCCAAGCTATCTCTCTCTCCAGTGCTGTTTTGACGGGAAGCCTTCATTTGTGCCACCTCCGGTGACAGAACAAGTTCCCTGCACTTATCCTGTCTTTGTTAGACTATGTTCCAGTGTTGAAATAACCTGCTACAATTAATTCAAGGGTCCTTCTGGTAGACAACAAGGGAGCTGAACCTAATAAATGATTCATTATTGGCAATGGTGCCTTCCTAGTTCTATCTCAGCTCATTATTACCACCGGTGTGTGTGTGTGTGTGTGTGTGTGTGTGTGTGTGTGTGTGTGTGTGTGTGTGTGTGTGTGCGTGTGTGTGTGTGTGAATGAGTGAGTGTTGTATGTGTATGTGTGTGCACGTGCTCATGTACGCATCTTGGTACTAGGGCTTGAACTCAGGACCTGGGCTCTGTCCCTCCCCCTTTTCATTCAGAGCTAGCAATCTTAAGCCACAGTTTTTCTTCCAGGGGATTCTGGGTCAGCAGGGCTGGCTGGCATAGATTCTCCCCTGCCTCTACGGGTGGACAGGGTCTGTCATGCTATGTTCCATCCTTTTCCTCAGCTGGGCCTCTGGATGCACGTCCCACTCCTAGCAGTCTGGCAGTGGAGTGGGAGAAGGGTGGTTCCCAGTGGCTCTGGCCAACTCAAGCTTGTTAGCTGACTAAAGGCTGCCCAATCAAGGATGATCTGGAAGTACATGGGAGGTGAGGTCAAGGTGGCTTGGAAATATTGGTCGGTGTCTAGGAAATGTCAAGGTACCTTATTGCAGGCAAGCCTATCTTCTGGCCCCACCTGGGCCTCTCAGTTCCTTCTAGACAATTCTGGATGCCCAGAATACAGAGCACACAGTTTAGATTCCAGGGCCAGGGAACTAGGGGATGAGAGAATGGTATGGCCAGTACCTCAATGTTCTGGGGCATTAGCCTTAAACTGCCTATGCCCCCTTGTGTAAGTTCACTTCTTAAACCAGTGCTGGCCACACACAAGCCACTTGTGTTGTGGAAGTGGCAGGAGCAGAAGTGAGATCTAGGGTGAACAAAATCTGTATTTATGGACTGACTGGTGTGGGGGTGTCTTTTAAAAAAAACATAGAGCTGGAACTCAGATCTTGGCACTGTCCCTGAGCTTTTTTACTTTGCTCAAAGCTAACACTCTAACACTTGAACCACAGCTCGCCTTTCATCTTTTTGAGTAGTTTAGTAGACAGAAGTGTCTCACATACTTTCCTGTCTGGGCTGGCTTCAAGATGCCACCCTAAGAGCTCAGCCTCTTGAGTAGCTAAGAATGCTGATATTAGCCACTGGCACCTGCTAAGGATGTGTGTGTGTGTTTGTGTGTGTGTGTGTGTGTGTGTGTGTGTGTGTGTGTGTGTGTGTGTGTGTGTGTGTACCGGTACTTGAACTCAGAGCCTTGGTGGTCCTTTAGCTTTTTTGCACAAGGTTGGTGCTATACCATTTGAGCTACAGTAGCTCTGCATCCCATCTTTTTAGTAATTCATTGAAGATAAGAGACTTCCCAGGCTAGCTTTGAATATTGATTGAACCTCAGGTCTTGCTTGAGTAGCTAGGATTATAGGCATGAGCCACTGGCATCCAGCTGCAAGGGTGTCTTTTCTTACTCTCTTCTGTTCTAACAGCTGTCTATTTGCCCTGGCCTAGATCTCTGACCTCCACGTAATCTCCTGATTGTGTGGAGAACATAAAGCTCAAACCTGATCCCATTTCTTTGTCCTCAGGGGAGGAGGTTTGGTTTCATCTGAAGCCTTTGGTAGATGCGGTAGCTGTAGATGGGTACTCCGCTGGGAGAGAGGTAGTATGTTTTAGCCAAGAAGAAAAATGTGGCCAGATTCTAATAGCTCATGCTCTCATATTCCTAGTTCCTCAGGAAGCTGAGATCTGAGGATTGCCATTCAGAGGCAGCCCAGCTAGAAAAGTCTGTGAGACTCTCTTCTGCAAATGGGGGCATAGCCAGGTCAAGACTAATGACCCAGGACATTGAGGTATTGGCCATACCATTCTCTTATCTGCCTGTTCCCTGGCCCTGGAATCTAAAGTGTGTGCTTTGTATTCTGGGCATTCAGAATTGTCTAGAAGGAACTGAGAGGCCCAGGTGGGGCCAGAAGATAGGCTTGCCTGCGATAAGGTACCTTAACATTTCCTAGACACCGAACAATATTTCCAAGCCACCTTGGCCTCACCTCCCATGTACTTCCAGATCATCCTTGATTGGGCAGCCTTTAGTCAGCTAACAAACTTGAGTTGGCCAGAACCACTGGCAACCAAACTTCTCCCACTCCACTGCCAGACTGCTGGGAGTGGGACGTGCATCCAGAGGCCCAGCTGAGGAAAAGGATGGGACATAGCATGACAGACCCTGCACGCCCCCCCAAGAGGCAGAGGAGAATCTATGCCAGCCAGACCTGCTGACCCAGAATCCCCTGGAAGCTGACAAAGATATGGATAGCCGGACTTGGGCCACAAAGAAAAGCTGGAATATGCAGGTCTCTGGCAATTTAGGACTCATTTAGGACGCTGATAGTGGGCTAACGTCAAGATTGCCATGGAGGAGAGCAACATCCGAGTTCAGGAAGAGGCAGACAGGCACCCAGGAAGTGGACAGAGAGATGAGGGAAAAATACACACACACACACACACACACACACACACACACACACACACACACACACACACACACACACACACGTAGCCAAAGGCCTCAGCAGTCCCTGAGCAGCTCATCATCCCAATCCCGAGAAGATGGCACTACTGTCCTCAGACCAAATGTAGACAAACCTCAGAACCTCTCACACATCTGGAATGGCTCATAAAACAGCATGGCATTTCCTACTGTACACAATTCTATGAAGAAAACTCAGCCACCTTATTTTTGGTTGTCGGTCATGGGGTTTGAACTTTGGGCCTGCGCACACTCCCTCAGCTCTTCAGCTGAACGTGTGCGCTCTACCACTGGAGCCACAGCGCCACTTCTGGTTTTCTGGTGGTTAACTGAAGATAAAGTCTCACAGACTTTCCTGCCCAAACTGGCTTTGAACGGTGATCCTCTGATCTCATCCTCCTGAGTAGCTAGGATGGCAGTCGTGAGTCAGTGGCAGCACCTGGCTTCAGCCACCTTCTAACACCCAGGGAAACCCAACTTGTCAGGCCACAAAACATATGCCACCCTTCACTTCAGACTTTGACACGAGTATCCAAAACCATTTCTTCCTTGGATGGAGAGAATATAATTGACACTACCCTCCCATCCTTGCTCCCATTTGCCCTCTCCCGGCCTAAGACCACAACCTCTGGAATTCTTGGAAAGGCAACGCCCATCCTGCTGTAACTTCAAACTGGGGCATAACTGCGGAGTTCTTAGAAATGTCTGTACACTGAGGCCTGCAACTCATCTCTCAACCACAGCAACCCCACTCCTTCACCATCTCTTGCAAGCAAGGGTTGTCTTTCTTTCTTGTTTTTTATGGTTGAGGGTCTTGAACTCAGGGCTTGGGTACTGTCCCTGATGATGATTTTTGCACAAGTCCAGTGCTCTGTCACTTGAGACATGGCACCACTTCTGGTTGGAGATTGGTGATGAGACTCTCATGGGACTTTCCTGCCTGGGCTGGGAAACAAGATCCTGTGGATCTCAGCCTCCCAAGTAGCCAGGATGCAGGCGTGAGCCACCAGCTCAGGGCTTATTGTGTCTAATTCTTTAGAATTTCCACCTAGTTCTCCTCTAGACACTACCACCTAGACACTCCTCTACCTCCCATGGGGACAGCAAAGGGAGGGTTGGAATTTGGGTAGGGCTATGGGTATTAAAGGGCCCCTTCACATCACTACCCTTCTTAAACTCCCATCTGCCTCCTCTGGATGGCCTGGTCATCCAGGGCAGATCAGACACAAAAGAAGTTCTGGGGCTTGCCCTGTATTCCTCCGTCCAACCCAACTGGTACATGAGGATTTTTGGGGCCAGGTACTCCATGACCTGGTAGAAGAAAATGGGAGGGTCCAGGGATGCCCTGGGCAGAAGGAGTGTCCAGCTCTCCCCTGTCAAAAAAGGAGACACAAAGCATGGATGGATCTACTAAGAGCTACAGGGCATAACCATCCACTTGTCACCCAGGTACCTAGGAGTGCTGTTTTATGTTGACAGTCCTGGGGCTTGACCTTGGGGCCCAGGCACTGTGCAGGAGCTTCTTTTGCTCGAGGCAAGCACTCTTCCACCTGAGCCATTGTACCACTTCTGGCTTTTTTTCTGACTTACAGGACCTAGGAATCTAACCCAGGATTTCCTGTGAGCTAGGCAAGCCGAGTACTATTAAGACACAATCCCAACCCTCAATAGCTGTTCTTCTGTGACCCCTTGGGCCTGTCTTGGGACAATCTTGCACATCTTTACTGAGTTTCTCACCAGCAGCCCTGGCTGGAAATGAACACACTCCACTACGTTGTCCTTTATCTACAGCATCTTTGCTCTCTGTGCTTCCTTTCAGATCCTCCTTGTTAAGCAAGACCCCCTTTCAAGGACTGCTTCTAAGAAGCCTGCTCCAATCGCCCTGGCAGAGGGGGATCTTCTCAGCTCTGCAGGATGCCGGCCTTGTCATGCTCTGCCTTCTGGCTGGTGTAAGTTGAGAACACACAAAGAGGAAGGCCTGGCTTCCCCCACCCAATGTCTGAAGCCTCTGATACACTGCCCAGGGACTGGTGCTGTATCACAATTCATGAAAGGACACTCAAGGCTCAGGAAGTCTAGGGGCAACAAATGGGGCCATTTCTTTGTGTGGGATTGAACTGAGTATCTGGGAGCTGTCTCTCTGAATTTTCATGCTCAAGGCTGATGCTCTACCATTTCAGCCACAGATCCACTTCTAAATTTTTGGTGGTTCCATGGAGAGTAGAGTCTCACTGGCTTTTCAGTTTATGGCTGGCTTTGATCTTTGATCCTCAGAGCTCTGCCTCCCGAGTAGCCAGGATGTCAGGCATGAGTCTGAGCCAGAGGTGAAGGGCACCAGAGCCTTCCTTTTGAGCTTCTGTTAATCTCATGTCAACTATGTAGTCATTTACAAGGGATTACAAGGGATTTACAGTCATTTACAAGGGATCAAGTTCCTCTCCTAGATCAGTTAATCCAAGGAGATAAAATGTCTTTGGAAAAGGCTAGTCTGAGTTGGCCTAGATGAGGGTGTCTGTGAGAGTATGAGTTTCAGGGATACCTACCCCCATCTCTCCAGTGCTTCATTCTCCCAGTGGTGATTACATCCAGGATCCCTACCTCAAAGAAGGCGGGTAGGAGAGGGTATGTAAGGTCACATTAAGTGGGATGATATGAATTCTATCTTACAACTGAAGCCGGGAGAGATAATAGAGATAAGGGGAGGTTTAGAGGAACATCAAAGGAAGCCCTTACCTTTGGCTACAAGTACCAAAGAGAAGAATGAATCCATCCTTTTTGGTATTAAGATAACCGGTGCCCACTATTCATTTATTTTATTTTATTTTTTGGTGAGTCCCAGGGCTTGGATTCAGGGCCTCACAGTCATCCCTGAGCTTCTTTTACTCAAGGTTGAGGCTCTACCACTTGAGCCACAGAACCACATCTGGCTTTTTTTGTGGGGGTGGAGGTGGTTTATGGGAGATAAGTATCTCCCAGACTCTCCTGCCTGGGCTGGCTCTGAGTCACAACCATAAGCCCTCAGCCTCCCATATAGCCAGGATGATGGGCAGAAGCCACTGACACCTGACACCACCATCCATTCATAATCCCCTAACCTATTGTTGGGGCACCCGCACTGCACTCCCATTGTTGTGAGTGGGAAGCAGACATTGTTGAGTTTGATACTTCAACAGACTACCTACCTTTGAGCATAGTCCCGGGTCAGTGTGATGGTGGCTTCCTCCTTATCCACAGCAATGACTTGGCTGTGTCACAAGAACAAATGTCCCCCAGGAGGTGTCAGTTCTGGGGTCTTTCCTCTGCACCACACCTCACTTCTGAAATGACACACTCCAACAAAGCAAAGTAGACATAGAGTGAATTCATTTTCATATAGTCAGGGTCTGGCCAGATAGGTGGCAGTTAGGATCAGAGGCCCTGGATAGTGCTGTGTGGTTGGACAATGTGATGCCTCCTCATCCACTTTCCTTTAACAGTCTTAGAAGTGGATAGTGAGGAAGGACTCACCAGATGGACTGACAGTGAATAACCATCATGGACTAGCCTGGGCACAGAGGGGAATGATTTCAGGGAATGATTTCAACAGGCTGAGTGAGAAAGCTAGGCTCACCTTGGGTCCCAGCCTCATAGGGACGCTGGGCAAACTTCTCCAGCACCCATTCAACAAATTCCTGTGAGAAAGAGAGAGAGAAAGTCAGAATTACACTTAAGCCTTGTGCAGGTGGCATGGGCCTATAATGGTAACTACACTGGAGACTGAGATATGAAGATTACAGTTCATAGCCAGCCTGGGCAGGAGGGACTGTGAGACTCTTGTATCCAAAGAACTACCAGAAAACTGGAAGTGGCACAGTAGCTCAAGTGGTAGAGCACTAGCCTTGAGCTAAGGAGCTCAGGGACAGCGCCCACGCCCAGAGTTCAAGGCCCATGACCAACAAGAAGTGGACTTCCAACCATAAGAAGTGGACATCCAACCACAAGAAGTGGACAGAATAGCACTCATTGTCCTAGGGAGCATGGAAGAGAAGTCAGACCAAGCTTACTGTTAGCTGGGGGTCATGAGTAGGTCACGGAGCTCCTCCATGCCTCATTTTCCCCAGCTGCAAAACTGAACAGTAAAGGATCCCCTTCCTCATGGGGATAGTGCAGGATGAAAGAGAGCCATGTTTTGTTGCATAATCCCATACCTGTGGCACAATAAATAACAGGCCCCATCTGAGCCCTTTCCAGGTATATTCTTGTCATATGCTCACAAAATTGCCAAGAACCTTATCTGACAACCCCTCTCTCTATGCCTGGCCCTGCCCCAGAGATCCCCCTGTATTGATCCTTGTTTCCTCACAAGTGTCCTGTGAGGAGACTGAGGTCCAATGGTTCCAAGTCCAACCCAGAGCTTCAACTGTGGTCAAGAATCGGCTGTCGTGGACTGAGTTTGGGACAATCCATCTAAACCGATGACTGACCATGGTGCTACATGTCTAGCATCCCAACTAAAGAGGACCAGACATGATGGTGCACACCTGTCACAGGAGGACCATGATCCAGCCCAACCTGAGCATATATTGAGTCTCTATCTCAGAAATGCCCAAGACAGAAAGGCTTGGCTCCCATGGTAGGAGACCTGACTGGCAAGGCTAAGGCCTTGAATTCAAACCCTAATATACCAAAAAGAATCAGAGGCCCAGTGCCAGAGGCTCATGCCTATAATCCTATCTACTCCAGAGGCTGTGATCCTAAGATCACAGGTCAAGATTTAAAATAGGGTTGGCCTCGCACATAAGACGTCATGATGAGAAGACCCACAGTGTGACCCATACCAATACGCTCCAAACTGGGCTCGCACCCTTACTAAGTGATGACTAGGTTCTCTGTCCCCCTGGGGGGTACCTCCTGTGACCCCCACCCCCAGGACCTCCCAAGCTCCTTCTGCCACCAACCAGACCGAAGGGATTAGACATTTCCAGGGCACAAAGATCCCGTTGTCTTATAATATTTAACAGTGCTGAGTCCCCAGGTGTGGCCACACTGGATCCATATGTGACCTCAGGGTCTGGGACCCTGCTAAGTTCAGATGGGAGGCATGTGACCAGAGATGGCCCAGGATGTGACCTAGCAGGAGGGGGAGGTGACTGCTTCCAGGTATGCCAGTTACCTATGTAACAGATACTGTTCAGAAACATAGCCAAGAGGGAGGGAGGTGTCCCTGTTCAGACTTTACATTCCAGCCTTTTGACCATTATGAAAAAAGGCGAAGATTCTCTCTGGCTACTTCCTGTTTGCAAGGAGCATCGACAGTAGGGGTAAAAGGCTGAGATGTGGTCCCCTCTGGGAGAAAGCAGCAGGCAACAGCTGTCACTTGGGCACTGGGTCCTTAGATGAAGTCTGGAGGAGGCAAATCTCTTGGACGAAGTCTGGAGGAGTCTCATGAGGCATTGATGGACTGAAATAAAATACTAAAGAGCAAATAAATGGCAAGAGGCAGGACTTGGGGCTGAAAATGTTGGTAGAAATGTCCCTAGCTATTTCTGACATCTGGCAACTAAGTAGAGAAGAAGTCAAGTGAGAAAGGCAAGAATATAGATTCCTGTCCAATTGAAAGGTAGACAGGTATGGATATTAGATGGGCAGTCTTCTTACTTCTGTTGATCTCCCAGCTCTGGTTAATTTTGAAAGGGCAGCCACAAAATGGCTGATATGATATCATCTCCTTATAGTCCTCTCCATGTTCCCTTGTTCCCCAGATTGGCTGAGTTTAGGTGCTCATTGCTGGGATGGTTTGTCTCAGTTCATATTCAAGGAGGCTTGAACTCAAGCCCTGGGCACTGTCCCTGAGCACTTCTACTCAAGGCTAGCACTATACCACTTTGAGTTATAGTACCACTTGCAGTGTTTGCTGGTTAGAGATAAGAGGCTCGAGCCATGCTTCCAGCCTGGCTCTTTACAGGTAAGTTGGGAGATGGAGTCTGAGGGATTTTTCAGCCCCGGCTGGCTTTGAACTGCAATCTTAGCCACAAAAGCCCTTTGTTATTTCCAATTAAAGCAACAAGGAGATCAAATAGAATAAGTAGAGCTTACCTGGTCCTTATCCAGAATTGACCAAATATTCTGCAATTACAAAACTTGTTAGATGTGAGAATCTTAGCATAGATATGCCCAATATTTTAGAATCACGTAGTTCGTACTAGACTACACAACACAAAACAAAATAGGGAAAACTCAAAACATAAAATTTTTGACAATAAAGTGTAGACATCTTTGCTAACAAAGCACATCAGATGGTTGGGCCTCAGTAACCAGGGTCTGTAAAAAGAGCAACTTGATAGCAAGGCACATTAGAATAGATGGATGGAGGAGTAGTAAATTTGGTGGAAGGGTATGGGTTGGATGGGACCAAACCCTTAACCCACCATGTGGCCAAGATGGTTTACTCAAGATGGCAAATTTCTGAAAAAAATGCAAAGAAAGCCTGAGCAAAAAATCAAGCCTAGTTTGGCTAGCTTTTGAGAAGGAACCTAAAGGGGGTCCCCTGGACCCAGCCCATGTTGCACTCTTCAGTGCACAATCCAAAAAGTTGTAGAAAAGAAAACAAGAGATATAGAAAGTTGGACATGAATAGCAGAAAGCAAAGAGAGCATGAAAGTATACAGATTTCTGACCATGTACCATTGAAGAGGCAAAAATTGTCTAAATCTGAGAACAGGATAAAAATATTAGGTGGCTATCCAGGGAACACAGGAGGCATTTCAGAGGGGTTTCACGGCTCAGGCATGACTTGCAGCACCACATTAAATGTGTGGGAGAGTCAGTCTGGTGAGTGAAGGAAAGCTGACCAGGCAGAAGCGGCGTTCCGTCTTCCCCCAGAGTCCTCTAGAGAGAAATGGCCAAGCCCCCAAAACCAAGCACCATCGGATTTGGAGGTGACCAGCTTTTTGGCTGAAGGCCATAGGAGCTGTCTGGCATAGTGCCACATCTGAACAGAGATTGAGCAACAGAGAGCCATAGAGTATTTTCACTGACCAGAGTAGAGAAGTGGTGTGTACGTGGATTTGAAGGCCATCAATGGTATTCATGAAAAGTCTCGCATGGTGTCACAAGGCAGTTTGGCTCGCAGAAAAGGGGTGGTTAGGAAACTCTAACATTTCCAACTCAAAAAACACCATCTGAGTCACGGCACTATATGTAAGGTATATTAAATATGTAGGTTTCATTAGGTAGCAGATGAAGGGAACACCACACTCTATTCAGGCAGGAAAAGAAATTAATTTAATGAACTGCTGTCCCCACCATACGATGTGGAGAAGCATGGCTGAAAAGGAAAGGGGGGATACCAATTTGTATTTCTGTAGAAATTCATCTATCTCTGCTAGGTTTTCCTTCCTTTGTGATTAGAGTCTGGAATTATTTCCTTATGATTGCTTGGATGTCTTGGATGTTTCTTATAATTTTTCTTGTGGTATCTCTGATATTATTGATTTTGGTCTCCTCTCTTTTGTTAGTTACTCTTACCGGTCCACCAATTTTATTGACTTTTTTTTTTAAGCTTTTGTTTTTCATTTTATATATAATTTTCTTAGATTATATCTCATTAATTTCAGCTCTTATTTCAGTTATCTATTTCTCTCTAGCAACTTTAGGTTCAATTTTTTCTTGGTTCTCTAGCAATTTTAGTTGCATCATAAGATTATTTACTTGGTCTATGTTTTCTTGATATGTGCACTGAGAGCAATATATTTGTCCCTCAGGACTGCTTTCACTGAGTCCCATAGGTTTCTCTGTGATGTGTCTTCATTTTTATTGAATTGTAGGAACTGTTTAATTTCTTCTTTAATTTCTTCTGTGATCCATGTATTGTTCAACAGAGTGTTGTTTAATTTCCATGTGTTTAACTTTTTTCTACTTTATGCCTTGTTATTGAGAGCTAGTTTGATTCCACTATGGTCAGATAGAATACAGGGTATTATGTCAATCCTCTTGTATTTGCTTAAGTTCCTTGTATGAATCAAGAAATCTATTTTAGAAAAAGTATGGAGGTTGGCAAGAGTAAGACCCTGCTGCTGTGAATGCCTGTAATTCTACCTACTCAGGAGGCTCAGATCTGTGTATTAAGGTTCAAAGCCAGCCCAGGCAGGAAGTTCATGAGGCTTTTCTGGGGTTGTTCCGAACCACACCCTGTCTCAAGTCTGGGGTTTTTCCCCACATTTGCAACCATGGGCTGGGCTGGGTCACTTATGCAAGCCAGAATGGAGAGGCGCTGCACCCCATTATGGGTGTGGAGTTGTTCGCTGCTGCTGTCGATGCTGCTGGTGTTGCTGCAGCTGCTGCCACTGCCGCATGATCAGCTGGGCCACTTATGCAAGCCAGGCATCCCACCATGAGTCAGATGTTAGCCACTGCTGCTGCCCCGGTCTGGTTTAGGCTGTTCCTGTGGGCTTGTGCAAAGAAGGATTGTGCCCAGAGTCTGGGTGGTTTGCCACCACTGCCAGCTGTTGCTGCTGCTCCAGGTTAGTCTAGGCTGTTTACACCAACAGGACAGAGATGCCATGCTGTGAGTCTAGGGTCTTTCAGCACTGCTGACAACTGCTGCTGCTCCTGACTTGGTTGGGCTGCTAGCACCAGCCAGGTAAAGCCGCCATGCCAGGGAGGGTAAGGGAAGTCTTCATGCCGGCTCTGCCTTCTGAGATTTCTGTTTGTATTCTCTGGGTTGGCACTGGCCCTTGGGAGTTTTCTGGGACCCTTAGGATGCTTTTGGGTGTGTGGTCCATGGAAGGTCCAGAGCCCGGCCATTTAAGCAGCCTGGCACGAAGCCCCACCACTTAAGCTGCTCAGTGCGGAGCCCCATCACCAACAAGGGGTGGGGGAAGGGTCTTCCCACTTTACTGTCTGTGTAGGCTTTTCCCTTTTATTTTTTCACTTCCTGTATCTCTCTGAGTAATCGCCTTTTGTGTGTGTGTGGGGGGGTCACTTAGTGAAGCAGAGCATTGAAATCCAAAATCTGTATTTGGTTGGAGAGGGCTGTGGTGTTTCCCTGCTGTTCCCTGCCATCTTGGCCCCTCCCCTTCAGAATGAGTTTTTCTTAGGCGGCCAGTGGGCCTTGGTTATCAAAAGATAGGTACATAAAAGAATATGTTGTGAAGCCTACAGATTGTAGTTAGACATTTCTGTTAATATAGCCTTTCCAAGTTTAGGAACCAAAGGGGATGGTCTACCCTAAACATTTTCAAAGGGATTAAATCCTTAAACATAAGGGCTACATCTTGCTCTAAGGAGAGCAAAGTGGAGGAGGCTTACCTAGCAATGGCCAGTCTCTGTATTTAATTTAGTTTAAGTTTCCTTTAAGGTCATATTCATTCTTTCTAGTGCCTTGAACATTGAGGTCTATAAATGGATTGTAATTTCAAATTTATTCCTAGGGCATTAGTTAATTGAGAACTTGTGCCATGAATTCAGGCTATCTTTGGACTCGGCAGCTAAGAGTAAGCCAAGCAAGGAATTATTACATGCCTCTGCTCAGCCTGAAAAGGTGTTCACTATTACTAACAGACACCAATACCCACACATTCCAGGCTTTACCTCTGTCAAGTTCACTTTCCCAAATTCACCATCTGAGGTTCCTCACATATGAATTCTTTCCATATGTTCCAGCTTTTCAGCTTTTACCTGTTGGAAATTACCTACACTCATTACAAAGGATTATCAGGCTGAGGCCACACTGGTTTTCAGAGCAGTTTTAAGCAGTGGCTTGGGGCAATTTACCAGGGTGCAAATATCTACACGTAAACTGACAGAAAGCTTGAGTCTGTATGCATTTTTCACAAGTTCAGTGTCAACATTTACATACTTATTACCACTGTTTTTGCTTCTTCCTTTAATCTTAATGACTAATAGCTCTAGAGACCCCACTGATTTTAGAGTGGTTTCACAAACTACCTGATCAGCTCAGATGTTTCCCTGTATCTTAGGGTCTCTATTTTCTTTAACTCCTGTATGTTACTCTGAACCTTGGAGTCTTCTTCCATTTTATTCTCCTCCTTTTCTCTTAAATGTGCTTTCATGATCCCACTCTCCTTCTCGATGTGCTCCTTAACCTGCAAGTGTTTTGGCAGGGTCACAGGAGAGTTCCTTTGACTGGCCAACTGCTGCTCCTTCTGCCAACACCTTTGCTTGCCCTCCAGTTCCTCCCTTAAGTTCACAAATGTGCTATTGAGAGGTAAATTTTCCCATCTCTACCTGTTCCATTGGAACAAGATGCTTCTGCATTACATTTATGGTGAAGATCTCAGCAGCCTTTTTGGCCTTTTACTCTAGTAGTTTCTCTTTCTAGTTTTACACTTCAGTGTATTTTTGTGAGAGATCTTTCAACTGATTTTTTAACTCTTCTGTTTTTCTTCCTAATGCTCTTTCCCTTTCCCCGGCATTCTCTATCAGAGCATGTGGTACTTTAACTCTTTCTGATGAGTAACAATCTCTTTCTTGAGCCTGCTATTTTCCTGTTCACTTTTCTTGGCCTCATCATGTATGACAGAGCACTTCCCCGTCTTTTCTGCTAACTACTCTTATCTTCTTTCTCTGTTGCTTTGAATTTCTGGTGACACTCTTCAAAGCTTATAATTGATATGTACTTCAGCCTAATACATTCTTATATCAGGTCCAGCTCCTTTTTTATGGCCATGATTTCTTAATGAAGCATCAGGAGCTCTTCTTGGCCTCACTTGTGGTTAGTAAGGATGGCAACATTGCTGTCTTGTGTTACTGTCGGCCTCTGACCTGTGGTCCCCTAATTTGCTTCATGCTCACCCAGGTTAATGTACTTGAATTTCATTTGATGAGTGTTTTCTAGGTTCCTTTTGAGGATTTTCTTCTCATTTTTGTCTCTCACAAGTTCTTAATTTGTATCTTCAAATCTTTTCTTCATGTCAAATAATTTTCCCTGTTTTCTCCAGTGTGCTCTTCTATGTGCTTTTAATGTCTTGATGGATTTTGACTTTCACATATTGGAGATTCAGTCTTTTATAAGCCTGTGTTTTGAGATAGAAGTGTGTGAACTTTTTCTTTGTCACATTTATTCTTATGTTCAGAGGGCTGCTTTTTAAATTCAACACAGTAGGAATTCAGAGCCGCAAGCTCCTTTGCATGTTTCTCCAGAGATATAAACACATTTTCCAGGTCGTTAATGGGAGTACAAAACCTGTCATTTTCTATCTTTCTCCACTTTGGACATTCCTTTTCGCAATGTCCATTTTGCTTGCAATAAACACACTGATTTCGTCCTAGAGGTTCCATACTGCCATTTTCAAATGAATTGTACTGGGTTTCTTGATCCCTATTCTGGTGCTCCTACCAAAACTCAAACCCCCTTCTTAGACTCGTTTTTTCCAGGGTATCTCTGTTTTCAAACACCCACTCGGCAACCACTTCCAACTTAGAATCCACCTTTCCCTCAAAACCTTCTAACTTTTGAAGCTTTCTTCTTATATCTGGGACTGACTGGGTAACGAAGGCCATATTTAAGGCTCTTTGATTCTCCAGTGCTTCAAGATCTATAGGCCTATAGGTCTTATAGGCTTCTGGGAGAAGTTTCAGAAAAGCATGAAGGTACTCACTGGAGACTGTACCATCTCACTCAACTTAGATTGATGACTTGGCTTTCTAGACACTATGGTATCCCTGCTAACCGAACCTGGCAATAATTGGTAAGCACCTCCATACCTCGATTGCTGTTAGTCTCAGCTTGGATAAGTCTGGGGAAAGAATTGCTCCAAATGGTCTGGTTCTGTAGTGGAGCTACTGTCTGGTACAAGGACCACCTTCAAGTCACCAAGTAGGATTCACTTCCTTTTCTACCAGGTGAAAATCACCTGTAAAATTTGCTGACACTCACCCCAGATGTGCTTGTGTGTGAATATTACTATCTGTAATGAAGTAATGAGCCCCTGTTTTTATTCTGAAAAGGATGGATTTTGCTGTTTCCAGGTATACAGGTCACTAGTTGTAAAGGAAACATATATTACAAAGGGGGCCTGCCCATCATATCCTCCATGTTCCTGTCTCAAGGGTAATAAGGGTAACATACCACATTGTACCACCTCAGGCTTGTACAAGTAACCACTTTTGGTATGGGAGGACTTAACTTTAGAGGTGCTGATGGCAAAGAATAGGAGAGAGAGATATCAGTGCATCTTCCTCTGAGGGATTTTGTAAACTTGGGGGAGAATATTTTTTGGATATGACAACTTTAGACCTTGTTTTCCCATCCTGAGAAAAAGAGTAAATAGAGGTGCATAAAGGACACAGATAGAACTAACAGCATACATACACAGACCAATAGCCACAGACAATTAACCCACATGTCCAACACCTCTCAATGTTGATCTCCACAGGAGGTCCCAGGTGACAGAGAGAACATCGCAGGTTGCCTCTTGAGGACGCTGCAGATGACTTCTGGAGGATGTCACATCCGCTCATTCTAACATCACCAAACTCAATGACATAATTGCATTATGTCAACAATTCTCATTGTGACATCAAAGACACATTGTGAATGCCTATTCTGTGATTTCATTGTATTTCAAATGTGGCATGAGAGTTGCTATCAGAAACATATTTTTGTGCCTACATAACCATTTTGACATCATAATCTCTTTGTGACATCACAGTGCCATTGTGATATCACTAACACAATGTGACATCACAAACCTCTTCTGTCCTCATAACTTTTGTGACATGCTGACATTGTGACATCTTAGACCTTTTTGCCCTCATAATTTGTTTTCAACCTCATATTTCATGTATGACATGAGATACCAGAAATCCACTGTGACATCATGACGATTGTGACATCACACTGACAGATGTCATGATCATCGTGTCACATTGTGACATCACAAAAGATTTGATGCCAAAGTTAGTTGGTCATGCCATACAGGTAAGGGGTCACAGTAGGTCTATGATTTCACAATTGGCTGGTGATATACAAATGGCAAAAAGGATCTCATTTGTCAGGAAATCACAGAGAATATGAGTTCACAAACAGACTGTGGTATCTCCAAAGGCATGTGTTGTCACAAATGTGAAGTCCTAGGCGGCTTGTGATGTCACAGTGTGACACAATGTTCATCATGTCTGTCAGCATGAGGTCACAATGTTCATGATGTCACAGTGGATTTCTGATATCACATATCATAACTCAAATATAAGGTTTCAAACAGATTATGAGCTCATAAAAGACCTAAGACATCACAATTGCAGCACATCACAAGACTTATGAGGACAGGGCAAGTTGTGATGTCACAGTGTGTTAGTGATATCACCATGGCAATGTGATGTCACAAAGTGATTGTGATGCCATATATTTATGAGATCACATTGTTTTTCTGATATCAATTCACATGCCACATTTGAAATAGAATGAAAGAGAATAGGCATTTACAATGTGTCTATGACATCACAATGCCAACATAATATTATAATGCTATGAGATCATTTTAAATTGTTGATGTTGCAAGGAGGTAACGGTGTCATAATGAATATGTGTTGTCACATTGGTGATAGGGTCACAAAGGGTTTGTGATGTTATAATGGCATATATGAATTCAATTCTCATGTGTTCACAATGAGGATATGGGTACATAAAGGGACTGTGATGTCACAAATGCCATGTGTGTTTTCAAAGGTACTTGAGGGCATGATAGCTTTATGGTACATAGTTGTGATGAGGTAACAATGGGTTTGTGATGTCATAGTAATTTTGAAATATCTCAAACACATGTCCAATTTTAATTGCTACTATTTCATGATGTGTGTACAAGTTCACAGGAACTTGAAGTCCTAATGGACATGAATTTTTAAAAATCTTATGAGGTCATATTAGGTTTGTGAATACACAATTGGTCAGTGATATCACCATGGAAATGTCAACTCCATATCATGTCAAAATATTGTTTTGGTGTCACAATTAGTTGATGATGCCACATTGGTTATGAGGTCACAAAAGATTTGATGTCACAATGTGTTGAGCATGTCACAATGACATGATGGTTTTCAATTGTTTTTAACTTACAATGAGTATCTGAGTTCACAGAGGGACTGTGTTTTCTCCAAAAGTATGTGTTGTCACAAATACATTGAAATCCTAAAATGTTTGTGATGACAGAATTTGGCACAATTATGATATCTGGTTGTGAGATGTCACCATGGTCATGATGTCACTGGGAATTTGTTATACCAAATGTCATCTGTGAAATCTAATGAGGTCAAAACAGAAATGTGATGCCACAATGGGTTTGTGATGTCACAGTGGTGATGAGGTCACTATGGGTTAGTTATGTCACAAGCTTGTAATATCACAATTATTTGTCCATTTTCAATTGCTACTAGTTCATCATGAGGACACTGTAATAACCAGAAGTGCCCCTATAACCCATGGGAACAGATAATCATCATGGCCTCCTGGTCTGGACCAACAGAGATGTGGGTGAATGCTACTGGAGGGGGCAGGACATGCTGCTAAAAGAGATAGGATGTCAAGCTCCACATTGTGAGCTGCCAAGAAATGATTGGGCATGGACATTTGGGACATTATGATTGAAAACTGTTAAGCAGTAAGCATATTGCAGTGGGGGAAAGGTAGAGCCTATATATAGGCTGCATGTTCAGAGCAACAGAATAGGAGAGAAAAGGGGGAAAGGCGTGGAAGGAAAGAAGTGATGAGACTTCAGGAGGGTAAATACCTGAGAGGAGAGGACAATGAGGGAGAGCAGGAGGTGAAGGACAGCAACCGGCCACCTGGACAAGGCAGGGCAGGCCTGTCAAGAGTAGAGCATCCTGAAGAGAAGAAGGGAACGGTAGAAGGAAAAAAATGAAAAGACCTGAAAGGGAGGACAGGTCTGTAGAGAAGGAGGATGAAGAGAAAGGAAAAAGCCTTGTCCTTTGAAGTGTGGAGCTTTAGACATATTTGAGATAGAATGAAATCACAAAATAGGCAATCACATTTTCTCTATGACCTCACAATGAAAATGTGATGTCATAATGCTATGATGTCATTGTCATTTTGGGATGTCACAATGGGCTGATGCTATCATAACAACAGTGTGATCGCACTCTGAAGATGATGTCACAAAACGTTTGTAATGCTACAATGGCATATCTGATGTCAGTTGTCCTTTGTTAACAATGAGGATTTGGTTACCCAAAGGGACTGTGATGTTACAAACACCATGTGCTTTTTCAAGGGTGCTAAAAGGCAATGTCATGTCACAATGGGTTTGTGATGCCCCAATGATGATAAG
This sequence comes from Dipodomys merriami, assembly GCF_024711535.1. Taxonomy (NCBI): domain Eukaryota; kingdom Metazoa; phylum Chordata; class Mammalia; order Rodentia; family Heteromyidae; genus Dipodomys; species Dipodomys merriami. Next base: position 214,077 of record NW_027206546.1, on the reverse strand, counting down.
GTAACACTTGGATAGTGATGTCACAGTGAATTTGTAATATCACCATTACATGTCCAATTTCATTCTACTAGATCATAATGAAGATATGAGTTCACATAAGGAGCTAAAAGTCAGAAAGGCCATGAATTTTGTCAAATATGAGGACATAATAGGTTGGTGAAAATTCAATAGGACAGAGATACCCCATTGGCAATGTGATGTTATCATTACATGAGATAGTATTGTTTTTAAGTCAAAAATAGTTTGTGATGGCATACAGGTGATGAGGTCACATAGGTTGGTGATTTCACAATGGGATAGAGATGCCACAATCTCATACCCCATTGGCAATGTGATGTTATCATTACATGAGATAGTATTGTTTTTAAGTCAAAAATAGTTTGTGATGGCATACAGGTGATGAGGTCACATAGGTTGGTGATTTCACAATGGGATAGAGATGCCACAATCTCTAATTGCCAATGAATATATAAGTTCATAAGGGATAATGATGTATCCAAAGGCATATGTTGGCACAAGTGTAATGAGTCTTAACAGGTTTATGATGTCACAATGTGACTCAGTGGTCATGACATCTGGCAGTGTGATGTCACAGTGGTCATGATATCACACCAAGTATGCCATCACAGGACAGAGAGTTAGGCAAAAGAAGGGAAGCCAAGGCAAAGAGACACATCTCAGTGCTTGCCAGCAGCAGCCGCGGTGGCGGCAGGGTCGTGGTGGCAGCCGCAGCCATACCTGAGCCACAGAGAGCCCGGGACGAAGGAGTCAGATGCAGCAGGCAAGCGGATTCTACTCAACACCAGCAAGAACCAACAAGGAGCGGACATCTTCAACCTGCAGTTTGCAGACCAGAGACAACATAGGAACCAAGACTCGGCGTGAGTAGAAGCCTAACATCCTCACTTCTTCTCAGGGAGCAGAGGAGGGAAGGCCACCCCTCCCCCCACAGCACCGGTGATCTCCATCTTGGATACTGACAAAGCTCAGAGGAGCTGCCAGCTCCAACTCAGACCTTGGAATAAAACGAGTCATTTAGCAGGTCACAAGAACTTAACAGCGAAGTGACCTTCCAGACTCAGCTCCATCCAGGGAAAAGTCATCCAGCTCAGGCGCCATCCCTAGGAGTGGCTTTCCTCACTGGGTAACCAGGGCCAGAGGCTGCCCCTCCCTCTAGGAGCCTCCATAATCAATTGAAAAACAGAAACCCTGAGAATTGCTCTAGGCTGGGCTCTATGAGTTTTTCACAAAATAGCCCCAGGGAAAAGCTGTTGTTTGTTGAAAGGCCTCAACTCTCCCCAGAACCTAGCCTCATCACTGCATCCCCCTTTTTTGTGATTTTCAAAGCACATCACCCTCCCATTAAACAAACCTGGGGGAGGATCTCAAAATCTTGGGTAAAGCAGAGCATTTTTCCGCCTGTTTAAACAAACTGACTTAACAAAACCAATCAAGCCACAGGACCTCAAGCAGACCAGAGACTCCAACAAGAGGCTGGTCACAGACACAAGGGAGATACAGGATTCTTCCCACCCCTCCCAAAAAAATAAAAAAAAAATCAAAGAACTTTATTTTTCTTTTTCTTCTTTTTTTTCTTTTTCTTCTTCTTTTTTTGTACCTTATATATAATTTTTTTCTTTTCTAAAACATTTATTAATCTTAAATTTTTGCCTTTTTTGAAAAAAAATTGTTTTCCCGTAACTTTTTTTTCCTCTTATAATTTTTATTTTAGGAATACGTGAATGTGTGTTTTCCTTTCTTTTCTTGTCTTCTTTCTCTTTTTCTTTTTTTTTAATTATCTTTTTGTTTTTTGTTTAGCTCTACTGAACTTCTGATCTTTTTCTCTACCTTTCTTATCCATTTCACCTTTTCGTCTCTTTTGTTCTTCTTTATGTGACTTAACTATTGTCCTGCACATCCTCAGATAAACCCGTAGTTAACTAGTTGACACTATCACCCATTATGCACACACTTAATCCACAAATTTATTACTCAATTCAAAACCTCTGAGACTTAAATTCCTTAATAGCAGTACTACCTCTTTATACCTATATAATATTTAAAGCATTTTTTTAAGTTTTTCACATCTCCTCTATGTCCCTACCCTTCTCTCATTATACTCATATTCCTCTCTAAATAGATTGTCTCTTAATCTCCATAATAACTTTAATTTTTACGCTTCTATTTTTTTCTGGTCTCTTTTCATTTCCCTTTCCCTTTCTTCTTTTTCTCTCTCTCTACTTGCATCCTACCCAATCTATTTCCTGCATTGAGATTAGGACATAGTTAACTCTCCATGTCCTCCCCACGCCAGTCTATTCCTATTTTTACCCACATCTCTCCCTAACCCTAATAATTATTGGTTTTCCAAATTCTACTATGCGGTTCGAAGCCCATTAAGATATAGTTGTTTGATGTTGAATAGATGTATCTGTTGAACTAGATTGTATCTGTACAAATGCAAACTTTGGTTGATGGTTGCCTTAAAATAGTGTTCTAGCACAAAACTGGTGCTATTTTCATCTCAAATGTGCAGAGTAAACTGGAAAAACACAAGAAAAATGGCAAATCCGGATATCTAAATTCCCAATCTTGATAAGCAGGGGACAGAACAGATAATGAATAATCCAGAGGAGAGTTCCCAAATAGCTCTACAAACACTGCTGGCAAACATGATAAATCAAAAGATTGAAAGCATACAAAGGACTCTGTATGAGCGTGATAGGGAGAGAGAGGAGGAATCCCAGAAGTTTATACAGGAATATCATAAGCACGAGGAAGCTACTCCAAAACTGATACAGGATTTGCGTGAGCAACTTGAGAATACTCAAAGAGAAAGGGAGGAATGGCGTGAGCAGGCTGAGAACACTCAAAGAGAACTGCAGGAATCCAATGAATGGGAGGAAGGTAAACAAATTTAATACAGGAATTGAGAGACCAGGTAGAGAATACACAAAGATCACTAAAGGCATTCATGCAATCCATTAAAAAAGAGCTGAAGGAAGTCAGGGAGACCACAAAGGGAATGCTGAATGGAACCCAACAGAAGGAATGGGAGTCCAAAGAAACCATAACCAATCAACTAAGTGATTTGAGAACAAACACTGAACACCAAATTAAGGAAGTAAAGAAATTCATACAAGACCTAAAACAGAGCTTCAACAAAGAATTTGAAGCCATCAAAGCTGACCAATTAGAAGGAAATGAGATAAAAAACAAAGTAGAGAGTCTTGACAGCCGGTTAGACCATGCAGAAGATCGAATCTCAGGGATTGAAGACAGCCTAGATATTATAGAGAAAGAACATACAACCATCCAAGACAAATCCAAGAAATATGATAGATCTATCCAATACCTGGAAGACAGCATCAGAAGGCCTAATTTAAGGATAATGGGTGTAGAGGAGCACCTAGAAACAGAAGTTAATGGTCTAGGAAATTTGTTTAACAGGATCCTAGCAGAAAACTACCCAAACAAACAAAAAGGTAGGCCTATTCAAATACAAGAAGCTTTTGGAACCCCAAATAGACCAGACCAGAATAGGACATACCACCATCACATTATAATCCACGCAGGATCAACTCAGACCAAGGAAAAGATCCTTAAAGCTGTCAAGGAGAAAAGGATAATCACCTATAAAGGGAAACCAATTAGAATCACCACAGTTTTCTCAGCAGAGACAATCAAAGCAAGAAGAGCCTGGAATGATGTATGCCATGCCCTAAAAACAAACAACTATCAACCAAGAATACTGTATCCAGCTAAACTCTCCTACATAACTGAAGGCCAAATAAAAAACTTCCATAGAAAAGAAAAATTGAAACAATACATCTCCACCAACCCAGCCCTACAAAAGTTTCTTAAAGACGTCCTACACATAGAAAACCAACAAGACCACAATAAAGGCCAAGAAACTTCACCCAAACTGAAAATCCAAGAACCATAGTAAGAACCCAGTTTTCGCAGCCCCCAAGACGGTGGATAGCACGGCAGGAACTCAAAAATACCTCTCAGTCCTATCGCTTAACGTTAACGTACTGAACTCTCCAATTAAGCGACCTGGACTGTCTAGCTGCATTAAAAAACAAGGCCCTTCTATCTGTTGCCTATAAGAGTCACATCTTGTCGGTAAAAACAAACACATTTTCAATGTTAAAGGCTGGAACAAAATGTACCAAGCAAACGGCCCCCATAAACAGGCGGGAGTTGCAATCCTAATACCAGATAAAATAGACTTCAAGTTAAAATTTGTGAGAAGAGATAAAGAAGGTCGCTACCTACTAATTAAAGGATGTTTCCTTCAGGAGGATATTACAATTCTAAATATCTATTCGCCAAACAATGGAGCACCCAAATTTATCAAAGAAACACTACTTTCCCTCAAATCCCATAGAGATCCAAAGACATTAATTGTTGGGGACTTTAACACACCACTCTCCCCACTAGATAGATCAACTGGGCAAAAACTCAACAGAGAAACCGCAGATCTAAACAGCTGCATATATCAACTAGAATGAACAGACATCTACCGAACATTTCACCCAGCAGCATCAGAATACACGTTTTTCTCAGCAGCACATGGAACGTTTTCTGAAATAGACCACATTTTAGGCCACAAAGCAAAGTTGTCTACATTCAGAAACATTGAAGTTATACCTTGCATTCTCTCTGACCACAAGGGAATAAAATTAGAAGTCAACACCAAAAGCCAGCAAAGAAAGTCCGGTATCACATGGAGGCTGAACAACACACTGTTGAATCATGAGTGGGTCATGGATGAGATTAGAAAGGAAATTCAGATGTTCATGCTATTCAACAAAAATGAACACACAAATTACCAGCTCCTCTGGGACACAGCAAAGGCAGTACTCAGGGGCAAGTTTATAGCTCTGAGCTCCTCCCTCAACCAATTGGAGAGATCTGAAACTAACAATTTAATGACACATCTAAACTTCCTTGAAAAAGCGCAGCAAGATAAACCCCAATCCAGTAGACAAAAATAAATAATCAAAATTAAATCAGAATTAAATGAATTAGAATACAAAAAAACTATAGAAAGAATCAACAAAACAAAGAGTTGGTTCTATGAAAAACTTAACAAAATTGACAGACCCTTAGCAAATCTTATCAGAAAAAGAAGAGAACACACCCAAATTAATAAACTCAGAGATGAGAATGGAAACATCACCAGAGAAACAACCAAGATTCAGAACATTATAAGGGAATACTTCTCAAAACTTTATGCTAAATAGTTTGACTACTTGAGAGAAATGGACCTTTTCTTAGCAAATATTGACATGTCAAACTAAACCAAGATGAGTTTAACTATAATACCAGGCCCATATCAAGCATTGAAATAGAAACAGATATAAGAGACCTCCCAGCTAAGAAAAGTCCAGGACCAGATGGTTTTACAGCGGCATTTTACAATGCCTTCAAACAGAGCTCACAGCAATACTCCTCCAACTCTTCAATGAAATAGAAAGAGAAAGCTTCCTACTGAACACATTCTTTGAAGCCATCATAACCCTAATCCCAAACCTGGGCAGGGACTCATCAAAGAAAGAGGACTATAGACCCATTTCTTTGATGAACATTGATGCAAAACTTCTCAACAAAATTTTGGCCAATCGACTTCAACAATTCATCCAAAAAATCATACACCCCGAACCAACAGGATTCATTTAAGGGAAGAAAAGCTGGTTCAATATATGCAAATCAATTAATATTATTCATCACATCAATAGGAGCAAGAATAAGAACCACATGGTTATCTCAATAGATGCAGAAAAAGCATTCCACAAGATCCAGCACCCCTTTATGATGAAGGTTTTGGAAAAATTAGGAATCCATGGAACACTCCTCAATACAATAAAGGCTGTATATGACAAACCTACAGCCAGCATTATGCTCAATGGTGAAAAACTTAAGCCATTTCCTCTTAACTCAGGAACAAGACAAGGATGCCCACTCTCTCCACTTCTCTTCAATCTAGTATTAGAATGCCTAGCTACAGCAATAAGACAAGATGCATACATAAAGGGGATCCAAATAGGGATGGAAAGGACACTACTGGAGGAATATCAATACCGATTTTCAAACTCTACTATGAAGCCATAGTAATCAAACAGCTTGGTATTTGCATAAGAACAGACCTCAGGACCAATGGAATAGAATTGAAAACCCAAAAATGAACCTACAAACCTATAGCCATCTAATCTTCGCTAAGGGAGCTAAAACAATCGAATGGAACAAAGACAACCTCTCCAGTAAATGGTGGTGGCAAAATTTGTTAACTACTTGTAGAAAACTAAAGCTAGATCCTTATATATCACCCTGCAGCAGAATCAACTCCAAATGGATCAAAGACCTTGAATTCAAAGCAGACTCTCTGAAAACCTTACAGGATGGAATAGGAGAAACCCTAGGTCTCCTTGGCTCAGGCAGAAATTTTCTGAATAGAGACCCGGAAACACAACAAATCAAAGAAAGGTTGGACAAATGGGATTGCATAAAGTTGCAGAGCTTTTGCAGGGCAAATGACATAGCTAGCAAGATCAATAGAAAGCCCACGGATTGGGAGAAGATCTTTACTAGCCATACAATGGACAAGGGTCTCATATCTAAAATATACTTGGAACTCAAAAAACTAAAACCCCAACAATAAATCCTCAAAGAAACAACTGCCCAATAAATAAGTGGGCGAAAGACTTAAAGAGAAACTTCTCTGAAGAAAAAAGAAGGATTGGCAATAGACACATGAAGAAATGCTCAACATCCCTAGCCATAAAAGAAATGCAAATCAAAACAACATTGAGATATCATATCACACCAGTTAGAATGGCAAAAATCAAGAACTCTAACAACAACAGGTGCTGGATGGGATGTGGACAGAAAGGAACCTTACTTCATTGTTGGTGGGAATGTAAACTTGTTCAACCACTTTGGAAAGCAGTATGGAGGTTCCTCAAAAGACTTCACATAGAACTCCCCTATGACCGAGTAATCCCACTTTTGGGCATTTACCCAAATGTTTACAAACAAGTCCGCACTAAAGCTACCAGCACAACTATGTTTATTGCAGCATTATTTACCATAGCTAAGATGTGGAACCAACCAAGATGCCCCTCAGTAGATGAATGGATAAAGAAAATGTGGTATATGTACACAATTGAATTCTATGCCTCCATCAGAAAGAATGACATTGCCCCATTTGTTAGGAAATGGAAAATCTTGGAAAAAAATATATTAAGTGAAGTAAGCCAGGCCCAAAGAAACATAGGTCCCATGGTTTCCCTTATTTGCAATATCTAGTATATGTATGAGTCAAGCGGAAAAGGTCAGATAATGTGATGTTAGGAAAATGAACCCTTAGATATGTATTTTAATGTTTTTTTCATTCATGTATGTGTTTCTAACGCATTTATAAGATTATCTCTTTGGTGCTTTGTATGTCCCTCCCCCACAGTTTAACCCCTGCTTTCACTATATTTGATGTCAGTATAACTTGTGGAGGAGATGTGTAAAAACCAGTTATTTAAGGATACAGGTGGACCTGTTGCAACAATGAGAAGTACAAGTTCTCATGTCCAAAACGAGCTTTACAGTGTCGGGGGGGGGGGGGGGAAGGGGGTCAAGGAGAAGGATTGGGATTGGGCTAGGGGGGAGGCTTGGAAGGGATGTGAAGGGTAAACAACGGATGAGGCTGCAATGCTTCGTATGAAATATACGCATTATCCTGCCCATGTAATTGTAACCCCTCTGTACAGTATGTTCACAAATAAAATTAAATTAAATTTAAAAAAAAGAAAATGACAATTGATAGTACTTGACGCCCTGCGTTCAAGCCCCAGTGTAGACACACTTATGCACAAAAAGCAATAATAGTACAATGAACAGAGAAAGAGGCCAACATTTTTTTCTGTTATTTGGTTTACTTTTTAAAGTAGTAAATTAATAAAATTTTGCTATTAATCTGTAATAACTTTTGAGACAGAAAGAAAGGTTGCTATTAAACATGTATCAAAACCTGAAACAAAAAGGTATTCACAATCTGTCTGTAACATCACAATGACAATGTGATCTTATAATGCTATCTTGTCATTGTAGTTTTGTGATGTCAAACGTAGTTGTTGCTGTCTTCATGCAATGTTATATCACACTGGTGATGTCTCAAAGGGTTTGTGATGTTACAATGGCATGTCTGATATCAATTGTCAGTTCATAGTTAGGGTATAGTTCCACAAAGGTACTGTGATGTCACAAAGGCCATGTTTTTTTTTTCAAAGGTGCTAAGAGGTCCTAATAGGTTTGGGATGTCACAATGTGATAGTGATGTCAAATGGCAATGAAAGCTCACAATGGGTTGTTATGTCACATTGGTGATGAAATCAAATAGTTTTGGGAAGTCACATCTCATAATCACATGTCCAATTTCAGGTGCTACTATTTCACAATGAGGATATGAGTCCACAGAAGACTGAAGTTTAAAAGGCCATGAATTTTCTAAAATGCTATGAAGATATATTAGGTTTTTGAAAACACAATGGAACAGTGATCTCACAATGGCAATGTCATGTTGCAATATGATGACTTAATAATGTTTTGATATCACAATTGGTGATGCCACACTGGTGATGAGTTTACAAGAAGTGTGTGATGTCATAATGGGTTGGTGATATCAAAATGACACATGTGATCTCAATTGTCATTAACTCACAATGAGTATATGAGCTCACAAAGGGACTGTGATGTCTCCAAAGGCATGCATTGTCACAAAAGTGAAGAAGTCCTAACAGGTGTGTGTTGGCAGAATGTGACAAAATGTTAATAACATCTATAAGTATGATGTCACCATAATCTAGATGTCACTCTGGATTCGGGTATCACATTTCATTGGGTATGACAGGATTGGAATTTCACAGTGGGTTAGTGATATCACTATGGAATATGGGGTCACAAAGGGATTGTGCTACCAATATAGCTATTATATCACAATGTGTTTCTACTACAATAGGTTTGTGCCGTGACAATTGGTTGGAAATGTAACAATGGCATGCCGGATCTCAAATGTCATTAATTCATAATGAAGATATGAGTTCACAACGGGACTGTGTTGTCTCCAAAGTCATGTGTTGGCATAAAAGTGATGAAGTCCTAATGGATTTGTGAGTTCACAATGTGACACAATGGTCTTGATATTTAACAATGTGATGTCACAATGTTCAAGACATCAGAGTAAATTTCTGATATCTTATGTCATACTTGAATTATAATGAGTTTGAAAACAGATTATAAGCTTACTAAAGGCCTAATATCCTAATGGAGACATATTACATGTTATGACTATAAACTCCTGGTCTTTGGAGCTTATGATTCTTTCTTTGAATTTGTATCCTCATGGTGAACTAGTAGAAATTGAAATTGAACATGCCATTGTCAAAATTCATAGTGACATAACAAACTCACTGTGACCTTATCACCACTGTGACATCACAAACTCATTGTGACATCACATTGCTGTTGTGCATTCAAAATCACATTGTGACATCACAAAGCTATTGTGAATTCTTAAAACCTTTTAAAAAACACGTGACCTCTGTGGCATCCCAGACCCCTTGTGTACCCATATTCTCATAGTGAACTAATGAAAATTGTGATCACACATAGCATTGTATCATCACAAATACTTTGAGTAAAAATTATTACTGTGAAATCACATTGTCATCATGACACCATCATCTCATTGTGACATCACCAAACCCCAAAGACACCACATCATTTTTTCTTTTTTTTTCTTCTGTTTTTTATTGTAAGTATAGTGTACGGAGGGATTACAGTTACATGAGCAAGGTAATGAGTACATATCAAACATTGCTGCCTTGACATCACATTGTCATTTTGATGTCATAAACACATCGTGAATGCCTATTCTTTGATTTCATTCTATTTCAAATGTGCCTTGTGGGTAGATATCAGGAAATCATTGTGAACTCATAACCTTTGTGAAATCAAATCTCTTTGTTCCAGCACATTGCCTTTGTTATATCACTAACCCACTGTGACATCAAATACCTTTCCTGTCCTCATAACTTTTGTGACATGCCATTGTGGTATTTTAAGCCCTTTGTGAGGTGAAAATCTGTGTTCGACCACATATTTCAGATATGACATGAGATATCTAAAATTCAGTGTAACATCATGATATCACACCATTGGACATCATAACCATTGTGTCACTTTGGACATCTCAGACCTGTTAGTTCACCTTTGTGACTACATATACTTTGGTGACATCAGAATCCCTTCCCCAACTCATATACTCATGGTGAGTTAAGAACAATTGAGATCCCACTTGCCATTGTGACATCACCAACCCCTTGGGACATCTCAAATCTATTGTGACCCCTCATCATTATGGCATCAACAATTGTGACCTCAAAACATTATTATAACATGACGTTGAGACATCACATTGTAATTGTGAAATCACTGTTGCATTGGTTTTTCACATAGTATGACCGCGTACTATGAAGCTTCTTCTATCACCTGGTATCCTCATATTTAATTATGAGTAATTGAAATTGGATATATCATTCTGATATTACAAACTGTGATATCACAAAACCATTATGACCTCATCACCACTAGGAAATCAAAAACCCAATGGGACATCTCATTTCCCTTGTGACATTATGGATCACATTGTGCCATCCCAAACCTCTTATGACCTCTTACCAACTTTGAAAACACATGTGGCCTCTGTGACATTACAGAACCTTTTTTGCATCCATATCCTCATGGGGAACTAATGACAACTGACATCAGAAAACTGACATTGAAACATAGCAAACCCTTTCATCATAATTGTGACATCATGTTGCCATTATGACACCCTAGCTCATTTTGACATGTAAAACTACAATGACATCATATCATTGTAATATCACATTGTCATTCTGATGTCATAGACACGTTGTGTTTGCCTATTATGTTATTTGATTCTATTTCTAATGTGGCAAGTCGGTTGATATCAGAAACCCATTGTGAGTTTATGACCATTGTGATATCATGATGTTTTAGTAGCATTACATTGCCATTGTTATGTCGTATTCCCCAATTGATGTCCCAAAGGGATTTTTGATGTGACAGTGGTTATGACATCACAATGAGTTTCTGATATCAACCCACAGGCCACATTTCAAATACAATGAAATGACAGATTAGGCATTCATAATGTGAATATGATGTCACAAAAATGACATAATGGCAAATGCTATAATGTCATTGTCATTTTGTGATGTCACTACAAGCTAAAGATGTCATAACAACAATGTGATGTCACACTGGTTATGACGTCACACAGGGTTTATAATGTTAGAATGGCTATGAGGTCACAATGTTTTTCTGATATCAACTGATATGCCACATTTGAAATAGAATGAAATCACAGGATATATATTCACAATGTGTCTATGACAGCAAAATGGCAATGCAATGTCATAATGCTATGATGTCACTGTAGCTTGGTGATGTCACCATGAGCTGATGGTGTCATAACGACAGTCTGATGTCACACTGGTGATGATGTCACAAAGGATTTGTGATATCAAAATGGCATGTCAGATCTTAATTGCCATTAGATTATAGTGAGGATATGAGAATTAAATCACAATGACATACATAAATGAACTGTGATGACACAAATGCCATGTTTTTTTGTCAAAAGTGCTAAAGTTCCTAACATGTTTCAGTTGTCAAAATATTAAAGATATAAAAATGGGTAAGTGATGTCAAAACTAGTTTGTAATATCACATCTTACTTCAATTTTCAATTGCTACAAGTTCACAATGATACACGTTCATAGAAAGAGCTTGCTGTCACTATATTTGATGTGGGTATATTTTGTGGAGGAGAAGGGAAAAACAAGTCGTTTAAGGATACAGGTGGACCCGTTGCAACAATGAGAAGTACAAGTTGTCATGTCGAAAACGAACTTTAGAACTTTGGTGCGGGGAGGGATAGGATTGGGGGGGGAAGGATTGAGGGGGTGGGGGAGTCTGGGAAGGGATGTGAAGGGTAAACAAAGGAGGAGGCTGCAATGCTTGATAAGAAATGTACTCATTATATTGCCCATGTAATTGTAACCCCTCTGTACAGTATGTTCACAATAAAAAAATTACTGAAAAGCAAAAAAAAAAAAAAAAGAAAAGAAAAAGAAAGAGCTTGCTGTCTCAAAGGCCATGAATTTTCTAAGATGTGATGAGGTCATAATAGGTTTGTGAAAGCATGATGGTACAGTAATATCACAATTGCAATATGATGTCAAATTATAATGTCATAAGAGTGTTATGTCACAATTAGTTGGTGATGCCATAAAATGATGAGTTCAAAAGTCTTGTGATGTCGCAGTTGATTGCTGATGTGACAATGGCATTCCAGACCTCAATTGTCATTAACTCACAATGAATATAAAAGTTTAGCAGGGGATTCTGAGGACTCCAAAGTCTTTTCTTGGCACAAATGTGCTGAAGTCAGAACAGACTTGTGATGTGACAATGTGACACAAGGAGTGTGATGTCACAATATTCATGATGTCACAGTATATTTCTAATATTTCTTGTGATAACTGAAATAATATGAAGTCAAAAATAGAGTGAGCTTTCTTGGGCCTAACATAACACAGTGGCAACATCTCCCAAAACCTATGAGGACAGGACATGTTTCAGTTGTCACAGATGTTTAGAGATAGCACAATGGCAATGTTATGTCACTAAGGGATTGTGATATCACAATGGTTATGAAGTCAAAATATGTTTCTGATATGAACATACATGCCAAATTTGAAATATAATGAAATCATATAATAGGCATTCATAATGTATATATGATATCACAATGTGATGTCATAGTGGTATGATGTCATTACAGATTTGTGATGTCACAATGAGCTGATGTTGTCATAATGACAATGTGATGTCACACCAATGATTATATTGTAAATGCTTTGTGATACTACAATTGTATATCTCATCTCAATTGATATTTCACAATGAGGATATGGATACACAAAGGGACTATGATGTCAAAAAGGCCATGGTTTTTTCAAAAGGGGTAAAAATGTCATATAATGGGTTTGGGAGGTCTCAAGGTGATTGTAATGTCACAATAGTAATGTGATATCACAATGGCTTTGTGATGTCACATTGGTGATGAGGTCACAATGGACAAGACAGGTTTGTGATGTCACAACAGGTTAATGAATGGGACTGTGATGTCACAAAGGGATTTTCATGTCACAATGGCTTTGAGGTCACAATGGATTTCTGATATCCTCCAATATTGCTTTCTTGAAATAGAATGAAATCACAGAATAACATTCATGATATGTCTATAATGTCACTATGACATATGATGTTATAATATTATGATAATTAAGTTTAGTGATGTCAAAATGGCTTGTCTAATCTTATTGGTCATTAGATTACCATGAGGATCCCAAAGGTTGCTATGTGCTGAGTCCTTCAAAAGGCGCATTGTGCTGAGTCCATTACACTGGGTCCTTTGTGCTATTTTTTTAAAGTGTGCTGTGTGCTGTCATCCCAAAGGGTGCTATGTCTGAGTCCTTGAGAGGTAGGTATCACCTACAATCACACACACAGACACAGACACAGACACACACACACACACACACACACACACACACACACACACACACACAGATTCACTGTATACCTGCTTGGTGTGTGTGGTGGATAGAGAAGAGTTTCCCCAGCGGTTGGGCTGAGGGGAGATTCAATCGCCATGAGCAGCTGCTGGGGTTGTGGGGAAGCCCTGAGCTGAGGCGAGGTTGTTCTGCCAGGGCCTGGTAGCCTTAGGGCAGATTTAGGGCAGCACAAGGCGATGAGTAGGGAGGGGACATGACCCAGGGGAGGACAGGGCATGGCCAAGGGGGCACATGGCTGCTGCAACCAGGGGCACAAGGGTGCTGGTGCAATTGTGCAGTAGGGTGGGGCAGCCCAGGAGAGAAGTGGAGACAGAGAGAGAGCAGAGAGAAGAGCAGGCACATGCATCAGGGGAGGCAGCATCAATGGCTGGCCTCTGCTGCTGTAGGAGCATGGGTCTGGGCCAGGAGCATATAGCACATAAAGACAGCACAACAGGCCCAACCCTCTCACAGCCCCAGGGAGGCTCAGAGGCTAGGTAGGCCCTGAATCCGAGGCCCCTGTGCCAGGAGCTCAGCTACAGGCTGTTGTGCTCAGCCCAACCACCTGCCCGCCCCGGGCCCCGGCCCCCTTTAGTGCCCTCCCTAGGGCACTGTTTTTCAAACATGTCCCTGCCAGCTCAGACCCGTGGCACCTTTTGTACTCATACAGCGATGGTGTGCCCCTGGCAGGCTTGCCGCCCTGACCCGGTCCCAGCCCCAGGTCCCCTACTCTGAGCCTGAGTATCCACCGTGCCACTGCCATCACGTCCCACTGCACCTAGAACCGCAGCTTACAGCTTCTCCCAGAATTACACATGAGTGCTGCTCCATGGGCCCACACCTCCCAACCTCCACCACCCCCCGCAGAGCCAGACCAGTGTCTCCCGCCTCCCCTCTCCCATCCCAACCACACCTTCCCAGTGCCAGGCAGGTCAGGCCTGACTCTGAGACAAATGTGCCCCAGGAGTGGGGGGGTGAGGGAGTGGATGTCAACTTGGGGAACCCACGCCAATCCCTAATGGTCAGCATCCCAGGAAACAGGGAGATGCAGGAATGGGTGAGAAGGGGGTGCCACTGAATCCCTGGCCTGGAGCAGTGCTTCTTCTCCCTGATGGGAACCTGGTGGCTTTAGTTAGAGGTGGGGAGCAGCACCTCCACACCTGCCTTCTTGGGTCTTTCCCTTTTTCTGGGGGTGGGGGATGTTGGATGCAGAAGATAGGCCCCCACCTTGCTGTGTGAGCACTTGTCCTCTGTGCTCAGTCACACTTTCTCCTGAGGAGAGTCCCAGAAAAACCCACTAGGGAGGTGAGGGCACTGGAGGTCAGATAGAAGTTGACTTTCTGGGAGGAACACCCCCTCTCCAACAATTGTACACCTGGCCTTTCCACCCCCCCCAAGCTGTCAACACTACTCACAGGGTGATCACATTTCCCAGCAATACCAGCATCTGTTGGTGCTCCCAGTCCATCTGGTCTCCTTGTCCTCCCGAAGAATCCACTCAGTCTCCCAGAAGCATCTAGGTTGGAAGCAGAGAGTCCGTCTATGTATGTAGACTTTAGGACCCAATCCATTTCCCCAATACCCCCCTCACCCCGGGTCAGACACCACCCTGGGGAGCCCATGACCCCCTGCTTGTTTTCAATCCTGCTTCTGAGGAGCCACATGTCTGGGGGTTTCTTCACCACGTGTCCTGGCCTAGGGTTTTGTTGAGTGGGGAGTTAAGGCTGGTTGTTCCCAAGGGGAAGGATCTGGTCCTGGAGAAGGGGAGATGTGGATGATGCTGTGTCATTAGGGTGGTGCTCCCCTTTGGTGGGAGCCCTTGTGTTTTACAAGGGAAAGGGGAATGGAAACCTACATGCTTCAGCTTGTACATTGTCCCAGATAAGAAACCAACAAACTTAGGAGACGCACTATTCTGAGTCTGTGTGTGTGTGTGTGTGTGTGTGTGTGTGAGAGAGAGAGAGAGAGAGAGAGAGAGAGAGAGAGAGAGAGAGAGAGAGAGAGAGAGAGACAGAGACAGAGACAGAGACAGAGACAGAGACAGAGAGACAGAGAGACAGAGAGACAGAGAGACAGAGAGACAGAGACAGAGACAGAGACAGAGACAGAGATAGAGACAGAGACAGAGACAGAGACAGAGACACAGAGACAGAGACAGAGACAGAGACAGAGACAGAGAGACAGAGAGACAGAGACAGAGACAGAGAGAGAGTGAGAGAGAGAGAGAATCATTCACCTTATACAGCCTGACTGTGCTCAGGTGAGTGATCAGTTGGCAAATTGCAGATTCTGCATGGATGATGAGTCTTCTGTCACCGGTCTGGATTTGTGTGTGTGTGTGTGTGTGTGTGTGTGTGTGTGTGTGTGTGTGTGTGTGTGTGTGTGTGTGTGTGTGTCTGTGTCTGTGTGTGTGTGTGTGTGTGTGTGTGCTTGTGTGTGTGTTGGGATAGCAGGGAGATGAGAGCAATGTCTAAAACAGCTAAAGCATTTTATTTCTGTGTGTGTATTTGTTGTTGTTCTTTTTTCAATGCCAAGTACAAGCCCAGCCACAATTTTTGTTTTCACCTTCGCAGTTTCTTGGCTCCTTTATAGGAAGATTTCAGTATACATTCTTTTTCTCCTCTTTCCACCTCTCTCTTCCCCCTTTCCTATAGCTTAGATGGTGGGCCTGCATGTGCTTCCCCTAGGATACCTATGTGAACCCTAGACTAGAGTGAACACCTATCCTTCTATCCCCAGCCAGAAGTTTGGTGAGGCGAGTGTGACCACAGCCACACTCTTCCATCCAGACACTCTGCTTTTGTGTTTATAGTTGGAGCTAATTCAAAGGTTGGGAATGTGTCTGCCGAACATCATTTGGGAACTAGATGGGGGAGAGGGTAGGGCAGGGGCTGTGAAGCTATAAGGATTTGGGGGCTGGCATAAGGTGTGACATGGCAGATGGTTCAGCATGAGCGAGGATATGAGGGGAACCTTACCTAGGGCATTTATGGTCTCTGTGGGCATCCAGTCACAGGGCTCTAAGCACCCACTGGTGATGTGGATTCCTTCCTGGGGCATTGTACCAGGTCAATCATCTGTGGAGTCCTGCAGACTCCAATCGGTGTCTCGCCTGGGCTGTTTCCAGCTGGGTAGTGGTAGGCAAGTCCATTCTTCCTGCTGGAGCCCTCTCTTTATCAGGAGGTGGCAGTTAGCTAGGGCTCAATGAATGCCAGTTTCTGTAACCTGCTGTAGGCTGTTTGGAAGGAAAAGGGGAACACTGACTTGGGAACACTTTAAGTTTGATTGGGACAAACTAAATGACACATTTTCCAGGGTTTTTCTTTTATTTACGTTGAAAATTTCCACTACTGCCTGGGATTATGGGTAAAATTAGATGGATAATTTCAGCTGCCAAAAAATGACGTTCAAAGCAGCACAGGCAGAGTTCCTAAGCCAGATTGTCTCCTGCTTTGGACGTTGTGCCTTGACTGACTTTCTCTGGCAGCTGCTGAATCTCCTCCAGCTCTCTCTAAGGTGACCACCACAGTGGAGGACGTCATGGGGAGCAGAGATTGTGACCTCGCCATCCCCAGGCTTCCAGCTGTGAGTAGATATGATTTGCAGCACCTACACTGGACTCTTGTAGATTCAGAAACCAGGGATGCCTCGAGGATACTTTATCTGCAACATGAAACTTGTTGACCATCCTGGCTGGCCGCAGGGGGAGGAGAGGAGAACCCTTCAGGTGGGCCTTCAGCTCACAGCAACCTCATTCACACCTGAGTGGGGAATTGAGTGCCACAGAGCTCATCAGCCGCTGGACAGAGTTCTTTGAGAAGATAGGCATCCCATAGGCCCCAGAATCCAGTGAGTACATTGTGGCTTACTTCCTCAGAGCCAAAACAGATAAGTGCAATGGCACCAGGAGGGCAGGAAGAGGGATGTGGGAGAACTATGGAAGCTACCTCAGGCTTCGTCCCTCCTCCCCCACAGAGGATATTTATCTGAATCAGATGGGACTTTTCTGTAGTATTGTCATAGACAGATGTTCATTTATCTTTCCACAAACAGTTACAGTGCACGCCAGTCTCTGGGGGGTCATAGACAATAAAAGGTTCCAGTGTGGTTCCACAGCACATGAAGAAACCTTGGTTTGAGCTGGATGACGGTGCTTCACTACTTTTATTGTAGCTACTTAGGAAGCTGAGATTAGAGGCTTGAGGCTTTTGGCCTTGGCAGAAAAGCCTGTAAGACTCTTGTCTCCAATTAACTATCAAAAACAAAATGCCAGATGTGGATGTGTGTCTCAAGCCGTAGACTACTACCCTTGAGTAAAAATGCTCAGAGACAGCACCTAGGCACCAAGTTAGAGACCCAGGAGTGACACAAAGAAAGGAAAGAGAGAAAGAGGAGGGAAGGACAGAGGGAGGAAAAGAGAAAAGGAAGGAAGAAGGGAGAACATGCAAGTCTTGGCTTGGAGTCCCTGGATCAAGGTAGCCAACCATTCACAATCTCTGTGGGGACAGTTTCAGAGCCTAAAGCCAGTATGTAGGACCAAGTCACTGACACCTTAGCAACTTCATGACATCCAGGAACTGTGTGGTCACCGACTGCAGAGGGAATCAGCCTTGGGCTCAGGGTGGGTCACCAGGTTTGAACCATACCTGGCCCCAATGAGTTTATTTTTTGGTCAGATAAGAAGAAAGTGTCCAAGGGCTAGGGAGGTATTGGTGTGAGGGAGTGTCAAGGGGGGGAGGCAAGGTTTGAGCAGGAAGATGAAGAGGGAGGATGATCCCAGGTCAGGTGTGTCAGGACATTGGAGTCATTATCTCACCTGACAACCTAGACTACCAGTGATAGAGCCTTTGATCCAGCCACACTGCTATTAAAAGTCCTGGCTATCATTCACTGCAGGATGCCTGTGCAGTACATCCTTGGGAACTGGGACTTCCCAGGGCTGAATCTGAAGATCACACCCCGGTGTTCATTGCTCCACCTGAGGCAGAGGTAAGCATGCCACTGTCACAGGACAGCCTGGGAATGAGGGCAGGAGTTGGGACCCATGTCACCCCAAGACTTCATCGAGAGGGTGCTAGGGCCCCATGAATGCCATTCTCAGAGGCAGAAGTGGGTCTCTTTGCTGGCTCAGCCTTTAGTTTAGATGGAAGATCTGGGATTCAGATAAGGCCAGCTGAAGGTGGCTGGGTAGAGGCTGGTGGGACAACCAGAGGCACTGGGATCTGAGCAGTGTTGTTTCTTTGATAATATTCACAACAGAGGAACATTCCTGGGATAGATCAGCCCTTTTCACCTTCCTAAGAGGGACCTAGAGACCCCCAGTCTCCATCCCTTGACCAAGAAACCCTTTTATTCCCATATCATGTGGTTGGATAACTAGACCTCACCTCACTGCCCAGTATTAAGGCAGGACAGTGAGAGACCCTGCTTCTTTGATAAAGTCAGGGGATCCTCAGTATGAGATTGTACTTGAATGTCCTAATTTGATGCATGGTCAGTCCCATCTAAGACTGCCATGATGTAGGACACAGAATCTAGAGAATCAGAGCTGGATGGGGTCTGTTCTGGGAGGCTTGAATATTATGTGTTAGCTTTAAGCTCCTGTGTGCCCAACTGCTTCCCTTTCTTGGGTGGGTCTTTGCTAGAAAA
This sequence comes from Dipodomys merriami, assembly GCF_024711535.1. NCBI lineage: Eukaryota > Metazoa > Chordata > Mammalia > Rodentia > Heteromyidae > Dipodomys > Dipodomys merriami. The sequence continues at coordinate 194,722 of NW_027206546.1, read as the reverse complement.
AGCTTGAAACTAGGGTGTGGGCCTTGTCTTTGATGCTCAAAGCTAGCACTCTACCATTTGAACCACAGCTCCACTTCTGCTTTTTGGGGTGTTTAAGTGGAGATAAAGAGTTCTAATGGACTAAGGGTGGCATCCAACTACAGTCCTCAGATCTCAGTCTCCTGAGGGGATAGGATGACTAGCATGGAAAAGTATCTTTGACCGTGTGCCAGTATCAATTGGCTGTCATCCTAGATACTCAGGAGCTGAGATCTGATGATTATGGTTCAAAGCCAGCCCGGGCAGGAAAGACACTGAGACTCTTATCTCCAACAAACCACCAGAAAACCGGAAGGGGTGCTGTGTCTCTCGCCTTGAGCTGAAGAGCTCAGGGACAGCACCCAGGCCTAGAGTTCAAGCCCTACAACCGACAAAAAAAGAAAGTAAAACATCTTTGCCTGCAAAGATTTGGAGGTGTGCGTGTGTGGGTGCTGTGATTGAAAGACCTGATCCTGGCCCCACTGTACAGACATTTCTAAGAATTCCCCAAGTTTGCCCCAGTTTGAAACCATAGTAGGATGGGTGGTGCCTTACCAAGAACTCAAGAGGATGAGGCCTGTGGCAGGCAGGCAGTGGGCGGATGGGTGCAGGGGTGGGATTGTTGTGTCTGTATTTTATCCACTGAAGGATGGATTTGGATGCTGGTTGTCAAAATCTGAATTCAAGGGTTGCAAGAAGTTTGTGGCCTGATGAATTGGATTTCCTCTGGGTATATGAAGGTGGCTGAAGCCAGGTGCCGCCGGTGCTCACAACTGTCACATAGCTACTCATAAAACTGTAAAGACCAAGGTTCAAAGTCAGCTAGGGAAGGAAAGTCTGTAATACTGATAACCACTGAACCATCAGAAAACTGGAAGTGGTGCTGTTGCTCAAGTGTTAGAGTACTCATCTTCAGCTGAAGAGCTGAGGGACAGCATCCTGACCCCGAGTTCAAACCCCATGATCAACAATAAACAAAGTGGTGGCCTGAGTTTTCCACATAGTAGTGTGTACGGTAGGAAATTCCATGCTGGGTTATGAGACATTACAGATATGAGAGAGGATCAATGTTGTGTCTATCGTTAGTCTGAGTATGATAGTGCTGTCTTCTCACAGGAGGGATGTGATCCTAATGGAGGGAGTTCATGGTTCTGTTCTCAGGAACTGCTGAGTCCTTGGAATGTCCGTGTGTGTGTGTGTGTGTGTGTGTGTGTGTGTGTGTGTGTGTGTGTGTGTGTGTGTGTGCGCGCGCACGCGCACGCGCGCCTGTAATTTTCCCTCATCTTTCTCTATCCCCTTCCTGGGTACCTGTCTGCCTCTTTCTGACCTCAGATGGTATCCCACCTCCACACCCACCTTGTCAGTCCTAGGGTTTGAATTCATGGCCTGGACGCTATCCCTAAGTTTTATGCTCAAAGCTAGCATTCTACTACTAGAACCACAGCTCTAGTTTTTGGGTGCTTAATTAGAGAAGAGTCTCATATAGACTTTCCTGTCTGCACTGGATTACAGTTATGATCCTGAGATCTCAGCCTTCTGAGTAGCTAAGATTACAGGGGTGAGCCACCAGCAGCTGCCCTCTACCTCCCACCTTTAACCTCAGCTCTGCTCTGAGTCCCAGACGAGTATGTCGTACCAAGCTCAAATTTCTTTTGCCAGTGTTGGGGCTTGAACTCAGGGTCTGGACATGTTCCTGAGCTGAGTTTGCTCAAGGCTACATTCTATCAGTTAAGCCACAGTGCCACTTATGGCTTTTTCTGTTTATGTGGTACTGAGGAATCAAACCCAGGGCTAGGTTTGTTAGGTAAGCACGCTATCACTAAGCCTCATTGGAAGCCCAAGGCTCATTTCTAACAGGTGCTATGAGTGTGGGACTTATTTGCATACATTTTTCCTCACAGAAATCACTGGCGATGACCTCCATCATAAAGGGGTGTTGGATCTTTTTCTGCATCTATTGAGATAATCATGTGGTTCTTATCCTTGCTCCTGTTGATGTGATTAATTATATTAATTGATTTACGTATATTGAACCAGTTTGGAATCCCTGAAATGAAACCTGTTTGATCATGGTGTATGATTTTTTGGATAAATTATTGAAGTCGATAGGCTAGACTTTTGTTGAGAAGTTTTGAATCAATGTTCATCAAAGAAATGGGTCTATAGTTCTCTTTCTTTGATGAGTCCCTGCCTGGTTTTGGGATGAGGGTTATGATGGCTTCATAGAATATGTTCGGTAGTGAACTTTCTCTTTCAATTTCATTGAAGAGTTGGAGGTGTATTGGTGTGAGCTCTGCTTTGAAAGCCTTGTAGAAATACGCTGTAAAACCATGTGGTCTTGGATTTTTCTTAGATGGAAGGTCTCTTATTGCTGTTTCTATTTCAATGTTTGATATGGGCATGTTAAGCTGGTTTAACTCATCTTGGTTTAGTTTTGGCATGGCAATATTTGCTAAGGAAAGGTCCATTTCTGCCAAGTTGTCAAACTTATTAGCATAAAGTTTTCAGAAGTATTCCCTTATAATATTCTGAATCTTGGTGGTTTCTCTGGTGATGTTTCCATTCTCTCTGAGTTTATTTATTTGGGTGTGTTCTCTTCTTTTTTTGATAAGATTTGCTAAGGGTCTGTCAATTTTGTTAATTTTTTCGAAGAACCAACTCTTTGTTTTGTTGATTCTTTCTATAGTTTTTTTTTGGATTTTAATTCATTTAGTCCTGATTTAATTTTAAATATTTCTTTCCGCCTACTGGATTGGGGTTTATCATGCTGCTCTATTTCAAGGAGGTTCAGATGTCTTATTAAATTTTTGGTTTCAGATCTGTCCAATTTCTTGATGTACGAATTCAGAGCTATAAACTTATCCCTGAGAACTGCCTTTGCTGTGTCCCAGAGGAGCTGGTAATTTGTGTGTTCATTTTTGTTGAATAGCATGAACATTTGAATTTCCTTTCTAATCTCTTCCATGACCCACTCATGATTCAGCAGTGTGTTGTTTAGCCTCCATGTGTTACCAGACTTTTTTGGTGACTTTTGGTGTTGAGTTCTAATTTTATTCCCTTGTGGTCAGAGAGAATGCAAGGTATAACTTCAATGTTTCTGAATTTGGACAAGTTTGCTTTGTGGCCTAAAATGTGGTCTATTTTTGAAAATGTTCCATGTGCTGCTGAGAAAAACATGTACTCTGATGCTGCTGGGTGAGATATTTGGTAGATGTCTGTTAAATCTAGTAGATCTATACAGTTGTTTAGATCTGAGTTTTTGCTGAGTTGATCCATCTAGTGGGGAGAGTGGTGTGTTAAAATCCCACAATTAATGCCTTTGGATGTACGTGGGATTTGAGGGAAAGTAGTGTTTCTTGGATAAATTTTGGTGCTCTGTTGTTTGGCGAGTAGATATTTAGAATTGTAATATCCTCCTGAAGAAAAGATCCCTTAATTAGTATGTAGTGACCTTCTTTATCTCTTCTCACGAATTTTAATTTGAAGTCTGTTTTATATGATATTAGGATTGCCACTCCCGCCTGTTTATGGGGGCCGTTTGCTTGGTAAATTTTGTTCTAGCCTTTAACATTGAAAATGTGTTTAACTTAATGGGCAAGATGTGACTCCTGAAGGATGCAGATAGAAGGATCTTGCTTTTTAATCGAAGTAGACAATCTATGTAGGTTAATTGGAGAATTAAGTCCGTTAATGTTGAGAGATAGGTCTGAGAGGTATTTGGGAGTTCCTGCCATGTTATCCACCTTCATGGGGGCTGTGAAAACTGGGATCTTCCTATGGTTCTTAGATTCTCAGTTTGGGAGCAGTTTCTTGGACTTTATTGTGGTCTTGTTGGTTTTCTATGTGTAGGACATCTTAATGTATATTTTGTTGGGCTGGTTTGGTGGGGATATATTGTTTCAATTTTTCTTTGCTATGGAAGGTTGTTATTTGACCTTCAGTTATGAGGGAGATTTTAGCTGGGTACAGTATTCTTGGTTGATATTTGTTTGTTTTTAGGGCATGCCATACATCATTCCAGACTCTTCTTGCTTTGATTGTCTCTGCTGAGAAATCTAAGGTGATTCTAATTGTTTTCCCTTTATAGGTGATTAATCTTTACTCCTTGACAATTTTAAGGATCTTTTCCTTGGTCTGAATTGATCTTGTGTGGATTATAATGTGAGGGTGGGATGTTCTATTCTTGTCTGGTCTAAATGCTTCTTGTATCTGAATAGGCCTATCTTTTTGCATCTTTGGGAAGTTCCCTGCTAAGATCCTGTTAAACAAACTTCCTAGACTGTTAACTTCTGTATCTAATTGCTCCTCTACACCCATTATCCTTAGATTAGGACTTCTGATGGTAATGGTACCTCCAAGTGTTGTATAGATCTATTATATTTCTTGGACTTGTATTGGAAGGTTGTATATTCTTTATCAATAATATCTAAGCTGTCTTCAATCCCTGAGATTCAATCTTCTGCATGGTCTAACCTGCTGTGAAGACTTTATACTCTGTTTTTTATTTCTTTTCTTTCTAATTGGTCAACTTTGTTGGCTTCAAATTCTTTATTGAAGCTTTGTTCTTTATCTTGTATGAACTTCTTTAGTTCCTTAATTTAGTGTTCAGTGTTTATTATCAAATAACTTAGTTGATTGGTTATGGTTTCCTTGGTCTCTACTTCCTTCTGTTTGGTTCCATTCAGCATCCCATTTGTGGTCTCCCTGAGTTCTTTCAGCTCTTTGTTAATTGATTCCATGAATTCCTTTAGTGATCTTTGTGTATTCTAATCCTGTTCTCTCAATTCCTGTATTACTCTTTGCTTAGCTTCCACACATTCGTGCCATTCGTGTAGTTCCCTTTGAGTGTTCTCAAGCAGCTCACACAAATCCTGTATCAGTTTTTGAGTAGCTTCCCCACGTTCATGATATTCCTGTATAAACCTTTGGATTGCCTCCTCTCTTTCTCTATGATGCTCATACAGATTCCTTTGTAGTTTTTCAATCTTTTCCTGCATTGTCCTTTTGTTTGCCTCCATTGATCTTTTGTTTGCATCATCTCTCTCCCTATCATGCCCATACAGAGTTCTTTGTATGTTTTCAATCTTTTCATTTGGGAACTCTCCTCTGGATTATACATTATCTGTTCTGTCCCCTGATTATCATGAGTGGAATTTGAGATACCTGGACTTGCCATTTTTCTTGTCTTGTTCCGGCTTACTCTGCCCATTTGGGATGAAAATAACACCCGTTTTGTGTTCGAAAACTATCTTAAGGCAAGCATCAACCAAAGTCTCTATTTGCACAGTCAATAGTCTGCAGATACAATCTGGTTCAACAGATACATCTATTCAACATCAAACAACTGTATATTAATGGGCTATGAACCGCAAAGGAGAATTTGGTAAACCAGAAATTATTTGGTTTAGGGAAAGGTGTGGGTAAAAAATAGGAATAGAGTGATGTGGGAAGGCACAGGGAGAGTTAACTAAGTCCTAATCTCAAAGCAGGAAATAGGTTGGATAGGATGAAAGTAGAGAGAGAAAAAAAAAAGAAGAAAGAGAAAGAAAAAAAAAAGGAACCGAAATATTAGAAAAGTAATAATTAAACATATTATGCAGAAGTGAAAAATATTCAGTGAAGAACGTTGATATAATGAGAGAAGTGGAGGAATATAAAGGAGACGTGAAAAATTTAAAAATAAAAATACTTAAAATATTATATAGGTATAAAGATGTAGTACTGCTATTAAGAAATTTAAGTCTAAGAAGTTTTGAATTGAGTAATAAATTTGTGGATTAAGGGTGTACACAGTGGTGGATAAAGTCTAATAATCAACTACGGGTTTATCTGAGGATGTGCAGAAAAGCAATTAAGTCACATAAAGAAGAACAAAAGAGAAGAAAAGGTGAAAAGGATAAGAAAGAAAGAAAAAAAGATCAGTAGTTCAGTAGATCTAAACAAAAAACAAAAACAAAAAAAATTTAAGAAGAAAAAAAAAAGAAAGAAAAACGCACACACACATGTACCCCTAAAATAAAAATTATAAGAGGAAAAAAAAGTTACTAGAAAACCATTTTTTTCAAAAAAGGCAAAAATTAAAATTAAAAAAAAAGTTTTGGAAGAAAAATTTTTATAAAAGGTACAAAAAAAAAGAAGAATGTTCTCTGATTTTTTTTGGAGGGGTGGGAAAAATCCTGCATCTCCCTTGTGTCTGTAACCAGCCTCTTGTTGGATTTTCTGGTCTGCTTGTGGTGTTTGATTTTCCTGTGGCTTGGATTGTTTCTTAAGTCAGTTTGTATAAACAGGCAGAAAAATGCTCTACTTTACCCAGGATTTTTTGATTCTCCTCCCAGGTTAGTTAGATGGAAGGGAGATCTGCTTTGAGTATCACAAAACAGGGAGACAGCTTTTTCCTGAAGTTTGGAGATGCTGTGATGAGGCTAGTTTCTGGGTATAGTTGAGGCCTTTCAGCAAACAGTAGCTTTTCCTTGGGGCTAGTTTGGGAGAAACTCAAAGAACCCAGGCAGGAGCCACTCTCAGGGTTTATGTTTATTTAATTTCAATTGATTGTCAAGGCTGCTAAAGGGAGGGGCAGCCTCTGGCTCTGATTACCCAGTGAAGAAAGCCACTTGTGGGGCTGGCGCCCTAGCTGGGTGACTTTTCCCTGGGTGGAGCTGAGTCTGGAAAGTCAGATAGGTTCTTGTGACCTGCTAAATGACTCTTGGTTTCTTCCAAGTCTTGAGTTGGAGCTAGCTGCTCAGCCAGGCCTTTGTCAGTAGCAAAGATGGAGAACTCTTGTAGTAGGGAGGGGGAGGGGTGGCCTTCCATCCTCTGCTCCCTGAGAAGGAGCGAGTACTTTAGGTTTCTACTAATGCCGAGTCTTGGTTCCTAAGTTGTCACTGGTCTGTGAACTGCTGGATGAAGATGTCCACACCTTGTCGGTTCTTGCTGGTGTTGAGTGGCATCCCCTCGCCTGCCATGTCTGGCTCCTTCATCACGGACTCTCTGTTTTGCAGTTATGGTGGCTACGGCGGCTGCCACCACCGCTGCCACCACAGCGGTGGCTGTTGGCAAGCACTCAGATCTGTGTCCACCCTCGATTTTCCTTCTCTGGCCTAACTCTCTGTCCTGTGATGGCACACTTGGTGTGATTCTCTTGCTTAGGACTGTTCACTGGAACTCTAAAACTGCTTTCTATGCGAGAGCCTGTTTAGCCTCCAGCTTCTCCTCCTCCATCTTCCCCTATCTTTCTCCTATTTGTTAGGAAATGGAAAGACTTGGAAAAAATTATATTAAGTGAATAAGCCAGGCCCCAAAGAAACATAGGTCCCATGGTTTGCCTTATTTGCAATATCTATGATATGTATGCGTCAAGCAGAAAAGTTCAGATAAGGTGATTTTGGAAAATGAACCCTAAGATATGTATTCAAATGATTTTTTTCTTTCATGCATTTGTTTCGAATGTATTTATAAGATTATTTCTTTGTTGCTTTGTATGTCCCTCCCCCACAGTATAATCCCTGCTTTCACTGTATTTGATATCGGTATAATTTGTGGAGGGGAAGGGGAAAAACAAGTCATTTAAATAAGGATACAGGTGGACCCGTTGCAACAATGAGAATTACAAGTTTTCATGTCGAAAACGAACTTTACAACTTTGGTGGGTGGAGGACGATTGGGGGGGGGAGGCAAGGGGAAGCTGGGAAAGTATGGGAAGGGGAAAACAAAGGAAAAGGCTACAATGCTTGATAAGAAATGTACTCATTATCTTGCCCATCTAATTGTAACCCCTCTGTACAATATTTTCACAATATAAAATAAATAAAAATTTAAAAAAAAAGGAAATTACTGAACCTTTCGTATCTTTGCCAGGAGTTGGGACCAGTTTGAGACTTGGTAATGAGGAATTATGAATGACTTATAGCCAGAGATCTAGGCTCACATTGTACAGAAGGTTAGGGAATATGAAACTAGAACCTTCGACAAATCCTACAACCTAGGAACTGTTGTCTCCCTGGAGGCAGTGGCTGGCTGCTGGATATCCCAGTGGGACCCCTCAGACAGAACATAATGCACCCGTTTCATACGCCAGACCAGGTAAGCATTTGGGGCTTCAGTTATTAAAAGGCAGAGAAGGATGCTTTGTTCAAGGTACTGACTCAGATTTAGGACTCTCTGAGGACTTGTCCTAGCTTACCCAGGTTGGGGGACTGGGCATGGGCAATCTGCTGAATGACCATCATCCATACATCATCAATCCATACACAGGGACATGGAGTTACTGCCTGCTTTTTTTTCTTTGGCAGGTCCAAGGTTGAAATATGAGCCAAGGCTCTATCCTTGATCTCCTCTTGCTCAAGGGTAGTGCTCTACTCTTGACCCACAGCCCAAACCTATGGGGATATTTTCCTGTGATCACTTAGAAATAAGAGTGTCGGGACTTTCTTGCCCTGGCTGAATTCAAATTGGCATTCTCTACATCTCAGCCTTCTGAGGAACTAGGATTATATACAGGAGCCATTGACAACCTGGCTTTATCTTCTTCTTCTTCTTCTTCTTCTTCTTCTTCTTCTTCTTCTTCTTCTTCTTCTTCTTCTTCTTCTTCTTCTTCTTCTTCTTCTTCTTCTTCTTCTTCTTCTTCTTCTTCCTCTTCTTCTTCTTCTTCTTCCTTCTTCTTCTTCTTCTTCTTCTTCTTCTTCTTCTTCTTCTTCTTCTTCTTCTTCTTCTTCTTCTTCTTCTTCTTCTTCTTCTTCTTCTTCTTCTTCTTCTTCTTCTGCTTCTTCTTCTGCTTCTTCTTCTGCTTCTGCTTCTGCTTCTGCTTCTGCTTCTGCTTCTGCTTCTGCTTCTGCTTCTGCTTCTTCTGCTTCTGCTTCTGCTTCTGCTTCTGCTTCTTCTTCTTTTAATCATGACAATCTGAAATCTTCACAGTGTCACTCCAATGGTTTGCATTCGAAGTAAACTTCCCAGCCCTGGAGTTCGAATGACAGGACTGCCACCCACAAATGGAAGAAATCCTGACAAACTTGTTCCTATTTATGTGAACACTATCAAAGTAATAAGTTTGCAGTTAATTCATGATCCTGTTTTAGAATGCCACACAAAAATTATTGGATTCATATCTTCCATTCTAGCACCATTGTATGATTCCCTTAGTGCAAGGATATTGTCTAATTTTTAATTAATGTTTTTTAAGTATTCAACCATGATACTTCATTAAATGGAGACATAACTTAATAACTAATAATTGGTAATTATATACATGTAATTTAATGATATCCTTACATTCACTCTCTATATATATATGTACATATACACATAAATATATATGTATATATATATATACATATATATGTAGCAATCTACACATCTATCAATAAATATTTTGGGCACTACTGTGGCTCAATCACAGGTCCTCAGAATGTCTTGGTAGCTGTTTTCCAGAGGCTGGTGTGCTAAGACTGTGACCCCATTTATGGATTGGCCATTGTAGGCCATGAGATGAAATCCCAGCATGGTCAAAAATATATTCATGGATTAAGAAGCCACTTTTGACACATTTTTTTCTGAAAAAAATTACTGGGTCTCAGTATGATGTAGAATTCATATGCAAATATATCCTGTGTGATAGGATGTAATAAATGAAATGTTATATGTGTAATAATACTAAATAAATAAAGCTAATAAACATCATACTTACTAAACCCATGTATGTGAATAGATATCATATATGAACATTATTTTTTCCAGTGCTGGGGCTTCAAATCAGGTGCTGGGAACTTGTCTGAATTTTTTGTCTTCAAGGACAGTAATCTTCTTCTTCACCCACATTGCCACAGAGTTACCCAGACGCTGAGTTCAAATCCCAGGCCTGCCAGAAAAAGGGTGCAAATTCCAAGCTAGGGCCTTATTTTATTAATTTTTGGCCCATCACAGGGCTTGTACTCCTGTCTCGGCATTTCTGCCACAGCTGACACTTGGATACTATGATCCAAACTAAAATCTCAGAGTTGGCAAAAACTAAATAAATAAAAAGGGGAGAGATAAAACTAAGAAGTTCTAGAAGGGGGGGTTACATTTTTTCCCTTTGCATTGTGACCATAATGGATCTAAATGACAAGGCCCAGAAAGTGTACATGACCTTGCATGCTGATGTTTGGCTGGCTATTAGGGAAGCCATACCAAAATCTCAACTTAGGCCTGGATGTCGAATCCCGGGACTACCACTAATAATTGGCGGGAGATTCTAAGAAATGCATTCCAATATACATCCATACAAATGTTATAAAAGTAAAAATTAAATTAGTAGTTAGTGTATGAGTATACAAAAAATTATACACAACAATTATACCACATTGACTAATTTTCAATTAATATTTTATTATGTATTCAACCATGATACTTAAAAATGGAAGGAATAATTTAATTGTCAATAATTGGTAGTAATATATATAATTTCATAATATACAGACATATTCTCTTGTTTTATATATATATATATATATATATATATATATATATATATATATATATATATATGCCAAAGTACACGTTTTCTGTTTATACACTTGTCACTCCTGGGGCTCTGTGATGGTTGGTACATACAAAGCCCAGGTTTCGATTCCTCACTACCACATCCACATAAAAATTCGGAAGATGTGCTGTTGCTCAAGCAGTTGAGCACTAGCTTTGAGCATAAAAGCTTAGGGACTGTGTCTAGACCCTTACTCAAGACCCAGGACGGGCACCAAAAAGATTGAATTTTGTGACTCCAACTCTATACAGTTACGACTTCAAATACCTCATCACAGAGCAAGCCGGGTGTCTGGTGCTGACAGCTGCCATCTAACCTGACTTACCAGAGGTATACCACTACAACCAAGCTCAAATCCTTCTACAAGAGAAACTAGGTACAGTGCTCATATCCTGAGTTCAAGCTCCAGGACTAGTGTACACACTAACACACACACACACACTCACACACACACACACACACACACACACACACACACACACACACACACACACACACTCACACACAAAGAGAAAGCAGAAATGAAGCTGTGACACAAAATGGTAAAGCACTAGACATCTTCCCTGAGCTCATGGTCGGTACCCAGGCCCTGTGTTCAACCCCCAAAGGTAGCCACTCAGGGCCCAACTAGGAGAGGTCAGAGGTTTCAAAACCTAATGAGCTTCACCAGCCCTAGATGATAGGAAGTTTTTGATATCCAACATGTGGTTGGATTTCCCAAGCTTTCGGAAACCTAGGAGAGTCATCATAAGTCCATCATCACCCTCAATGAAACATTTCATTAAGTTCAGTGCCCTAGTTGTCTGCCAGAGGGACCTCTGAATTATACTGAGCACTGTATCTCAACACCGGAATATACTCTCATAACGGCACGATAAGTGCACAGAAAATGGCCTGCCATGGGACGTGGCACAAATGAAGGCTTCCTGTCAAACCACAACACTGGGAAGAGAGCTAGCTTGTGGTACAAGCAGGCCTTTTTCTCCTGACATTCAGAGCTCTCCCACACTCCTCCTCACTAATTGGCCCGGATGGAGTTGTTTGTTACATAGCTGTGCAGGAGTGAGGCCTTTTGTGTGCCTGTCCAGACAATGAGGGAGACTTCTTCCAGCAGGCTGGGATGCTGAGAAACCCTCAGGCTACACTGGGAGCAGTGAGGGGACCTGGAACATACAATGTCATAATATCAGTCTCTGTGTTATTAACTCATTGTCTTGAACACATAATTCTTAGCTTGCTGCCATTCATCATATGTTCTTGGGAGCTTCACTTATAGGAATACATCCATACATTACACAAAGACATGGAGATGAAAGTTCTTTTTGAAGGGACAGGTTTTGGGGGTGAACCATGAGCCTAGGCCTTGTCCCTGAGCTCCTTTTGCTCAAAGGTAGTGCATTACGGTTGAGTCACAGCCCCACTTCTGGGTTTTTCTGTGATGTCTTAGAAATAACTGTGCAAAAGTCTTTCTTATTCTGGCTGGACTCAAACTCAGATTCTCTACATCTCAGCCTCCTGAGGAGCTGACATTGCTGTCAGCAGCCCTTGCCACCTTCTTTCCTTTCTTCTTCATTTTATCATCTGGACAACCATTCCAATGGTTTGGACTTATAAGTAAACTACCCAATGTTCTTTAAAGCTGCTTCTCTGAGAGGATTTTCTCTCTTCATCTTCCCCTCTGGTCCCAGTTTTGAAGCCAAATGTGAGAAATGAGTGTGACAGGATTTAGAAGCAATTATCCACAGGACATGCCAGTTCTGTCACTTATAATTGAGCTGAAGTGAATTTACTGTCTCAGGGTATGAGGATCAAAAGCTGTCCCATGGCAGGCCAACTTCTGTGCACTTATCCTTGTACTGTCTGCATTGCTCCTTTTGCCAATAAAGTGATCTAATAATTATGAGTATTTTGAGTCTCCAACCTTAAGTATCTGGAATACACTACAATCATGTTCCTATTTCTGTTTTTCTCTAGTAACTCTCGAGATTTAGACTAAAGTTTTGTGTGGAGCGGCTCGTATGTGAATCCCAGAGGAAAGTTCCTGGAAGCCTCCTCAGGAGATCACCATTTCATGCCAGCCCTAGCAGGAAAATCAGTGAGACTCTTGTCTCCAATATACCACCAGAAAACCAGAAGTGGAGCAGTGGACTAGAGGGCAGAGCTCCAGCTTCGAGAGAGAAAACCAAGCAGGAGATACAGGCCAGACCAGACAGGAAAGCCTGGGAGGCACTTATGTCCTGTGAATGACCAGCTGGCTGGAAGTGGAGCTGTGGTGGTGGTGGTAGAGCTTCAGCTGAGGAAGGCATTGGGACCTGAGTTTAAGCCTTGAGATGGCCACAAAAAATAATTCAAAAAAAGAAGGCCAAGTTTATGGATCAGCACCCTACTTACTTACGTGTGGAAATTACCTCCCTGAGTGCAAACAGGCTGTATGCAATGCTACTGCATTTATTTACTCATTTATTTTTCAGATATGCTTGTTGTGCATACTGCATCAGTCTCTTCATTTCAGCCCCATCGCTTTGGTCTTCCAGGGATCCAGGACTATGTCCTTATATGATGCACAATTAGGCTCTCAGCAGCCTTTATTTACATTTTATTATGAGGCCAATGCAGGAACAGACAGAAATCAGGCAGGGGAAGAGAAGATCAAGGTTCATAGAAATAACCGGTATTCAGAAAATTACACTTAGGAGTGCAAAAGGGTAGCATACTTATGTAAAACTACCATTAAGAGAGTTCTAGGAAGATGGGAGAGGAGAAGCTGGAGGCTAAACAAGGTCTCGCATAGAAAGCAGTTTTAATGTTTCAGTGAACAATCCTAAGCCAGAGAATCACACCAAGTGTGCCATCACTGTACAGAGAGTTAGGCCAGAGAAGGAAAATCCAGGCAAGGAGACATATCTGAGTGCTTGCCAGCAGCCAGGGCTGCGGCGGCAGTGGTGGTGGCGGTGGCGGCTGTAGCTGCCATACCTGCAACACAGACAGTCTAGGACAAAGGTGCCAGACGCAGCAGGAGAGCGGATTCTACTCAACACCAACAAGAACTGACAAGGAGCGGATATTTTCATCCTGCAGTTCGTAGACCAGAGACGACCCAGGAACCAAGATTCCAGTGTGAGTAGAAGCCTGATATCCTCACTCGTTCTCAGGGAGCAGAGGAGGAAAAGCCACCCTTTCCCCCCTACTACCGGAGATCTCAATCTTTGCTACTGACAAAGGCCTGGCTGAGCAGCTAGCTCCAACTCAGGCCTTGGAAGAAAACAAGAGTCATTTAACAGGTCACAGGAACCTAAGTTGACCTGCTAGGCTTAGCTCCCCCCAGGGAAAAGTCACCCAGTTCGGGTGCCAGCCCAAGGAGTGGCTTTCTTCACTGGGTAAACAAAGCCAGAGGCTTCCCCTCCCTACTGCAGCCTTGCCAATCAAATGAAATTCAGTAAAAATAAACCCTGAGAATGGCTGGGCTCATTGAGTTTCTCAGCAATAGCTCCTCAGAGAAAAGCTGTTGTTTGCTGAAAGGCCTCAACCCTACCCAGAGCCTAGCCTCATCACAGCATCTCCAAACTAGAGGAAACAGCCATCTCCCTCTTTTGTGATACTCAAAGCAGATCTCCCTCCCATTGAACTAACTTGCGAGGAGGATTACAAACTCCTGGGTAAAGCAGAGCATTTTTCTGCCTGCTCTAACAAACTGACTTAAGAAACCATCTAAGCCACAGGAAAATCAAACACCACAAGCAGACTAGAGATTACAACACGAGACTGGTTACAGACACAAGGCAGATACAAGATCTTCCCATTCTCCTCCCCCCAAAAAAAATCAAAGAACTCTTTTTTTGTACCTTTTTTTTTTCTAAAACTTTTTAAATTTTTAATTTTTAACTTAAAAATTTTGTTTTCTATTAACTTTTTTTTTCTTCCTCTTATAATTTTTATTTTACGGGTATATGTGTGTGTACTTTTTTTCATTGTTTTTTCTTTAAATTTTTTTTTTGTTTAGCTCTACTGACAATTTGATTATTTTTTTCTTTCCTTCTCATTCTTTTCACTTTTTCTTCTCTTTCATTCTTCTTTGCGTGACTTAATTGCTGTTATGCTCATCCTCAGATATACCCTTAGTCAATTATTAGACCTTAGTCCCCATTTGTGTACACATTTAATCCAGAAATTTATTACTCAATTTAAAACCTCTTAGAATTAAATTCCTTAATAGCAGTACTACCTCTTTATACCTATAAAATATATAAAGCATTTCTATTATTAAGTTTTTCACATCTCCATTCTAACTCTCCCCTTCTCTTATTCTATCCACGTTCTTCTCTGTATATTATGTTTTCATTATACATAATTTTTAAGTCTTGCACTTTTTAATTTTTAATTATTGTTTTTATATTTTTTCTTGTATTTTTATTCTTTCTCTCCTGTCTTTTTTGTCTCCCTCTACTATCATTCTATCCAACCTATTTCTCGCTTTGAAATTAGGGTTTAGTTATGTTAACTCTCCCACTGCCTTTACACATCCCTCTATGCCTATTTTTACCCACACCTCTCCTTAAATTTAATAATTTCTTTTTGCTGAATTATTCTTTGTAGTTCGTTGCCCATTAATACATAGTTGTTTGATTTTGAATAGATATATCTGTTGAACAAAATAGTATATCTGAAGACTTTTGAATGTGCAACTACAACATTGGTTAATACTTGCCTTAAAATTGTGTGCTAGCACAACACTGGTGTTACTTTCATCCCAAATGGGCAAAGCAACCCCGAAAAACACGAAGAAAATGGAAAGTCCTGGTATGATAATCAGGGGACAGAAAAGATAACAAGGAGAGTTCCCAAAAACCTCTACAAACACTATTGGTAATCATGGTAAATGAAAAGATTGAAAACCTGAAAAGGACTCTGTATGAGTGTGATAGGGAGAGACAGGAGGCAAAACAAAGGTTAATACAGGAATATCATGAGTATGAGGAAGCTACTAAAAGATTGATACAGGTATTGCAAGAGCAGCTTGAGAAAACTCAAAGAGAAAGTCAGAAATGGCATGATCAGGCTGAAATCATTCAAAGAGAAATTCAGGAATGACATTACAATGCTGAGAACACGCAAAGTGAACTACAGTAACTGTGTGAACGTGAAGAAGCTAATCAAAGAGTAATACAGGAATTGAGAGAGCAGGATGAGAATAAACAAATATCACTAAAGGCATTCATGGAATCCATAAACAGAGAGCTGAAAGAAGTCAGGGAGACCACAAACGGAATGCTGAATGGAACCCAACAGAAGGAAGGGGAGTCAAAGGAAAGCATAACCAATCAACCAAGTGATATGATAATAAACACTGAACACCAAATTAGGGAAGTAAACAAGTTCATACAAGATCTAACACAAAGCTACAACAAAGTATTTGAAGCCATCAATGCTGACCAACAATAACAAAAAGAAATCAAAAAGAAGCTAGAAAGTCATGATAGCAGGTTAGACCATGCAGAAAATTGAATTTCAGGAATTGAAGACAGCCTAGATATTATAGAGAAAAAACATACAACCATCCAAGACAAATCCAAGAAATACAATAGATGTATTCAACAGTAGGAACACACCATCTGAGGATAATGGAGGTAGAGGAGCCTTAGAGACAGATGTTAATGGTCTAGTGAATTTGTTTAACATGATCCTAGCAGAGAACTTCCAAATATGCAAAAAGATAGGCCTATTCAGATACAAGAAGCTTTTAGAACTCCGAAAAGAGCAGACCAGTATAGGACATCCCACCCTCACATTATAATCCGTACAGGATCAATTCAGACCAAGAAAAAGATCCTTAAAGCTGTCAAGGAGAAAAGAACAATCAATTATAAAGGGAAACCAATTAGAATCAACTCAGATTTCTCAGCGGAGACAATCAAAGCAAAAACAGCCTGGAATGATGTATGCTATGCCCTAAAGACAAACAACTATCAGCCAGGAATTCTGTACCCACCTAAACTCTCCTTCAAAACCAAAGATCAAATAAAAACCTTCCACAACAAAGAAAAATTGAAACAATATCCACAAAACAGCACAACAAAAGATTCTTAAAGATGTCCTACACATAGAAAACCATCAAGACCACAATAAAGTCTAAGAAACTGCACCCAAACTAAGAGTCCAGAAACCATAGGAAGAAGCAAGTTGCCACAGCCTCCAAGAAGGTGAATAAAATGGCAGGAACTCCCAAATACCTCTCAGTCCTATCTCTCAACATTAATGGACTTAACTCTCCAATTAAGCGACATAGACTGTCTTGTTGAATTAAAAAGCAAGATCCTTCTAACTGCTGCCTTCAGGAGTCACATCTTGTCCATAAATACAAACAAATTTTCAATGTGAAGGGCTGGAACAAAATCTACCAAGCAAACGGCCCCCATAAACAGGCGGGAGTTGCAGTCCTAATATCAGATAAAAGAGACTTTACATTAAAATTATTCAGAAGAGATAAAGAAGGTTTCTACATACTAATTAAGGGTTCTCACATTGAGGAGAATATTACAATTCTAAATATCTATTCGCCAAGCAACCGAACACCCAAATTTATCCAAGAAACACTACTTTCCCTCAAATCCCACATAGATCTATAGACATTAATTGTTTGGAACTTTAACACACCACTTTCCCCACTAGATAGATCAACCCGGCAAAAACTCAACAGAGAAACCGGAGATTTAAACAACTGCATAGATCAACTAAATTTAACAGACATCTACTGAATATTTCACCCAGCAACATCAGAATACACAATTTTCTCAACACCACATGGAACATTTTCCAAAATAGACCACATTTTTGGCCACAGAACAAACCTGCCCAAATTCAGAAACATTGAAGTTATACCTTGCATTCTCTCAGACTACAAGAGAATAAAATTAGAACTTAAAACCAAAAGCCACCAAAGGAAATCCTGTAAGACATGGAGGCTGAACAACACACTGCTGAATCATGAGTGGGTCATGGAAGAGATTAGAAAGGAAATTCAAACGTTCATTATATTTAACAAAAATGCACACACAAACTACCAGTTCCTCTGGGACACAGTAAAGGCAGTACTCAGGGGCACATTTATAGCTCTGAATTCCTACATCAACAAATCAGAGAGATCTGAAACAAGCAATTTAATGAGATATCTGAGCCTCCTTGTAAAAAGCAGCAAGACAAAACCCAATCCAGTAGACGGAAATAAATAATTAAAATTTAAACAAAATTAAATGAATTCGATTCCAAAAATAAACATAGAAAGAGGGTCTTCAAAACAGAGATCACACCATTATTCCTGTATATCTTCAATGAAATTGAAAGAGAATGTTCACTACCGTCATAACCCTCATCCCAAAACCAGGCAGGGACTCATCAAAGAAAGAGAACTATAGACCCATTTCTTTGATCAACATTTATGCAAAACTTCTCAACAAAATTTTGGCCAATCGACTTCAAAAATTCATCCAAAAAGTCATACACCACGATCAAACAGGATTCATTTCAGTGATGCAAAGCTGTTTCAATATACGCAAATCAATTAATATAATTCATCACATCAACAGGAGCAAGGATAAGAACCACATGGTTATCTCAATACATGCAGTAAAAGCATTTGACAAGATCCAACAATCCTTTATGATGAAGGTTGTGGAAAAATTAGGAATCCATGGAACTATCCTCAATACAATAAAAGTTGTATATGACAAACCTACACCCAGCATTATACTTAATGGTGAAAAATTAAGCCATTTCTTCTTAACTCAGTAATGAGACAAGGATGTCCACTCTCTCTACTTCTCTTCAATCTAGTATTAGAATGCCTATTTACAGCAATAAGACAAGATATATATATATATATATATATATATATATATATATATATATATATATATATAGGGGATCCAAATACGGAAAGAAGAAGTAAAACTCTCCTTCTTTGCAGATGACATGATCTTGTATTTAAAGAATCCCACAGACTCCACTACCAAATTAATCAAGCGTATTCAAAATTTTGGCAAAGTATCAGGGTATAAAATTAATCCTCAAAAATTAATGGCTTTTCTTTATGCCAACAATGAGAAAAGTATAGCTGAACTAAGGAAAGCAACTCCATTTGTAATAGCCCCACAAAAATAAAATACCTCGGAATTAACTTAACCAAAGAAGTGAAGGACCTCTATGATGAAAACGTTAAAAACTTGAAAAAGGAAATCAAAACAGAATTTAGAAAGTGGCAAAAACTCCTATGCTTCTGGATTGGAAAGATTAACATCGTGAAAATAGCAATACTTCCCAAGGTTTTCTACTAATTCAATGCAATACCTATCAATAATTCAACCTCATTTTTCAAGGAAATAGAAGAGGCAGTCCAAAAATTCATATGGAACAATAAAAGACCCCGAATGGCAAAATGATCCTCAAAAGAAAGGACACTGCCTGAGGAATATCAATAGCAAATTTCAAACTCTACTGTAAAGCCATAGTAATCAAAAAAGCTTGGTACTGGCACAACAACAGACCTCAGGACCAATGGAATGGAATTGAAAACCCAGAAAGGAACCTACAGATCTATAACCATCTAATCTTTGATAAGGGAGCTAAAAAATTAGAATGGAAGAAAGACAGCCTCTTAAGTAAATGATGCTGGAAAAATTGGTTAACTACAAGTAGAAAATTAAAGCTGGATCCTTATATATCACCCTGCAACAGAATCAACTCCAAATGGATCAAAGATCTTGGAGTCAAAGCAGACACTCCTAAAAGATTACAAGAAAGAATAGGAGAAACCTTAGGTCTCCTTGGCACAGACTGAAATTTTCTTAATAGAGACCCAGAAACGCAACAAATCAAAGAAAGGTTGGACAAATCGGATTGCATGAAATTGCAGTGCTTCTACATTGCAAAGGACATACCTAGCAAGATTAATAGAAAGCCCATGAATTGGGAGGAGATCTTCACTAGCAATACAACAGACAAGGGTATAATATCAAAAATGTACCTGGAACACAAAAAATTAAATCCCCCAAGAACAAATCTTCAAAGAAACAACTGCCCAATAAATAAGTGGGCTAAAGGCTTAAAGAGAGACTTCTCTCAAGAAGAAAGAAGGATGGCAAATAGACACATGAACAAATGCAACGTCTCTTGCCATAAAAGAAATGCAAATCAAAACAACATTGAGATACCACCTCACCCCAGTTAGAATGGCTACAGTCAAGAACTCTAATAATAACAGATAATGGAGGGGTTGTGGACAGAAGGGAACCTTATTTCATTGTTGGTGGGAGTGTAAACTTGTTCAACCACCTTGGAAAGCCATATGGAGGTTCCTCAAAAGATTCCACATAGAGCTCCCCTAGGACCCAGCAATCCCACTTTTGGGCATTTATCCAAATGTTCACAAACAAGACCACACTAAAGCTACCAGCACGATTATGTTTATTGCAGCTCTATTACCATAGCTACGATTTGAAACCAACCCAGATGCCCCTCAGTAGATGAATGGATCAAGAAAATATGGTATATATATAAAATGGAATTCTATGCGTCCATCAGAAAGAATGACATTACCCCATTTGTTAGGAAATGGAAAGACTTGGAAAAAATGATATTAAGTGAAATAAGCCAGGCCTAAAGAAACATAGGTTCCATTGTTTCCCTTATTTGCAATAATTAAGATATGTCTGAGTCAAGTAGAGAAGGTCAGTTAGGTTGATTTTAGGGAAATGAACCCTAAGATATATATTCAAATGTTTTTTTTTTCTTTCATGCAATTGTTTCTCACACATTTATAAGATTATTTCTTTGTTGCTTTGAATGTCCCTCCACCACGGTATAACCCCTGCTTTCACTGTATTTGATGTTCTTATAATTTGTGGAGGGGAAGGGAAAAAAAACAAATTGTTTTAATATGTATACAGGTGGACCCATTTCTTCAAGGAGATGTACAAGTTGTTATGTTGAAAACAAATTTTACAACTTTGGTGAGGTGGGAGATATTTTGGATGGGGTGGTGGGAGTAGCATGGTTTGGAAGGGGAACCAAAGGAGAAGGCTACAGTGCTTGATAAGAAATGTACTCATTATCTTGCCCATGTAAATGTAACCCATCTGTGTAGGGAGCCGAGGCGAGACTCTGCCCACTCCCTTGCAGCTTTGAGGTAACCACCCCAGACGGTGCTTGGCGGGATGCCTGGGCTGTGTGCGTGCACGAGCCAGGTAGAGTCCCCAGCCAATCCCATGACACCTGGTGACAGTGAAAGGCAGGCGACCAACAATAGAAAGACCCGCGTTCCGATTCTCCTATATAAGCGGCTGTGTTTCGGGTGCACGCTCTCTCGCGCCCAAGCTCTCCTACAACTAAAAGGCTCTCCAATAAAGCGTGATCTGAGAAGACTCCTGGTGTGGTGGTCGTTTTTCCTCGCTGGTCGAGTAGACGGTCACTACAACTGGTGCTGAAACCCGGGAACGAACCTGGGACGGGACCCGCGCGAGAGGCCGAATTGGAGTCAGAACTCAACACGCGGAGAGGAGACGTCGGTAAATATCCCCCGGTATGCTGTTCACTGTAGATTTAGATATTTATTGGTTGCTTGCATTGCTTCTTCCTTTGTGGCTTGTCTTTTTGATGGTGTGCACTTGCCTCGAGGAGGGAGGGTTTGATTTAATCCAGGAAGGATGCAAAGTACTAACACGGCATCAGGATAGTCTATCAGAGTCAGCATACAGTAAGGGGGAGGAAAATAGGCCTAAAAGAAAAAGGGAAAAAAGACAAAAGGATTCTAAAGAATTAAAGAAAGAGGGGCTGCAGCCCTCACAAAAGGAGAAGTGTTTCAGAGAGGAGGGGGTCTCAAGGAGACCCCCGTGCCCTTCTTTAAAAGCAAACCGGTTCTCAGCCCTACATGTGGAAGGGCGGGACCAAGAATATAGTAATCTTGTGAGTGACTCAGAGGAAGAAATGTTAGAGGAGGAGGGAGAGCAGCTCGATCCAGCTGATAGTGAAGAGTTAGAAGAGGCTGTGGCGGAGCACGAGGCAGACAGATATGGAGGGTGGCGCCCCCTAGGGGTGGGAGTACCGCAGCAGCCAGGAAGAGGAAAAGGAGCTGCCCCTCACCGGTCGGCCCCGCTGCCGTGCCCGCCGGCAGGGAAGAGTCACTTTATAAAAGGCAGCACCTGGTCGCCATTAGCGGCCGCTTTTCCAGTCTTTGAAAATCCAATTACTAATGAGAGAATTCTTGAGCCGGTTTCCTACTCCCAGTTAAAAGATTTAGTTGAGGCAGTCAGGACTTATGGGGTGACGGCCAATTATACCACTGCCTTGCTTCAAAGGCTAACTATTAATGCTATGATTCTGTGGGAGCAAAAACTGTTCAATATTTTCCTGAATTAGTGGCTAAACAGGCAATTTTGATCTGAGAAAAAAAATAAAAATAAAAAAAATAAAAAAATAAAAATATAAAAAAGAGGCAATTTTGGGTATAAAGTATTGTTTGATGCACTTTGCAAAAATTCCAGATAAATTAATTATTCCATACACCCGTGAGCAAGTTGAAATTTTAGCAGCCACAATGGATATGTGGGCAATTCTTGTTTGCTCATTTCCAAATGTAATTGATAATCATTATACTAAGCATCCTCTGCTTGCCATAGTTAACAAAAATTTAGTGTATTTTCCTGTTGTCACTTCAAAGGAGCCCTTGGCTGATGCTCTAACCATCTTTACGGATGGATCAAAATCTGGACAAGGTGCCTTTTTTGTTCAAGGACACAAACAGCCGGTAGTCTTTAATTTTCGGCCGAATGTCCCACTGGCTGTTGAATGTTTAATTGTGCTTGAAGTTTTTAAAAGATTTGATCAACCTTTTAATTTATTTTCTGATTCATTATATGTTGTAAATGCCGTTGCTTCTCTTGAAGTTGCTGCTTCAGTTAAGCAGGCCAGTACAATTTCTAATGTTTTGTTACAGATTCAATCCCTTATCTTAAACAGAAAACACTCTTTTTATATTGGACATATTCGTGCCCACTCTATGTTGCCAGGCCCGATGGCAAAGTGTAATGATTTGGTGGACCAGGCAACTCGGGCTATGGCTCTGGTTGCTGCTGATCCTGTAGAATTGGCAAAAGACTTTCATAGATTGTATCATGTACCTGCTAATACCCTTAGGAAAAGATATAATTTGTCCAGGCATGTGGCAAGAGATATTGTTAAAGCCTGTAAATCTTGTGCTACCTTTCTTCATCCTCCCCATGTGGGGGTAAACCCCAGGGGGTTGAGACCAAACGCCCTATGGCAAATGGATGTTACTCATCTGACGGAATTTGGTAAGTTGAAATATTTACATGTGTCTGTGGACACCTTTTCTGGTGTCATTCATGCCACACCTCTGGCAGCAGAAAAGGTGTCTCACGTCAGAATACACTGCTTAGAAGCTTGGGCAGCTTGGGGAAAGCCCCTTAGACTTAAGACGGATAATGGCCCTGCTTATACTTCCCATGGTTTTCGCGCCTTTTGCGCACAAATGCAGGTTGCCCACACCACCGGATTGCCCTACAATCCTCAAGGACAAGGTATAGTGGAAAGGGCTAATAGAAACATAAAAAAAAAATGCTTCAAAAACAAAAAGGGGGAGTTGCTGAGTCCGCGTCCCCCAGGGAAAGACTTTCTCTTGCGCTCTTTACCCTTAATTTTTTAATTCTAAATGACAACGATCAGTCTGCCGCAGATTGGCATATGACAAGAGACTCCATGGATACTAAAGACATGGTTATGTGGAAGGATGTTATTAATAATAAATGGTATGGACCGGATCCGGTAATAACGAGATCCAGGGGAGCTGTTTATGTTTTTCCACAGAGTCAAGAAGTACCTCACTGGGTGCCAATGAGACTGACCAGGCCGGTGGAGACTGCAGAAAAACCCCCTCTTGAAGATGCCATCCACTCGTCTTCTGATACAGCTGATCTTCCTGCTGTTAGCAACAGTGCTAATAGCAATCCCTGTGATAGCTAAACCGATGATGCTGTGGGCTGTTACAATTTACTGACTGGATTGCCTCTGCGGTGTCCTTTTCCAAAGAGCGGGTGGGAGTCGGAATGTTTTTAGCCTGCTGCTTGGGAGGATGCGTGGTCTGCCTATGGTTGGTCTGTCACCTTCGAGCCCAAACCAGAAGGGACAAGGTTGTTATCTTGCAAGCATTAGCCGCTTTGGAGAGTGGATCCTCACCCCAGATTTGGCTGTCGGCCCTAAGAGGCAGTTAAGCCTTACCATTCTGCATAGCCTTAGCACCCCGAGGGATCAGGGGATCCCATTGCACCGGGACAGGTATGCAATTTGCAATTTGGGACAGGGTGCAAGGCAAGTGCACTGCACTTGAGGAGATGGTTCTCATCTCCTCAAGAAGAGCATGCTGGGTTGCAAGTGGGTTGATGCCCAAGATCCCACCTCTGCAAAAAAGGCATCGGACGGGCCTGGTCATCACTGGGGAAGGCGCCCCTCAGGCGAAGACCAGTGCAAGGTCCTCTCATTAATGTTTTAGACAGAGGCCCAACCTCTACTCTTACCTGTTGCCATAAAACAAAGAAGGGGGAACTGTAGGGAGCCGAGGCGAGACTCCGCCCACTCCCTTGCAGCTTTGAGGTAACCACCCCAGACGGTGCTTGGCGGGATGCCTGGGCTGTGCGCTTGCACGAGCCAGGTAGAGTCCCCAGCCAATCCCATGACACCTGGTGACGGTGAAAGGCAGGCGACCAACAATAGAAAGACCCGCGTTCCGATTCTCCTATATAAGCGGCTGTGTTTCGGGTGCACGCTCTCTCGCGCCCAAGCTCTCCTACAACTAAAAGGCTCTCCAATAAAGCGTGATCTGAGAAGACTCCTGGTGTGGTGGTCGTTTTTCCTCGCTGGTCGAGTAGACGGTCACTACACATCTGTACAGTATTTTCATTATAATAAATAAATAAACTACCATTAAGAAAAAAGATGCGGGGGCTGGGAATGTGGATTGGTGAGAGTGTGTTTGCCTAGCATGCAAGAAGCCCTGGGTTTGATTCCTCAGTAGCACATACACAAAAGTCAGAATTGGTGCTGTGGCTCAAGTAGTAGAATGCTAGACACAGTGCCCAGGCCTTGAGTTCAACCCAAGGTATTTCCAACCGATAGCTAGGTAGTTAGGTAGGTAAATAGGTATATAGGTAGATAGATAGCTATATAGATAGATAGATATAGATATAGATAGATAGATAGATAGATAGATAGATAGATAATTAGATAGACATAGATACATAGATACATACATACATACATTCATAGATACATTCATACATTCATACATAGATACATACATACATTGATGCATAGATAGATACATAGATACATTGTTACATAGATACATAGATAGGTACATAGATACATAGTTACATAGATAGATACATAGATACATTGATGCATTGATACATAGATACATAGATACATAGAAAAATGATAGATGAAACTGATCTTGGACATCAGGAGCAAAGGAGGGACGAATTCCCAGTCATGAGGACTTCTGCAGTGTTCCAGGCCACCAGCATTGCCTTCACACAAACACAGAGCAGGAAGACTGTCTCTTTCCCACTTCTCAGGCAGCTGAAAGCACCAGAGCCAAGAGGGCAGAACCAGGTTCTAACTCAGCTATTTGGAGACAGAAGAGAAATGGCCTGCCTCCCCTTGGACTGGGGATTTGCATTACTGATGTGGAGAATGAAGAAGGAGAATGGACTGGCAGAGTTAGAAGAAGGGCCTTCACATCTGACAGATGTAAAATCAAAAACCCTCTCCCCCCAGAGTGCAGGGTTCCTCTACTCTGTTCCTCCCCTCTACCTCACTAAACTGGATTTCTATTGGTAACCTAAAGATAGCCTGAGGCTCCCTTCACCTGAGGGAGAAAGGTTAATTAGTCATTGGTTGAAGAGGCTGAGAAAAGCCTGACCCTGCTGTAACTCTAACAAATATTTCAGGTTTGCCAATATTGCTGGCCATGCTTGGAATGAATTAAATGGTTTTGCAGCTCACTTCCCGGTTGAATGTCTACATTCTGCCTCTTAATCCTCTAGGACTTGTACTCTTCACCTAGCCTGGCCTTTGCAACTGTTTTCTGTTTTTCAATTACAGTGCTACACTGCAGTTCTTCCTGCTAACAGGGCTAGGGCTTGGATCCTGAGAACTTCATTTGAACTCAGGATGGGTCAATGATGTTTCTTTCCTTCTTCTATAGCTCAAGAACTCCAAGAACATTTAGAGTGCAAGTAACTTCTCATCACCAAGGGAAACACAAGAAACTCTTGAACATCTGACCTTTCAGAAGGGGAAGTCAAAGTGTCATAGACTTTCCTGCCCTGGCTGGCTTCACCCTGTGATTCTGAGACCTCAGCTTCCTGAGCTAAGAACTGTAATGACATTGACAACGCAAGTCAACTACTTCTCACAAAGGGCTTGTGGAGCATAGTAAGCCTTTCAACATTGTACCTTTCAGATCACTTTAGCACACAAATTTATAATGCTAGAATCTGAGAGTCTGGGCATATGGATATGCTACACTTGAACCTTACTCTGATTCCAATTCTGGTGCACATCAGCAGTCATTTTCCAGAAAATATGTTTGTAATTAGCAAACAGGAAAAGTACTTTAATTAACCCTTACTTTTTTTACTGTTGTGTGTCTTGTATCAAGCCTGGGCACTGTCCCTGAGCAATTAAGCTCAAGACTAACACTCTGCCATTTGAGCCACAGTGCCACATGTTTTTTTTTTTTTTGGTGGTTCATTGGAGATAAGAGTCTAACAGGCTTTCCTTGCCTAGATTGTCCTTGAACTGTGGTCTTCAAATCTCAGACTCCTGAGAAGCTAGGGTTCCAGTGGTGAGCCACAGGCATCTGTCCTATTGTTTTTGACGGTCTGGGGGTTCGTTTTCTCAAGGCCAGCATTCTACCATGTGAGCCACTCCACTGTTTCTGTATTTGTTTTTCTAAGTATCTGGCATTGAGGATTCAAATCCTGTATTCATGCATGTTGAGTGAGCTGTTTAATATCAAGCCACATTTCTAGCCTTGCCCTTACAATTTTTTCCCATAACGTGCCTGTCCTCAAGAAAAGGCATCTGAGTAGAAATCATCTAAATAAATAGCTATAGGAAGGTATCCAAAGATAAAAAAGACAAAGCTCAATCTTGGGACAGACTCTAAACATATGAAGACTGTGACAAATGCCTCTATTTATTTATGTAACATGTTGCAACACTTAAAATGTTTAAATGAAAACTAAGTCAATGTCCTAAATGGTTGTGTATAATTTTATAATAGATGTGCACAGTGTAATAAATATTATGTTTATAATACTAAATAAAATAAACAATGAATGAATCAAATAAAAATAAAATTAAATACAAAATCAGTAATAAAAATCATAATATGTAATAAATATACATATGTAAGTATATATCATATATTACACATATATAGAAATATCTTTTCCATTGTAGAGCCTTCATTTAGGCCATGGGAACTCTAGCCTGAATTTCTTTTCCTCAAGGACAGTGAGCTTTGCTTTCACACATGGTACAAAAGAGTTACCTGGATGGTGAGATCAAATCCCACTAATGGTAGAAATACTGGCCCCAGTTCCAAGACAGTGACAATTTTTTAATGATAGCAGTTATGTTTATTCTGTTCCATACTGAATATTAAAAAAGCAGTGAATTTTGTACATCTGTTTAGACCGTCCTTCCCTTACCCCCAAAATACTTCTCTGAACACTACATTGTTTTTTTGTATGTTTTTTTTTTATTGTAAAAATGTTGTACAGAGGGGTCACAGTTACATGAGCAAGGTCATGAGTATATTTCCTATTGAGCATTGTTGCCCCCTCCTTTGTTTTCCCTCTACCATCCCTTCCCTGCCATCTCCACAACTACACCCCTACCGAGATCAGTGATTTAATTTTTTAAGTTTTGGCTTGGCACGGGGTTTTAACTCAAGTAGTGTTAAATCTGTTTTTTCCCTCACATTGCTACAGATTTCCCAAGATCCTGAGTTCAAATCCCAGGCTAGAAAAGAAAACTGGCAGAAATTCCAAACGAGGGAGCTTTATTTTTTTTTTTTATTTAGTTAAATAATTACTTTTCTTTCTTTCTTTTTTTTTTTTTTGTGGCCGTCCATGGGGCTTGAACTCAGGTCCTGGTAGCTCTGCCTCAGCTTCGATCACCCTAGGCTGGGTGCATCCTCGGGACCCATACCCAATCCTGAAATCTTAGGCCCAGAGGACTTGCAGAAAGAAAAAAAATACAACTGCGATAGCACAAAAAGTGGAGAGCTGCAGATGGCTGGGGTTTTTTTTTTCCTTGTTTTTGTTTTTTCCTTTGGACAATGACTGTCCTGGGTCTGAATGTCACGGCTGCAAAGCGGACCTGACCTGCCATTGCCGAAGGCAGGCAGACTATTGGGGAAGCCATAGGCCAAACTGTCAACATAGGACTTGGGTGCAAATCCAGGTTCTGACTCTTATCAATGACAGGATCAAAAGAGACTCATTCCTATGCATAGGAATACCAATTGAAAGTGAAGTTTGTGCATCAGTAGAACCTAAAATTGGATGCAATAATCCTAGTACGCTGATTAGTCTTACTTAATAGTTTATTAAGCACGAAAAGAATAATATTCCTTTAATTGTGATATAATAAATACCTAAGAGTTGGTAGGAACGTGGTATATGTCATTCATAGAGGGACAGCTATGGCACTTTTTACCAATATATATTTGTATATATATTGTCGTTGTATTGGTCAATTCTGGGTCATGATCTCAGCACCTGGGAACCACCTGACAGCTTCCCTGCCTAAAGACTGTGTGCTCACACCCACCCATTCATGAATTGGGCCTGCTAGGCCCTGAGTTCAGATCTTAGCACTGCCAAAATTTTAATCTTGGAGTAAGAAGCCAAGTGTGACACCTATTTTTCTATTCTCGGAGAGTCCTGAGTGTCAGGCATGATGGAGAACACATCTACAAATCTAAATGCTGTGTGATAGTATGTAAACAATGTAATACATAGTTAGGAGTCATCACAGTCAATAATATGAACAGTAAATAAATGAAAAAATAAAAAAATACAATGAATGACCACACGAAACATAATATAGACTGAACATCTGTATGGAAGTTCAATAATATCTTTATAATGTATATAAGGAGTACGTTTTCCAGGTCTGGGGCTTGAATTCAGGCCTAGGAAATACACCTGACTTTCTAGTCTTCAAGCACGATGAGGTTCCTTTCCCCCACAGTGCAACAGAGTTACCCAGACCCTGAGTTCAAATCCCAGGCCTTGCAGACAAAAAATGCCACACATTCCAAGCCAGAGAGGTTGTTAGCATTTTTAATATTTTCTTAAGTTCACTTCACCTTTATTTGATACATTTTGATTTTATAACTTAACAGTTTTTCAAAAAAAGGGTTTAAACTTTTACATTTCAGCATAGCACATTGGTGTTTCTATTTTGACTATCTGCTATGAAGAATGAGAATGAAAATAAGGACATTATTTCTCCCTAGATGGTCGGGATAGTGGAATGTATTTCTTTTTTTTTCTTTTTAATTTAATTTAATTTTATTTGTGAACATACTGTACAGAGGAGTTACAATTACATGGGCAGGATAATGCGTACATTTCTTACCAAGCATTGCAGCCTCCTCCTTTTTTACCCTTCGTATCCCTTCCCAGCCTCTCCTCTCCCCCCGAATAATAATCCTTCTCCTTCCCCCCCGCCCCCCGCACCGACGTTGTAAAGCTCATTTTGGACATGAGAACTTGTACTTCTCATTGTTGCAACAGGTCCACCTGTATCTTTAAACGACTTGTTTTTCCCCATCTCCTCCACAAGATATACTGACATCAAATATAGTGAAAGCAGGGGATATACTGTGGGGGAGGGACATACAAAGCAACAAAGAAATAATCTTATAAATGTGTTAGAAACACATGCATGAAAGAAAAAAAAACATTAAAATACATATCTAAGGGTTCATTTTCCTAACATCACATTATCTGACCTTTTCCGCTAGACTCATACATATACTAGATATTGCAAATAAGGGAAACAATGGGAATTATGTTTCTTTGGGCCTGAATTGCTTCACTTAACATAATTTTTTCCAAGTCTTTCCATTTCCTAACTAATGGGGCAATGTCATTCTTTCCGATGGAGGCTTAGAATTCCATTGAGTATATATACCAGATTTTCTTGATCCATTCCTCTACTGAGGGGCATCTGGGTTGGTTCCAGATCTTAGCTATGGTAAATAATGCTGCAATAAACATAGTTGTGCTGGTAGCTTTAGTGTGGTCTTGTTTGTAAACATTTGGGTAAATGCCCAAAAGTGGGATTGCTGGGTCATAGGGCAACTCTATGTGAAGTCTTTTGAGGAACCTCCATACTGCTTTCCAAAGTGGTTGAACAAGTTTACATTACCACCAACAATGAAATAAGGTTCCCTTCTGTCCACATCCCTCCAGCATCTGTTTTTATAGTTCTTGATTTTTACCATTCTAACTGGAGTGAGGTGGTATCTCAATGTTGTTTTGATTTGCATTTCTTTTATGGCTAAGGATGTTGAGCATTTCTTCATGTGTCTATTGGCCATGCTTCTTTCTTCTTCAGAGAAGTTTCTCTTTAATTCTTTCACCCACTTATTTATTGGGCAGTTGTTTCTTTGAGGATTTGTTGTTGGGGGATTTAAGTTGTTGAGTTCCAAGTATATTTTAGATATGAGACCCTTGTCCATTGTATGGCTAGTAAAGATCTTTCCCAATCAGTGGGCTTTCTATTGATATTGCTAGCTATGTCATTTGCCTTGCAGAAGCTCTGCAACTTTATGCAATCCCATTTGTCCAACCTTTCTTTGATTTGTTGTGTTTCTGCGTCTCTATTCAGAAAATTTCGGCCTGAGCCAAGGAGACCTAGTGTTCTCCTGTTCCATCCTGTAATGTTTTCATAGTGTCTGCTTTGATTTCGAGGTCTTTGATCCATGTGGAGTGGATTCTGGTGCAGGGTGATATATAAGAATCTAGCTTTAGTTTCCTACAAGTAGTTCACCAATTTTGCCAGCACCATTTACTGAAGAGGCTGTCTTTCTCCCATTGCATTGTTTTAGCTCCCTTATCGAAGATTAGATGGCTATAGGTGTGGAGGTTCATTTCTGGGTTTTCAATTCTATTCCATTGGTCCTGAGGTCTGTTCTTATGCCAATACCAAGCTCTTTTGGTTATTATGACTTTAAAGTAGAGTTTGAAATTTGGTATTGATATTCCATCCTCAATGTTCTTTCCGGTGAGGAGTGTTTTTGGTATTCGGGGTCTTTCATGGTTCCATATGAATTTTTGGATTGCCTCTTCTATTTCCTTCAAGAATGAGGTTGGAATTCGGATAGGTATCGCGTTGAATTTGTAGATAGCCTTAGGAAGTATTGCTATTTTGACGATGTTAATCTTTGCAATCCAGGAGCATGGGAGGTTTTTGCAGTTTTTTAAGTTCTTTGTTGATTTTCTTTTTCAAGATTTTAAAGTTTTCATCATAGAGATCCTTCACTTCTTTGGTTAAGTTAATTCCTAGGTATTTTATATTTTGTGGCGCTATTACAAATGGAATTGCTTTCCTAATTTCAGCCACACTTTTCTCATTGTTGGCATACAGAAAAGCCATTGATTTTTGGGGGGTTAATTTTATACCCTGCTACTTTGCCAAAGTTTTGAATCAGTTTGAGTAATTTGGGAGTGGAGTCTATGGGATTCTTTAAATACAAGATCATGTCATCTGCAAAGAGGGAGAGTTTTATTTCTTCTTTCCCTATTTGGATCCCCTTTATGTCTGCATCTTGTCTTATTGCTGTAGCTAGGCATTCTAATACTAGATTGAAGAGAAGTGGAGAGAGTGGACATCCTTGTCTTGTTCCTAAGTTAAGAGGAAATGACTTTAGTTTTTCTCCATTAAGTATAATGCTGGCTGTAGGTTTGTCATATACAGCCTTTAATGTATTGAGTAATGTTCAATTGATTCCTAATTTTTCCAAAACCTTGATCATAAAGGGGTGTTGCATCTTGTTGAATGCTTTTTCTGCATCTATTGAGATAACCATGTGGTTCTTATTCTTGCTCCTATTGATGTGATGAATAATATTAATTGATTTGAGTATATTGAACCAGCTTTTCATCCCTGAAATGAATCCTGTTTGATCGTGGTGTACGATTTTTTGGATGAATTGTTGAAGTCTTTTGGCCAAAATTTTGTTGAGAAGTTTTGCATCAATGTTCATCAAAGAAATGGGTCTATAGTTCTCTTTCTTTGATGAGTCCCTGCCTGGTTTTGGGATGATGGCTTCATAGAATGTGTTGGGTAGTGAACTTTCTCCTTCAATTTCAATGAAGAGTTGGAAGATTATTGGTGTGAGCTCTGCTTTGGAGGCCTTGTAGAATTCCGCTGTAAAACCATCTGGTCCTGGACTTTTTTAGCTGGAAGTTCTCTTATTGCTGTTTCTATTTCAATGCTTAATATGGGCCTGTTAAGCTGGTTTAACTCATCTTGGTTTAGTTTTGTCATGTCAATATTTGCTAGGAAAAGGTCCATTTCTGTCAAGTTCTCAAACTTATTAACATAATGTTTTGAGAACTATTTCCTTATAATGTTCTGAATCTTGGTTGTTTCCGTGGTGATGTTTCCATTCTCATCTCTGAGTTTATTAATTTGGGTGTGTTCTCTTCTTTTTCTGATAAGATTTGCTAAGGGTCTGTCAATTTTGTTAAGTTTTTCGAAGAACAAACTCTTTGTTTTGTTGATTCTTTCTATAGTTTTTTGTATTCTAATTCATTTAATTCTGATTTAATTTTAATTATTTCTTTCCGTCTACTGGATTAGGGTTTATCTTGTTGCTCTTTTTCAAGGAGGTTTAGATTTGTGATTACATTGTTGGTTTCAGATCTTTCCAATTTGTTGATGTAGGAGCTCAGAGCTATAAACTTGCCTCTGAGTACTGCTTTTGCTGTGTCCCAAAGGAGCTGGTAAATGTGGGTTCATTTTTGTTGACTAGCATGAACATTTGAATTTCCTTTCTAATCTCTTCCATGACCCACTCATGATTCAGCAGTGTGTTGTTCAGCCTCCATGTGATACCAGACTTTCTTTGGTGGCTTTTGGTGTTGAGTTTAATTTTATTCTCTTATGGTCAGAGAGAATACAAGATATAACTTCAATGTTTCTGAATTTAGACAAGTTTGCTTTGTGGCCTAAAATGTGGTCTATGTTATAGAATGTTCCATGTGCTGCTGAGAAGAACGTGTATTCTGATGCTGCTGGGTGAAATGTTCGGTAGATATTTGTTAAATCTAATTGATCTATGCAGCTTTTAGATCTGCAGTTTCTCTGCTGAGTTTTTGCCGAGTTGATCTATCTAGTGGGGAGAGCGGTGTGTTAAAATCCCCAACAATTAATGTCTTTGGATTTATATGGGATTCGATGGAAAGTAGTGTTTCTTGGATAAATTTGGGTGCTCCATTGTTTGGCGAGTAGATATTTAGAATTATAATATCCTCCTGAAAGAGAGATCCCTTAATTCGTATTTAGCGACCTTCTTTATCTCTTCTCAGGAATTTTAATTTGAAGTCTATTTTATCTGATATTAGGATTTCAACTCCCGCCTGTTTATGGGGGCCGTTTACTTGGTAGATTTTGTTCCAACCTTTAGAATTGAAAATGTGTTTGTTTTTATGGGCAAGATGCGAATCCTGAAGGCAGCAGATGGAAGGGTCTTGTTTTTTAATCCAACTAGACAGTCTATGTAGCCTAATTGGAGAGTTCAGTCCGTTAAGGTTAAGAGAAAGGACTGACAGGTGTTTGGGAGTTTCTGCAATGTTATCCATCTTCTTAGGGCCTGCGAAAACTAGGTTCTTACTATGGTTCTTGTATTCTCAGTTTGGGTGAAGTTTCTTGGCCTTTATTGTGGTCTTGTTGGTTTTCCATATGCAGGATGTCTTTAAGAATCTTTTGTACGGCTGGGTTGGTGGAGATGTATTGTTTTAATTTTTCTTTGTTATGGAAGGTTTTTATTTGGCCTTCAGTTATGAAAGAGAGTTTAGCTGGGTACAGTATTCTTGGTTGATATTTGTTTGTTTTTAGGGTATGACATACATCATTCCAGGCTCTTCTTGCTTTGATTGTCTCTGCTGAGAAATCTGAGGTGATTCTAATTGCTTTTCCTTTATAAGTGATTATTCTTTTCTCCTTGACAGCTTTAAGGATCTTTTCCTTGGTTTTGGTGATCCTGTGTGGATTATAATGTGATGGTGTGGTGTTCTATTCTGGTCTGGTCTGTTTGGGGTTCTAAAAGCTTCTTGTATCTGAATAGGCCTATCTTTTTGCATGTTTGGGAAGTTCTCTGCTAGGCTCCTGTTAAACAAATTTCCTACGCCATTAATTTCTGTTTCTATGTGCTTCTCTACACCCATTATCCTTAGATTAGGCCTTCTGATGGTGTCTTTCAAGTGTTGAATAGTCTATCATATTACTTGGACTTGTCTTCGATTGTTGTCTGTTCTTTCTCTATAATATCTAGGCTGTATTCAATCCCTGAGTTTCGATCTTCTGCATGGTCTAACCTGCTTTCAAGACTTTCTACTTTGTTTTTATCTCTTTTCCTTCTAATTGGTCAGCTTTGATGGCTTCAAATTCTTTGTTGAAGCTTTGTTTTAGATCTTGTATGAACTTCTTTGCTTCTTTAATTTGATGTTCAGTGTTTATTCTCAGATCACTTAGTTGATTGGTTATGGTTTCCTTGCACTCCCATTCCTCCTGTTGGGTTCCATTCAGCATTCCCTTTGTGGTCTCCCTGACTTCCTTCAGCTCTTTGTTAATGGATTCCATGCATGCCTTTAGTGATCTTTGTGTATTCTCTTCTTCCTCTCTCAATTCCTGTATTACTCTTTGATTAGCTTCCTCCCATTCATGGGATTTCTGTAGTTCTCTTTGAGTGTTCTCAGCCTGTTCACTCCATTCTTGCCTTTCTCTTTGTGTATTCTCAAGCTGCTCATGCAAATCCTGTATCAGTTTTTGAGTAGCTTCCTCACGCTTATGATATTCCTGTATAAACTTTTGGAATGCCTCCTCTTTCTCCCTATCACGCTCATACAAAGTCCTTTGTATGCTTTCAATCTTTTGATTTATCATGTTTGCCAGCAGTGTTTGTAGAGCTATTTGGGAATTCTCCACTGTATTATTCATGATCTGTTCTGTCCCCTGATGATCAAGATTGGGAATTGAGATACCTGGATTTCCTATTTTTCTTGTGTTTTTCCGGTTTACTCTGCCCATTTGAGATGAAAATAGCACCAGTTTTGTGCTAGAACATTATCTTAAGGCAAACATCAACCCAAGTCTGATTTTACACAGTCAATAGTCTACAAATACAATCTAGTTCAACAGATACATCTATTCAACATCAAACAACTATACGTTAATGGGCTCCGAACCGCAAAGAAGAATTTGGAAGACCAGAAATTATTAGGGTTAGGGAGAGATGTGGGTAAAAAAATAGGAATAGATTGATGTGGGGAGGGTCAGGGAGAGTTAACTAAGTCCTAATCTCAAAGCAGGAAATAGGTTGGGTAGTATGAAAGTAGAGAAAGAGAAAAAAAGAAGAAAGGGAATGGGAAAAGAAAAGAGACCAGAAAAAATAAAAAGGTAAAAATTAATAAAATTATGTAGATTCGATAACAATCTATTTAGATAAGAATGTGAATTTAATGAGAGAATGGGAGGGATATAAAGGAGATGTGAAAAACTTAAAAATAAAAATGCTTAAAATATTATATAGGTGTTAAGAGGTAGTACTGCTATTAAGGAATTTAATTCTTAGAGGTTTTGACTTGAGTAATAAATTTGTGGATTAAGTGTGTACACAATGGGGGATAGGGTCTAATAGTCAAGTATGGGTTTATCTGAGAATGTGCAGGACAAGAATTAAGTCACATGAAAAAGAACGAATGAGAGGAGAAGGTGAGAAGGATAAGCAAGGAAGAAGAAAAAGATGGGAAGTTTAGCAGATCTAAACAAAAAACAAAAAGATAATTAAAAAAAAGAGAGAAGGAAGTCCAAAAAAGAAAGAAAAACGCACACTCACGTATCCCTAAAATAAAGATTATAAGACGAAAAAAAAAAAGTTTCTGGAAAACAATATTGTTTTCAAAAAAGGCAAAGATTAAAGATTAAAAAATGTTTTAGAAAAGAAAAAAAAATTATATGAAGTACCAAATATAAAAACATTAAAAAAAGAAGATGAAGAAGAAGAAGAGGAAAAACAAAGTTCTTTGATATTTTTGGGAGGAGTGGGAAAAATCCTGTATCTCCCTTGTGTCCATAACCAGCCTCTTGCTGGAGTCTCTGGTCTGCTTGTGGTCCTGTGGCTTGGTTGGTTTCTTAAGTCAGTTTGTTCAAACAGGCAGAAAAATGCTCTGCTTTACCCAGGATTTGGTGATCCTCCTCCCAGGCTAGTTCATTGGGAGGTAGATCTGCTTTGAGTATCACAAAAGAGGGGGATGCAGTGATGAGGCTAGGTTCTGGGTAGAGTTGAGGCCATTCAACAAACAGTAGCTTTTCCCTAGGGCTATTTTCTGAAAAACTCACAGAGTCCAGCTTGGAGCCTGCCGTGGACCGGGTTCTGTCGGGAAGACGGAGGACACCTCGGGGAGGAACTGGAATAGGTGGGGAGATGGCAAACAGACAACTCACACACAAGAGGAGTGGATGCTGAGTGTGATTTAATGCAGAGGATAACAAACTTTAATAGCAAAAAGTCTCCATAAGAAAGGGCAAAAGGTTACATAATCTTGCTGCAGGGCTTCATTCTTGGGCGGTCACCAGCTGGTCGTCTGATAGGCACTTGTTTCCGGCTTATCTCTAAGAAATATAATGGGTTTTGATGTTTGTTACCAACTAACCATTACCTTATTTCTATAGAGGCCTTAACTGTCCCATAAGATCTTTTCTGTTCCTTCTTTAATAGTAAACACCAAGGAGACTTAGATCTAGCAAGTCTCTTAGTAAATGAAAGAGAGTAGTAGGAAGTTCTTTCTCCTAAGTAGTTATCTCAGGAATTGCCATACATTCTTTCTGTTCTAACCGCGCCTACAGCTTTTTGTAAATCTCTTACAAACAATTCCTTCTGCTGAAGTGACTTTGTGAAACCCCCAATACTTTTATATTTGCTTATGACTTGTCTACTAGCCTCCATAAGAGGGGCTTCAGGTTAGCACTGAACTCTGGTGAGTTAGTCATATTTTTAAGACACTCATCAGATTTTGGAGTTGTCAACACTCTTAAGAAAGAGCTTTGTCTAGGGAAACGTTGACAATGAGCAAGTACAAAGAGCAGTAGAAACAGTAAAAGATTAATAGGCACTCTTATGAGGAAAAGATAGGCAGAAACACATTTTTTCCAGGGGTTTTGCCAGCCTTTTCCCAGGAGTAGGCCTCTTAGAACCCCTATTCTCCGAGGTAGACTTCGGTGAAGTCCCAAAACTTGGAGATAGGTTTCTATAAAGCCCCATTCTCTGAGGTAGACTTCGGTAAAGTCCCAAAACTCAGAGATAGGTCTCTGAAGCCCCTATCATGGTCTGATAGATGGTTTCCCATGCTAAGCAGACTCTACTGGGGTCAGCGTGGCAGGAGCCATTCTCAGGGTTTCTGTTTTTCAATTGATTGTGGAGGCTGCTAGAGGGAGGGGCAGCCTCTGGCTCTGATTACCCAGTGAAGAAAGCCAATCCTAGGGCTGGCGTCTGAGCTGGGTGACTTTTCCCTGCTTGGAGCTGAGTCTGGCAGGTCACGCTGCCCTTAAGTTCTTGTAACCTGCTAAATGACTCGTTTTATTCCAAGGCCTGAGTTGGAGCTAGCAGCAACTCCGAGCTTTGTCGGTATCCAAGATGGAGATCACCGGTGCTGGGGGGGAGGGGTGGCCTTCCCTCCTCTGCTCCATAAGAAGGAGTGAGAACGTCAGGCTTCTACTCACGCCGAGACTTGGTTCCTGGGTCATCTCTGGTCTGCGAACTGCAGGATGAATATGTCTTCTCCTTTTTGGTTCTTGCTGGTGTTGAGAAGAATCCGCTCGGTCCTTCGTCCCAGACTCTCTGTTGCTCAGGTATGGATCCTGTGCTCGCCCGCTGTCACCACAGCTGCCGCCGCTGCAGAGGCTGCTGGCAAGAGCCCAGAAGTGTCTCCTTGCCTGGGTTTCCTTCTCTGGCCTAACTCTCTGTCCTGTGATGGCACACTTGGTGTAATTCTCTGGCTTAGGACTGTTCACTGGAAGTCTAAAACTGCTTTTTATGGGAGAGCTAACTTAGACTCCAGCTTCTCCTCCGCCATCTTCCTGGACTCCCAGTGGAATTTATTTCTATTTAGAATTATTTCTATAATTATAAACTCTCTGCATTTGTGTTGTTTGAGTTTTCCTCAGTGCCTACCATGAAATACACTAGGTGAGTCCTCATAGCACAAAAGGTTGGGTTCCTGAATAAAAACTCACTTCTGTGAAGATAGTAGGTACTTGTAAGCATTTTGGGAATAAATTGGATTGTAAAATGAAAAACAAAAACATTGGGACTAGGATGTATCTCAGTAGTGGAGTACTTGCCTAAAGAGCATAAGACCCTGGCATAAAGTTTCTTAAAACTCAGAATGTTAGAATTTTGTGATCTGTATGAACAAACTTCTTTTGTTTTTTCGTCTTGGGGTTTGAACTCAGGGGTTATCCCTGTGTTCTTCAGCTGGGCAGGTAAGTCCTTGAGACACTTAGCTCCAATGGACCACCAGAAAAACTGAAGTGGCTCTGTGGCTCAAGTGGTAGAGCACAAAACTACAGCTGAAGAGCTCCAGGACAGCACCCAGACCCAGACCTCAATTCCTACAACCAAAAATAACAAAAAGCAGAAACAAACCAACAAACCTGAAGTAGAGGGCTAGGAATGTGCCTTAGAGGTAGACTGTTTTGCATATATGAAATTCTGGGCTTGATTTCTCAGGACAACTTCACTAGAAAAAAAAACTGAAGTGGTTCTGTGGTTCAAGTGGGAGAGGGCTATCACTGTACAAGAGAAACTAGGTACAGTGCTGAGTTCAAGTTGCAGGACTGGTGTATGCACGCACACACAGGGACACACACACACACACACACACACACCGGAAATGAAGCTGTGACACAGAATTTTAAAGCACTGGGCTTCTGCACTGAGGTCATGTTCAGCACCAAGGCCCTGTGTTCAACCCAAAACCTAGCCATCCAGGGCCCAACTAGAAGACGTCAAACTTTCAAAACCTGATGAGCTTTACCAGCCCTAGATGTCAGGAAGCTTTGTGATACCCGACATGTGCTTGGTTTTCCCAAGCTTCTGGAAACCAAGGAGAAGCATATTAGGCCCATAATCACCGGCAATTAATCACTTCATTAGATTCAATGCCCTGCCAGAAGGACTCTTGAATTATATTGAGCACTGTATCTGAACACTCGAATATAGTCTCACAAGGACAGGATAAGTGCAGGGAACTTGGCCTGCCAATGGAGGTGGCACAAATGAAGGCATTCTGTCAAAACAAAGAACTGGAGAGAGAGATAGCTTGGGTTACAAAGAGGCCTTTTTCTCCTGGCCTTGAGAGCCCACCCACACTCATCCTCACTAATTGGCCCAGATGGAGTTTTTTATTACACAGCTTTACAGGAGTGAGGCTTTTGTCTGTCTCTTCAGACAATGAGTGAGACTTATTCCTTCAGCATGGGGTAGGGAGAAACCCTCAGGATACACTTGGAACAGTGAGAGGAGCCCCTGAACATGCACTGTTTGGAAAGCACTCTCTGTGCTTTGAAATCATTGTATTAAAAAGAAATTTCTTAGTTTGGTGCTGTTCATCATAACTACTCTGGAGCTTCACCTAAAGGAATACATCCACACATACACAAAGACATGGAGGTACAGGCCATTTGCGGGGGCAGGCCCTGGGGTTGGATTATGAGCCTAGGCATTGTCCCTGAGCTGCTTTTTCTCAACAGTATTGCATTAACCTTCAGTCGCAGCCCCACATCTGGGTTTTTCTGTGATCTCTTGGAAAGCAGTATGGAGGTTCCTCAAAGAATCCACATAGAGCTCCCCTATGACCCAGCAATCCCACTTTTGGGCATTTACCTAAATGTTTACAAACAAGACCACACTAAAGCTACCAGCATGACTATGTTTATTGCAGCACTATTACTAGAGCTAAGATATGGAGCTAACCCAGATGCCCCACAGTAGATGAATGGATCAAGAAAATGTGGTATACATACAAAATGGAATTCTATGCCTCCATCAGAAAGAATGACATTGCTCCATTTGTTAGGAAATGGAAAGGCTTGGAAAAATTATATTAAGTGAAGTAAGCCAGGCCCAAAGAAACAGAAGTCACATGGTTTACCTTATTTCTAATACCAAGTATATGTCTGAGTCAATCAGAAAAGGTCAGATAAAGTGATGTTAGGGAATTGAACCCTAAGATATGTATTCAATGTTTTTTTTTCTTTCTTGCGATTGTTTCTAACACATTTTTAAGACTATTTTATTGTTGCTTTGTATGTCCCCCCCCACCACAGTATAACCCCTTCTTTCACTATGTTTGATGTCAGTATAATTTGTGGAGGGGAAGGGGAAAAACAAATCATTTAAATAGGGATACTGCTGGACCTATTGCAAAAATGAGGTATACAAGTCGTTATGTCGACAAATGAACTTTACAACTTTGGTGCGGGGTGGGGGGGTGGGTAGTGGGGAGGATTGGGTGAGGGGCCGAGGAGAAGATGGGAAGGGATAGGAAGGGGAAACAAAGGAGGAAGCTACAATGCTTGATAAGAAATATACTCATTATCTTGCCCATGTAATTGTAACCCATCTGTACAGTATTTTCACAATAAAAATAATTAAATAAATAAAAGAAATAACAGTATCATGGACTTTCCAAAGCTGGCTAGATTCAGACTAAGCTTCTATACATCTCAGTCTCCTCAAAGCTGGGAATACAGTCAGCAGCCACTGGCACCACCCTTTCTTTCCTTCTTCATTTTGTAGTCTGGAAATCTGACATCTTAACAGGGTCATTTAAATGTTATGAATTTATAAACTACCCAATGTTCTTTTTAGCTGCTTTCTATGAGAACGATTTTCCCTCTTCATCTTCTACTCTGGTCACAGGATTGCAGCTAAAAGAGAGAAATGAGTGTCCCAGGATTTGGGAGCAAATGTCCACAGGACATGCCAGTTCTGTCACTTAGCATTGAGCTGCAGTGAATTTACTGTCTCGGGATGAGAGGATCTAAAACTAGAGCGATCCTCATGCAGACTGCATTGCTCCTTTTGCCTATAAAAATACCTAATAATTATGAGTGTTTTGTGTCTCCAACCTTAAGTATCTAGAACAAACTAGAAGCACCTTCCTGTTTGTGTTTTTCTCTAGTACCTCTCAAGATTTAGTCTAAAGTTCATGTGGAGTGGTTCCTCGGTGAATCCCTGAGGAAAGCTGCTTGAATCCTCCTCAGGTTATCGCTGTCCAAAGCCAGCCTTAGCAGGAACTCTGTGAGCCTCTTTTCTCCAATCAACGACCAGAAAACCAGAAGTGAAGTAGTGGCCCAGAGGGTAGAGCTTCAGCTTTGAGAGAGAAAGCCAAGACGGAGATCCACGCCAGACCAAGTAGGAAAGCCTGGGAGGCACTTAGGTCCTATTATTGACCAGATGTCAGGAAGTGGAGCTATGGCAGTGATAGAGCCTCAGCCTTGAGCAAAACAGCTCAGGAATGTATTGGGCCCTGTGTTTAAGCCCTGGGATGTCCACAAAAAAAATTCAAAGAGAGAAGACCAAGTTATGTATCAGTGCCATACCTACTTATGTGTGTATTACCTCCCTGAGTGCAAACAGACCATATGCAATGCTTCTGCTTTTATTTACTGATTTATTTTTCAGAGATACTCGTTCCTCATACTGCATCATTATCTTCATTTTAGGACCATATCTTTTCAGTTCCAGGGTTCCAGGCCCGTGTCCTTATATGCACACTTAGGCTCTCAGTAGGTTTTTTTTTTTTTTACATTTTATCATGAGGCCAATGCAGGAACAATCACAAATCAGGCAGAGGAAGAGAAGATCAGGGTTCATAGTTGTAGCAGTAATTCAGAAAAATTAGCTTGGGGATGAAAATTCATAGTCTACTTATCTAAAAACTACCATTAAGAAAAAGATGAGGATGCTGGGAATGTGGATTAGTGAGAGAGTGTTTGCCTAGCATGCAAGAAGCCTTGGGTTCGATTCCTCAGTAGCACATACACATAAAAAGCCAGAATTGGTGTTGTGGCTCAAATAGTAAAGTGCTAGAGACAGTTCAACCAAAGAACTGGCAAAGAGATAGGTAGGTAGGTGGGTAGATAGATTGATAGATAGATAGACAGACAGACAGACAGACAGCTAGCTAGCTAGATAGCTAGCTAGCTAGCTAGCTAGCTAGCTAAATACATACATACATACATACATACATACATACATACATACATACATACATACATACATACATACATACATACATACTAGATGAAATCTGGTCTTGGAAATCAGGAGGGAAGAAGGGAACAATTAGCATTCATGAGGCCTTCTGCATTGGGCCAGGATACCCGAATCGCCTTCACATAACCACAGAGCATGAAGACTGTCTCTGTCCAACTTCTCAGGCAGCTGAGGGCCCTAGAGCCAAGAGGGAAGAACCAGGTTATAACTAAGGTGCTTGGAGACAGAAGAGAAATGGCCCTGCCTCTCCTTGGACTGGGGAATGGCATTAATGATGTGCAGAATGAAGGAGTGAAAAACCTACTTCTTAAGACCAGAGATCAGGTTTTCAACTCTGTTCCTCCCCCACCCACACACAGTAAACTGGCTCTCTATTGGTAACCTAATGATTGCTTGAGGCTCCCTTCACCCGAGGGAAGAAAGTTAATTAGTCATTGTTTGATGAGGCTGAGAAAAGCCTGACAATGGTGTAACTCTAACAAATATCTCAGGTTTCCCATCATTGGTGGCCGTGCCTGGAATGAATGAAGTGGTTTTGAAGCTTACTTCCCTTTTGAGTGTCTACATTCTGCCTCCTAATCCTGCAGGCCTTGTACTCTTCACCTAGCCTGGCTTTTGCAACTGTATTCTGTCCTTCAATTACAGTGTTACACTGGATTTCTTCCTGCTAACTGTGCCAGGGCTTGGATCCAGAGAACTTCATTTGAACCCAGGATGGGTCAATAATGTTTTTTCCTGCTTCTATAGCTTGAGAACTCTAAGAATATTTAGAGTGCAAGTAGCTTCCCATCACCAAGGGAAACCCAGGAAGCTCTTGAACATCTGATCTTTCAGAAGGGGAAGTCAGTGTGTCATAGACTTTCCTACTCTGGCTGGCTGCACCCTGTGATCCTGAGACCTCAGCCTCCTGATAGGGTGATAGGCATGAGCTACTGATGCTCTGCTAGGTTCAGAACTGTAATGATAGTCAGTACAAGTCAACAGTTTATCACAAAGGGTTTGGGGAGCATATTAACCCTTTCAACATTCGACCTTTCAGAACCCTGTTGCACACAGGTTTTAATGCTAGAATCTGAGATGCTGGGCATATGGATCTGCTAAACTTGAACCTTGAGCTCTGACTCCAATTCTGGTATACATCAGCGTTCATTTTCCAGAGAATGCTCTCTTAATTAGCAAATAGGAAAAGTACTTTGATTAACCTTCACTTTTTTTACCAGTTGTATGTCAAGATCTCAAGCCTGGGCACTCTCCCTGAGCCCTTCAGCTCAAGGCAAACAATACCACTTGAGCCACAGTGTCTTTTAGTGGTTTATTGGAGATGAGAGTCTAACAGGCTTTCCTTGCTTAGCCTGTCTTTGAACTGTGGTCTTCAGCTCTCAGTCTCCTGAGAAGCTAGTTTTCCAGGTGTGAGCCGCCAGCATCGGGCCTATTATTTTTGACAGTCCTGGGGCTTGGTCTTAGGGCCTGGGTACTGTCTCTGAGCTTCTTTTTCTCAAGACTAGAGATATACCACTCGAGCCACTCCACAGATTCTGTTTTTTCATGAGTATGTGGCACTGAGGATTCAAACAATGGCATTCATGCATGCTGAGCAAGCTCCTTACCAATAAGTCATATTTCTAGCCCCACCCTTACAATTTTATCCCTCAACTTGCCTATCCTCAAGAAAAGGACTCTGGCCAGGCGCTGGTGGCTCACACCTGTAATCCTAGCTACTCAGGAGGCTGAGATCTGAGGATCGCGGTTCAAAGCCAGCCCGGACAGGAGAGACCGTGAGACTCCTATCTCCAATAAACCACCAGAAAACTGGAAGTGGCGCTGTAGCTCAAGTGGTAGAGCACTCGCCTTGAGCTGAAGAGCTGAGGGACAGTGCCCAGGCCCAGAGTTCAAGCCCCACGACCGACAAAAAAAAAAAAAAAGAAAAGAAAAGGACTCTGATTATAAATCATCTAACGAAATCCCTATAGGAAGGTGTCCAAAGATAAAGAAGACAAAGCTCATCTATGGGAGAGACTCTAAACACGTGAAGACTGTGACAAATGCTTCCATTTAATTATGTATCATGTTTCAACACTTAATTAAGTATATATGAAAATTAGTCAATATCCTAAATTATTGTGAGTAATTTTATAATAGATGTAAAACATGTACTAAATGTTATGTGTATAATAATACTAAATACAACAAAAAATAAATAAATGAACCAAACAAAAAATAAAATACAAAATCAATAATAAAAATCATAATATGTAATAAACATACATATGTAAGTATATATCATATATTACACATGTATAGAAATATCTTTTCCATTGTAGAGTCTTCATTCAGGCCATGGGAACTCTAGCCTGAATTTCTTTTCTTCAAGGACAGTGAGCTTTGCCTTCACCCATCGTCCAAAAGAGTTACCTGGATGGTGAGATCAAATCACAGCAATTGCAGAAATCCTTGACCCAGTTCCAAGAAAGTGGCTTATTTTTTTTTTTTTTTAATGAAAGCAGTTATATCCATTCAGTTCCATACAGAACATTTAAAAAAAAAAAAAGCAGGGTAGAATTTTGTATAGCTTTTCAGACATCCTTACCTTACCCCTAAAATGCTTCTCTGAGAACTACATTGTTTC
Organism: Dipodomys merriami; assembly: GCF_024711535.1. NCBI lineage: Eukaryota > Metazoa > Chordata > Mammalia > Rodentia > Heteromyidae > Dipodomys > Dipodomys merriami. The sequence continues at coordinate 149,908 of NW_027206546.1, read as the reverse complement.
ATTTTTTGTACGTTTTTTACTGTAAAAATGTTGTGCAGAGGGATCACAGTTACATGAACAAGGTAATGAGTACATTTCCTATTGAGCATTGCTGACTCCTCCTTTGCTTTCCCCCTAGCATATCTTCCCTGCCATCTCCACAACTACTCCCCCTGCTGAGGTCAGTCACTTAGTTTTTTTTTTTTTTTTAATTTTGGCTTGGCACAGGGTTTTAACTCAAGTAGTGGCAACTCTGCTTTTTCCCTCCCATTGCTATAGATTTTCCAAGACCCTGTGTTCAAATCCCAGGTTAGGGAAGAAAACTGGCAGAAATTCCAAACCATAGAGCTTTATTTCTTTTTAATTAGTTAATTAATTTTTTATTTATTCTTTATTTTGCAAACCACGGGGCTTGAACCCAGGTCGTGGCAACTCTGACTCAGCTTCCATCACCCTAGACTGGAGTGCAGTCTCCGGACCCATAGCCGATCCTGGGATCCTAGGCCCCAAAGGCTTGCAGGAAGAAAAAAAAGTAAGATACCAAAAAATTGGCGAGCTTCAGAGAGCTGGGGGTTTTACATTTTTTTCTTTGCACTGTGGGTCTGAATGACAAGGCTGCAAAGTGGACGTGACTTGCCGTTGCTGAAGGCTAGCGGGCTATCAGGGAAGCCATTGGCCAACCTGTCAACATAGGCCAGGGTTTCAACTTCCGGTCCTGACACGTACCATTGGTAGCAGATCACAAGAGACTCGTTCTTATACATAGGAATACCAATTGAAAGAGTAGTTTGTGCATCGATCTAGTCTAAAATTGGATGCAATAATCCTAGGATGCTAATTGATTATAATTAATAGTATATTAAGCATGAAAAGAATAATATTCCTTCATTGGCCATATAATAAATGCCTAAGAGTTGGTGAGAATGTAGTAGGGGTCATTCAATCATAGATAGATGGCTGTGGGCTCTTTACCAATATATATTTATTTGTATACCACCATCTGCATATCCATGTATCACTGTTTTGGCCAATCCTGGGGCTGGATTTAAGCCCTGGGAACCACCTGACATCATTGGCTCACTCTCATCCATTCATGAATTGGGCCTGCTAGGGCCTGAGATCAAATCCCAGCACTGCTAAAAATTTAATCATGGAATAAGAAGCCAATTGTGACACATCTTTTCCTTTTCTGGGAGAGTACTGCGTGTCAGGCATGATGGAGAACATATCTACAAATCTGGATGCTGGGTGATAGGATGTAAACAATGTAATAAATGGTAGAGGTATCAATAAAATGAATGGTAAATAAATGAATAAAACAAGAAATAAAATAAATATCAACACCAAACACAATATGGACTGAATATCTGTATGGAAGTATAAATCCTATTTTTAAAATGTATATAAGCAGTACGTTTTCCAGGAGTGAAGTTTGAATTCAAGCCTAGGGAACAGGCTTGACTTTCTTGTCTTCAAGCACGGTCAAATCCCCCTTCCCCCACAGTGCTGCATATTTACCCAGACTTTAAGTTCAAATCCCAGGCCTGGCAGAAAAAAATGGCGTGAATTGCAAATGAGGGCGCTAAATATTTTTTTTAATTGTGGGCTATTGGGGAAGCCTTAGGCCTGCGCAGCAACATAGGCCTAAATTTTGAATCCCAGACATTCCACTTCCAGATGGCAGGAGATCCAAAGAGACTATTTCCCATCTATAGGAATAACGATGGAATGTTATCAGTGTCAGAGTTCAATGAGTTACTCGTGAATGATACTCGTATAAAATTAGACATCATGATTTCAGTAGGCTGATTGGTTTTATTTAATATCTTATGAGGCATTAAAAGAATACTATATCTTACAGGGACACAATAATTTCATAAAACTGATTTACTTAAGGATTTATTAAGGATGAAAGAAATAACATTAATTACATGGCAGCATAACAAATACCCCAGAATTTGTAGGAATGTAGTTTATAAAACTGAATAATAGATAGACATCTCTGGCACTCTATAAGGATATATATATTTAGTAGCTACTATCTGCGTGTCAATCTGTTCTTGTTTTTTCAACACCTAGGGCTCGATCTCAGGTCCTGGGAACTGCCTGTCAGCTCAATTTGACCCAGGATTGCATGCTGACCCTCACCCTTTCATGAATTTGGCACTGTAGGCCATGAGTTTAGATGCCAGCACTGCCAAACAATGAATCATGGAGTAAGAAGCTGATAGTGACACATTTTTTTCCTTTTCTGTGAAAGTCCTGGTGTCAAGTATAAAGTGGAATACATATGCAGACCTATATCCTATTTAATCAATGTAATCAATGCTCTGTGTGGAATATTAATCAATAAAATAAACAGTCAATACATGAATAAAACAAAAAATAAAATGAATAGCTACACTGAATGCAATATGGAGTCAACCTATGTATGTAAATATAAATCACATATTTAAAATGTACATGAATAGGATGTGTTCTAGTGCTGAGGATCGATATCAGGCCCAAAGTACAGACTTGAATTTCTTGACTTCAAGGAGGCGAGCTTCCCCTTCCTACACAGTGCCGCAGAAGTTACCCAGACCATGAGTTCCAATCCCAGTCCTGGCAGAAAAATGGCAGCTCTATACTATGTGATGCCAATTCTGAGATATTTCATTATTCCTCCATTTAATGAATGTGATTATTTAATGCTTCATAAAGTATTAATTAAAATCGATCAATATCGTAAAATATAATTGTGTATAATTTTATCCTAGAATCATACAAGAACTTCCCATTCAATCATGACATACATCACATTCCATTGGTACTCATATGCATAGGTATTCATATGGACAGGAATGAATTTCTTAGGATCTCCTGACATTTGAAGGTGGCAGGACAAGTATTTGAACTGTGGGCTCCAGCTAACACCACTTCAACCGGAGGATAGGGAACTCCCTGGTCTGTGCCAGAACATCAGCAAGACCAATGAATAGGCAGTCACAAGTGGTTCTCAGCAGTCCTCCATGATACTTACAAGGCTATGAAAGAGGAGCATGGTCAAAGTCACCCTAGGCAGGAAAGTGTTAAGACCCCTGTCCTACTTCACTGTCAACAAAGTCAAAAGTAGAGCAGTTTGGCTCCAGTGGTAGAGGGCTAGGCATGAGCAAAAGCAGCTCACGGACTGTGCCCAGATCCTGAGTTCAAGGTCCGGGACTTGCAACAAACAGACATACACAACGATCTGTGCAGCCATCCAGCTAAAGCAGGTCACCCTCTTGACCCCAACTGAATTGGACAGAATTCCCTGGGAAAGGGGCTGGAGGACCCCTGTCATTTGACTCTGCCCATGCTGCCTGCATCACAGGATTCCAGCCACACACTCATTCTTTCATGGTTCTTTCTGACCAAAGGGATTCAAGAATGGTGGCCAGGCCCACATTCCATGCTGCCTGGTAACACCGGGATTCACTCTGTTGGTTGACACCACTACCAACAGTTGAGGAAGGTAGAGGTAGTTGAGTTGTGAGCAAGGGTCTCGAGGCGACTTTGGAGTAGAGTAGGGGAATTGATGTCCTATTTAGTGAGGGGGAGAATAGAGGATTTCCCAGAGACTGGGAATGTGGCCAGCCCATCTTTCACATCCCAGTGCTCAGATGTCTGAAACAACAAGACTCCTTGAGAGAGCTGCGAGGCAAGAAACTACTGCCAGAACACCAGCAGAAGAATGCTCCTGACAGTCCTGCAACATTCAAGAAAACAAAGAACATGAAAAGGGGAGGGTTTTCTAAGAAAAACACCACTTGTCAGTGTGATTCAACGGAGGGTCTGGCCAAATGTGATGCTGACCGCAGGCCTCCCATGCCTTTGGACACAGACACAGCCACCAGGGTCCAGAGTGTCAAGGGTCCCCATACCACCAAGGATCTGCAGAGGTGCTACTGACACATGGTGCCATCCCAGGACTGCAGCAAAGAAGAAAGAAGGGGCTCTGTGCCAAGCTCCAACCACTGAAGCAGGAAAAGACAGACCTGCAGGATTGAGACAGACCTGCAGTATTGATGGGAGAAAGAGAGAGAGAAGATAGCCCAGGTACACGAAGCACCAAAAACAGAGCTAGAAATCCACAAGCCACCCATACAGGGGTTAGCTTTGGCATAAAGCGATTTATAATCTGCACCAGCCCACGTGTGGCAGGCGGCCGATGACAGAGAAATGGATCAAGAAGCTTTCACTAGCTGCCTACAGGCCACAGAGTGGCACGTGGCAGAGCTGGAAATGGCCACTTCTCTGGTCACTGCTGCACAGAAGGAGACCAAAATGTTCTTTGAACAACATCAAAGAACAGCTGAAAGTTGTTGCCCTTCAGCTCGAGGAAAATACCAGAAGTTTTGATGACCTGGAGAAAGTGAATATAGAGTTGCAGGAGAAGCTGGAAGCACTCTGGACACAGAGGAGCAACATGAAGAAGAGAATCTGCAAGTTCCAGAAAGTGCTGGTGGAGCGTGAGATACTGAAGAGATGATTGGACAACCTGTTCTGGCAGGTGGCCATGCGAATCTGGAGAGACACACCTTCACAGAGGACTTGAGCATTGAGAGGTCTGTGCAGAAGGAGGAGGCCCGGCAGCTGACTGAATAGATCAACCAACTGACAGAGGAAAAGGAGCGAGGGGCAAGGCAGGTGCCGGACCTAGAGACGCGCTGGGGGAATTGAGAAGGAAGCTTGCAGATCCACGGTCTCCCTTGAGACCATCGCAGACCAAGCTGCAGATGCAGGCTCAGGCCTACTACATGCAGATGGAGTTAAAAAACCTGGAGGAACAACTTCACATCCCAGATCCAGGAGAACCAGAGGCTCTGTCTCCAGAATGCAGAGCAGCAGGAGCAACTGCCAAGACGAGGAGAAGGCCAAGGTTGAGCAGGAGATCCCCGAGACCCCACGATGTGCATATATGTGCAACACACAGCCAGAGGCACTGCTGGGCCTACTTTGGGACACTCTTCACAGGGTGAGCAGTGAGAAGGAGGAGCTCACCAACATCATGGGCTCAGAGCAGCAGGTGAAATTCATCTGTGAGAACAGCTGGACTGCTCAGAGGATAAGATAGAGGAATGGAAAGAGGTGACTGAGAGAGAGAGCCAAGCAGCTAGGGAGCTGCAAAAATGGCAGGAGCAGTCCCTGGCCCAGCAGCAGGAGCTCAGAGCCACCTGTGAGCAGCACATAGCCTCCAATGAGTGGCTGAGCTCTGAGAAAGAGGCCCTCTAGTAGCACCTGCAGAGGCAGACCCAGCTGCTGGAGCAGCTGAAGCACGTGCAGGGCCCGACCAACTGGGGGACCAGGTGGTGCCCTCAAAGTGGCAGGAAGCAAAACAATCTGGGGCACCTGGTGTTTTTCAACTAAGCCAGTTCCTTTTACATGCCTTCAAGCAACTAAGAGGTCAAGATGCCCTTTTGAGCTTTACTGTCAGCTCCCAACAATGTGGTATTTGAGACATAACAGTTAACCCGCAAGTGAGCACGGATGTGCATTTGGGTGATGGAAATATTCTACTTACACAGGTGTAAATTAGATTTTTTGGTGTAGATTGTACTACTTGAACTAAGAACCTCGAAGATGTCCCTGAGCATTTTCTCTCAAGGCTACCACTCTACTACATTGAGTCAAAGTTCCAATTCTGATTTCCTGTTGGTTGTTTGGAGATAAGAGGCTCATGGATATTCTTGCCCAGGATGGCTTCAAACCATGATCGTCAGATCTCAGCCTCCTTAGTAACCCGGATTCCAGGCATAAGCTGTTGATGATTTTAAATAATTTAGTAAATTGTACAGTTACAGAAGTTATAAATTATCATTATAACTTTGCAATATTTGTGTGTATGTATACACCAATGCATACAAATAGAAATTGTAGAGAGCTGCGAGAGGCCACACCTGGAAGATGGTGCCGGCTTCCGCCCTCCGCCTTCCCGATGGCGAGTGCTCTCTGTGGTAAACAACTCCTTATATGGCTAAGGCAAAGAATCTGGCTTGCTTCCGCGCACCTGAACCTATTGGTGGTTCCCACGTGGCGTATCAGGGTTGGCTACCCAGCGGGTACTTAAGGCTGTGGGGAATTCTCCCCCGGGGTTGGGGTCAGAAGATTACTCAAAGGTCCTGAATAAACTGCAGAGAGAAGAGTCCGGTGTCGTGTCTTCCTTGCTGTTCGAGGCGGTAGCGACACGTGGTGGCCCATATGGGGAACTCAGCCATAACCCCAACGAGGACTCAGAACTCTCTGCGGTCAGGGTGGTGCACAGGTAAGTCCCCAGGTAAAAGGGGAATCCGCGACAAAAGCGGGGGTAAGTCCCCAGGTAAAAGGGGAATCCGCCACAAGAGCGGGGAGTAAGTTCCCAGGTAAAAGGGGAATCCGCGACAAGAGAGGGGGGGATTTTTGCTCTTCTTGGTAGATAAAGAGAGAGCCAGAACCCGGGGCTAGTCAATAGAGTAGCCAAAAGTGAAAGTAAAAGTTTGTTTACCAGCTTTAAATGTTTAAAACATGGGCGCTTCTTCTTCGCACCCAATTTTTTGGGCTCTCAATGAGCTACTGCACTCAAAAAAGTTAAAAATAAAAAAGAGTACTTTAGAGAGATTTTTGAATGAATGTGACATCGTTGCCCCGTGGTTCGCTGTCTCCGGAAACCTCATGGTGGCCTCTTGGGAGAAACTAGGGAGGGACCTAGATTTTGCCTCTGAACAAGGAACGCTTAAGAGCGGAGTGAGACCAATATGGAAACTGATAAGAGGCTGTCTCGAGGACCAGCGTTGCAGTGAGGCGGTAGAGAATGGTCAGGCCGCCCTAGAAATGCTGCAGGAAAAAAGATCGGAATGGGCAGACAGTGAAAAGGAGGAGAGCAGGGGGGGGTTTACCCCGATTTTGTCGAACTAGAGACCTCTGAGTCTACAGACTCAGAGGAACTACAATCACTCATAGAACAAATAGAAAAAACAAAGATAAGAAAGAGGAGGAAAGGGAAGGAGAGAGAGGACCCAGATAAAGATGAATGCATGCCCTCCGTGCACCGCCCCACACCTTCGGCCCCTCCGCTCTATGGAAGTGGCAGCCCTGGCTGTTCTTTCAGCCCAGGCATGTGGAAAGCGGTCAGAACCGAGTTACATCTAGCCTGTCCAATATTTCAGGATCCACAGGGACAGCGGTATCATGAACCCTTAGATTTTAAGGTTATAAAATCTTTAGCTGAGTCTGTGCGGACATACGGAATCACAGCCTCCTTTACTATAGCCCAGGTGGAGGCCCTAAACAGACATTGCATGACACCCGGTGATTGGAGTGGGCTCGCACGAGCTTGTTTGAGCCCAGGTCAGTATTTAGATTGTAAGGCCTTTTTGATTGAATTTGCTAGTGAAGAGGCTGCGGCCAATCAGGCTGGGGGAAACCCAGCTTGGGACAGAGATATGCTGCTTGGACAGGGGAGATTCGCCCATCAGCAGATAGGCTACCCGGTTCAAGTTTATGAACAAATCAATAAAATTGGCATAAAGGCATGGAAGGCCTTACCAAATAAAGGCGAGGTGAGTGGCAATCTCACCAAAATCCTGCAGGGCTCTATGGAGCCGTTTTCGGACTTTGTTGCTCGTATGGTTGAGGCCGCTGGCAGAATTTTTGGTGACCCAGACGCAGCCATGCCATTAATTAAACAGCTTGTTTACGAGCAGTGCACTAAGGAATGCAGAGCTGCCATAACCCCATATAAGAATAGGGGACTAGAAGCATGGATGAAAGTTTGCAGAGAGCTGGGCGGACCACTAACTAATGCTGGATTAGCTGCTGCTGTAGTGCAATTAACCCAGAAGAAAGGGGGAGGCTCAGCTGCGTGCTTTAGATGCGGCAAGATGGGACACATAAAGCGTAATTGCCCTGAAAGAGGAAGTGTGATAGAAACAGGAAAGGGACAACAGCCTAAGCGGCTTGGGCTGTGCCCTAGATGTAAAAGGGGGAAGCACTGGGCAGTTGAATGCCGATCTGTGAAAGACATCAACGGTTGAACCTTAACGCAGGCCCATTCAAAAAATGGGCAGCAGGGCCCCTGCCCTCAGGGCCCGCAAATATATGGGGCAGTCGAGAACCAGGACAGGAGCTACTACCCAGAACAGTGGCCGACCCTCCGGCACCCCAAGGACTGGGGAGAGCCACTGCGGGCTCAGCAGGACTGGACCTCCGTGCCACCACCAGACTCGTATTAACTCCCCGAATGGGGGTCCAGTTAGTTGACACAGACTTCCAAGGACCCCTTGAGCCTGGCACGGTGGGATTGTTGATAGGGAGGTCATCCACCATTCTGCGGGGCCTTAAGGTGCATCCTGGTGTGATTGACCCAGACTATACTGGAATTGTAAAGATTATGGTTGAATCTCCTAAAGGAATTTTAGTCATCTCCCCAGGAGATAGAATTGCTCAGCTTTTGATTTTACCCAGTTTACATGACCATTTTGCGGCTCAGCCCAAGCTAAGAGGAAAAGGGGGTTTTGGATCCCCGGGAACAGACTTAACATTCCTGTCTCTTGATTTGGACCAAAGACCAGTTCTTGAACTCAATGTTGATAATAAGAAAATTTTGGGCCTTTTGGATACTGGGGCAGACAGGAGCATTATTGCCAGAAAAGATTGGCCATCTGGATGGCCTGTACAAGCGTCCTCCCAAACCTTACAAGGTCTGGGATATGCTAAGGCCCCTGACATGAGTGCGAGACAGCTGCACTGGAGTTATAAAGAAGGACATTCCGATATAATACAGCCTTATGTGTTAGAGCTCCCGGTTTCCTTATGGGGCAGAGACCTTATGAAAGAAATGGGATTTAAATTAATTAATGACTATTCCCCTGCATCACAGGACATGATGGTGCGTATGGGTTATCACTCCAGTTTTGGACTAGGTAAATTTCTATGAGGGAATAAGGAGCCTATTAAAGTGTACCAGAGAAACCACAGGCAGGGCTTGGGTTTTTCCTAGGGGCCACTGGGGGAGGGATCCCCATATCCTGGAAAACGGAGGAGCCGGTGTGGGTGGCTCAGTGGCCACTTTCCTCTGAAAAATTAACTGCCGCCAGGACATTAGTACAGGAACAGTTAACCCAAGGACACATTAAACCATCAGTATCCCCGTGGAATACACCCATTTTTGTTATTAAAAAGAAGTCTGGAAAATGGCGTTTGTTACACGATTTACGAGCCATCAATAACCAGATGCAAATTATGGGCCCCGTGCAACGAAGCCTACCTTTGCTTTCTTCCCTGCCGGCCTTTTGGCCCATTATTGTGATTGATATAAAGGATTGTTTTTTTTTTTTTTTTTCCATTCCCTTACATGATCAAGACAGTGTGAGGTTTGCTTTTACTATTCCCTCCTGCAATCATGAGGAGCCAGATAAAAGATATGAGTGGGTAGTCTTGCCTCAGGGGATGGCCAATAGTCCTACTATGTGCCAACTTTATGTGGATGAAACTCTTGCCCCTCTTAGACAAAAATATCCCAAATTAAGATGCATTCATTATATGGATGATATTTTACTAACAGCAAAGAGTAAACATATGCTGGAAAAGGCGTATGTGGATTTGATTGAGATGCTAAAGTACAGAGGACTCTTTATAGCTCCTGAAAAGGTACAGCAGGACCAGGTTATAGATTACTTAGGAGCGAAAATATGTAAAAATTGCGTTACTCCACAAAAGGTAGAGTTGAGAAAAGATAATCTAAAAACCTTAAATGATTTTCAAAAATTGTTAGGAGATATTAATTGGGTTAGAAGCTATTTAAAGCTACCAAATTATGAGTTGAGACCCCTTTATGATATATTACAAGGAGACTCTGCTTTGGATTCTCCTAGACAGTTAACCAAAGAGGCAAGAGAGACTTTACATAAGATAGAAGAGAGATTACAAAATGCCTGCTTACAGAGAATACAGGAAGACAAGAGTATTACCCTGTGTATACTCCCTACCTTGTCTCAACCTACTGGGTTGTTGTGGCAAGAAGGCCCGTTGTTTTGGATTCACCCGAAAATATCACCGGCCAAGTCCATTGAATATTACCCTACTGCTGTGGCTGGTGTTGCACTCTCTGGAATTCAACAATGCTTACAGTATTTTGGAATTGCCCCGTCTACCATTATAGTTCCTTACACCAGCCATCAAGTTCAAACTTTGTGTGCTACTATAGATGATTGGGCTATTTTACAATGTAGCTTTACTGGACAAATAGACAACCACTTTCCAAAACATCCCCTTTTGGGGTTTTTCAAGGAACACCCAATTATCTTTCCTAAGGTAACGACTTCTCAACCTATTGTAAGTGTCCCTAATGTATTTACTGATGGCTCAAAAACGGGATGTGGTGTATATATGGTTGAGGCACAACGACCGGTACAACACCAGTTTCAGCCCGGTGCTCCTCAGATGGTAGAGATAAAAATTGTTATAAAAGTTTTTGAAGCATGCCCGTTTTCTTTTAATTTAATATCTGATTCTGCTTATGTTATTAATGCTCTCAAGGTTTTAGAGGTTGCCGGACCTATTAAGAGTTCCAGTCCGGTTGGTCCATTGTTTCATCAATTACAACAGTTGATTTGGCAGAGAAAATCATGCTTTTATCCCTTGCATATTCGGGCTCAGACGGGCCTGCCAGGACCCCTGGGCAAAGGAAATGATGTAGTGGATCAATGGACCAGACAAGAATGGGTATTTATTAGCTCTGTCTTAGACAGAGCCAAAACCTTTCATAAAACATTTCATGTTAATGCAAAAGCACTACAACAAAAATTTCAAATTTCTCAAGCCGATGCGAGACAGGTGATATTAGACTGTCCTCGATGTGTAATTTATCAGCATCCGCCTAGTGTTGGGGTTAATCCCCGGGGTTTGCTCCCACTAAAAGTTTGGCAGATGGATGTGACTCACATCTCTGAGTTTGGACACCAAAAATATGTACATGTGTCTGTGGACACCTGTTCAGGTGTTAAACATGCCATGCCCTCGGCTGGAGAAAAGGCACGCAATGTTATTGCCCATTGTTTGGAGGCCTGGGCAGCCTGGGGAAAACCTTATGAACTTAAGACTGACAATGGACCTGCGTACACAGGACAACAGTTTGCCTCCTTTTGTCATCAAATGGAGGTGCAACTTATACATGGTTTTCCCTACAATCCCCAAGGCCAAGGCATTGTGGAACATGCTCACCGCATGATAAAAGAGTGCCTACAAAAACAAAAGGGGGGAATTGGCCAGCGCCGTACCCCAAAAGAAAGACTTTCTCTTGCTTTATTTACTATTAATTTTTTTAAATTTGGATGCTCAGAGTCAATCCGCAGCAGATAGACATAATGAACCTTATGGCCCAGCAAAAGGGATGGTAAAATGGAAGGATGTCTTGACAGGGCTCTGGCGTGGGCCCGATCCCGTACTAACATGGGCACGAGGCTCTGTTTGTGTTTTTCCTCAGGACCAACAAGATCCGGTGTGGGTGCCTGAACGCCTCACTAGAAAATCCCAGTGTGAAGAGGCACGAGATGCGGGGGGTGATGGTCCTCCTGCTCATCCTTGTGATGGTGCAACCGGGAAGACCAGTACCGAGATGGGGAACCCTGTCTGTGTTCCCGAGACCGATGCCCATATGACATGATGCATAACTGTTTCCTTGATTACAGCCTCTTTGGGTTCTGGTACCGTGACTGGTGTTGTGGCAACTGCTACGGGTTGCGGCGGCCAAAGTGTTAAACCTAAATCTTCTATTACTCACAGGCGTACCTCTGTGCGTGTATCCCCCATTTTTGTTCATTGTGAGTATGGAAGAACTTACCTCGTGCAGTAACCCAATGCTGGAATGCCTCAAAATTTAAATATGCTTTAGTTACCCGCATGCCTCGTTGGGTGCCTGTGCCTGAGGATGCTCCTAATGCTATGACCCAATCATCTTAAGGAGAGGGGCTGGGAAGGTGGCTCAGTGGTAGAGCGCTTGTCTCACATGCATGAGGCCCTGGGTTCAATTCCTCAGCACCACATAAGCATACAAAGCTGGAAGTGTTGCTGTAGCTCAAGTGGTAGAGCTGAAGAGCTGAAGGACAGCGCCCAGGCTCAGAGTTCAGGCCCAGGAAAAAACCTATTTAAAAAACGCTGCAAATTTGTCTAAACAGTTGTCTAGTTATCTTTTAGGTAATTGAACTGGGGAGTTCGACAGCCTGATGGAACAGCTCAGGGTTGCCATTGTCGTGGTGAACTCGACCTGAGTGGATGCCGGATTGGGGGAGGGGTTATCTTCATGAATCTCTGCTGCTATGAATCATCTTAAGGAATGGGAGGGTTTAGGAGCCCTGACAGGCCTTCTGGTGTTAGCCTCCTTGGTATGTCTGTGGTGCATTTACCAAATTAGAGGTTCTCAGCATCGCAGTGCAGCCATGATTATCCAAGCCTTTGCAGTCATTGGAGCAGGTCAGTCCCCCTAAGCGTGGCTTGCCACCCTAAAACAATGAACACAGATTGCAAAGCCAAAGTACTGCAGTCGAGAGGCATGAGTTTTGCCCTCGAGGAGAGCATGTTTGATTGCACACGGGTTCGATTTGCCTTTTCCCGTCCTTGTGAAAAACGAATCAATGGACAGGCTGAGTCATCCCTAGAGAAGGTACCCTCTGGGAGAAGGCTTGTATGCAGTCCTTGCATTGCACAACAGGGATCAGACCTCTGTTCTCATCTGTGTTCTTTAAACAAAAAAGGGGGAACTGTAGAGAGCTGCGAGAGGCCGCACCTGGAAGATGGTGCCGGCTTCCTCCCGATGGCGAGTGTTCTCTGTGGTAAACAACTCCTTATATGGCTAAGGCAAAGAATCTGGCTTGCTTCGAACCTATTGGTGGTTCCCATGTGGCGTATCAGGGTTGGCTACCCAGTGGGTACTTAAGGCTGTGGGGAATTCTCCCCCGGGGTTGGGGTCAGAAGATTACTCAAAGGTCCTGAATAAACTGCAGAGAGAAGAGTCCGGTGTCGTGTCTTCCTTGCTGGTCGAGGCGGTAGCGACAAGAAATATTTTAAAATATTTTTGTATCTACAGTAGATTTATGAAAAATGATCTTTCGTTGTAAAATAAAATGGAAACAAAATTTAATAAGGAGCAAAACAAAGGAACTGTCACGTTTCTTTTTGTTGAATGGAATATGAATTGAGATAATCAGTTTGGGAAAATGATCTTTATTTTAACAATATGGATAATGGCTATTAATTCCAATCCATCTAATAGCCCATATTGTGAATCCTCATATATGAGTGTCAAAAACAAACCACACTTTTTGCTTTTGTATTTAACTCACCTCTTATAATTTAGGGGATAGATGAAGTAATCCAATAAAGAATAAGATAATAGTAAGTGAGGCTATTAGTTAGAGATGAAAATGATTTTAAATATGATAATAGCTAATTAAATTACATTTTTCTTACTTTTACTCTTTTGTCATGTCCCTCATTCCCACATTAGCAAAGTCCATGGAAAGTTCTCAATAAATTATATGTACAATCATGAAAAAAATGTATTGAAAGAATGTGAGCAAAGTATGGTTTTAGCTTATTGAGACCTGTAGGGGTTACTGTGTTTTTGAGGACTTGAAAAACATGATGGAGATGAAGGGAGGGATGTGCTCATTCTGGAAAATTGACAAGAAGATTGCTCCCAGAAACATAGCGATGAATTCTTCCAAAAGGTTACAGTAAAATCACTATCACAACCATGTTCACTGCTGCACTGTTCACCATAGCCAAGTTATGGTAACAGTCCAGATACCCTTTGGGGAGGGATGGTTGGAGAAAGTGTGTCATTTATACACAATTGGATTGCACCCATCCATTATGAAAACTGTTACATTATTTGCAAAGAATTGGATAGATTTAATAGCTAGAACTTTATGCAAGTGTACACAACAGTATTAACCAAAGCATGCTATTGGCAGAGGAGTATTTAAAAGGTGTAATTTCTTATAAAATTGAACTTTTAATACAACAAAATGAATGCCAGGAAACTATCACTTGGAAGATGTGAGGGGAAGTCAAAAGGAAGGAATAGAGTTTTGGAAGAAGAGAGTGAAGGCATAATATACAATACAGATAGTATGAAACTAAAAAAAAATTAAAGTAAGATGAAGTTTGGAAGACTGTGGGAAAGGTAAGTAAAGATCCACTGTGTTTATAAACTAATTTGTTGAATGGAAATTCCTTTGTACAACTATTTAAGAGAATAAAAATATAATTTAAAAATGGAGACATCTGGGGTTGGGAAGGTGGCTCAGTGGTAGAGCGCTTGCCTTGCATGCCTGAGGCCCTGGGTTCAATTCCTCAGGACCACATAAGCAAAAAGAAAAAGCCAGAAGTGGCTGGCACTGTGGCTCAAGTGGTAGAGCTCTAGCCTTGAGCTGAAGAGCCGAGGTACCGTGCCCAGGCCCAGAGTTCAGGCCCCATGACTGGACTAAAAAAAAAATGGAGACATCTGATCTTAGACTGCATTCTCTTAAACCATGAGTCAATATAATAGTTTCCTTCTCAGAAATTTTCTTTGCAGGTATTTTCCTCATAATGACAGAAAAGTGACCAACACAATGTATATCAGTACATCAAGCTGCACATCATAAAGATACAGAATATAAAAATCACAGTAAAAATGTTAGAATTCATCACATGATAAAATAAAAGTTAGAATGCTGCTGATTAATATTTTTCCAAGTTCTTCACCTATAGTATCTAATTTAACCCTCACAATAATCCCATAAAGTGGAATTACTTCCATTTTTAATTCTCAGATGATGATATTCAAGTCTTCAGAGTTGGAAATACTAGTCCAACATTGCACACATGGTAAGTGTTAGCCTGATGCCCATCTCCAACTGTATCAAATGACTTCATTCAATTTTATGACTAAAATACCAGCACTTACTCTTCTAATTCGAGGAAAATTTCCCACAATTATTGTGTACATTCTAATAGTATTTTCTTTATATTTGTTAGAAAATAAGTAACTGTAATATGAAAACTGCAAGTTCATAATAAATTTATTCCTCCCTGGTTAAAGGAACTCCTAAACTATAACATTCTTGATTTCCAGCTCAAAATAGTAGAAACCGTATTCTATTCCATGACTCAACACTGCACTGCCTGGTGACCCCATCTCTGTTTAACACAATCTTACTGAAAGAATGACCTGCCAATTCCTGATGGAAACTGACTGCATGTCTTATGGACCAGTGATTTCCATATTGTAGCTCACCTAAGTTGTTTACCATTAGAAGTATTTTGATTGCTTTTTATACCCAACATTTTGAAGGAATGTACTACTTTAAAATGCTATTAAAGCAAGACTGATAAAAAAGTCACCTTTGGCCCCAGATAAATATTTTATCTTTCCTATACCCAAAAATACCGGCAGATCTATCATTGTTAGGGAGAAGAGGTTAAAAATCATAGACACCAAGACCTAAGCATGAATTAAAGACTCTCCAACTTGTAAATACAATTGGTTTAAAAAGATAAATACTACTGTGTTTTTAAATAATTTCTTATGATAATTAAGATTCAATTATAAACTATTAACACTTGAAAATAAGTCATTTTCTTGGGAGTTAAACACAAAACACAAGAATAATCCTAATATTTTTAAAAGACCTTTATTTATACTAAAAATTCAATCTTAAAATACAAAGATTCTAAAAGTATCTAAAGTATAGAGACACAAAGGAAAAAATTTAACTGCATCATCTACATTCAAAAGACTGAGATAATAGAAAACAAAATTGTGATAATTGAAAACAAAGTTATACAAATAATTAGCTTACTCAATTCACTTATGTTCTTTTATTCTATTTCATTTAGTTTCATAAAAACTGGCTTTTCATAAAATGATGCATAAAAGCCTATATGACCACTTACATTTTCAGATCTTAAAAATATTTATTTCAGAAATGTCTTTAGCTCTATAGTCAATGAACTGAAATAATAATAAAATATTCAAAGTCCTTTCAGATATTGCAAGACTCACTCTGGGATGTTATTTATATTGGAAAAGATATTTGAAAAGCCTTATTTATTAAAGTTGCCATAGTTACTCCCACAAAAGAGCCATTAGTGAAGATCCTTTTGCATGTACAAAACAACTTCCAATACATCTACAATCTGGAAATGACACATGCATTTTGTTTGTTTGTTTTTGAAAGGAATATCTAACAAGCATATCCACAATACTGATTTTCAGTCAATATAATGGGATACTCAAACATAATAAGTATGGGGTTATCTCTTAGTCAGAATAGATATGATCTTACAAAAAAATTTTTTTCAACAGAAATCCGGAAAGAGTTTATCCACGTTGTGTTTCACAGGAATAACCAGAGAGTAATACCTTTATGTTTGTTGGTCAAACTCACGGAGTGAGTATATCTTAATAGTATAACCAATTTAAGAGGTCAAATACATATTTTGTACTGACAATCATCTTACAGCAATAATTTACTACCTAATTATGTCTGCATCTTCTTACCTAACATATAGCAAGAGCTGAAAGCAATCTCTTTTATCTAACTTAATGCTGTAAATGCTATGATTATGAAGATATTATTTGACAAATAAAATGTACAAAAGGAAGGTTACATTGAAATGACATAACAGTGATAGATAAAAACATTGCAACACAGTTAGCTCTTTTCAGCCTCACCCTGTACACATTGGCAAGCAACATTGTAACAGCACACAAAAACATACATATACACACATGCGCACATGTACACACACATATACATGCATGCTAAATTCAGGGTTTTTTATACAAAAAAGTACAAATAAAATATTAGTGATTATTAGACACGATAATTTGCTTTATTACAAAATGATACACAATCCAGTCACCACGGGTGTTACATTTTACCTGCCTCACTTAATTTATTTTAATTAATTAATTAATTAATTAATTAATTTGTTTGATAGTAATAATAGGGCTTGAATTCAGGGCCTGGCTCTGTCTCAGAATTTAGTTTTTTTTTTAGTTTTCTCAAGTCTAGCATTTTACTGCTTGTACCACAGCTCCATTTCTAGCTTTTGCTGGTTACTTTAAAAACAGAATCTAATGGACATTTTTTTTTTTTGCTTGGTCTGGTTTCAAATCAAAATCCTCAGATTTAATCTTTTTAATTAGCTAGGATTAATGACACAAACCACCAGTGTGGCTTCTACTTTTTCCTCTATATTTATCTAATGCACATACTTATATAGTAATTTAAAACTGAGTATAGAACCAAGATGTACAGTGATGATATTGTCCTGTCAGAAATTCAAGTAAGTAATTTAAGTTTCTTCTTAAGAACATACACAAAAAAATGCCATGATATAGTATAAGAGAACTAACGATTGAACATATGAGCTTTAAGAGATTTCTAATAGATCCATTATTTATTGTTACCCAACATTAGAAAAAAATGTATAATGCAGTAGTAAAATAGAAGTCTTAGCATGACTATTTAAATTGCTTTATTTTCATCTAAAAAAGTAGGCCTGCCTGTCTATCGTCTTCAAATGATTTTGATGGTCGAAGGTGCTTAATGAGAAGTCAAAATGTATTAGTAGTACTTTCCTCTCAACTAAATCTCACATTTTCTTCTTGGAGAATACAATGATTAAAGTAATAGTTGAGATCAGCAAGCAATAGTTCAGAATCATGCTTCCAGTGCAAGTGGATCACCAAAAGTAAATCTTGACACCATTGTCCACCAAGTTTCGTCACAGATGTAATCTCTAGCTGCTTTCCTAGCTTGGACCTATTCCTACATTGTACAGGAAAAGTGTGATTCACCTGATTTGAGTCAGATGTGTTACTAGAATTATCAAGGATTTAGATTCTTATCTGTAATTTGGTCAAAGCTATGTCTCTTTATGCGGGCTACTAAAAATGTATTTACTAATTTCAAAGTAAATACATACATTCTATTTCCATGTTTTTTAAAAAATAAAATACTGTATGCTCTATAAATTGATCAGAGGTATGGATTTTGTGGCTAGATCATTGCACATCTCTCTGCCTCTCACTTCTCTCTTTCATGGTTCTCATAGATAATATGACTGCTCCACAATTATCCTAATTTATTTTGCTTTGTATTTTTGGTTGCATCATTTCATTTTCTGCTCTGCCATTTCCCAAATCATTTATATAGAAAGCCTTATTTCTTTTATTTATTTATTTATTTTTGGTCGGCGTGGGGCCTGAACTCTGGCCCTGGGTACTGGGCTCTTCAGCGGAAGGTTAGCACTCTACCACTTAAGCATCAGCCCCACTTCTGGTTTTTTCTGCTTATGTGGTGCTGAAGACTCGAACATAGGGCCTCATACATGCAGGCAAGCACTCTACCACTGAGCCACCTTCTATTATCTCATTCCTAGAAGAAGCTGCACATGAAGACAACACTGATAATCATTTTCAGTCTATACCTTTGATTACAGAGGAACATCTTTCCTCTGCTCTCCATCAATTCCCTGCTTTCCAGTGAGAATGACTTAGAATAATAAAAATGGAAAAGGAGAAAATAAATCATCATAAAAAAAACAAATGCAGAAAATTCACTGTATTTTTCTCACCAGTTCAACATGGACACCTTATTCCCACTGGCACTGAAAATGTCTAGTTAGGCAATTCTGATGAAGATGAGGAACAAAATGAAAAAGTGAGGAATGGTATCAATTGCAAGGAAAAAATGGAATAGGATCCAAGCAAATTTCTTCTTTGGGTTGCTGAAAATAATGGGCTTATTGGAGTGTGAAGTCTACTTTCCATAAAGGCCACTCGGTGAATACTAGAGATGCAGGGAAGCCTACAGTAGCCACTTAGACATTGTCCATGAGTTGGTAGCTCAAGCAGCAGATATTCATGCAATAACTGTGAATGGCTGGACACCCCTGCACAGTGCTTATATGTGGAATAATACCAGTGTGGCTTCTTTCTTACTTCATCATGATGCAGATACCAATGCCCAAACTAAAGGCCTCTTGATTCCCTTGCATCTTGCTTCTGGGAATAGAGATAGCAAAGATATGCTGGATCTCGTTCAGTTGAAACAATATATCAAACCAGGTCTGAAGAACAACTTGGAAGAAACTGCCTTTGATATTACCAAAAGGATAAGTATGTATCACTAACTCTTTGAAGTTGTGGAAGGCTGTACAAATTGTTCTCTTAAGTCATAATGGTTCGGTTAAGTTACTTTTATTTTCTTTTTCTTTTTTGTTGAATTTTATTTTTTTATTGTGGAAATACCATACAAAGGGTTTACAATTACATGGGCAAAATAATGAGTACATATCTTATCAAGCATTGTTGCCTCCTCCTTTATTTCCCCTTCCCATCTCCCCCCACTCCCTTACCCCTTCACTGTCCTCCCCCCCCGCCCCCGTCCAAAGTTGTAAAGTTCATTTTTCGACATGACATCTTGTACATCTCATTGTTGCAGTGGGTCAACCTGCATCCCTATTTAAACAATTTGTTTTTTCCCTTCCCCTCCACAAATCATACCAACATTAAATACAATGAAAGCAGGGGTTATACTGTGGGAGAGGGACATACAAAGCAACAAATAATTCATCTTATAAATATGTTAGAAACAATCGCAAGAAAGAAAAAGAAACATTTCAATCCTTATCTTGGGGTTCATTTCACCTAACATCAACTTATCTGAGCTTTTCTGCTTGTCTCAGACATATACTAGTTATTGCAAATAAGGGAAACCATTGGACCTATGTTACTTTGGGCCTGGCTTACTTCACTTAATATAATTTTTTCCATGTCTTTCCATTTCCTAACAAATGGGGCAATGTCATTCTTTCTGATGGAGGCATAGAATTCCATTACATAGAATTCTATTTTCTTAATCCTTTCTTCGATTGAGGGGCATCAAACAAGACCATACTAAAACTACCAGAATAATTGCAGCATTACTGCATAGATAAGATATCAGTTAAGTTTGATATCAGTTTAAGTTAAGTCCATTCTTGTGTCCATACAAAATATTTTCACAATCCAAATAACAGCAATATCTTACTGTAAAAGTTCCCTGGTATGTTTACAAGTGAATTGCATGACTTTTATGTCAAAATGTATTTGAGTTGTTTGTATACATCTATATGATTTCTGCATGGTTTGTGATTTTTTAATCAGAAATAATTTGAACTTATCTGTTGATGTGAGTAGTACAGAAACTAAAGACATTTCTGGTTCTTGTCTGAAAAAGGTATATTTGAAAATATTCAGTGTTTGCATAATATCCATAATCTATTTCATTCTCTCCTAGATATACTTTGAATTCAACATTTTTAAAATATATATATATTCATTAATAAATGTGTCCTTTCAGATTGCATTCCATATAGAAAATTTAAGATTACTTTTTTTCAAGGTCCTTATAGTCGTACATTTCTTTGGGATAAAATGACAATGTTAACTAATTTCAAAAGATTTGTAAAGGTTATTCTATGTAAAGGCCTTTCTAAGATGAAGGCTTAATACCCTGATGTCAAACTAACGTTTAATTCTAACACTTGCATGTATTGTTATACTTGTAATTTTGTAATCAACTTTTTAGTAACTGTCATTTCTTGCAACTGAAGAATGAAAATTATGAAATAATTCACAAATATTCATATTATCCTTTTGCAAGTGCCATGTTAATCTCTGTATTGTTGTAATTTGGGTATACGTGCTGCTGAATCATGTAGTATCCTCTAAATTTAAGTAGTTAATGATGCAATTTTCATACAGGCTTACATCCTTGGGTGCCTATTTGTAACAAGGAAAGCTTATTGTTCCCAACAATACTATTGATCTTATTTCCCTAAAATAATGTGTATAGTGGAAAAAATTATATTGTTCATTCAATTGCTCATATTTGCTTTTTTTGTCAATGACAATTTTAAGCCTTTTTCAATTTAGGTTTGATCATACTTTGAGGAACTTATAGCTAGGTCCTAAGGTGATGGCTTTTTCAAGTACTTATTTATGCAACTGAGTTAGCTTTGTGGAGCTAATGGATTCAAAGTAAGCCTTGCTTAAGAGCTACTTCTAAAGTTCTGCAGCTGAAATTTTCCCAAGTGAGGTCTGACTAGCACAAATGTTTACCTGACTATCCTTCTTCCATGTAGGACCAGACCAACCAGAATATCCTACACTGACAGGATAGTTTGTCTTACAGGAACAAAACTAACCTCAGTTACAAGGGATCATAGATAGATGAACATTTCAGACAGAATTGTTCGAACTAGAAGGTATTTTATCAAAATATAATTGTTTATTATACCTACCATTTCAAAGGTAGCTAAAGCCAAGAAGGTGAAAAAATTGTTCATAAGCATGATTACCTAATGTCTGGCCTGTCTACCTTCCGACCAGGCAGGAATTACACTCCTGCCTTTCTATCACCAAATATTTCCATAGCTGCAGGAGAAGTCTATATCTTTCTCTTCTTTATTAGGTCTTAAATTGGTAATACTTTTTTTATTTTTTTAATAAGCATTTTTTTATTGTGAACATACTGTCCAGAGGGGTAACAATTACATGGGCAAGATAATGAGAACATTTCTTTTTTTTAAATTTTTTTTGGGGTCCGGTCGTGGAGCCTGAACTCTGGGTCTGGGCGCTGTCCCTCAGCTCTTCAGCTCAAGGCTAGCACTCTACCACTTGAGCCACAGTGCCACTTCCGGCTTTTTTCTTTTTGCTTATGTGGTGCTGAGGAATCGAACCCAGGGCCTCAGGCATGCAAGGCAAGCACTCTACCACTGAGCCACCTTCAGCATTGCAGCCCCTCCTTTGTTTACCCTTCACATACCTTCCCAGCCTCCCGCACCCCCGCACCCAATCCTGCCCCCCACCACCAAAATTATTAAGTTCGTTTTCAACATGACAACATGTACTTCTCATTGTTGCAACAGGTCCACCTGTATCCTTAAACAACTTGTTTTTCCCCTTCTTCTCCACAAATTATACCGACATCAAATATAGTGAAAACAGGGGTTATACTGTGGGGGAGAGACATACAAAGCAACTAAGAAATAATCTTATAAATTCGTTAGAAACAAATACATGAATGAAAAAAACGTTTAAAAGCATATCTAAGGGTTCATTTTCATAACATCACATTATCTGACCTTTTCTGCTTGACTCATACATATACTAGATATTGCAAATAAGGGAAAATCATGGGACCTATGTTTCTTTTGGCTTGGCTTACTTCACTTAATATAATTTTTCCAAGCCTTTCCATTTCCTAACAAATGAGGCAATGTCATTCTTTCTGAGGGAGGCATAGAATTCCATTGTGTATATATACCGCATTTTCTTGATCCATTCATCTACTGAGGGGCATCTGGGTTGGTTCCATATCTTAGCTATGGTAAATAATGCTGCAATAAACATAGTTTTGCTGGTAGCTTTAGTGTGGTCTTGTTTGTAAACATTTGGGTAAATGCCCTAAAGTGGGATTGCTAGGTCATAGGAGAGCTCTATGTGAAATTGGTAATGTTTTAATCACAATGTTTCCTCTTGCCTCCAGGCTGAAAATCAACAAATGGTAAAGCTTTAGGTCTAAATCTACCAAATACTGAGGTAGAGATAATGCAATAATACTTTAAAACTGTGTTGTCGTTGATACCCTAACCACAACAGAACAATGCAAAACATGTGCCCTTTTTTATTATATTATATATAGCTATATATTTTGTATTTATATGTGCTGATTTTATATTTCACACAGTGAAACTTACTAGAATTATTTGATAATTTGACAAATAAATTGATAATTATTTATTCCAATAAATAGAATTGGAATATAATTAATTAGGTTTGGAATACATACTAGAATATAAAAAGTATCAATGTAATGTCTTCAGTATAAACTTGTGATACCTTCTAAGTGTTCTTGTTCTTCAGAATTCACATGGTAATATATAATGTTGTTTTCCTCTAATCTATAAGGGAGTTTACTCTGCTGCTCTGTTTATTGTTTTAACTCGCTGGTTCCAAACTGTTTTTCTCCATATTTCTGAAGCGTTCCTATTGATTATAACTAAATTTTTCTGATATGATGTCTAAAAGATATTATTCTTCTGCAAGACGCATGGGTCCTAGGATCCCAGGTCTCAATTACCAGCATCATTAGATAACAGGGTCAAGACTTCTCAACTAGTCCCATTCAACGTGCAAACAGAAGTAATTGAAGAGCCATGTTAATTCTCATTTCCTGTAATATTTTCCTATAATATTTCCTATAATTGAGAATCAGGAATTAGCAGTAAGCAATTTGAAATGCAATGCAACTTAAAACGAAGGCTGAGATCACAAAATCTGAGAAAAAGTACTGTAATCAAACTTTCAATTTACAGAAGACCAGCCCATATAAGTGAACAAGATCACAAAGCATCACAAGATTATTTTAATACCCCCCCTAATGATTAATAAAAAAAATGTCATCCAGTATAAGTGGGTCAGAAAAATAGCTCCTGGAAGAATAGATCCACATTTGGTCTACCAAGGCCAGGAAAACTTGACTTAGAGGTCAAAGGCAATTCAGAAAAAACGTCAATTGAGAAGATCTTTAGTTCTTCAAAACACTGGTACTTCAGTAAAACTTGGTTCTGTGGTATAAAAATGTTGTCATTCTCAAAGCATTTAATCTCTTGAAAGTGTATTCTTTTTCAAATAATCTTTGAAAAATCACATTCCCCATTTGTTAAGAAATGGAAAGGTTTGGAAAAAAATATATTAAGTGAAGTAAGCCAGGCCCAAAGAAACATAGGTCCCATGGTTTCCCTTATTTGCAATATCTAGTATAGGTATGAGTCAAGCGGAAAAGGTCAGATAATGTGATGTTAGGAAAATGAACCCTTAGATATGTATTTTAATGTTTTTTTCATTCATGTATGTGTTTCTAACGCATTTATAAGATTATTTCTTTGTTGCTTTGTATGTCCCTCCCCCACAGTGTAACTCCCGCTTTCACTATATTTGATGTCAGTATAACATGTGGAGGAGATGGGGACAAACAAGTCGTTTAAGGATTCAGGTGGACCTGTTGCAACAATGAGAAGTACAAAATGTCATGTCAAAACCAGCTTTACAATGTCAGTGTGGGGGGGGAGGGGGGTATGATTGGGTGGGGGGGAGGGGGGAGGCTGGGAAGGGAGGTGAAGTGTAAACAAAGGAGGAGGCTGCAATGCTTGGTAAGAAATGTATGCATTTTCCTGCCCATGTAATTGTAACCCCTCTGTACAGTATGTTCTCAAATAAAATATAATAAAATATAATAAAATAAAAAGAAAAATCACATTCGCAAGCCAGGCGCTAGTGGCTCACACATGTAATCCTAGATACTCAGGAGGATGAGATCTGAGGATTACAGTTCAAAGCCAGCCCCGCAGGAAAGTCTGGGAGACTCTTGTTTGGTTTTTTTTTTTAACTGTATGTTTTTGTCTTTTCTTTTTTGGTACTGGGGATCGAACCCAGGACGTTGCGCTTGCTAGGCAAGCGCTTTGCCACTGAGCTACATCCCAGCCCATTTGTGAGACTCTTATCTCCAATAAATCACTCGTATATAGGAAGTGTCGATGTGGCTTAAGTGGTAGAGTGCTCGCCTTCAGCTGAGGAACTCAGGGACAACACCCAAGGCCAGAGTTCAAGCCGCACGATCTACCAAAAAAATCACATTCGCCAAAATAACATTTGGCAAATAGATGATACTAAGTGACAATAGAGTTGATTTATTTACCCAGCACTAATGCCAATCAGGTTCAACCATTCATTAAAGTGTAGAAATAGTACCACCCACCATTTGTGTTGTTCATTAGGTGCCTTCCAAAATTTGTTAAATATATCAGCCTCCCATATTTCAAACCCAAATCTTAGCTAATAAAGTAAATTTCATCACTTAAAAATGTTCATTTTAAAAAGTGACAAATAGTTGCCTTATCATATTTTTTTAATGTTTTCCATATCTATCTAACATAGTAAGTCTTGAATATGAGTACTCATCAGAGATGTGACAAACATAAAATCTGTCTCCTATTTCTATCATATTCCTCTATAATAGTAAATTATAATTTTCTTTTTTCCAAAAATTATAGGTAGTAGAAAATATTATCCTATGTAAAATAAAATAATCACACATCATTGTACAAAGCCATTTATACAAATTGGTAGTTAGGAATATATCCTAAACCATTTTTAAACTTTCTTGTTCACTAAAGATTAATCTTCCAAATGGATGAGAATAAAATCATGTCTAGGTGCTTCACGTCTCCAGTCTTGCAAATTATTATTGCAGATGAATGAATTATGGAAATATAAGCTGACATAAGTTCAAGTATATTGAGGATCGAAACTCCATGGAATGTATTTAAACCTTTCAAAGTACTGACAGTTTAAGAGAAAAACTATCAGGAAGTTGAAACCAAAGAAGCATAATAGTAAAGATAGAATGAATGAAAATGCAACAAGAGGCAAGTACAGCTAGAATACTCAATGTACACATGTGATAAAGAAAGTGGTAAATCTGAAATAAATCTTAGAGAAGGAGTTGGTTCACAATGATAGAAGGAGTGAATTTGATCCAGGAGCATTGGGCAGTTAGATGGACATATTTAACTGTAACACAATTGCACAATCTTTTGAAATTCAGTTGAAAAAACACACAAAAATACAATCAAACAGCAATCTCTAGAGAGTATGAATATGACTTCTCAAAATTTTAAGCAGCTAATGAAGGGCAGTCTTGGGAAAAGCAAACAAAACTATTCAAAGAGGGAAGTTTGGGGTAGGGGAAAAATTTATACAGATTTAAATAGATTGTCTAAGGTTATAAATCACCTACATCTGCTGCAAATATTATCTTCCTTCTGTAAGTTCTCTCTGTCTGAACTGGATACTCCAGTCCTGAGCCACCCTTGATAGCTTGTGAAGATAGAATGGAAGAAACAAGATCAAGAACCCATCACTCCAGTGGAGAGAAAACAATCCCTATGTTTTCTTTCATCTCTGTTCACTACTCTTTCTTCATACTTTTCAATCAATTGATTTTTAGTTATATATTTCCTTCTTTGTTCTGGAAAAGTAATTGGTGAGAGAAATTCACTAAACATTATTTAACTTTTTTTTTTAAATCATGCTGTTTACTTGTTCAAGGGAGTCCATTAAACTTAACCCCCTGCCTTTGGTTTCCATGAAAACCCAACATTGATGTTAATCAGGACAAACTCTAATGAAAATTTTGTCTCCAAAAAAACCAGTCCAAGAAACTGTGATCACAAATATTTGGATATCCTTTTTTCTTTCCCTTTTACCTTGAAAGTATTCTTGTGTCTAAAGAGCCCACAAAAATAAGTACTCCACCGCTTTTTGGTTCAATCACTTCTAACCTCAAAGATATATTTTGCTGACAAGATGCTTAGAGGAAACAGAAGAATACTCCACTTTTATCTTCTCTCTTAAGACTCTCCTTAGATACCATATCAGGGACAGTGAAGTTATTCTTTGCAAAATTGTTTCAATAGATTATTTTTCTCTGTGTCTTGCATTTGCTCAACAAGATGTATGGAGAAGAATAGAGTTAAACCACCCATACCTTGGATGACACTGTCGGTTAAAAAGGACAATGCTTCTATGTCTTACTTCTATGTCCTCCTCTTAGCTCTTGCCTGGCTTCCAATTAATCACAACTTCTTGCCTTCAAGTCTAGTGAAGCTGAAGGACTATAAGGCCTCCCCCACTGATACATCATTTTTGGGGGGCGGAGGTCCCATCATGGGGCATGAACTCTGGGCCTGGTCGTTGTCCCTCAGCTTTTCAGCTCAAGGCTAGCGATCTACCACTTGAGCCACAATGCCACTTCCGGCTTTTTCCTTTTTCTTATGAGGTGCTGAGGAATCGAACCCAGGGCCTCATGCATGCAAGGCAAGTGCTCTACCACTGAGCCACCTTCCCAGCCCCCAATGCTACACCTTCATGGTCTCTCCTTTAAAACTCTTTTATTAAGTTGCCACATTTTGATGTGCAATTTATTTTCATGTCTTCATTCAGTCTATTTTGCATTGTAGTGAGCGAAATAAAGTCTGTAAAATCACCTTAGGTAACAAAAATACTAAGACAATCTATATTAAAATGTTTTGGCCTCCCTCTACTCCTGAAGCCAATTTGCTTAGCTAAGACTTCTAAGAACACTCTTTTCTTACCTTTTCCATTTGCCCAATTCTTTTCTGAACCAAAAACTTTTTGGCTTATGTAATAAGAGAAATCTTCACTATCTCATTTTAATAAGTATATTACTTTTTTGTGAGCCACATAGAAATGTGAAATCATTGCTTTGAAGTATCCAATTAGATTTTTTTTCTGTGTTTCAGTGCTTCACGTGCAAAGACATTGTGGAAAGTATTACAAACAGAAAAGTGTAAACCCAATACCTTTTTTCATTGTGGAGGGCACTTTCTCCCTAAATATTTTGACCCAAATTACCTTGTTCAGAGAATTATTGTTTGGTAATTAAAGGTCAGTTCACAAATTTTTATGTCTTTTTTAAAAAAGAAATTTCAATTAAATTGCACCATAACCTTGTTTCTCACAGTGAGAGTATATTTCCTGGGTAAGGGCAATTTTCAACGGAAGCTAAAGGATTTACAACTAGATTTGTGAGTTTTATTTGTTTAGTGTGAAAATGAGCCTTCTTCACTCACGTTGCTCCCTCTCCACTAAGTCTCCATGGATTTCTATGCATGAAAGCCTATTTTCCCAGGCATTTTTAAATTTTCTTAATAGGCTATATTCTTAAACATTTTGAACAATTAAAATTTACCTGTCATAACTTTAAAACTCTTTTGAAATTCCTTTATCAGAACCACGAATTCACCAATCCTAATTCCACTTTTACCATCAAAAACAGTTAACATGTTTTTTCACGATATACTGTCCATGCAACTATTATTTTCCAGTGCCTTTGTTATGCACATATATAAACATATAAGATGATGCTGAACAAAATGAACTCCAAGATATGGAATCAGAGATTTTTATTTGCGGTTGTTGTTTTTAACGTATTTTGTGATTTCTATTTTCTTTTGATTTTCCCCCTATGGTTTATCCCTTGCAGTATTTGATTTTGGTACCACACTGTGTGTTGTGTATACATTTACCTTAATTAGAGAAGGGAAGAGGAACATCACAATAGTGACACAAATGACAAAGAGAAAGCCAAGGCAATAGCAATACACACAAGACAATATGTTGGAAATATACATTACAACTTGTGAGGTGTACTGAGGTGAAGGAAAGCTGTGAGAAAAATGAGGGAGGGGGTAACAAGTTTGAAAAGTTATTTATTTGCTCCCTTACAATTACTTGTTAAGCAACTGTACATCACTTTGACAATAAAATTAAATTTAAAAAATAAGTTGCATAAAGTAAAATTTCACTGTATTGGTATAGTGAATATTATTTTTATATAGTAAAAATTTTAAAAATCAGTATTATTTGGCATCTAATTTGATTTAATTACCCCTTCTTTATCAGAATGTCATCAACTTGAATGTTATCCAACTAGACAGTATTTTCACAATATACTTGCATATTTAAAAAAAATTAGTACTTTCACACAAGTAAAACCGAAAACACTTTAATTATATGGAAACCCATAACTTTTAAAATTAAATAAGTTGTTAGTACATAATATATGTGTTCTTCAAAATTCTTTTTCTAGATTTTATTTTTTATTGGGAAAATACCGTAGAGAGTAGTTACAATTACATGAGCAAGATAATGAGTACATTTCTTATCAAGCATTGCAGCCTCCTCCTTTGTTTCCCTTTCCCATCCCTTCCCACCCTCCCCCCGTCCCCCCAATCCTCCCCACCCCCCCCCCACCAAAGTTGTAAAGTTCATTTTCGACTAATAACTACTCATTTTCAAATTCTGAACATTCCATATCTGAGAGATTCAAAACAGTACTTGTTTTTATGTTACGTAATTCTGCAATAGATACAGTTTCCAATGGGGTGTTACAGATTTAGAAGTCAACAGAAAAATAGGCACATTCTGGTAGAGGATAAAATTATGAAGTATCTGTAATAATTCTTCAAGAGTAAGCAATCCCAAGCTTTATGCCATAAAGCAATCCTAGCCCAACAGTTTCCAACTTGTAAGGTGCACCATAAAGTTCCCTTAATTCACATCATGAATAGCTTATCTCTACTGTGAAAAAATACTACACCTCTGGTATTGTGATACCCTCCTTGTTCTGCAAAGAACACCACAATAAACTTGGTTGCATCAATTTTCCACCAGTGGTATTCTTGAGATCAGAACACTTGCAAATATTTATATTTATACTTTTTTTAACTATCATGGATATTCAGGATTCTAAGATCAGAAGATTATGGTTCAAAGTCCATCCAGGCAGGAAGATTCCTTATAATCTTATCTCCAATAAACTTCTCAGAAAAAAACCAGACACAAGTGGCACTGAGGTTGAAGTTGTAGGGCCGGAGCCTTGAGCTCAGAGACAGTGTCCAGGCCTAGAGTTCAAGTCCTAGGAGAAACCAATAAATAAAAAACAAAAATTGGGCTGGGAAGCCCAAGGTGGCTCAGTGGTAGAATGCTTGCCTTGCAAGGATGAGACCCTGGGGTCGATTCCTCAGCACACATAAGCAAAAAGAAAAAAAGCCGGAAGTGGCGCTGTGTCTCAAGTGGTAGAGTGAGCATTAGACTTGAGATGAAGAGCTGAGGGACAGTGCCCAGGCCCAGAGTTGAGGCCTCACGACCGGACCGCCCCCCCAAAAAAAAAATAAAAATAAAAATGAACCCAAACCTAGCATTTTTCTCATTGTATACAGAGGCATGTAATTAAGGAAATTGCTTCCTGTGTTACATATAGGTAGAAGAAAGAAGATATCAAACAATTATTCTCTTCATACCATAGTATACCAAACCTCAAAAAATGCTCTTTTTCTAAATTTATAAATTAATATCATCCATTTGTTGGCAACTATGTCTAGATTATTCACATTATCATTTTTATACATGAAGTGTTGGAATTCTCTATTAACTAAGTTCTAATTATAACTCTCTTGAAAGAATATTCTAAGCAAATAGAATGTCAGAATCATTTGTGAATTTGTCAATTAAAACCTCTACTTAAAAAGAATTTGGTAGTGTCCTGTAGAACATGGAATTACAAACAAAACCGAACTATTTATTTTGAATCTAAATTCTAATTTAGCAAGGTGCCCAAAGTCCTACATTAGACGAACTTTGCTATTTCTCCAGGCTGAAGGTTTGTAAGCCTTCCAACAGAATGACGCTTACTTACTTTTTCAAATTTTGGATGGGAATCATGAGCTATTTTGCATCTAAGAATGTTCTGTAATGAAGAGAGCATTTAAAACACAACTGAGGATTATATATCAGTTGCATTTCAATAGGAAATTTGACTCCAACTGTGTATTCCTTTCTTGTAATTTGGTTTGTTTTATTGAGACAAAATTATACTACCTGGTCCAGGGAAGGTATCACTATGTAATTCCACCCTCTAATCTCCTGTCAGTCTGAGTGCTAGAATTGCAGGCTTGTATCACATTACCCTGCCATAGTTTATTGGTTTATTTAATCTAGAAACACACTAACAATACTGAACTTCTCCGATAATCTTAACCATTGACTGCTCAGAGTGTTTATGTACAATTGTGAAAGATGTTCTAACATTTGAAACAGGATGTGAACATTTAAACATGCACCTGCAGGGGTCTCTGATTCATTCCTCCCCGGATCTGATCCCTTTAATAAGGATTAATTGACTTTCTTACAATCTCTGGTTCCTACCTATGTAATAGTCTCAAACTTTTTTGAAGAAATTTCACTTGAGGACCTGTTAATATTAAAATTTATCACTTGATTCTAGTCTTTCTCAGGATATATTTTCTCTTGTTTTCTAGCTTTTCTTCATATTCGGAGAGTTGTTTTATTTGTGTAGTTGTGTGTGCACATATAAGGGCCTCTGTGTGTATGTGTGTGTTTTTATGTATGTGTGCAAAAGCCTCAAACTCTTATTCAACAATCTTGCTCATGACTGGTATTCTATCACTTGAACTGTTCTTCCAATGCAGCTTTGGCTGGTTAATTATAGATAGTATCTCAAAGACTCTTCTGCCCAGACTGGATGGAAACTGAACTTCCAGACTTCTTTACATTCTTGTTTTATTTTTCCAAGAGTATCAACTTTTAAACTACAAACATTTTTGTGAGTGCGAAGTCTAAGCTGTAGCCCAGATTTTTAACTCAAGAATTCATATAAAGATATATGAACAAACACATTATATATGCTTAGTGTATACTGTTAGAAATGTGATCTTAAGCTGGGTGGTTGTGAGATCTAGGAGGATTGAGGTTCAAAGCCAGCCTGGGTAGGAAAGTCCCGGAGACTCTTTCCTCTAATCAACTACAAGAAAACTGGAAGTGGCGCTGTGGCTCAAATGGTAGAGCACTAGCCTGGAGCTGAATAGCAGATTGACAGTGCCCAGTGTTCAAGTGCCACGAACAACAACTATATATATATATATATATATATATATATATATATATATATATATATATATATATATATATATATATATATATATATATATAAAGGAAATAAAAAGAAATATTACCTTTGCCACCAAGTTCATTGCTAGTATAATCCCTGCTCTCTGAAGATGGAATTTCTTTTCCAGTTAAGTCCATTCTTTTATATCTGACTTGCATGGAACCAGAATCATTCTTCTATTCTACTTTTTAGAAATTTGCATGATTAACAAGTGTGATTTAGAAAGGGAGTGGCCTCATACTTCATGTTCTACTTAGGAAAAACGCTTTCACTTCTGTAAATCTACATACTGAACTTGGCTTCATTGATTCAATGTTGTCTTATTTGTACAGTCTTCTAAATTGTATTGAATCCTTAAACACAGAACTTCTTTTTCTCCTATTATTGCTATTATTTCTTAATGTTAACTCTTGTACACTTGGAAAATAATGCACAGCACACACACTCACAGAAAATGATCTGAGAACCCTCTTCCCATTTAAAATTCACCTTAATTTCAGAGCACTTATGAAGTTTGAACTCAATGTACTCATGGATAATGTATTTATAAACAATTTAAATTTCATATTTTCTCTTTACTAAGTTGTCTCTGAAACACTGCTACATGATGTCCAAAGGTGTCCTGGTGCTATTTCAATGAAGCCAGCAAACATTCATTTTACGTCAAGCAGCTCCATAGATTGTTACTGGAAGTAACTATTACTGAATGTGGAAACTGATCTCAGGAGAGGAATTGAACATAGAGGTTTGAAAAAGTTCAAGTTATCTTGTGCTTTCCTTTTTACTATACAAGAAAATGATCCAGGGCTTGAAGAGAACTCTGTCCCTGACTTTTCAAGAGAGTATTTTTATTCATATAAAACTTGTCTGTAAACTTCTGGTTGAGAGTATTACAAAAGGAAATAATGTGCCATTTGAGGGCCAGCATAGAACAAAAGGAAATAACATTGTTTTAAAGGTGTCCTACTGCAAAGAAACAAAGACATGGATATTTTAAAGTGCTTTATGGATGGATATTTCACTCCTGAGATGATTCTCTTGTTGCAGGATTCAGTTATCCATTCCTGTAGTCTGGACCAGAGTTCTCCACATCAATAAGGATTCAAAAAAGCAAGATCCACAATAGAAAGCCCACGGATTGGGAGAAGATCTTTACTAGCCATACAACGGACATGGTTTCCCTTATTTGTAATATCTAGTATATGTATGAGTCAAGCGGAAAAGGTCAAATAATGTGAAGTCAGGAAAATGAACCGTTAGATGTGTATTTTAATGTTTTTTTTCTTTCATGCAAGTGTTTGTTGTTTTGTATGTCCCTCCCCCACAGTATAACCCTTGCTTTCACTATATTTGATGTCAGTATAACTTGTGGAGGAGATGGGAAAAAACAGTTGTTTAAGGATACAGGTGGACCTGTTGCAACGAGAAGTACAAGTTGTTATGTCCAAAACGAGCTTTACAACGTCGGTGCGGGGGGGGGGCAAAAGGGGGGAAGGAGAAGGATTGGGATTGGGGGGGAGGGGGGAGGCTGGGAAGGGATGTGAAGGGTAAACAAAGGAGGAGGCTGCAATGCTTGGTAAGAAATGTACGCATTATCCTGCCCATGTAATTGTAACTCCTCTGTACAGCATGTTCACAAATAAAATAAATTAAAAAAAAAAAGCAAGATCCAGTGAGTATAATCAGCAAAAGCAGGCTTTTCTCAGACCAGTACTCCTTCAAGGAGGGTGCCAATGAAATACCTGGTGTATTTTTTTGTTGTTGTTGTTTGCTTGTTTGTTCAGTTTGTGCCAGTTCTGGGACTTGATCCCAGAGGCTGGACCATGTCCCTGAATAGATGACTTTCCTGCCAACCTACCCCCCCCAAAGCTAGTACTCTACTGTTTGAGCTAAAACCCCACTTCTGGCCTTTTGGGTGGTTAGTTAGAGATAAGAGGTTGACAGACTCTCCTGTCTTGGTTTATTTTAACTAAAATAATAAGAAAGCCAAGAGATGGGCTTGGAAGGTGGCTCAGTAGTAGAGTGCTTGCCTTGCATGCATGAGGCCCTGGGTTCTATTCCTCAGCACCACATCAGCAGAAAAAGCTGGAAGTGGTGCTGTGGCTCAAGTCATAGAGCACTAGCCTAGAGCTGAAGAGCTTAGGGACAGTGCCCAGGCCCGAGTTCACACACCATGACTGGTAAAATAAAGCTAATGACATCAACTGTATCAAGACTTCTGTTTTGAACCAATAAATACTAGATGAATTTTATTACAAAGCTAATATTTGACAATTTTTAAAAGAAAAGAATCTGTCCAGCCAAGAAACCATAACTTAAATAACTCAGCAAAAGTAGGTGCACTGAATAATTTTGGATTTTTTTTTGCTTTGGAAGTTTACTATTGACCTTGTCCTTCCTTTTGGGGAAACTTAAAGTCATATTTGCACATTTTTGTTGGTCGTGGGGCTTGAACTCTGATCCTGGGCATTGTCCCTCAGCTATTCAGCTCAATGTCAGGGCTCTACCACTTTAGCTACAGCACCACTTCTGGGTTTCTGGTGGTTAATTGAAGATAAGAGTCTCATGGACTTTCCTGAGCAGGCTGGCTTTGAACCGCAGTCCGGTGGTCTCAACTTCCTGAATTGCTATGATTACAGGTTTAAGACACCAGCACCCAGCTCATATTTCCATTTAGTGCTCTTAATGACACTATGTAGACAAAGAATGGAAATTTGAATCAAATGATGACATTGCAGCTTTTCAGAAAAATTGAGGTAACAATAAATAAGTCCTCCTATTTCATTTTGTTAAATTAATGACTCCTGAGCTATGGGACCTTTACATAAGCATCCTCTGCCATCTGTGTAGGTGTATTTAGTATCAGGAAAGACTGATATTTTTAGAAATCAAAAGAGATCAGGTATGAAAGAACATCATAAGAGGAGATACATTTATCACACAGAGATTAAGAACTAGCCTAAGAGATTTAGAATGCTAAAGACAATGAGGAATAAGCCTAGTTGAAAACTAGTTCTTCAATAACCAAAAATGGTTCCCTAGACTGGTTTCTGGTCTGCATTAGTTACTATCATTTGTTCCTTTCATCTGGAGTTATTCCTTCTCTTGTCCCACCTGATAATTTGCTTCTGCCTTTTGGTGCCATGACTAACCAAAAAGATTTCCAAATCTCACTTAGACTACCCTTCTCATTGTGATTAGCAATGGCCACTCAAAAGCCTGGAATCTTTGAATTTCCAGAATTAATCTTCACCTGACATCTAAGCACTTTTTTGGTATTAATTGCTGTGACCTAATGAACAAAACTTTTTTTTTTTTTTTAACACAGTATCCTAATATAGGTAAAGTACATGAATGAAGGAGTATTGTCAGGTATTAGTATGGAAAGAGCAATATATATTCCAAGTATGGATTATTTATTTTGCATTTATAAACTAAATGTTTTATTCTGTTTTTTTTTTGTTGTTGTTGTTTTGCCAGTCCTATAGCCCTGTGGCTTAAACTTAGGGCTAGGGAATTATTCCTGAGTTTTTTTCTCTCCTGGCTAGCACTTTACCACTTGAGGCACAGCACCACTTCCAATGTTTCTTTTTCTGTTTATGTGGTACTGAGGAATTATGCATGGGAGGGAATCACTGTACCATAAGCCACATTCCCAGAGCTCTAAATGATTTTCTTAAGATGGCATTATATTTTCATTCCATAACTATGTATCATAATTTTGGCCAGTTGCTAGAAAAGGACGTAGAAAACAATACTAAGTCCTATAAGGCTGGACGGACAATGAATAACTGTCAGGGTCTAGCCAGGCCACAGAGGGGCTTACCTCTTGGGGCTGGTTCAACAGGCTGAACGAGACAGTTCCTGACACACAGCCCACCTCCAGAATGAGAGGGCCACTTTGGGTTCCAGGCACATGGGGACGATGGGTCACCTCTTCCAGCACCCATTCAACCAGTTCCTGTGAGAGAGAAATAGGGAGAGAGAGAGTGGGAAAGAGAGAGAGAGAGAGAGAGAGAGAGAGAGAGAGAGAGAGAGAGAGAGAGAGAGAGAGAGAGAGAGAGAGAGAGAGAGAGAGAGAGAGTCAGAATTACACTTAAGCTGGGTGCTGGTAGCTCAGGACTATAATCCTAACTAAAGATGCTGAGAAATGATGAACATGGTTCATAACCAGCCCAGGAAGAAATGTCCATGAGACTCTTATCTCCAAAGAATCACCAGAAAACTGGAAGTGGCACTGTGACTCAAGTGGTAGTGCGCTAGTCTTGAGCTGAGGAGCTCGGAGACAGCACCCAAGTCCAGAGTTCAAGCCCCATGACTAACAAGAAGTGGACTTCCCACCACAAGAAGTGGACTGAATACCACACATTCTCCTAGGTATCATGGCAGAGAAGTCAGGCTGAGCTTCCTGTCAACTGGAGGTCATGAGTTGGTCACCAGGCTTCTCCGTGCCTCATTTTCCCCAGCTACAAAACTGAACACAGTGAAGGATCCCCTTCCTCATGGGAATTGGGTAAGGATGAAAGAGAACCATGTTTTCTTTCATAATCCCAAACATGTCACACGACTAATAACAGGCCCCATCTGAGACCTTTCAGGGTTAGCTTCCTGTCATATACTCACAGAATTTCCAAGAACCGTATCTGACAGCTGCTCCCTCTCTGTCTGGCCCTGCTCCAGAAATTTCCCTGTATTGAACCCTTGTTTCCTCATAACTGTCCCAGGAGGAGACTGAGGTAAATTGGTGGAGGCCCAACCCAGAGCTTTAAGGCTGCTGTAGACTAAGAGTTTGGTACAATCATCTAAACCGATGACTGAACATGGCACTATATGTCTACCATTCCAACTAAGGAGGACTGGGCCTGGTGGTGCATGCTTGTCACAGATAGGAGGACCATGATCCAATCCAGCCTGAGCACATATTGAGTCTCTATCTTGGAAATGCCCAAGACAGAAAGGTTTGGCTCCCGTGGTAGAAGACTGGCAAGCCTAAGGCCTTGAGTTCAACCCTAATACTCCAAAAAGAACCAGAAGCTCAGGGCCAGAGGCTCATGCATATAATGCTAGCTACTCAGGAGGCTGAGATCTGAAGATCACAGAACAAGATTTAAAATAGGTTTGGCCTCACCCGTTAGACGTCATGATGAAAAAACCTGGAGTCTGACCTATGCTGGTGCACTCCATACTAGCAGGGCTCACATCCTTACTAAGTGCTGGCCATGCTCTCTGTCCCCCTGGGAAGCCAACCCCTGTGGGCCCCACCCCCAGTTCCCCCCAAGCTCCCACTCCCAACAACCAGGCCCAAAGGAGTAGAAAGCTCCAGGGCACACAGGTCTCTTGGTCTTCTAATTTAATGTTGCTGAGCCCCTTTCAAGTGCCTCACACTTCCAGGCCTCCAGACCTCAGCCACAAAGCCCATGCATCCCCAAATGTATCAGGCTGAAGTACCAAAGAACCCAGCCTCCTTATTACAACCTACTTCTACACACACACACACACAAACACACACACACACACACATCCAGACAGGTGACAGAAGACTCATCCATGCAGCACCTGCAATTTTCCAAATGATCACTCACCTGAGCACAGTCAGGCTGTACAAGGGGGAAGATGATGTCTCTCTCTGTCTCCCTCTCTCTCTCATGCACACACACGCACACACACACACACACACACACACACACACACACACACACACACACACACACACACACACAGAGTCTCAGAGTAGTGCCTCTCAAGAGTTTTTTGGTTCCTCATCTCGGACAATGTACAAGCTAAAGCACGGGGGTTCCCTTGGAGGAATCAGGGGCTCCCACCCAAGGGGAGCACCACTATAATTATGCAGCACCACCCTGCCTATCCCTTTCTTCAGAGCCAGACCCTTGATTCCCCATTCACCAAAACCCTAGGTCAGGACGCTGGATGAAGGAGTCCTGAGACAAGTGGCTACTCACAGCCAGGAGAAGAAACAAATAGGGGGTCATGGTGACCCCAGAGGGGTGTCTGACCCCAGGTCGGGGCAGTGTTGAGGAAATGGGTGGGGTCCTAAAAGCTACATACATGGACTTACTCCCTACTTCCAGCCTACATGCTTCTGGGCCACATGGATGATTCTTGGGAAGGACAAGGAGACCAGATGGACTTGGCGAGCACAGAGGACAAGAGCTCACACAGCAAAAGAGACCTATCTTCTGCATCTAACACCCTCAACACCCCAAAAAGGAAAATACCCGAGAAGGCAGGTGTGGAGGTGCTGCTCCCCAGCTCTGACTAAAGCCACCAGGTTCCCACCAGGAAGAGGAATGGTGCAGAGGTGTGGCTGTGTGGCTCCCACTGCTCCAGACCAGGGGCTCTGTGGTGCCCCTCTTCACCCATCCTTGCATCTCCCTGTTTCCTGGGACACTGGCAGCTAGGGATGGGGGTGGGATCCTCGGGTCAACACCCATTCCCACCCCCACCCCTGGGGCACATTTTTGGCAGAGCCCTGGCCAGACTGTAGGGGATGGGTAGGTGGGGGTCTAGGTTGGGTAGGGGGGATCTCGTGTTGTGGGGCATCACAGGGTATGGGCCAGGAGGAGGCCACTCACATGTGCTGCTGAGAGAAGCTATTGGAGGCAGCTCCGGGTGGGTTCGAGCAATGAAGGTAGTAGCATGGCAAATACTCAGGCCTGGAGCAGAGGACAGGGGGGCCCAGGTCGAGGCCCTAAGCCTGCCCACAGCGTGCCATCTCCTGAGGTCTCGAAAAGTTGCTATGGGTCCAAGCAGGCAGTGCCAGTTTTGAAATTCAGCGATGTGGAATGCGGAAGGGGACCAGGTGCATGGCGGGGCTGAACAAGGCCTCTCCTCCTAATCCTTGAGTCTCTTGATCACCACTCAGCCACCTCTACCTGCCTCAACTGTTAGTTGTGTCAACCAACAGAGGGAATCCCAGTGCTACCAGGTACATGGAATGTAGGCGTGACCACCATTCTTATATCCCATTGGTCAGAAAGAACCATGAAAGAATGAGAGTGTGGCCAGAATCGTTTGATGCAGGCAGAATGGGCAGAGTCAAGATGACAGTGGCTCCTCCAGCCCCTTTCCCAGGGAACTCTGTCCAATTTAGTTGGGAACAAGAGGGTGACCTTCTTTAGATTATTGTGTATTTCTGTTTGTTGCTAGTCCCGGACCTTAAACTCAGGATCTGTGTACAGTCTGTAAGATGCTTTTGCTCAAGGCTAGCCCTATACCACTGGAGTCACACAGATCTTCTTCTGACTTTGTTGGCACTGAAGTTGGACAGGGGTCTCGAGGACTTTCCTGCCTAGGGTGACTTTGACCATGATCTTCCTATCACAGCCTTGTAAGTATCAAGGAGGACTGCTGAGATCAACTGGTGTCTGCCTAATCATTGGTCTCGCTAATGTTCTGGCACAGACCAGTGAGTTCCCTATCCTCGGGTTGAAGTGGTGGGAGCTGGATCCCACAGTATGAATCCTGGTCCCGCCACCTCCAAATGGTAGGAGAACCTAAGAAACTCATTCTTAACCATACGATTACCAACGGAATGTGATCAATGTCAAGATTGAATTAGTTGTTCTTGAATGATTCTAGTATCAAATTATACATAATTATATCCTAGGACACTGATTGATTTTAGTTAATACTTCATTAAGCATTTAAACAGTCACATTCATTAAATGGAGGCAGAATGAAATACCTAAGAATTGGACCACACATAGTATAAAGGTGCAAATTTTTTCTGCCAGGATTGGGATTTGAACTCATTGTCTGGGTAACTCTGTTGCACTGTGTGGGAAGGGGAAGCTTGCCTCCTTGAAGTCAAGAAATTCAAGTCTGTTCCTTAGGCCTGAATTGGATCCCCAGCACTAAAAAACATTCTATTCATGTACATTTTAAATATATGATTTATATTCATATACATATGTTCACTCCATATTACACTCAGTATAGTTATTCTTTTTTGTGTATTGACCATTTATTTTATTGAGTATTATGACACATAGAACATTGATTATATTGATTGCATAGCATTGTAGGTCTGCATATGTATTCCACTTTATATCTGACACCCAGTACTTTCAAAGAAAAGGAAAAAAAATGTGCCACCATCAGCTTCTTATTCCACGATTCATTGTTTGGGAGTGCTGGCATCTGAACTCATGGCCTACAATTCATGAATGAGTGAGTATCAACAGGCCATCCTGGGGCAAATTGAGCTGACAGGCAGTTGCCAGGACCTGAGATTGAGCCCCAGGGATTGACATAATATGAACAGATTGACATGCAGATGGCAGTACACTAATAAATATATAAGTTTATAGAGTGCCAGAGATGTCTATACATTATTCATTTATATAGACTACATTTCTACAAATTTTTGGGTATTTATTATGCCTCCATGTAATTAATGTTATTGTTTTCATCCTTAATAAACTATTAATGAAATCCTTGTCCTGAAATTATTGCATTCCTGTAAGTAATAGTGTTCTTTTAATACTTCATAAATATTAAATTCAATCAGCATCCTGAAATCATCCTGTCTAATTTTATAGGAACATCATTCACAATCAACTCATTCAACCGTGACATTGGATGGGAACAAGTCTCTTAGTATCTCCTGCCATTGGTAAGTGTCAGGGCGGGGATTTGAAATCAGGGACTATGTTGCCAGTTGGTCCTATGGCTTCCCCGATAGTCTGCCAGCCTACAGCAATGCAAGGTAAAATACTCTTTGCAACAGTGTCATTCGGACCTAGCAGGGTCACCTCACAAAGGAAGAAAACATAAAAAGGCCATCTTGCCACATTTTTCCTGTGAATTTTTTCCCTGCAAGGTCTAGGGATCTAGGATCCCAGGATCAGCTGTGGGCCCAGTGGCTGCACCTCAGCCTAGGGTGATCGAAGTTGAGGCAGAGTTGCCACTGCCTGAGTTCAAGCCCCGTTCTGGGAAAAAATAAGATATAATAAATTTAGCTCCCTGGCTTGCAATTCGCACCATTTATTCGGCCAGGTTTTGGATTTGAACTCAGGGTCTGGGTAAATCTGCAGCCCTGTGGATGAAGGGGAAGCTCACCTTACTTGAAGACAAGAACTTCAGGCCTTTTCACTAGGCCTGAAGTCAAGGCCCAGCCTTGGAAAACATACTATTTATATAGATTATAAAGATAGGATTTGTACTTACCTATAGAGGTTCAATCCATACATGTTTGGTGTGGTTGTTCCTTGTATTTATTGTTGTATTCATTTATTTACCATTGATTTTACTGACTATGATGACACCCCTTCCGTTTATTACATTGATGACATCCTACTACATAGCATCTAGATTTGTAGATGTGTTTTCCATCATGCCTGACCCCCAGCACTCTCAGAGAAAAGAAAAACAAGTTTCACACTCAGCTTCTTACTCCATGATGCAATTGTTGGTAGTGCAGGAATCTGAACTCAGGGCCTAGCAGGACT
This sequence comes from Dipodomys merriami, assembly GCF_024711535.1. Taxonomy (NCBI): domain Eukaryota; kingdom Metazoa; phylum Chordata; class Mammalia; order Rodentia; family Heteromyidae; genus Dipodomys; species Dipodomys merriami. Next base: position 108,810 of record NW_027206546.1, on the reverse strand, counting down.
AATTGGCAAATAGGCCAATGTGAACACACCATCCTGTGAGCAACTAGAATATGACATTGATCCCCAGGGCCACAATAGTCATATATTCATTATTTAAACATAGGATCTATATTTACATATATGTGTGGATTGCATCTTGTGTTTGGTGTACTCCTTATTTTGTGTCTTATCCATGGAGGTATTGTGTATTTTATTGAGTATGGTAACAGATATGAGTATTTACATGTGTGACAACCTATTGCCATGTCTAGAGGGTTTCCTATGTGTTCTCCATCCTAACTGAGACCCAGGACATTCGCAAGACAATAGGTTAATCAAATGGCTTCTCACATCAGGATTCATATTTTGCCTGTGTTGGGATTTGAACTCAGAGCCTAGCAGGCCCAATTGAGGAAAGGGTCAAGGTGAGGACACAGGTCTGTGAGCAATGAGGGACATAGGCCATTCTTAGGATTTTTACATCGTGTCCCAGGGAGGGCCAGATTTTCATAACTTCATAATTTGAACATAGGTTCTATATTTACATACATGTGTGGGAAGCATCTTGCATTCAGTGCACTTCTCCTTATTTTGTTCCTAATTCATGGAGGTATAATATATTTTATTGGTGACAGGTATGACTGTGCTGACATGGATGACAACCTGTTCCCATGGTTATAGGGTTGCCTATGCATTCATTCTCCATCCTAGTTGAGACCCAGGACTTTCACAGGAGAGGAAAACATTTGCAATGACTGGCTTCTGACATCAGGATGAAACTTTTGTCAGTGCTGGGATGTGAATTCAAGGCTGGGTAGCTCTATTGAACTGTGGTGGAAGGGGAAGCTCACCATCCTTGAAGACTAGAATGTAGGCCTGGTCCTGGGCCTTTATTTGAAGCCCAGCACTGGACAAAATAACAAGTCCACCTTTTTTAACATAGGATCTCTCTTTACCTACAGGTGTGGTATGCAACTTGCATTCAGTGTAGTTATTCTTTTTATTTTGTTTCTTATTCATGGGTGTATTGTGTATCTTATTGAGTATGATGACAGATATAACTGTGGTGACATGGATGACAACCTATTCCCATGGCTATAGAGTTGCCTATATAGTATTCTCCATCTGTACTGAGACCCAGCAATTTCACATGACAGGAAAACAGATGGATCAATTGGCTTCTCACCTCAGGGTGAAACTTTTGGCAGTTAGGATTTGAACTCAAGGTTTAGCAGGCACAATTGGTGAATGAGACATGGTGAGCACACCAGCCTGTGAGCCACTAAAGAGCTTAGCCATTCCCAGGACCTGAGATCGAGCCCCCCAAGGTGGGGGCCAATATAGTAATAAATTCCCAATTTAAACAGAGGACCTCTATTTCCATACATGGATGGGCAGCACCTTGCATTCTGTGTAGTTATTCTCATTATTTTGCCTTATTCATTGACGTGTTGTGTATTTTCTTGAGTACAGGATGTCAAATATAACTGTGTTGACCTGGATGATAACCTATTCCCATAAGTAGAGAGTTCCCTATGCATTCTCCATCCTAGCTGAGACCGAGAACATGCACAACACAGGAAAAAAGGTGCAAAGACTGGCTTCTCACATCAGGGTGAATTTTTGGCAGTGCTGGGATTTCAACATGGGGCCTAGGAGGCCCAACTGGCCAATGGGTCCACATAAGCTCCCAAGCCTTTGAGTCACGAAGGAGCTGGGCCATTCCCATGAACTGAGATCGAGCCCCAGGGAGGCCACAGTAGGCATCAATGAATCATTGAAACATGGGATATATATTCACATCTCTGTGTGGACTGCATCTATCATTTAGTGTAGTTATTCTCTCTATTTTTATGCTATTCATGGATGTAGTCTCTATTTTCTTGAGTATACGATGACAGGTATAACTGGGCTGACATTGATGACAACCAATTCGCATGTCTACAGGGTGGCCCTTGCATTCTCCATCCTAGCTGAGACCCAGGACTTGCACAGGAAAGGAAAACAGGTGCAACGATTGGCTTCTGACATCAGAATGAAACTTTTTGCAGTGTTGAGGTCTGAACTCAAGGCCTAGCAAGCCCAAGAGGTTAATGGGTCCATGTGAGTATACCAGGCTGTGAGCCATTAAGGAGCTAAGCCGTTCCCAGGACCTGAGATCGAGCCCCCAGGTAAGGGGTGGGGGAAGGGTATACAGCAGTCATCCATTCATAAGCTGAAGTAGTATGCAAATAAGCACATATTTGTATAGAGTAGGAGAGATGGCCACCTGTGATGGAATCGAATCTACTGTGTGACAACCAATTCTTGGATCTTTCCTGATGCCTCCATTTCTTCACTGATGATTATTGTCATGCTTTATCAAATCTTTATTGCGAATAAGCAATACCCCATGATTCTTGCCTATCATTTCCTACTCCCATCATGCATGAACTACTGATTCAAGGATGACATCAATCGCATTGCATGACTCTTCCTAGGTCCAGAAACTAATATCTCAGGATCTCCCTCCATACCATCTTAGTATGGTGGCTGAATTCAAGCCTCAGAACCAGAAAACATACTCCTTATATACATTTTAATGATAGAATTTATACTTCCATACAGATGTTCAGTCCATATCATGTTTGGTGTGGTAGGGTTTATACTTCCATATAGATGTTCAGTCCATACCGTGTTTTATGTGGTTATTCATTTTATTTCTTGTTTTATTCATTTATTTACCATTTATTTTATTGACTCTGATGACAGTTATACCATTTATTATATTGATTATATCCTATCACATAGCATCTAGATTTTTAGATGTGTTGTCCATCATTCCTGAAACGCAGGACTCTGCCAGAAAAGGAAAACATGTGTCACTCTCGGCTTTTTAATCCAAGATTAAATTTTCGCATTGTTAGGATATGAACTCAGGACCTAGCAGGCCCAATTCAAGAATGGGTGAGTGTGAGCCTGTCAGCCTCTAGCCAATGAATGTGTCAGATGGTTCCCAGGTGCTTAGATCGAGCCCCAGGTTTGTCCAAAACAGGGATACATGGATAGGCAGATGGTGATATACAAATAAATATATATTGGTAAAAAGTGCCAGAGGCAACTATTTATTATTGAATGATATCTACTGCTTTCCTACCAACTCTTCGGTATTTATTATACTTCCATTGAAGGAATATTATTCTTTACATGCTTAATAAACTATTAATTAAGATCATTCAGCATCCTAAGATTATTGCATCCAATTTTAGACTAAACCAATGCACCAAGTACTCTTTCAATCAGTATTCCTATGCATAGGAACGAGTCTCTTGGGATCTCCGCCACTGGTAGGTGTCAGGACAGGAATTTGAATCTGGGGCCTATGTTGACAGGTGGGCCTATGGCTGCCCTGATAGCCTGGCAGCCTTCAGCAATGGCAGGTCAGGTCCACTTTGCAGCTGTGGCATTCAGAACCAGGGTGGTCACCCTGCAAAGAAAAAAATTATAACCCCCCAGCCCTCTGCAGCTCACTACTTTTTGCGCTGTCCCACTTTTTTTTTCTTCCTGCAAGCCCTCTTGGCCTGAGATCCTAGGATTGGTTATGGGTTCAGAGGCTGCAGCTTAGCCTAGGGATATCAAAGCTTGGGCAGTGTTGCCATGACCTATATTCAAGCTCCGTGGTTGGCAAAAAAAAAGAATAAATAAGTAAGTAAGTAAATAAATAAATATTTTAACTAAATTAAAAAAATAAAGTTCCCTGGTTTGGAATTTCTGCCAGTTTTATTTCTTATCCTGAGATTTGAACTTAGGGTCTTGGTAAATCCATACCAATGTGAGGGAAAGTGCAGAGTCGCCACTACTTGAGTTCAAACCCAGTACCAAGCCAAAACTAAAAAAAAATAAGTACTGATCTTGGGAGGGGGAGGTAGTTGTGGAGATTGGAGAGAAGAGATAGTAGTGGGAAAACAAAGGAGGAGGCAACAATGTTCAATAGGAAAAGTACTGATTACCTTGCTCATATAACTGTAACCCCCTGTACATCATTTTTACAATAAACATCATACAATAAATAATGTAGTGCTCAGAGAAACACTTTGGGAGTAAGGAAAGGATGTCTGAATAGCTGTACAAAATTCTACACTGTTTTTTTTGAAATTGTAATTTTTTTCATTTTATTTTATTTGTGAACATACTGTACAGAGGGCTACAATTACATGGGCAGGATAATGCGTAAATTTCTTACCAAGCATTGCAGCCTCCCCCTTTGTTTAACACTGTTTTTTAAAAAAAAATGTTCAGTATGCAACTGAATAAACATAACTGCTTTCATCAAAAAAATTAAGTCACAGTCTTGGAAATGGGGCCAGTATTTCTGCCATTGCTGGGATTTGATCTCACATTCCAGGTAACTTTTTAGCACCATGGGTGAAGGCAAAGTTCACTGTCCTTGAGGAAAACAAATTCAGGCTAGAGTTCCCAGGGCCTGAAGTAAGGCCCTGCAATGGAAAAATATTTATATACATGTGTAATATATGATATATACTTACATATGTAAGTTTATTACATATTATGATTATTGTCATTGATTTTTTAATTTATTTTATTCATTTATTCATTGTTTAATGTATTTAGTATTATTACACACATAATATTTATTACATTTTGTACATGTATTATAAAATTATACACTAAATTTTGGACAATGAATCATTCTTTATTAATACTTTATTAAGTGTTAAAACATGATACATAATTAAATGGAGGCATTTGTCACAGTCATCACATGTTTAGAGTCTGTCCCAAGTATGAGCCTTGTTTTATTCATCTTCGGACAACTTCCTATACGGATTTCTTTAGATGATTTATAGTCAGAGGCCTTTTCTTCAGGATCGGCAAGTTGAGGGATAAAATAGTAAGAGTGAAGCTGGGAATGTGGCTTAGAGGTAGAGAGCTTGCTCAGCATGCATGAATGCCAAGGTTTAAATCCTCAGTGCCACATACTCAGAAAAAGCCAAAAGCTGTGGCATGGCTCAAGTGGTGGAGTGCTAGCCTTGAGAAAAAGAAGCTCAGAGACAGTACCCAGGCCCTACGTTCAAGCCCCAAAACTGCCAAAAACAATAGGACAGGTGCCGATGGCTCACACCTAGAACCCTAGCTTCTCAGGAGGCTGAGATCTCAAGACCACAATTCAAAGACAGCCTAGGCAAGGGAAGCCTGTTAGACTCTTATCTTCAATGAACCACCAAAAGACCCCACATGGCACTGTGGCTGAAATTGTAGAGTCTTCACCTTGAGCTGAAGGGTTTAGGGATAGTGCCCAGGCTTGAGTTCGAGACACACAACTGGAAAAAAGTGAGGGTTAATCGAAGTACTTTTCCTATTTGTTAATTATGAGAACATTTTCTGGAAAATGAATGCTGGTGTACACCAGAATTGGAGTCAGAGCTCAGAATTCAAATATAGCAGGTCCATAAGCCCAGCCTGACTCTAGCATTATAACCATGTGTGCTACAGGGTTCTGAAAGGTCCAATTTTGAAACAGTTAATATGCTCCTCAAGCCCTTAGTGATGAGATGTTGACTTGTATTTTCAATGTCATTACAGTTCTGAACTTAGCAGAACACCAAAAGCTCACGCTAGTCACCCTAGCTTAGGAGGCTGAGGTCTGAGGATCACAGGGTGAAGCCAGCCAGGGCAGGAAAGTCTATGATGCTCTGATTTTCACTTCACTACAGACAAAGCAGAAAGGGTCTCATGTGACAGAGCCCTAGCCTTGAGCCAAAGGAGCCCAGGGACAGAACCTAGATCTACAATTCAAGCCCAAAGACCTGCAAAACATTTAAAGCAAAGGACAAAAAAAGAAGGAAAAATCAGTTACTCCCTTTGGGTTTGATCAATCTCTTAGTATCTTGGAAGATCCTGAGGTGCTAGCTCTAGTGAGGTCTAGTTCCATCCATTTCCCTGCAAATGCCATCATTTTGTCTTTTCTAATGGCTGCATAGTATTCCATTGTATTTAGGTACCACAATTTTTGGATCCACTTATCAGTAGTGTCCCATCTGGGTTGTTTTCAAATATTGGATATTGTGAACAGTGCTGCAATAATCATAGTGGTGTGTGTGTCTTTGTATACTGGTTCCTGTATTTCACAGTAGATGCCTAGGAGTGGTATGGCCAGTTCACAGGAGAGGTCGATATTTAGCTTTCTGAGGTACCTCCAGACTGCTTTCCTAAGTGGTTGTATTAGTATACATTCTCACCAGCAATGCAGTAATGTTTCTCTTTCTTTGTATCCCTTCCAGCATTTGTCATTGGCAGAACTTAGGATGTGGGCTATTCTGACTGGGGTAAAGTGGTATCTCAGAGTTGTTTTTACTTGCCTTTCCTTTACAGCCAGGGATGATGAACATTTCCTCATGTGTTTTTTTGCCATTTTTAGCTCTTCTTCTGAGAAGTCTCTTTAGCTCCGTGGACCATTTCAAGATTGGTTTGTTAGGTTTGTGAATGGTTAGTTTCTTGAGTTCACCATATGTAATGGATATTAGGTCCTTGTCAGATATATTGCTGATAAATATTTTTCCCAATTATTTGGCTTTCTTTATAGTTTGGTTGCTATTTTTATCTTTGTAGAAACGTTTTATTTTAAGGTAATCCCATTTATGGAGTCATTCTCCAATTTGTTGTGACCCTAGGAATTTGTTCTAGAAGTTCCTGCCTGTGCCCATAATTCCAAGTGTCTCTCATGCTTGGCCCTACAGTAATTTCAGAGTTTCAGGCTTGATGTTAAGGTCTTTAATCCATTTTGAGTTGATGTTAGTGCGTGGTGATAGGCTAGGGTCCACTTTTAGTTTTCTGCATGTGCCAGTTTTCCCAACACCAGTAGTTGAAGAGGTTATGCTTCTTCCACTGTATGTCTTTGCTCCTTTGTCAAATATCAACTGACTGTAAATATGTGGCTATATGTCTGGGTCCTCTTACCTCTCTCATTGATTTTCGCGCCTCTTTTTGTGGCACCAGCAAGCTGTCTTTTTTTATTATGGCTCTATGGTAGATCTTGAAGTCCTGTATCATGATCCCTCCTACATTATTTCTTTTGCCTCAAATTGCTTTGGCTATGCTAGGTCTTTTGTTGTTCCATATGAATTTTTGGACTATTTTCTCTATTTCAGTAAAGTAGGTCACTGGAATTTTAATGGGAATTGCATTGAATGTGTTTATTAATTTTGGCAGTATGGCCATTTTCACCATATTAATTCTGCCTATCCAGGAACAGGAGAAGACTTTCCATTTCCTGGTAATCTCTATGATTCCTTTTTTAGGCTTTTATATTTTTCATGATATAGACCCTTTATATCTGTGGTTAAGTTAATATCGATATACTTTTTTGAGGTCATTGTGAATGTGGTTGTTTCCTTGATTTCCCTTTCTTCTTGTACATTGTTGCTGTACAGAAAGGCGTCTGATTTTTGTGGGTTAATTTTGTATCCTGCTAGTTTGCCAAATTGGTTTATAAGCTCTAAGAGTTTTGGGATGGAGCTTTAGGGATCGTTAACTTATAAAATAATGCCGTCTGCAGAAAGAGATAGTTTATCTTCTTCCTCTCTGATATGGATCACTTTAATGTCTTTTTCTTGCCTTATTGCTCTGGCTAAGAATTCCACATCTATATTGAAGAGGAGTGGAGAGAGTGGGCATCCTTGCCTTGTTCCTGTTTTTAGGGGAATTGGCTGCAATTTTTCCCCATTAAATATAATATTGGTCTTTGATCTGCCATGTAAGGCTTTTATTGTCTTATGAAATGATCCTTCTATTCCTATTTTTTTTCTAGAGCTTTAACATGAATGAGTGCTGAAATTTATCAAAAGCTTTTTCTACATCAATGGAGATAACCATGGGTTCTTGATCTTGGATCTGTTGATGTGATGGATTACATTTATTGACTTCCATATGTTATACCATCCCTGCATCTCTGGAATGAAGCCTATTTGGTCAAAATGTATGATTTTATTATATGTTTCTGGATTCTGTTGGCTGCAATTTTATTGAGGAGCTTTGGATCAATCTTAATTAAAGAGATTAATGTGTAGTCCTTTTTTGTTGGGTCTTTGCTTGGTTTGGTAATGAATATGATATTGGCTTCATAGGATCATTTTGGAATTCCTTCCTCTGTTTCTATTTCTCTGAAGAGCTTGAGGAGTATGGGTATTAGTTCATCTTTAAAGGCCTTATAGAATTCTGTAGTGAATCCATCAGGTCCTAGGCTTTTCCTGTTGGAAAATTTCTGATTACTTCTACTATCTCATTGTAGTTTATTGACATCTTTAATTGATTTATTTCTTCTTGGATCTGTTTGGGCAATTTGTATTTCTTTTTTGCTTTCAGGCAGGGAAATAATTTTATTTACCGAACTGCTGCTCCCACTATGCATGGTGGAGAATCATGGCTGAAAAAGAAGTGGGACGACCCACCTCTGGGCCAGGATTTATCTAGGCCAGGGACAGGAAGAGGTGTGGCCAGGTGGGGGAAATGTGTGGCCACACTGGATCTGCATATGACCTCAGGGTCAGGGACCCTCGTAAGGTCAGATGGGAGGCAAGTTACCAGAGGCGGCCCAGGATGTGACCTAGCAGGAGGGGAAGGTGATTGCTTCCAGGTCTACCAGTTACCTATGTAATAGATACTGCGTGGAAACTTAGCCAAGGGGGAGGGAGGTGTCCCTGTTCAGACCTTAAATTCCGACCTTTTGATAATTATGAAAAAGGGTAAAGATTCACTGTGGCTACTTCCTGTTTGCAAGGGGCATCCACAGTAGGGGTAAAAGGCTGAGATCTGTTCCCCTCTTGGAGAAGGCAAAAGGTAACTTCTGTCACTTGGGCACTGAGTTCTTAGATAAAGTCTGGAGGAGGCAAGTCTCTTGGACAATGTCTGGAGAAGTACTCCTGAGGCACTGAGGGACTGAAAAAATACTAGAGTGCAAATAAATGGCAAGATGAAGGACTTGGGGCTGAAAATGTTGGTAAAATGTCCGTAACAACTTCTGACATCTGGTGACAAGAAAAGAAGTCAAGTGACAAAGTCAAGAATATAAATTCCTGTCCAGTTGAAAGGTAGACAGGTATGGACATTACATGGGCAGTCTTCTTACTTCTATTGACCTCCCAGCTCTGGTTAATTTTGAAAGGACTGGCACAAATTGGATAATGTGATATCATCTACTCTTACTCCTCTCCATGTTCCCTTGTTCCTCAGACTAGCTGAGTCTAGGTGCTCATTGCTGGGATGGTTTGTCCCAGTTTATATTCAAAGATGTTTGAACTCAAGACCTGGACGTTGTCCCTGAGCACTTCTGCTCAAGGCTAGCAGTATACCACTTTGAGTTATAGTACCACTAGCAGTGTTTTCGGGTTATAGATAAGAGTTGGAACCTTGCTTCCAGCCTGGCTCTTTGCAGGTTTGTTGGGAGATGGAGTCTAAGGAATTTTTCAGCCTGGGCTAGTTTGAATTGCAATGTTTGCCACACAAGTCCTTTTTATTTCCAATTAAAGTAACAAGGAGATCATATAGTATAAGTAGAGCTTACCTGGTCCTTATCAAGAATTGACCAAATATTCTGCAATGACAAAACTCGTTAGATGTGAGAATCTTAGCACAGATATGCCCAATATTTTAGAATCACGTAGTCAGTACTAGACTACACAACACAAAACAAAAATGCAAAACTCAAAACCTAAAATTTTTGACAACAATGTTTAGATATCTTTGCTAACAAAGCACATCAGATGGTTGAGCCTCTGTTACCAGGGTCTGTGAAAAGAGCAACTTGTTAGCAATGCACATTATAATATATGGATGGAATAGTAGCAAGCTTTGTTGCAGTGTAAGGGTTTCAGAAAAATGCAAAGAAAGCCTGAAAAAAAAATCAAGCCTAGTTTGGCTAGCCTTTGAGAGGTAACCTAGAAGGGGTCACCGGAACTTAGCCCATGTCGCACTCTTCAGGGCACAATCCAAAAAGTTGTAGAAAAGTAAGGGTGAGATATAGAAAGTTGGAAATTAATAGCAGAGAGCAAAGATAGCCTCAAAGTAAACCGAATTCTGACCATGTACTATTGCAGAGGCAAAAACTGTCTAGATCTGAGAAAGGCATAAAAATATTAGGTGACCTGGCTATCCAGGAAGCACAGGAAGCATTTCAGAGGGGTTTCAAATCTCAGACATGACTCGCAGCCTCCCATCAAATGTGTAGGAGAGTCAGTCTGGTGAGTGAAGGAGAGCTGACCAGGCAGAAGCAGCGTTATGACTTCCCCCAGAGCTCTCTAGACAGAAATGTCCAAGCCCCCCAAACCAAGAATCCTTGGCTTTGGTGGTGACCATCCTTTTGGCTAAAAGAAGTAGGAGCTCTCTGGCGTGGCGCCCCATCTGAACAGAGATTGAGCCACCAAGAGCCATAGAGAGAAGTGTTATTCACCAGAGTAGAGAAGTGGTGTGGATGTGGATGTAAAAACTAGAAATAGTTTTGGTGAAAAGTCTCGTGTGGTGTCTCAAGGCAGTTTGGTATGCAGAAAAGGGATGGTTAGGAAACAACTCAAAAACCTCATCCGATTCCCTGCACCCTATGTAAGGTATTTTAAATAGGTAGGTTTTATTAGGTAGCCATTGAAGAGAACAACACAGGCTATCCAGGCAGGAAAAGAAGATTATTTACTGAACTGCTGCCCCCACCACACATGGTGGAGAGAAGCATGGCTGAAAAGGAAAGGGGGGATAGCAATTTGTATTTCTGTAGAAATTCATCCATCTCTGCTAGGTTTTCCTTTCTTTGTGAGTAGAGGCTGGAATTATTTCCTTATGATTTTTTGGATGTCTTGGATGTTTCTTGTAATTTTTCCTTTCATATCTATATTATTATTTTTGGTCTCCTCTCTTATTTTGATAGTACTCTTGCCAGTAGTCCATCAGTTATATTGCCTTTTTAAAAACACAACACAGTTTTTTTTGTTTCATTAATTTGATTTAAAATGTTCTTAGTCTCTATCTCATTAATTTCAGCTCTTATTTCAGTTGTCTCTGTCTAGCACCTTTAGGTTCAATTTTTTCTTGTTTCTCTAGCAGTTTTAGTTGCATCATAACATTGTTTGCATGTTCTATGTTTTATTGATGTGTGCACTGAGAGCAATAAATTTGCCCCTCAAGAATGCTTTCGCTGGGTCCCATAGGTTTCTTTGTGATGTATCTTCATTTTCATTGAATTGTAGGAACTTTTTAATTTCTTTTGTAATTTCATCTGTGACCCATGTCTTGTTTAACAGTGTGCTGTTTAATTCCCATGAGTTTAAGTTTTTTCTACTTTATGCCTTGTTATTGAGAACTAGTTTGATTCCACTATGGTCAGATAGAATACAGAGAATTATGTTGATCCTCTCGTATTTGCTTAAATTCCTTGTGTGAACTAAGAAATGATCTACTGTAGAAAAAGTTAGTGGGCTGACAAGAGTAAGTCCCTGCTGGTTTGAATGCCTGTAATTCTAGCTACTCAGGAGGCTCAGAACTGTGTATTCAGGTTCAAAGCCAGCCCACGCAGGAAAGTTCATGAGGCTTTTCTGGGGTTACTCAGCACCACACACTGCCTCAAGTCAGGGGTTGTTCACCACCTTTGCCACCATGGCCTGGACTGGCCTGCTTATGCAAGCTAGTTTGGAGAGGACCACACTCCAATACGGGTCTGGAGTTGTTCCCTGCTGCTGTCGATGTTGCTGCTGCTACCCCAGCTGTTGCCACTGCCCCAGCTGCTGATACTGCCCCAGGATCAGTTGGGCCACTAATGCAAGCCAGGCACTCCACCACGAGTCAGGTGTTAACCACTGCAGGTGCCTCGGGCTAGGCTGGGCCAATTATGCGGGCCAGTATGGAGTGGCACAAACCTCCATAGGCCAGGAGTTGTTCACTGAAGCTGTACCTGCCCCAGCCACCGCTGCCGCCCCAGACTGGTCTGGCTTGTTCCTGTGGACTAGTGCCATGAGGCATTGTACCTGGAGTCTGGGTGGCTTGCCACCACTGTCAGCTGCTGCTTCTGCTCCAGGTTAGGCTAAGCTGTTTAAACCAGCAGGACAGGGATGCCACACTGTGAGTCTAGGGTCATTTTCCACTGCTGACAGCTGCTGCTGTTCCTGACTGGGTTGGGCTGCTTGCACAACCAGGCAGAGGCACCGTGCCAGGAAGGGTGTGGGGAGTTTTCATGCCGGCTCTGCCTTCTGAGATTTTTGTTTGTATTCTCTGGGTTGGCACCGGATCTTGGGAATCTAATGGGAGCCTTGGGATACTTGTGGGAATGTGGTCTTCATAGGGTCCAGAGCCGGCCCACTTAAGTAGCCTGGCACAAAGCCCCACCACTTAAGCTGCTCAGTGAGGAGCCTCATCACCAAGAAGGGGTGGGGGAATTGGTCTTCCCACTTTACTCTTTGTGTATGTTTTTCCCTTTTCTTTTTTCACTAACTGTATCTCTCTAAGTAATTGCCTGTTTTTTGTGGGTCACTTGGAGAAACAGCATTGAAATCCAAGCTCTATATTTGGTTGGGGAGATATGTGAATTTTCCCTGCTGTTCCATCTTAGCCCCTCCCTCTCAGGTGGAGTTTTTCTTAGGTGGCCGGTGGGCCTTGGTTACCAAGAGATAGGTACATAAAAGAATATGTTGTAAAGCCTGCAGATTGTAGTTAGATAGCCTTCCCAATTTTAGGAACCAAAGGGGGTGGTCTACCCTAAAGCATTTCAAAGGGATTAAATCCTATATAAAAAGGGCTACATCTTGCTCGAAGGAGAACAAAGTGGAGGAGGCTTACCTATCCATGGCCACTCAGTGTATTTGATTTAGTTAGTTTGCTTTAAGGTCAAATTCATTCTTTATAGTGCCTTGAACTCTGAGGTCTATAAATGGAATGTAACTTCCAATTTATTCCTATGGCATTAGTTAATAATTGAGAAATTAGGCCAGGAATACAGGGCCATCTTTGGACCCCACAGCTAAGGTAAGCCAAATCAAGGAATTATTACATGCCTCAGCTCAGCCTGAAAATGTGTCCACTATTGCTGATACCAATACCCATACTTTCCAGGCATTACTTCTGTGGAGTCCACTTTCCCAAATTCACCATCTGAGGCTCCTCATATATGAATTCTTTCCATATGTTCCAGCTTTTCAGCATTTACCTGTTGGAAATTACCTACACACATTACAAAGGATTGTCAGGCTGAGGCCCGACTGGATTTCAGAACAGTTTTAGGCAGTGACCTCGGGCAATTTACCAGGATGTAAATATCTACATGTAAACTGACAGAAAGCTTGAGTCTGTATGCATTTTTCACAAGTTCAGTGTCAACATTTGCACCCTTATTACCACTGATTTTACTTCTTCTTTTAATCTTAACGACTAGTAGAGAGACCACACTGGTTTTTGAATGGTCTCCCAAGCTACCTGATCAGCTCAGATGTTTCCCTGTATCTTATGGTCTCTAGTTTCTTTAACTCCTGTATAGTATTCTGAACCTTGGAGGTTTCTTCCATTTTATTTTCCTCCTTTTTTCTCAAACTTGCTTTCATTATCCTCCTCTCCTTCTCAATGTGCTCTTTAACCTCCAAGTGTTTTGGCAGGGGCACAGGAGAGTTCTTTTGACTGGCCAGCTGCTGCTCCTTCTCAGAATACCTTTGCTTGCTCTTCAGCCCCTCCCTTCAGTTTACAAAGGTGCTATTGAGAGGTATTTTTCCCACCCCCACCTGTTGCATTGGGACACGATGCTTCTGTATTCCATTAATAGTGAAGACCTCAGCAGTCTTTTGGGGCTTTTACGCTAGTAGTTTCTCTTTCTAGTTTTCCACTTCAGTGTATTTTTGTGACAGATCTTTCAACTGATATTTTTAGCTCTTCTGTTTTTCTTCCTAATGCTCTTTCCCTTTCCCCGGCGTTCTCTATCAGAAAATGTGGTCCTTTAACTCTTTCTGAAAAGCAGCAACCTCTTTCTTGAGGCTGATATTTTCCTGTTCACTTTTCTTGACTCCATCTTCTATGACACAGCACTTCCCCGTCTTCTCTGCTACTAGTTCCTTCTTTCTACGTTGCTTTGAATTTCTGGTGACTCTTTTCAATGCTTATAATCGACATGAACTTTAGCCTAATACATTCTTATATCAGGTCCAGTTCCTTTTTCATGCCCATGAATTCTTAATGTAATTCAGAGCCCCAAGCTCTTTGCAAGTTTCTCCAGAGATATGAACACATTTTCCAGGTCGTTACTGTGATTGCTTAAACTGTCATTTTCTAACTTTTTCCTCCTTGGATATTCCTTTTCCCAATGTCCATTTTGCTTGCAATAAGCCCACTGATCTAGATCTAGAGGTTTCCTACTGCCATATGTTAATGAATTGTACTGTCTTGCCAAGGTTTTCTTGATCCCTATTTTGGTGCTCATACCAAAACTCAAACCCCCTTCTTAGATTCGTTTTTTCCAGGGTATCTCTGTTATCAAACACCCACTGGGCAACCACTTCCAACTTAGAATATACCTTTCCCTCAAAACCTTCTAACTTTTGAAGATTTCTTCTAATACCTGGGGCTGACTGTGTATCAAAGGCCATATTTAGGGCTCTTTGATTCTCCAGGGCTTCAAGATCTATAGGCCTATAGGTCCTACAATCTTCTGGGAGAAGTTTCAGAAAATCATTAGGGTACTCACTGGGGAACTTTACCATCTCACTCACCTTAGATTGATAACTTGGCTTTTGAGCCACTGCGGTATCCCTGCTAACTGAACCTGGCAATAATTGGTAAGTACCTACATACCTGGATTGCAGTTAGTCTCAGCTTGGGTAAGTCTGGGGAAAGACTTGCTCCAAATGGTCTTGTTCAATAGTCGGGCTATTGTCTGGTCCATAGACCACCTTCAAGTCACTGAGCAGGATTCACTCCTTTTTTTTACCAGGTGAAAAGTACCTGTAAAATTTGCTGACACTCATCCCACATGTGCTTGTGTGTGAAAATTACTGTCTCTAATGAGGTAATGAGCCCGTTGTTTTGTTTTTTTTTTTTTTTCTGAAAATGATGGATTTTTTTCCAGTTAGACAGGACACCAGTTGTAAAGGGAATATATATTAGAAAGGGGGCCTGCCCACCATCTCATCCATGTTCCTGTTTCAAGGGTAATAATGGTAACATACTACATTGTACCACCTCAGGCTGGTACAAGTAACCACTTTTGGTATGGAAGGACTTAACATTAGAGGTGCTGATGGCAAAGTATAGGAGAGAGAGTACATCAGTGCATCTTCCTCTGAGACATTCTGTAACACTGGGGGAGAATATTTTTTTGGATATGACAACTTTAGGCATTGTTCTCATATCCTGAAAAAAGGAGTAAGCAGAGGTGCATACAGGACACAGATAGAATTATCAGCATACATACACAGACCAATAGCCACAGACACTTAACTCACATGTCCCACACCTCTCAATATTGACCTCTAAAGGAGGTACCAGATGACAGATAGAACGTCCCAGATTGCATCTTGAGGAGGCCGCAGATGACCTCTGGAGGATGTCACATATGTCCTCCCTAGGAGGCCCTAGATGACCTATCATGGAGGTTCCAAATCACTTCTCAAGTAAATGTCAGACAACCTCCAAAGGAGGTCCCAAATGTCCTCTCAATGAGGCTGAGATTATCTACCAGATGGCCAATCAAGGAAGCCACATATTAACTCCAGAGTATATTCCAGATATCGCTCTTGAGAAATCCACAGATGACCTCCAGAGAAGGTCCTATATGGATTCTCAAGGAAGTCCTAGATGATTTCCAAAGATGGTCATAGATTTCTCATAAAGGTAACCAAAGAAGACCTCCCAAAGAAGCTCCAGGTGACCTCAGAAGGTGGTCCTAGATTGCCTCTTAAGGGAGCCCCAATATCTACTTTGGAAGAGGTCTCAGGTGGCATCCTGAGGAAGACCCTCTGGAGAAAGTCCAAGATGGTTCCTGGAGAAGGCCCCAGATGACCTTCAAGTTAGGTCTCAGATGGCTTCTCAAGGAAGTCGCAGATATACTCTTGATGAGGTTCCAGATGGATTCCCAAGGAAGCCCTACGTGACCTCTCAAGGAGTTCCCAGATGGCTTCCATAAGGAAGCCACAAATGACCTCCAGATGGGGTCCCCAAAACAGGCTGGCAAGCTTGCCCAGATGCACCCATAGAGGTACCTAAATGACTTTTGTCCATGTTAGTCCTCTGGAGACAAACACTCGAGGTAGACTCTCAACCCTGAGGGCTGACACTCTCACCTATGGGGATTTTTCCCTGGGTCCAAGGACTGATGCCATCCAAATGGATTATCTTGATGGGGTCTCCAAATATTAGGACCTCTATAGTTGAAGAAAATCCATTGACACACATTTAATATAATAAATGTTCTTCAAACTACCAACCCCCCAAATTATGATATCCAAAGCTCCAAACATCAAAGGGCAAGCCTTTTTCCCCTTCCCTTTGTCTCTCCTTTTTTACAGACCTATACTTCCTTTGAGGTATTTCGCGTTTTCCATTCTACCAGATCCTTCTTCTCTTCAGGCCTCTCCACTCTCCACAGGCTGATCTGCTTTGCCTGGTTCATCAGTTGCCATCCTTCACCTCCTGCTCTCCCTCAACTTCCTCTCCTCCCAGGTCTTTCCCCTTCTGCTATCACACCACTTCCTTCCATCCAGGACTTTTCCCTTTTTCTCTCCTCTTCTATTGCTCTGAACAAGCAGCCTATATAAAGTCTGTACCCCTTCTCCACTCCAACTGCCTAACAGTTTTCAACTGTCACATCCCAAACTACCCACAGCCCAATCACTTCCTAACAGCTCAACAGGTGGTGATTAATACACCAGCCCCTCCCACAGAATGTTCCACCTTCTTTGGTGGCATACTTTGTCCTCTCCAGCTATCCAAGAGTTGGGGTCACACTGATTATCAGAGTCTACAGATTATCGGGGATCTGCTGATTATTACAGTATCCTCCTTGTGAACTAGTAGCAATTGAAATTGGAAATTTGATTGTGATATTACAAACTCGTTTTGATATCACAAACCCATTTTGACATCATCACCACCACGACATCACAAACCCATTGTGACAACATTGTCGTTGTGACATCATGATTCCAGTGTGATATCTCAAATCTATTATGACCTCTTAGCTCTTTGACAATTCACATGCCCTTTGCAACATCACAGTCCCTTACAGAGACAAACCCCAGAGCTCAAACCTGTATGTAGGCCCCACCCCCATCCCTCGGGCAGAGGCAAGAGGCCCATCCCACGGAGTGGACCCGACAGTGTAGACGAGGCAGACAGAAGAGAATCACACAATCAACCAACACCCAGCCCAGCCCGCAACCACCCCAACCAAATTCTGATTGCAACGGCAACAGATGACCTACATCATACAAATACAACTAGCTCCAGTGTGAGTACCCCACAGGGGACAGTGTATCACTCAAGGGAGACCAGAGCTGGAGGGAATCCTCAGACTTTGACCCAGACTCCCTACCCCAACACCTGGACCACAAGACCCACTAAAACTGGGAACTGTTCGAGAGCTCCACCAGCCTGCAGAGCACATTCCACTGGCCAGGCTAGAGCAAGAGCCCCCCTGGAAGGGAGATTAAATGTCCAAGCTAGGAACAGTGCCGCTGGGACAAGACACCCAACAAT
This sequence comes from Dipodomys merriami, assembly GCF_024711535.1. Lineage (NCBI taxonomy): Eukaryota > Metazoa > Chordata > Mammalia > Rodentia > Heteromyidae > Dipodomys > Dipodomys merriami. The sequence continues at coordinate 91,122 of NW_027206546.1, read as the reverse complement.
AGAAGAAATTTTAACTGTGTAACCCAGGCTGCATAACCTAGGTGGCATACACAGCAGCACAGACACAACTAGGGTTGGGCACCCCCAGGTGGGGGGCCGGAACCAAGCCTGGGGATCTGGTGCCGGAGCAACACAACCAACTCCTCCCAACTGAAGTCAAAAGCTGAGCATACCCCTCAGCATAGGGGAGAAAACTGGGAACTGCACCCCCTGGGAAACATGCCTGTGACAACAAAAGACCTGGCAGCTCAGGACAAGAGATGCCCAAACCCCACTGAAACCCGATCCATATATTCTAGGCTGGGAATTGGACAACACAGGCCACCAGCACCTGATAATAGGCAAGAGCTCAGGCTGGTAAGGTGGCTCAGCAGTAGAGTACTAGTCTTGTGTGCATGAGGACCTGGATCTGATTCCTCAGCACAACATAAGCAGAAAGGGCCAGAAGTGGTGCTTTGACTCAAATGGTAGGGTGCCAGCCTTGAGCTGAAGAGCTGAGGAACAGCATCCAAGCCCAGAGTTCCAGCACACAACCGGCCAAAAAAAAAAAACATTAGGGGCCCATAGCAGACTCCAGCATCTGGGAGAGTGCATCCAGAACAACCAATCTTGCCAAGATCACCCTTAGGAGCAAACAGGAGCAGTCTAGGCTGCTCAACCCTTCCAAATATGGGAATTGCCAGGGATCTACAGCAGAGAGCCGAGAATGCTATGTAGAACAGACCAGAAGCTGGAGGTAGGCCCCCAACAGAACCCAGATCAGGTACAGACTCTCTCTACGAATACATAAACAGCAACCAAGCAAAGACAGACACACCAAAACAACATTTCAGATTAGTCTCCAACAATCCCTGAACTCCCATGTGAAAAATCACAGAGAAAATTACAAGGTTTATCAACACCCAGGATAGCAAGCTATACCCAATAGCCAGCAGCCATGCAGGGGAGAGCCCCAGTGGGAGCAAAGCAGGAATGGTAGACAAAAGCTACATCCAAGGGATGCTGGAGGCAATGAATCAAGAAATAAAGCGAGAAATAGACCAGAAATTGAATGAGCACAGGGATGAACTATCAAAGATATGCAGGATATCAAATAGGAAATGCATGCAAAAATAGAGGCAGCACACACCTCACCAAGAAGTGAGATAAATGCCAAAATAGAGGCAGTACATACCTCATTAAGAGGTGATATCAGTACTTTGAAAACCAACATCCAATCCATAAAGGAGTCCATTTCCTCCATGCAAACCACAATGGAAGCCACAGTTAACAGAGTGAACGAAATGGAATATAGAGTGTCAGATACAGAAGACAGAATATACCAACTGGACCATAAAATTACAGATATGGAAAAAATCACTCAAATTATGCCAAAGGGACATTCAAGAGAAAGCACATAGTGCCAAGAAATTTAACCTTTATATAATTGGAGTGGACGAAGTTGAGGAATACCAAAGCAAGGGAATGCAACACCTATTCAACAAGATAATTAGTGAAAATTTTTCCCATCTCAAAAAAGAACGTCTTACCTACATAACAGAAGCATATATAACACCTAACAAGCAAGACACCAGGAGAAATACTTCTAGACACATTATAGTGAAAATGATAGATCTGAATAATAGGAAACAATCTTGCATGCAGCAAAAATAAAAAAGGAGAAAAAAGGGAAAAAATGTAGAATCACTGCAGATCTCTCCACACAAACACTGAATGCAAGAAAGGCCTGGGAAAGTACCATACGAGCACTGAGAGCCAATAACTGCCAACCCAGACTGATATATCCAGCAAAGCTAGCATTCACATTCGATGGAGAGCTGAAAATTTTTAAAAGCAAGAAAAATTAATGAATACATAACCATTAAGCCAGCATTACAAAGAATACTAAGAGAGGGGACACAACCTGAAGAAAGCAACCAGGAACTGGAACCTGCACCCAGACAGGAATTAATTGAAGTCTAACTGAGCAAGCACAGGAGGAAAGGAAAGAAGAAAAGTGAGAAAAACAGGAAATGACAGGGACTTAATATTAATGGGCTTAATTCGCCAATCAAAAGAAAAAGAACTGCAGCTTGGATCAGAAAACATGACTCATCCATCTGTTGCCTTCAGGAGACCCACCTCTCAGCCAAACATACAAAAAAATTCAGAGTAAAGGGTTGGAAAAGGATCTACCAATCAAATGCCCCCCAGTAAGAAAGCAGGTGTAGCTATCCTGATATCTGACAAAATAAAGTTTTCATTAAAATCAATACAGAAAGCCAAGGACAGACACTACATATGAAGGGAACAATCCAAGAGGAGGATGTTACCATCAGTAACTTATATTCCCCAAATATTGGTTCACCCAGATATGTTAACCAAATACTTTCAAATTTACAGAATATCCCAATACAATAATACTAGGAGACTTTAACACCCCACTCTCAGCAAAGGGCAGGTCCACCAACCAGAGGATTTGCAAATAAGCTACCGAATTAAGTGAGCCCATACTTCAAGCGGAATTAACTGACATCTACCCTAAAACAACACAGTACACATTCTTCTCAGCAGCTCATGGAACTATCTCCAAAATAGACCATATCATGCAAGTTCATGCAAGGAACTTAAGTAAATACAAAGGGATCTACATAATCCCCTGTATCCTATATGACCACAGTGGAATCAAGCTAGTTCTCAATAACAAAGTATATCACAGAAATTTCTCTAATACATGGAAATTGAATAGCACACTTTTTAGCAATGACTGGGTAATGGAAGAGATCAAAGAAGAAATAAAAAATTTCCTACAACTCAATGAAAATGAAAACACCTCGTAAAGAAATATGTGGGACACAGGAAAAGCAGTCCATAGGGGCAACTTTATTGCCCTCAGTGCCCATATCAAGGAAATACAGACAGACCAAGTAAATTATCTCATGTTGCAATTAAAAGAGCTAGAAAAACATAAAATAATGGAACCTAAAATTACTAGATGGAGCCAGATAACCAAATTACCAGCAGAGTTTAATCAATTAGAAAATCAGAAAACTATAGCCAAAATTAACCAAACAAAAACTTGGTTCTTTGAAAAAATAAATAAAATAGATGGACCGTTGGAAAGATTAATTTAAAAAAGAGTTGAGGAAACCCATATTAACAGGATTAGGGATGCCACAGGAAACATCACAACATGTAACCAAGATATCCAAACAATCTTAACGGACTACTTTCAAAAGTTATACTCTCTAAAGGAAGAAGACCTGGCAGAAATGGATGCATTTTTAGACAAATACAAGTTGCCCAAACTGAGCAAAGAAGAAGTAAACCATTTAAATAAGCCAATATCCTACAACGAGATACAGGAAGCTATCAAGTCTTCCAACAAAAAAAAAAGACCAGGATCAGAAGGATTCACAGCAGAATTTTATAAGACCTTTAAATAAGAACTAATACCCATTCTCCTCAAGCTCTTTAGAGAAACAGAAAAGGAGGGAGCTATCCCAAACTCATTCTACGAAGCCAATATCACACTCATCCCCAAACAGGCAAAGACCCACCAATAAAAGAGAATTGCAGGCCAATTTCCTTGATGAACACAGATGCAAAGATCATTAACAAGATTCTACCTAATGGAATCCAGAAACATATGAAAAAAATCACACACTATGACAAGGTAGGCTTCATCCCATAGATAAAGGTATGGTTTAACATACGTAAGTCAATAAATGTAATACAACACATCAACAGAGCCAAGATCAAGAATCACATGATTTTCACCACAGATGCAGAAAAGGCCTTTGATAAAATTCAACATTCATTCATGCTAAAAGCTCTGGAGAAAACAGGAATAGAAGGAACATTTCTTAAAACAATAAAAGCCATTTATGGCAGATCAATAGCCAATATTATACTTAATGGGGAAAAGCTATAACCAATTCTCCTAAAATCAGGAACAAGGCAAGGATGCCTTCTGTCTCCACTCCTCTTCAATAGAGTCCTGGAACCCTTAGCCAGGGCAATAAGGCAAGAAAAAGACATTAAAGGGATCCGCGTATGGAAAGAAGAAGTTAAACTATCTCTTTTTGCAGATGACATGATACTATAACTTCACGATCCCAAAAACTCCATCCCCAAACTCTTAGAAATCATAAATCACTTCGGCAAAGTAGAGGGATACAAAATAAACCCACATAAATTAGTTGCCTTCCTGTACACTGACAATGTACAAGAAGAGAGGGAAACAAAGGGAGCAACCCCATTCATAATAACCTCCCAAAAAACAAAATATTAGGAATTAACCTAAGCAAAGATGTAAAAGAACTATTTAATGAAAAATATAAAAAGTTACAGAAAGAAATTTCACAAGACACTAGGAAATGGAAAGACCTCCCATGTTCTTGGATAGGCAGACTTAATATAGTGAAAATGGTAATAAGGCCAAAATTAATATACAAATTCCATGCAATTCCTATTAAAATCGCAGTGATGTACATCACTGAAATACAGAAAACAGTCCAAAAATTTCATATGGAACAACAAAAGACCTAGAATAGCCAAAACAATTCTAGGGAATAAAGACAACATGGGAGGGATATCTATGCTGATCTTCAAACTAAACTATAGAGCTATAATAACAAAGACAGCATGGTACTGGCACAAAAACAGACCTGAAGACCACTGGTGCTAGGAAAACTGGGCGGCCACATGCAAAAAACTAAAAGTGGACCCCAGCCTATCACCATGCACCAACATCAACTCAAAATGTATTAAAGACCTTAACATTAAACCTGAATCTCTGAAACTACTGCAGGACAGAGTAGGAGAGACACATGAACTTATAGGCACAGGAAGGAACTTCCTGAACAGAGTCCCAGGGTCACAACAAATAGGAGAGAGACTCGACAAATGGGACTATCTTAAAATAAAAAGCTTCTGCACAGCAAAATCTATAGCAACCTAGCTAGAAAGACAACCAACTAATTGGGAAAAAATATTTACCAGCAATATATCAGACAAGGGGATAACTTCCACTATATACAGGAAACTCAAGAAGCTAATCCCTCCCAAACCTAACAAATCAATTAATAAATGGGCAAGGGAACTAAAGAGGGACTTCTCAGATGAAGAAATAGAAACGGCAAAGAAACACATGAGGAAATGTTCACCATCACTGGTTGTGAAGCAAATGCAAATAAAGACAACCCTGAGATACCACCTTACCCCAGTCACAATGTCCCACATCCACAAGTCAGCCAACGATAAATGCTGGAGGGGATGTGGAAAAAGAGGAAGTCTATTACACTGCTAGTGGGAACGTCCACTTATACAACTAATTTGGAAAGCAGTCTGGAGGGTCCTCAGAAAGGTAAAGATTGATCTCCCTTATGATGCAGTCATACCACTTCTTGGCATCTACTCTGAACAACAGGAACCAATATACAAGGACACATGCACCTCCATGTTTATTGCAGCACTTTTCACAATAGCTAGGATATGGAAACAACCCAGATGCCCCATCACAGATGAATGCATCCAAAAATTGTGGTATATATACACAATTGAATATTATGCAGCCATGAGAAATGAAAAAAATGGCATTTGCAGGGAAATGGATGGAGCTAGAAGAAATTATGTTGAGTGAGGTAAGGCAAGAGAAAAGAGACAAACGGTACATGGTCTCCCTGATAAGTGGATGTTAAATCCAAAATGTAAGGTGATATGACAAAATTAACAGGACTTAAGAAACAAAGAACTTCCACTCATCTGGTCGAACCACTACTAAATAACTCCATGGTGCTGATCACATGTATGGTGTATAGGTGTACACCATTATATGTTATAGACCATTATAGACTATTTGCTCCACGAAAGTTAGAATGAGTTTGTGACTTTAAATGAGCATCATTATCCCACAATACCATGAAATTTGGGAAATTATGTAATCATTTAATCACAATTAAAAAAAAAAACAGGCCAGAAAACTAGAAGTGGTGCTATGGCTCAAGTGGTAGAGCATAAGCCTTGAGCTGAATTGTTCAGGGACAGCTCCCAGGTCTAGAGCTCAAGCCCCACGACTGACGAGAGAGAGAGAAAGAGAGAGATCTTTAATGTGATTTTTTGTAACATATTTGTAAGATTATGTCTTTGTTGCGTTGTATGTCCCTCACCCATGGTATAACTCCTGCTTTCACTATATATGATGTTGTTATATGTGGAGGGGAAGGAAAAAAACAAATTGTTAAAACAGGGATACAGGAGGACCCATTGCAACAATGAGATGTACAAGTCATTATGACGAAAAACGAACTTTACAACCTTGGTGTGGGGAACGGGGGAAGGGAGGATACGAAGGGATGGGAAGGGGAAACAAAAGAGGAGGCTACAATACTTGATAAGAATTGTGTTCATTATCTTATCCATGTAATTGTAACCCCTCTGTACACTATATTCACAATAAAAATTCATGGAAAAGAAGGATTCAGGTTGGAAAACAAACACTGATCCTTAAAATATAAATGCAGTATATTTATACTGTTAATCAATGTTTTCTTAAGTATGAGGAGGAAGGCAGAAATGTGAAAGATGTCAGATCTCTGTAGAAATTCTGTAGTTGTCACTTCATGTTATCTTGCTTTCTTAAAGCTTTCTTTATTAACCCCCCCCCTGGGTGTATGTTGGTTGGACTGATTGGTAATCTTCTCCAGGAAATGAAGCTGATTTTAGAAGGCTGATGGTGTGGTAAATAAAGGAATGATGAGAATGAGCACAGATATTGTCACTGAATGAACCGACCAGGTTAACTGCTAAACAGCAAAACAAAGAAAAGTTTCAAGTCTGATGATCCACATTGGAACATGTATAGATAGATACATATACATATGTATATAAATATACATATAAATGAATATACATACATGAAAAATTAAATCTCCAGGAGAAGATAGAGAAACTTGGAATGACAAATATTAAAGTCTATCAAACTGGTTGCAGGAAAGGTACAGTAAAATATCAGGAGTTTAGCATAGATTTTGCCTAGATTATGTAAAGATGAAAATTCTTCCTTCATTATATACTTTACAAATATGCTTAGTATGTTTTAAGTTTTTTATTTTGTGATAATACCATACAGAGGTATTACAATTACATGGGCCAGGTAATCAGTACATTTCTTATCAAGCAATGTTTCCTCCTCCTTTAACAGCCCTCCCCATTTCCCCTTCCTGACTCTCTCCGCACCCAGAGCCAAAGTTGTAAATTTCGTTTTCCTACTTAACATTTTGTACATCTCATTGTTGCAAGGGGTCCACCTGTATCCCTATTTAAACAATTTGGATTATCCCTTCCCCTCCGTAAATTATACCAACATCAAATACAGTGAAAACAAGATTAAGTTTATTGATATTGTAGTAGGAGAATCTGAACAATGCTGAAAAAAGGAATTACACAAAATATGCAACATGGCTAGGCACTGGTGGTTCAAGGATATAATCTTAGCTAGTTAAGAGGCTGAGATCTGCAGATCACAGTGTGAAGCCAGCCTGAGTAGGAAAGTTCATTAGATTCTTATCTCCAATTAACTACCAGGGCAAATGGAGTTTCAGTTCAGAATGTATGTGGAGACTGGCCTAGAACACAAAAACACCATCCAGGCCCTCAGTTTAAACCCTGACATAAACAGAAAGTAAAACATAAAATAAAACATGGAGTTAGATATTTTAGAATGAAGCCCAATTTAATATACTCTACATTGATAGAAAGACTAGACTTCTGTGTTAGCTTTATAAACTACCATAATAAGTGACAGTGTCCATTTATTAAACAGAAAGGCTTACTCAGATTTACAAGTTTGAAGGTTTCAGTGTATATTCAGTTGGTTTTGTTGCTTTGGGGGCCTGTTAAAAGACAATGTAAAGGTGGGGAGTATGGCAAAGAGAAATGGTTTTGACCTAGAATGATTAAAAGAGAAAAGAAGAAAGTAGATGAGAGTCTATATTCTCATAAGTTTCACACTGAAGTACTTAATCTCCAGAATAACTATTCGGGTATTCTCCATAGTATGGAAGGAAATAGAAAGTCATTTTTCTTTAACACATATATCTTTCTGGGTCATACTAAATTCAAATGGCAACATCTTCACCAATCATAATGACTTCAGGGGTGGGAGAAACTAGATATTTCTGTAAATTCTAATTAGATGTCAGAAGACTAAATGTTTTATGGAATTCCTTTTAAAATATTTTGTTGCCGACGGAGTGGTTCTTTATACTCCAAATGTGTATATCTGTGTGTTTGTATGTGTGTATGTGTGTTTGAATAAACTAATATAACAATATAGCAGATAAAACTATTAGTAGCAGATAAAAGTATTGATATGGCCTTTCGTTTTTCTTTTCATACCATGAAATTTTGCCACAATTTCCAATCAAATCTTATCCAACATTCAAATATTAATGCTGCCCGAAAAGTTTTGCATGCCAGCCCAAGTACATCTATCTTGTTTAAGATGACCATGGTATAGGAAATTTTACGTCTTCCAACTTCACCAAGGAAACATTATACAATATTTCTTTTAAAAATACCTAGATTGTAGAACACTTTTGACAGTAAATTGAAGGAATATATTTTATGGGATTTAAAAATTTAGTTATTTAAATGGATATTCTATATTCACAATTCAGAGCCCTATTAAACTACATAATAGAAACCAAATCTATTACCATATTCCATGAAGACAGGCCTTGCTGAATGCAAACCAGATGTGGTAAGCAAATTAACGTGTATGCTATTTACAAATGTTGCTCTTCTAAAGCGTGGAAGTGACAGAGCAATTAATGCCTATGAGCAGCTGTTTCTAAGGCATATGGAACGCGATTACTTTGCACCGTAATTGCTTACCAGATGTGGTAAGCAAATTAACGTGTATGCTATTTACAAATGTTGCTCTTCTAAAGCGTGGAAGTGACAGAGCAATTAATGCCTATGAGCAGCTGTTTCTAAGGCATATGGAAAGCGATTACTTTGCACCGTAAGTGGAAAAATCCACAGATGTTTCAGGTTATGCTTCATTGTTGGCATTAGTGAGATATATTTTGGAAAGCACAATGAGAGAAAGCATGGTGTTTTGTAAAACTTTGCTGGCTGACACTCCAGGGAAGGAAAACTTATTGAAATGTTTCAAATGAGAAGACAGACAGTAGGGTGGGTACGATGTGGTATGAAGCTTTAAATACAAACTGAATCAAACCAAAGAATGGGAAAAAAGTTTTTCTTTAACAAATGTTTTCTGGGTATATTGTGCTATACATTATAATGATGAAATGATCATTTCTTTGGAAAAGTAAGGAAAAAGACACTGTCACCTGTTGAATTTCTTTTTAAAGTGATTCTTAAATGACAAGAATGAAGAAATTGAAATGGGTTCATATTATCCCGTATTACTTCAATTTTTGATTAAAAGTCAAAACAAACTGAGAGTCTATTAGTCCATCAAGATTTACAGAGTAGGGGCTGGGAAGGTGGCTCAGTGGTAGAGCGCTTGCCTTGCATGCTCGAGGCCCTGCGTTCGATTCCTCAGCACCACATAAGCAAAAAGAAAAAAGCCGGAAGTGGCGCTGTGGCTCAAGTGGTAGAGCGCTAGCCTTGAGCTGAAGAGCTGAGGGACAGAGCCCAGGCCCAGAGTTCAGGCCCCACGACTGGACCCAAAAAAGAAAAAAAAAAAAAAAAGATTTACAGAGTAAGTTTCTGGCATATATTTTGTTTCTTCCTCTTTTTTGGAGGGTGATATAAATATTTTTTTTCAAAAGGGCAACTTGGTCTTAACAATTACCCACAAAATTTATGCTATCATAGAATCAGAGAGTTTTTGTGATTAATTTAAGACAATAGTAGGCTCATTTTATGCCAACAAAAATATAAAAACCAATGACATTTTCACGGAACAACCACTCATAAAAATCATGAAATAATAAAGTAAAACTCCATGTCAATATATTTTTGTTGGTTGTGGGTCTTAAACTCTGGGCCCAGGCACTGTCCCTCAGCTCTTCAGCTCAAGTCTACCAATGAACCACTTGGGCCAGAGTGCCATTTCTGTTTTATAGGTGGTTTATTGGAGATAAGAGTCTTACAGACTTTTCTGCCCAGGCTGGTTTTCAACCAATATCCTCAGATCTCAGACTCCTGATTAGTGAAGATTACAGGCATGAGCCACCAAACCCAGACCCAAATCAATTTTTAAAAAATGCAATCTTATTGAAATTTCTGGCTTTTTCCAATAAACAAACTTATTTTTTCAGCACTACTTTATAACTCTGAGTTATTTTTAGATGTAACTGGGATTTTTTAATAGATTCAAATATAATTTTTACTATTATTCAGTATCTCACTAAAATCCACTACCATTGACTTTGCACAAAGTCAATTATTACATACTATCTTACACACTATTATTATTCCATTCTATATTTCATATAGTGTGAAGTGAAAATAGTTTGAACCATTTCATATAAATTTTTTACTAGATGCTATTTTAGCATTATAAATTCACATCTGTGGTTTTAAACTAAGCAACAAATATTTTAGAGTTAGAATCAAATATGAATATGTAGTGTGTCCCAATTAAACCAAAAATTCTGTGTTCATATAGACAAAAGTATTTTCTTTTCACTAAAGTCTTTGAAGTAATACCATTGGACATAATGAGGCAAAAGGAGGCAGAATTCAACTCACACCTAACAATATCTCTGTTATTTTGCTAACCCCTCCACCAAGACCTGCCCGTTCCCAGTTGTCATAAAAATTCAAGTGTCTCTCTTAGAATTCTAGTTGTAAAAGTTCTAAATCACTGATTCTTTGTACAAAATATAGACACAAAAAACTCGAAATAAAATGCACACATATGTTGATGTCACCACAGCTGGAAAAACATCCATCAAAGTGTAACTTCCCCAGGAACAAAAACATGTTGTGCCCAGTTTTTTTTCCAGTACAAAAACCTCAAATACAGGTTAATTAGAGTACAGCTATAGGGATAACTGTATCATAAACAAGATTGTGTTAATTTGTAATTAAATTCATCTGGATGACCCTAATAGAGCAAATCTCTTGAATGGATCAAATTGCTTAAAAAATTTTTTACTGAATATGAATTAAGATCTGCACATATTTAAAAGAAAAAAATGCTTTGAATTTAATCACAAAACTCATGACATACTTAAGAAATTCAGCAATCCAATAAATAAATCCAACAGTATCCATATTGAGAACTAAACACCACTTATTTAACAAGAACCAAATATGCAAATAATAGAATCTGAGCAGTGTATATGACTGTACATAATTTAAAACTACTCTAAATCACACTGTTTGTAGAAGACTGAATATGGGTTATCTAAAGGAAAACATCAGCACATTATATAAATGAAATTAAAATCTCATGAAAAGAAAGAATAGTCGTTTCTGGAAAATACTATTTTAATAAGTGGTGGTCAAAATCTTTCTAGTACTGACAAAATTGCATAGCAATTTAGCGAGTTCCAAAAGAGACCCATGTTACTCGATCTGATTTGAAACTTTGGCAAAGTAGTAGGTTACAACTCTAACATTATTATGGATGTTGACTCTGGCATGGAATTCATTTCCTCTTTGATCTGAAAAAATGAATATATGATAGAACATAACTTCAACTAAATATCAAGACATAAATAAACATATAAACAGAAAAAGCATCATACAAGCCCTATTGCAAACTGGCGTAAAAGAAAGTCAATCACACTGATTCGGCATTTATTTTAATGATTTTTTCCATAAATTATTTCCTTTAGCTTGCATTTTAAAAACATTCTGTTAAATGATTTATATCTTGGTAACTAATTTTGGATGCCTCCTTAAATTTTTTCTGAGTATAATGTCTCACTTCAGTTGCTAACTCATGAAATGATGTTGATTATAAAACAAAAGCTAATAACCATTGTTTATAATACACAAAATCTCATAAGCATGATTTCAGTACGCATAGGTTAACATTTTGATATCATAGTCTCATGACTGATAAGGCCTATCAATATTTGTAACTAGATTCTTCAGCCTAAATTAAGCCATTGTTAAAAAATGTTTATATCTTTATCTGTCACCCATCAGAGATTAAACTCAGTATAAAGCTTAACGAAAACGATAAGGTAAGAATTTAGCTTTTCTGGAAATAAAGTAAACAAAATGCAGCATAGAGTAACTCACTGGTCCAAAGTCAAGCTATTTCTCCAAAACATTCTAAGCATTTCCTTACACTGTGTATTATTCTCGAGAAGGGAATGGGGAATGTGAGAAAAGGACTAACTAAATATTGTCTTCAAATATACATAATTTGGATTTATCTTTTCATTTCACTCTAGTATTTTTGACAAAACAAAAAACTGTTTGAATAATTGATTTTCAGGTCAGGTATAATATATCCTAGTTGCATATACCAAACTATATTCAGACAATGGTATATAGCTATTAAGTAAATAAACCATATTCAATAAATAGCAAAAAGTATATATCTGTAGAGATAATATTTTGACGAATGCATTGGAAATATTCTAATATAATAATTCAGTTCATTGAACAATTTCAATTGACCATAATTAACTAGAATATTTTAATGCTAATTGAACAAGATTGTCCTTATGAACGAGCATAACCTATTTCTCCTTTTAATTTGTCCAGGAAATAACTGAAAAATAAAGGAAATTAATATATGAAACTATAACAACTGGAATGAACTTTTGTCTTTTTGGTAGCAAATATTAATTTCACAAAGTAATTTTATTGGGTTATACACATATGTCTACATAATGTAGCTTGTGATATTTTATTCCTTTATTAATTTCATTATTCTATTTTTATACTTAATTTTATTATGTGATCATACTAACTTATAAAGTATTTGAACATATTACTCCACACTATTTCTCTTCATCTACTCATTCACTTTTTTCCAAACTTAATCAGTTCCATCTTTTACACTTGGTTCATTCAGAGTCTTCATATGATTAATCTAGTATTGATTTTTCACAGTATGGTTTATTGCTTTAATATGAAGGTTTCCAGTTCTATCTATTTTCCTGAAGATGAAGTGATTTCATTATTATGCGTGGTTACATAATATATCATGTGTATATATGCATATATGTATAAATTACAATTTCTTGATTCAATCAGCAATTAAGGAACATGTACGTGAATTCTGTATTCATTTTTTAATGGGAGAAGGAAGGCTGGAAATAATGATGTTTGGATTGAAAAACATGATCTTTAGGTTGACAATCTAGTATTTAAAACATCCTCCCACCTGCTTTTTCATCGGTATTTCAATAATGCATTATATTTAAAAAAAGAAATTTAATTAAAATTGTGAAGGTGTTCTTTTTCAGTATCTGCTATTTTTATTACAGTGTTACATTTAGTAAGTCATGTGAGTATGGAGATGCATGTGAACATAAATATGCATGCATGTTTGTAAGGAAGCTGAATGTATGTGAGATACAGGATTCAAATAAAAGTTTGAGATATGAAAGAGACTTTGAAAGAGTCTTTGACCTTGAAAATTGTCCTGGGTATGATTTTTTTGAGAAATATCCCCATTCAACTAGGAAGGATGCATTTTTTTTTATATTGTGATGGTACTGGGGTTTGAACTCCTGGTCTTGAGCACTATCTGGGCTTGAATTCTCAATCTTTGCTCTAAACTGCCTGAGCCTCACCTGCACTTCTTCTTTTTACCACAAGTTGAGAAAAGAATGACTTACGTTTATTCATTTAGAATAGCTTCGAATTGCAAAGGTCAAATTTGAACCTACCTAATAGATAGGTGTCAGCCACTGGTGCTCTGCTAGAACTCACTTCTTAAAAAAAAGATAATCACAAAAAGAGAAAAAAATATTTGTTCAATTATTTATGTTGTCTGATAAACCAAATCACTTGCTACTGGAAGATAGAAAGAGAGAAGTTAGAGATGAATATGGAGGATAGAGAACCAAAGAAAGAAGAAGTAAAGGGAGGGTAAATGAGGGGAGGGGAAGGGAGCATAGAAGAGGAGGGAAAAGCTAAGTAGAATTGTCTATAAAGTGTTATTGGCCAGTCAATGCCTTTGCATATATGTAGCCAAAGGGTTATATTTTTGGTAGTACTAAGTTGAGATAAACAATACCAATTTACAGGTAATAACCTGTTAGTGTGTTTCCTTCTGCACCAAGGGTGCCACAGGGCAGTTACTGTTTCAGAGAAGCCTAGAGTAAACAGTGTAAGTGATTCTGAGAAACAATAATTGACATGAAAGGAATGCTCCCTTGTATGGTGAAGTCAAGCATCACTCTTGTTCCCTGATCTACTCTTCCTCTCAATAGGAATAGCACAAACAGAAGAGGAAGGAGATACCTGAGTAATGATTATCTCTCTGTTTACTCTCATCCCTTGGCCTCTCAAACAATAAAGCCAAAGTAAACTTAACCTTAACTAGTGGGGAAAATGGGAGGAAAAAATTCAGTCTAGCTTAATGTGAAAGTTTTCAAATATTTGGGGCAGCGTTTCAAATACTGAAATAAAACGTTGGTGATTATTAATAAAAAAGTAACTCTAAATTTATTGAAAATTTAGAAGACTAAGGGCTCACTCCATAGTGGAATCAGAATAATTAAACTGACTCCTGCTTCTATCATCAGAAATTGAAGACGGTTCCTAAACTTCCAATACTAGGTAAATTACCCTCAGTATTCACTTCAAGTGTGTGAATATGATGCAGAAAACATTACTCATGTAACTGTAACCCCACTCTACACAATTTTTACAATAAAAATGAATAAAAATAAAAAAATTAGATTGCTGAAATGATAAGTGATGGAAATTCATGGTGGATAGTGTCATGCTAAGAGCATGGAAATTATTTCCCTTAAATCTTCAGTGTGTAGAGAAGAAAAAAGCTTCATTGCATGGCTCTCAAGGTCCAATTCTGAATTTAGGACAGAAGGTGAATAGTAAAGGAGACCTATCTCAGCCATTCAGAGATTAGAAATGTGGAGAAATATCCTCATTTATGTAAGTCAAACATGGTTGAAAGAATGTGGCAAGCCCTAAGCCAAATGTCAAAGGCAGAGAAATTTAACAAAATAACATGAAGTTGAAAAAAGTCTTCAAAGGGAGAGCTGGGCGTAAGGGGAGTAGGGCAGAAGAATGGAGAGGGAAATGGATGAATACAGTCAAAACACTCAATGTACATATATGAGAATATAAGTAAGAAACTTAAAGGGTTAGGAGGGTTGGGGTAAGGGAAAGAAGAAAAGTGGAAGATTGACAATGATCCAGATGTATTGTACATTGAAATGTACATACACTCTATTCATCACTGACATGATGAAGTGAAACCACTTTGCACAGCTTCCTAAAGATGTAAAAATTTTTGAAGATTTAATATTAAGAGATCAGAAGCATAAACCTTTAGAGATAAATAAGAGGATGGCATTGATATATTGTGGAGGCTTGTGCTCCTATCAATATACAAAAATGAATGTGTCAAGTCTGCTGCAAATGTAAATTTTATTTTGCCAATTCTTTTTTCCAAATTGCTTAAAATATAGAGAACCAAATTCTACTATCATTTCACTTCCAGTAAAAATTTTTTATAAACCTTTAGCTTTCTCAGTTGTTTCTAAATATTTTAATATAATGCATTGGAACCAATTTCATTCTACATTTAAGTTTAAATTTTAAAACCCTAAATTCTTTTAAAAATCCTCTCACTTATGCACAGGTATGGATAGATAGCTGTTGTGGGCAGAATCAGAATTATTCAGAAGGCTGTAAATAGATGCTTACCTAAGTTTCTCTCTTCTGGATCATACAATACAGACTGTCCTTGTTAGGAAAATGGAGGAAAATGGAAAAGGAATAGGCTGTACTTGATCATCAACAGGGGAGGACTGTTTATTGCCAAACAGCGAGGGGCACAGTCCTGCCAGCAGGTTTGGAGGTTGTGTGAGGGATCTGGGACAGGATCTGGCTTTTTATAGGAGGTCTGAGCAAGGTGGTAGAGGTTAATGAATAGCCCCTAGGTCACAGCTAGGATTAGGTGGATTGTCCTGCCTGAACTTCAAAGGAGTTCACACATAAATGGGATTTTGCCTGGAGTCTGTATGGGTCTGGGACAGTAGGGTGGGGGTCAATCCGTCATATTCTATCATTGGATGCATAAAATGATAGGGCCAAGAGGGGAGAGGCAAGATCTTTGGATACAGAAAAAGAATTGGGCTGAGAGAGGAGTATCATGGAGTTTTGAGAACAAAGCAGATTCCCTTCATTTTGAACCCTGTAGTATAAAAGGTGGAGGGGCATCGTGGTCTTTTCTAGCTATTTCCAGCTGGCATGGGGGTGTGGAGGAGTCACTGGGCCTGGGATCTTCAGGTCCAGGTCTGTGCTCGGTCCAGGGCAATGTAAGCAAAGGCTCTGGTTGCCAGTAGTAATCGAAAGGCCTTGATTTGGTCCCAAGTCTTGAGTAAGGGCTATTATCCTGTTAGAGAGAAACTTGAAAATGCTGAGACCAAGGAAAAGGCTGACAAGGTGGCAGGACTAGTTGATATGAGTGACATAGGAAAACACACGCTGGGAAAAAGCCAAAAAAGTTCCAGAAGTAATAAACTACGATTGGAGTATTTAAGGGCCTGATAAAATACCTTGATAATTTCCTATAAATAGCAGGTAACAAAGGCAAGAATATAAATTCCTGTCAAGTTAGAAGTTTTTCAGATATGGACATGAACTCAAAGCCTGAGCACTTCCCCTGAGCACTTCTGCTCGAGGTGAGCATCCTTCCATTTTGAGTCAAAAGGCCACATTTAGCATTTGGCTGTTGATTTTTGAGGCAGCATCCAGCTTGGCACTTTGCTGGTTAGTTGGGAGCGTCTCAAGGGATTTTTCTGCCTGGGATGGCTTTGACCTGCAATCTTTGCCACATAAAAAATCCTTTATTTCTTCCTATTAAAGCAACAAAGAGATCAGTGGGAACAAGTAGAGCTTATGTACACCCTGTCAAGAATTGATCAACAAATACTTGTCAGAACTCTGCAATGACAAAACTCAATACATGGGATGAGAGTTTGAGCATAGTTTGGCTGCCTGGAAAACCAGATAACCAAAGTGTATAAGAGCCTCTACTGGCCTGTACATGTTTCAATAGCATAACAACATAGCTAGCTAGCATAACAACATAGTTAGCTTTTTCAGGTCATGCTGGGTAAGGTTTAGAGAGAGTATCCCACAAGAGCTTTAGTTTTTGTAAATCTAAAGCAGGCTTTCACCAAGAATCAGCTGTGTGTGATGTTGTCAAGCAGGAGTGCAGTATACTATGGTGGAAGTAGGATGGTTCAGGCAGGATCTTGGCTAGACTGAGTCCCTCTGATGAAGTTTCAAATCTCCTGGTTAGTTGCTTACAAAATTATACATAGACTGGTTAAAGACACTTGACTTTAGATGGACATACAGAATGACATGCTAATTAAATCACAGCCAACAATTACATACCAACTTCACTCATAATCTGTATTTTAAGGCATACTCATACCTTCTCCTACATACTCGAACATTCTGAGGACAGGAACAGATATGTGGGAAAAACATTTCAAAATAATTCTTACCTCATTACTGGTGTTTTTAAACACAGCTGGCTAGGAGCTGAGCTGGGATTCATTCCTTTTACTACTACCCTTGATAAAATTTTCTTTTAACAAACAGCATATTTGATAAGAAATATCACTATCAAGAAATACAAAAAGATAATTCTTTAGGGTTTTTATGTGTTATGATGAGATTATATTGAGCATGTTCACAAGCTTACACTTAAACCAAAGTTTTAAGATTCACTTAGCTTTATATTTATTTATATATTTATTTTATTGTGAAAATACCATACAGAATGGTTACAATTACATGGGCAAGATAATAAGTATATTTCTTCAGCATTGTTGGTTCCTCATTTGTTTCCCCTTCTCATCCCTTCCCATCTACCTCCCCCCACCTGTCACTCCAACCCCCCTCCTTCGGCAAAAGTTATAAATTACATTTTTCGACATAACGACTTTTATGTCTCATTGTTACAATGGGTCAACCTTTATCCCTTCTTAAACGAATTCATATTTCCTTCCCCTCCACAAATTCTACCAACATCAAATACAGTGAAAGCAGGGGTTATACCATGGGGGAGAGACAAACAAAGCAACACAGAAATCATATTATAAATATGTTAGAAACAATCAAATGAAAGCAAAATCATTTGAATATTTATCTTGGGGTTCATTTCACATAACATCAATTTATCTGAACTTTTCTGCTTGTCTCAGACATATACAAGTTGCAAATAAGGGAAAACACGAGACCTCTATTTATTTGGGCCTGGATTTCCACATTTAACTTAATTTTTTCCAATTCTTTCCATTTCCTAACAAATGGGGCAATGTCATTCTTTCTGATGGAGACATAGAATTCCATATATATATATATAGATATATACTTGATCCATTCATCTAATGAGGGGCATCTGGGTTGGTTCCACATCTTAGGTATGGTAAATGGTGCTATAATAAACATAGCTTTGTTGGTAGCTTTAGGATGGTCTTGTTTGTGATCATTTGGGTAACTGCCCAAAAGGGGAATGGCTGGGTCATAGGGGAGCTCTATGTGGAGTCTTTTGAGGAACCTTCATAGTGCTTTCCAAAGTGGTTGAATAAGTTTACACTCCCATCAACAATGCAGTAAGTTTCCCTTCTGTCCACATTCCTCCAGCATCTGTTGTTATTAGAGTTCTTGATTATAGCCATTCTAACTGGGGTGAGGTTGTATCTCAATGTTGTTTGATTTCCATTTCTTTTATGGCTGGAGAGGTTAAGCATTTCTGAATGAGTCTATTGGCCATCCTTCTTTCCTCTTCAGAGGAGTTTCTATGTAAGTCTAGCAAACTTATTCATTCGGCAGTTGTTTCTTTAAGTATTTGATGTTGGGGGATTTAATTTTTTGAGTTCCAGGTATATTTTAGATGTGAGACCCGTGTCCATTGTATGGCTTGTGAAGACTTCTCCCAATCCGTGGGCTTTCTATTGAGCTTTTTAGCTATGTCCTTTGCCATGCAGAAGCTCTGCAATTGCATGCAATCCCATTTGTCCAGACTTTCTTTGATGTATTATATTTCTGGGTCTCTAGTAAGTAAATTTCAGCCTGTGCCAAGGAGACTTAGGGTTTCTCCTATTCCATCCTGTAATATTTTCAGAGTGTGTGCTTTGTCTCTGAGGTTTTGATTCACTTGGAGTTGATTCTGGTGTAAGGTGATATATAAGGATTTAAACTTAGTTTTCTACAAGTAGTTAACCAATTTTGCCAACACGATTTACTGAAGAGGCTGTCTTTCTTCCATTCTAATTTTTATCTCTTTTATTGGTCATTAGATGGCTATAGGTCTGTAGGTTCATTTCTGGGATTTCCATTCTATTTGATTCATCCTGAGGTCTGTTCTTATGCCAGTACCAAGCTGTTTTGATTCCTAAGGATTTGAAGTATAGTTTGAAATTTGGTATTGTTATTCCTACAGCACTGTTCTCTCTATTAAGCTTCGCCTTTGCTATTTGGGGTATTTTATTGTTCCATATGAAATTTTGGATTGGCTCTTCTATTTCCTTGATGAATGAGGTTGGAATATTGATAGGTATCGCACTGACTTTCTAGATAGCCTTGGGAAGCATTGCCATTTTCAGGCTGTTGATCCTTCCAATCCAAGAGCATGTGAGGTTTTTCCACTTTCTAAGTTCTGCTTTGGTTTCCTTTTTCAGGTTTAAAGTTTTTATCATAGAGGTCCTTCACTTATTTGGTTTAGTTAATTCCTAGTTTTTTTTTTTCATTTTAATTTTATTTTTTTGTGAACATACTGTACAGAGTGGTTACAATTACATGGGCAAGATAATGAGTACATTTCTTATCAAGCATTTCAGCCTCCTCGTTTGTTTACCTTCACATCCCTTCCCAGACAGGCATTTTATTTTTTGTGCAACTATTACGAATGGAGTTGCTTTCCTAATTTCAGCCATGCAATTCTCATTGTTGGCATACAGAAAAGCCTTTGATTTTTGAGGGTGAATTTTATACCCAACTACTTTTCCAACGTTTTGAATCATGGTGAGTAATTTGGGAGTGGAGTCTGAGGGATTCTTTTAATACAAGATCATGTCATCTGCAAAGAGGTAGAGTTTTACTTCATCTTTCCGTATTTGGAGTCCCTTTACGTTTGCAATTTGTCTTATTGCTGTAGCTAGGCTTTCTAATACTAGATTGAAGAGAAGTGGAGAGAGTGGACATCCTTCTCGTGTTCCTGAGTTAAGAGGAAATGGCTTTACTTTTTCACCATTAAGTATAATACTGGCTGTAATTTTGTCATATACAACCTTTATTGTATTGATGAATGCCCGGATTCCTAATTTTTCCAGAGCCTTCATCATATATCGGTTTTGGATCTTGTCAAATGATTCATCTGTACCTATTGAGATAACCATGTGATTCGCATCCTTACTCTTGTAGATATGATGAATTATATTAATTGATTTGCTTATATTGAACCATTTCTGCATCCCTGAAATGAATCCTGTTTGACAGTGGTATGTGATTTTTTTGTATGAATTGTTGAAGACGATTGGCCAAATTTTGTTGAGAAGTTTTGCATCAATGTTCTTCGCAGCAATGGGTCTATCTATAGTTCTCTTCCTTTGATGAGTCCCTGCCTGGTTTGGGAAGAGGGTTATAATGACTTCATAGATTGAGTTCTGTAGCGAACTTTCTCTTTCAATTTCATTGAAGAGTTGAAAGAGTATTGGTGTTTGCTCTGCTTTGAAAGCCTTGTAGAATTCGTCTGTAAATCCATCTGGTCCTTTGCTTTTTTTGGATGGGACTTTTCTTATTGCTGTTTCTATTTCAATGCTTGATTTGGGCTTGTTAAGATGGTTTAAGTCATCTTGGTTTAGTTTCGGCATGTCGATATTTGCTAGGAAAGGGTCCATTTCTGCCAAGTTCTCAAACTTATTAGCGTAAATGTTTGAGAAGTGTTCCCTTATAATATTCTGAATCTTGTCCCCCCGCCCCCCCCGTGGTGGTTTCCATTCTCATCTCTGAGTTTATTTATTTTGGTCTGTTATCTTCTTTCTTGATAAATTTGCTAAGGGTCTGTCAATATTGTTAATTTTTGGGGGGTCCTGTGATGGGGCCTGAACTCTGGGCCTGGGCGTTGTCCCTCAGCTCTTCCACTCAAGGCTAATGCTCTACCACGTGAGCCTCAGCGCCACTTCTGGCTTTTTTCTTTTTGCTTATGTTGTGCTGAGGAATCGAACCCAGGGCCTCAGGCATGCAAGCAAGCACTCTACCAATGAACCACCTTCCCAGCCCAATTTTGTTAATTTTTTTTGAAGAACAAACAAACTCTTTGTTTTGTTGATTCTTTCTATGTTTTTTAATGCATTTGAATTCGGTTAATTCTGATGTCATTTTTATGAATTCTTTCCGTATATTGGATTGGGGTTTATCTTGCTGCACTTTTTCAAGGTAATTCAGATGTTTCATTAAATTGTTGTTTGCAGATCTCTCCAAATTTGTTGATGTAGGAACTCAGAGCTATAAAGTTTCCTTTGAGTACTGCTTTGCTGTGTCCCAGAGGAGCTGATGGTTTGTGTGTTCATTTTTGTTGAATATCATGAATATTTGAATTTCCTTTCTAATCTCTTCCATGACCCACTGGTGATTCAACTCTGTGTTGTTCAGCCTCCATGTGTTACCAGACTTTCTTTGGTGGCTTTTGGTATTGAGTTCTAATTTTATTCCCTTGTGGTCTGAGAGAATGCAAGGTATAACTTCAATGCTTCTAAATTTGGACAAGTTAGCTTTGTGACCTAAAATGTAGTCTATTTTGGAAAATGTTTTATGTGCTGCTGATAAAAATGTGTATTCTGATGCTGCTGGGTGAAATATTCAGTAGATGTCTTCTATGTCTAGTTGATATCTGCAGTTGTTTAGATCTGCAGTTTCTCTTTTGAGTCTTTGCTTACTTGATCTATCTAGTGGGGATAGTGGTGTGTTAAATTCCACAACAATTACTGTCTTTGGATCTATGTGAGATTTGAGATAATGTAGTGTTTCCTGGATGAATTTGTGTGCTCCGTTGTTCGGTGAATAGATCTTTGGATTTATGATATCCTCCTGAATGAGAGATCCCTTAATTAGTATGTAGCAACTTTCTTTAGTTCTTCTCACTATTTTTAATTTGAAGTCCAATTCATCTGATATTTGTATTGAAACTCCTGCCTGTTTATGGGGCTATTTGCTTGGTAGATTTTGTTTCAGTCTTTCACTTTCAAAATTTTTATTTTATGGTGAAGGTGTGACTCCTGAAGGCAGCAGATAGAAGGATCTTCCTTTTTAATCCAACTAGAGAGTCGATGTCACTTAATTGGAGCATAAAGTCTGTTAATGTTGAGAGTTAGGACTAGGAGGTGTTTGGGAGTTCCTGCCATGCTATCCACATTCTTGGGGGCTGCGGCAACTGGGTTCTTCCTACGGTTTATGGATTAGCAGTTTAGGTTCATTTTCTTGGCCTTTATTGGGGTCTTGTTGGTTTTCTATATGTAGGACATCCTTAATTATATTTTACGGCTGGTTTGGTGGAGATAAATTGTTTCAGTTTTTCTTTGCTATGAAAGGCTTTTATTTGACCTTCGTTTATGAAGGAAAGTTTAGCTGGGTACAGTATTCTTGATTAATAGTGGTTTGTCTTTAGGTCATGGCCTACATCATTCCAAGCTCTTCTTGCTTTAATTGTCTCTACTGAGAAATCTGAGGTGATTCTAATTGGTTTCCCTTTATAATTGATTGATCTTTTCTCCTTTACAGCTTTAAGGATCTTTTCTTTTGTCTGAAATGATCCTGTTAAGATTATAAAGTGACGGAGGGATGTCCTATTCTCGTTTGGTCTATTTGCGGTTCTAAAAGCTTCTTGTATCTGAATAGGACTATCTTATTGCATGTTAGGATCCTGTTAATTAAATTTCCTACACCATTAACTTCTGTCTCTAGGTGCTCCTCTACACCCATTATCCTCAGATTAGGCCTTCGGATATTGTCTTCCAAATGTTGGATAGATCTATCATATTCTTGGATTTGTCTTGGATAGTTGTAAGTTCTGTCTCTGTTAAATCTAGGCTGTCTTCAATCCCCGAGAATTGAGCTTCTGCCTGGTCTAACCTACTGTCAAGACTTTCTAATTTGTTTTTATTTCTTTTCCTTCTAATTTGTCAGCTTTGATGGCTTCAAATTCTTTGATGGACCTTTGTTTTAGATATTATATGAACTTATTTAGTTCCTTAGTTTGGTGTTCAGTGTTTATTCTCAAATCACTTAGTTGATAGGTTATGGTTTCCTTGGACTCCCATTCCTTCTGTCTGGTTCTATTAAGCATTCCATTGGTAGTCTCCCTGAATTCTTTCAACTGTCCGTTTATGGATTCCATGTATTCCTCAATTGATCTCTGTCTAGTCTCATCCTGCTCTTGCAGTTTCTTTACTACTTTTATTAGCTTCTTCATGTTCATGCAATTCCAGTAGTTCTCTTTGACTGTTCTCAGCCTATTCACACAATTCCTGTCTTTCTCTTTGAATGTTCTCAGCTTGCTCACTTCATACCTTTCTTTCTCTCTGACTGTTCTCAGCCTGCTCACGCAAGTCTTGTATCAATTTTTGAGTAGCTTCCTCATGCTCAGGGGATACCTGTATTAACCTTTGGTTTGCCACCTCTCTCTACCTATTTCGCAAACACTGAGTCCTTTGCAAGTGTTCAATCGTTTCTTTTTTGATCATGTTTACCAGTAGTATTTGTAGAGCTTTATGGGAACTCTCCTCTGTTTTATTCATTAACTGTTCTATTACCGGATTGTCATGTCTGGGAGTTTAGAGTCCCAGACTTGCTATTTTTTTGGGGTTTTTCCAGATTTTTCTGCCCATTTGGTATGAAAGAAACACCAATTTTGTGCTAGAACACTATTTTAAGTCAAGCATCAACCAAATTTCTGTAGTTACACAGTCAAAAGGCTGTAGATACAGTGTAGTTCAACAGATATAATCTATTCTGCACCAAACAACTGGACTAATGGGCTAAAAAGAGCAAAGAATAATTTGCCAAACCAGAAATTATTAGTTTTATGGAGAAATATGGGGAAAATAGGCTTAGAGCGATGTGAAGAAGTAAAAGGAAAGTGAATTTAACCAAGTCCTAATCTCAGAGAGTGAAAATGATTGGACAGAATGATAGGAGAGAGATTAAAACAAACCAACAACAAAAACAGGAAAAAATGGAAAAACTAAAATTTAAATTTAAAAAGTGAAACACTTAAAAACCATGTAAATTTAAATAAGTGATATAGATAGAAGAAAAGGAAAGGATGAGATGAGGGGAGGGATAGAAAGGAGACATGAAAAACTAGCAAATAAACATACTTAAAATTAGTTACTTGAAAATTATATTGATATAAAGATATAATACTGCTGTTAAAGAAGTTAAGCCTAAGAGGTTGTGATTTGAATACTAAATTTCTGGATTAAGTATGTACATAATGGGGGATAAGGTCTAATAATCAATGACAGGTATTTATCTGGAGATGAGCAGAACAGCAATTAAGTCATGTAAAAAAGAAAAAAACACAAAAGATTGAAAAGAATTTTTAAAAAGGACCAAAAGGTCAAAAAAGATTTTAAAAAATCACACACACAAACACACACACACACACACACACACACACACACACAAAATAAAAACTATGAGAGAAAAAAGATTAATAAAAAATTAAAATTAAAAAGGTACAAAAAAGTGGTCTTTGAATTTTTTTTTTGGGGGGGGGTGCAAAAATGGGAAGATCCTGTATCTCCCCTGTGTCTGTAACCAGTTTCTTGGTGGAGTCTCTAGTCTGTTTGTGGTGTTCAGTTTTCCTGTGGGTTGATTGGTTTCTTGAGTCAGTTTGTTTGAGCAGGCAGAAAAATGCTCTGCATTAGTCAGGATTTTGTGATCCTTCTCCCAGTCTAGTTCAGTGGGAGGGACATCTGCTTTGAGTATCACAATACAGGGAGATGGCTGTTTTCTCTAGTTTGGAGATGCTGTGATGAGGCTAGGTTTTGGGTATGGTTGAGTCCTTTCAGCAAACAATAGCTTTTCCCTGAGGGGCTAGATGGTGAGAGACTCACAGAGTCCAGCCTGGAGCCATTTTCAGGGTTTATGGTTACTGAATTTCAATTGTTTGTCTAGGCTGCTATAGGGAGGGGCAGCTTCTGGCTCTGTTTCCCCAGTGAAGAAAGTCACTCCTCCAGGGGCTGAGGAACCCCTGCCTGAGCTGGATGAATTTCCCCTGGGTGGAGCTGAACTTGGCAGGTCAGATCAGGTTCTTCTAACCTGATAAATGACTCTTTTGTTTTCTTCCAGTTGCTCAACCAAGACTTTGTCAGAATCAAAGATGGAGATTTGTGGTGAAGGCCGGGGGGAGGGGGGGGGAAGGGGAAGGGGGCGGCTTTGGCTCCTATGTTCCTGGAGAAAGAGTGAAGATGTCACGGTTCTACTCATGCCAGAGTCTTGGTTCCTGCATACCAGAATCTTGGTTTCTGCATAGTCTCTGGTCTGTGATCTGCAGAATGAACATATCTGCTTCTTGTTAGTTCTGCTGGTGTTGACTAGAATCCACGCACCCACTGCATCTGGCGCTTTTGTCCCAGACACTCTCTGGTATGGCGGCTAAGGCGGCTGCTGCTGCCACTTCCCCTGGCCAGAGCTGTGGCTAAGGGCAAGTGCTCAGATCTGTTTCCTTCCTGGATTTTCCCTCTCTTTCCAAACTCTCTGTACTGTGATGGCACACTTGTTGTGATTCTCTAGTCTCAGATTATTCACTGGAACACTAAAGCTGCTTTCTATGCCAGAGCTTGTTTAGCCTGCAGCTTCTTCTCCGCCATCTTCCTCTGACTGTTCTTTCAGAATATTTGTCTGCATTTTGTGGGTGGAATTGGGAGAGCAACTTTGGAAAGCACAAATTTCATCAACAACACCGGTCTGTAAAATATAACAAGGAGCTAATACAGCATCATTGAGTAGTATGGAACTCCAAGGAGAAGTACTTGAATTGAGACATTATTAGAAAGAGTAACCATGCAAGGACTTTTTAGAAATGAGGTTGCTAGATTTCTCATGGAGCGATTTCATAACATTTTATGAAGCACAATTCACAACCTCACTGAAGTGTAGAGGGTTTTCCCTAACCTTTCTGTAATGTTCAGTCATTATCAATAACATATAGCTAATCTTGAATAATCCTCTAACAACAAAATGTTGATAGAGTGTTTATATGAAGAAAACCTGGGAAGGCTAACTTTTTCCAATTAGGGCAGTCTGTATTCTATAATCTAGCAGAGAGAAACTAGGTAAGGATCCATTTACAGCCTTCTGAATAATTCTGATTCTGCCCACATCAGTTATCTATCCATACCTGTGCCCGAGTGAGAGGATTTTAAAAGAATTTAGTGATTTCAAATTTAAAATTAAATGAGAATGAAATTATTTCCAATGCATTACATTAAGATATTTAGAAACAACTGAGAAAATTAAAGATCTATAAGATTCTTTTTTATTGGAAGTGAAGTAATATTGGAATTTGATTCTCTATATTTTAAGCAATTTGAAAAAGGAATTGGTAAAATAAAATTTACATTTGTCCAGACAACACTTATTAAATTTTGCATATTGAAAAGAACAGAAGCTTCAACAATATGTCAATGTTATCCTCTTGTTTATCTCTAAATGTTTAGGCTTCTGGTCTCTCAATATTAAAACTTCAAAAAATTTTTAATCTTTAGCTAGTTGTGCAAATGGATTTTGCTTCATCATGTCAGTGTTGAATAGAGTGTATGTGCATTTCAATGTGTAATACATCTGGATCATTGTCAAACTTTCCATTTTTCTTCCTTCCCTTGCCCCAACCCCACCTACCCCTTCAAGTTTACTACTTATATCCTCACACATGTACATTGAGTACTATGAATGTATTAGTCCACCATTTCCCTCTCCACTCTTCTGTCCTACTCTCTTTAAACCCAGATTCCCTATTAAGACATTTTAACTTCATGCTTTTGGCATTTGACTTTGGACTTGCCACATCTTCTCTTCCATGTTTGACCTACAAAAATGAGGATATTCCTCCACATTTCTAATCTCTAAATGGCTGAGATAGGTCTACTTTACTATTCACCTTCTGTCATAAATTTAGAATTGGATCTTCAGGGCCATCCAAGAGAGAATTTTTCTTCTCTACACACAGAAAACGGAAGGAAAATAATTTCCATTCTCTCAGCATTATGCTATTCATCATGAATTTCCATTACCTATCACTTCACCAGTCTAAATTTAAAGTTATGTTTTCTGCATTATATTCACAAAGTTTAAGTCAGTATCAAGGGTAATTTGTCTAGTATTGGAATATTAGGGAAGATCTTCAATTTCTGATGATAGAAGCAGGAGTCAGTATTAATAATGCAGATTCCACTATGTAGTGAGCCCTGTATTCTTCTAAATGTTCAATAAATTTTGAGTTATTTTTTTAATAATTTTTAAAAGTTTATTTCAGTATTTGAAATGCCACCCCAATTACTTGACAACTTTCACATTGTTAGACTGAACTTTACCCCCTATTTTTCGCACTAGCTCAGGTTAAGTCTCTTTGGTTTTATTGTTTGAGTGGTCAAGGGATAAGGGAAAATAGAGAGATGATCATTACTCAGATATTTCCTTCCTCTTTTGTTTTTGCTGTTCTTTTTGAGAGGAAGACTGGAGCAGGGAACAAGAGTTATGCTTGATTTCACCATATAAGGGAGCATTCCTTGCATGTCAATTATAGTTTCTCAGAATCACTTAAACTGATTACTCTTGCCTTCTCTCTAACAATAATCTTACTGTGGCTTCCTTGGTGCAGGACGAAGCACACTAACAGGTTATTACCTGTAATTTGGTATTTTATGTCTCAGCTTACTACTACCAAAAATAGAAAGCTTTGGCTACATAAATGCAAAAGCACTGATTGTCCAACAATACCTTAGTGAGGAGTAGACAATTCTACTCTGCTCCTTAGGTTTCATACTCAGGTTTAATCTCTGATGGGTGTCAGATAAAGATGTAAACATTTTTCTTAACTGTGGCTAAATTTAGGCTGAGGAATCTAGTTTCAACTATACTCATGCATATAGGCTTCATCATTCATGAGACCATGATATCAAAATGTTAACCTATGCTTCCTTAAATCATGCTTATGAGATTTTGTGTATTATAAACAGTGTTATTAGCATTTATTTTGTAATCAACATCATTTCATGGGTTAGGAACTGAAGTGAGACATTATACTGAGAACTAAAATTTAAGGAGGCATCCAAAATTAGTTACGAAGACATACATCATTTAACACAATGTTTTTAAAATGCAAGCTAAATTAAATAATTTATGAAAAACAAACATTTAAAATAAATACAGAATGAGTATGACTTATTTTTCTTTTACTACAGTAGTAATATGGCTTGCATGATGACTTTTCTCGTTATATGTTTAGTTAGGTCTTGACATTTAGTTGGAGACGTTATGTTCTTTCATATATTCATTTGTAAGATCACAGGAAATGAATGACAGAGTCAACATCCATAGTAATGTTATAGTTGTATTCTGCTACTTTGCCAAAGTTTCAAAGCAGCTCAAGTAACTTGGATCTTTTTTTGATCTAACTAAATAAGTATACACTTTTGTCAGTACTAGAATGGTTTTGACCACCATTAATTAAAATATTGTTTTCCAGAACCTACTTCTATATTTTCTTTCAATGAGATTTTTAATTTCCTTATAATGTGCTGATGTTTTCTTTTCGATAACCACATTCAGCCTTCTACAAACAGTGTAATTTGGAGTAGTTTTAAATTATGTACATATGTACACTGCTCAGATTCTATTATTTTGCATATTTTGTTTTTGTTAAGTCAGTAGTATTTAGTTCTCATTATGGATACTATTGGACTTATTCATTGCATTTCTGAATTTTTAAGTATGTCATGATTTTTTGTTATTTGATACTGTAGCATTTTATTCTTTTAAAAATGTGCAGATCTTACTTCACATACAGTTACATTTTTTAAACCATTTGTTCCATTCAAGTGATTTGCTCTATTAGGTTCATCCACATGAATTTAATTACAAATTAACATAACCTTATTTCTGAAAGACAGTTATCTTTATAGTTCTATTCAAATTAACATGATTTTGAAGTTTTTCTAATTAAAAAAAATGGGCACAATATATTTTTGTTCCCGAGGGTGTTCCACTTTGTTGGTTGTTTTTCCAGCTGTGGTGACTTCAACATAGGTGTGCATTTTATTTCAATTGTTTTGTGTCTGTATTTTGTTTCATATAATAGATAATATTAAAAGAATCAGTGATTTAGAACTTTTCCAAATAGAATTCTAAGAGAGAAACTTGACGTTTGTGACAACTGGGAATGGGCAGGTCTTCTTAGAGGAGAGGTTAGCAGAATAACAGAGACATTGTTTGAGGTAATTTGAATTCTGCCTCCTCTTGCCTTACTATTTCCAATGGTATTATTTCAAAGTGTTCAGTGGAAAGACAATAATTTTGTCTTTATGAACTCAGCATTTTTGGTTTAATTGGGACACACTAGACATTCATATTAAATTTTAACTCTAAAATAGTTTTCCATAGTTTAAATCCACAGATCTGAATTTATAATGCTGAATTAGCACGTAGTAAATTATATGAAATGGCCCAAACTATTTTCACTTCACACTGTATGCAATATAGAATGTAATAATAATAGTGTGTGAGATAGCATGTAATAATTGACTTTGGGGAAAGTCGATTACAGTGGATTCTTTGAAATACTGAGTAATAGTAAAATTATATTTGATTCTATTTAAAAGTTCCTAGTTACATCTAAAAATAACATCGTTATAAACTAATGCTAATAAAATGAGATTGTTTTTGGACAAATCAAGATGTTTCAATAAACTTGCTTTTTAAAAATTGACTTGGATCTGGGCTGGATAGCTCATGCTTGTAATCCTAGCTACTCAGGAGCCTGAGATCTGAGGATAGTGGTTGAAAGCCAGCATGGGCAGAAAAGTCTGTGAAAACTTTGTCTCTAATAAATCACCTAAAAACCAGAAAGGGCACTTTGGCTCAAGTGGTACAGTGGTAGCCTTGAGTTGAAGAACTGAGGGACAATGTCCAGGCCCAGAGTTCAAATCCCATGAACAACAAAAAAAATTGACATGGATTTATACATTATTATTTCATGATTTTTTATGAGTGATTGTTCCGTGAAAAATGTCATTGGTGTTTAATTTTTTGTTGGCATAAAATGAGCCTACTATTTCTTAATTTAATAAAAAAAAACTCTCTGATTCTACTACAGCATAAATTTTGTGGGTAATGGTTAAAGCCATGTGGTCTTTCTCAGAAAAAAAATATTTATATCACCTACCACAAAAGAGGAACAAAAGAAAGTATATTCCAGAAAATTTACTCTATAAATCTTGATGGACTAATAGTCTGTCAGTTTGTTTTAAATTTTAAACAAAAATTAAAGTGATACATGATAATATTTGGTTAAACCATTTAAGTTTCTTCATCCTTGTCATTTAAGATTCACTTTAAAAAGAAATTCAACAAATGATGGTATTTTTCCTTACTTTTCCAAACAAATGATCATTGCATCATTATAATGTATAGCACGATATACTCAGAAAATATTTGTTAAAGAAAAACTATTTTTCCCATTCTTTGGTTTGCTTCAGTCTGTATTTAAAGCTTCATACCACATCATACCCACCCTATTGTCTGTCTTCTCATTTGAAACATTTCAATAAATTTTCTTTCCCTGTTGTGTCAGCCAGCAAAATTTTACAAAACAGCATGCTTTCATTCATTGTGCTTTCCAAAATATATCTCACAAATGCCAACAATGAATCACAACCTGAAACATCTGTGTATTTTTCCACTTATGGTACAAGGTAATCACTTTCCATACTCCTTAGAAACAGCTGCTCACAGGCATTAATTGCTCTGTCACTTCCCTGCTTTAGAAGAGCAACATTTGTAAATGGCATACATGTTAATTTGTTTACCTCATCTGGTTTGTTTTCAGCAAGGCCTGTCTTCATGGAATATGGTAATAGATTAGTTTTGCAATTAGGTAGTTTAATAGGGCTCTGAATTATGGATATAGAGTATCCATTTAAGTGACCAAATATTTAAATTAAATCCCATAAATAATACTCTTTCAATTTTCTGGCTAAAGTGTTCTATAATCTAGGTATTTTCAAAAGAAATATTTTATGCTGTGTCCGTGGTGACAACATAATTGAAAGCCTTAAAATTTTCCTATACCATGGCCATCTGAAATGAGGTGGATGTACTTGGGTTTCCATGCAAAACTTTTGGGACAGCATTAACGTTTGAATCTTGGATGGGATTTGATTGGGAATTTGGCAGGATTTCATGATCTGAGAAGAAAAAAAAGGCCATAGGAGTCCTTTTTATCAGCTACATTGTTATATTAGTTTATTAAAACACACACATACAAATACACAGATATACACATCTGTAGTATGGAGACTCAGTCAGTCAGCAGAAAATATTTTAATAGGAATTCCATAAAATATTTCGTCTGCTGAGATCTGATTAGGATTTATAGAAATATCGAGTTGCATCCACCCTGGATAAGTCATTATCACTGGTGTAGATGTTGCCATTTGAATTCAGAATGCCCAGAAAGACCTATGTGTTAAAGAAAAATGACTTTCCATTTCCTCCCATACTGTGAAGAATATCTGAATAGTTCTTCTGGAGAATAAGTACTTCAGAGTGAAACCCATGTGAACATAGACTCTCATCTACTTTCTTCTTTTATACTTTAATCATTCTAGGTCAAAAACATTTGTCTGTGACACATTCCCCACCTTAGCTTTGTCTTGTCACAGGCCACCAAAACAATAAAACGAACTGAACATACACTGAAACCTTTAAATTTGTAAATCTGAGTAAGCCTTTCTGCTTAATAAATGGACAATATCACTTATTATGGTAGGCTATAAAGCTAACACAGAAGTCTAGTTTTCTAACCATGTAGAGTATATTAAAATGTGATTCATTATAAAATATCTAACTCCATGTTGTGTTTTGTGTTTTTGTTTCTGTTGATCGTAGAGCTTAAACTCAGGGCATGGATGGTAATTTTGTGTTCAAGGCCAGTGCTCTGCATAATTTGAGCTGGAACTCCATTTCTCCTGGTGGTTAACTGGAAATAAGAATCTAATTAACTTTCCTACTCAGGTTGACTTCACACTGTAATAACAGATTTCAATCTCTTAACTTGATAAGATTACATCCTTGAACCTCCAGTGCCCAGCCATGTTGCATATTTTGTGTAATTCCAAATCTCAGCATTGTATAGATGCTCCTATTACAATATAAAAAAAACTTAAAATATATTAAGGATATTTGTAAAGTATATAATAAAGGAAGAATACTCATCCTTTCCAAAATCTATGCAAAATCTATGCTAAACTATTGGTATTTTACTGTGCCTTTCCTGCAACTAGTTTGATATAGTCTAATAATTGTCAGGCTAAGTTTCTCAAAATTCTACTATTTCATGCATGCAGGCATATGTATATGTGCCTGTAGCTATCTATATATCTTCCAAGGTGGATCATCAGACTTGAAACTTCTTTGTTTTGCTGTTCAGCAGTTGAACCTAGTCACTCATTATGTGACAATATGGGTCCTCATACTCAACATTCCTTTATTTATCACACCATCAGTCTTCAAAAATCAGCTTCATTTCCTGGAGACCGTTACCAGTAGTCCAACCAATATCCACTCATAGGGTTTTAATAAATCAAGCTTTAAGGAAGGAAGATAACATGAAGTGACAACTACAAAAATCTATGTTATCAAAATTATATCTGACATCTTTCACATTTCTGCCTTCCTTCTCTTCTCATACTTAAGAAAGCACTAACACTATAAATATATTGCATTTATAAATTAAGGAACATTGTTTTGTTTTCCAATATGAAGCCTTATTTTCCATGATTTTGACATAAACTTTTGGAAGATTTTGTTGAACATTAGGAGATTCCATCCAAAACAAAGCCATGTTAATCAAGAAAACCAATATTTTCAACTTAGAGTACTAAACAAAAGAGAGAGAGAATTAAGGTTAGGTATATATTTTAAGAACAAATACAAGCAATATCAAGATATTTTGAAATTATATACCTTTACTACATAAAGTAGTTCAAAACTGTAATCTTATCTACATGGGAAACAAAGATTGGAGAATTCCAGTTCCAAGGAAGCCCAGACAAAAAAAGAAGTTTCAGAAACTCTAACCATTTTCTGGGTGCAGTTTTTTTGCTTGTTTTAGGAGGACCACAGTCCAATCAGTCCCAGGCATAGTGATACTACCTCAAAATAAGCAATCCAATTACAATCTGCATATATGGAAGTAGTAGAGATGCTGTTTCACAAATATAGGCTTTTGGGTTCAATCCTCCAATACCACAAGGAAATTAAGTGTGTACCAAGGTAAGAATTTAGCATGTCTAAGGTATACACTACATACTCGTTTTACAAGCTCTAATAAAACTTTTACCTCTTTTGCTAATTTTTTAAATTATAATCACAACTTCCATCCCCAAACAGAATAATTTCCTATTAGAGATTTTCTTCTATTCATTAAATAATATGTTGTGTGTTGGATCCTGTCCTACTGAAGTCATATTAAAGATCAAAAACCCATTGACTGCATTTGGAAACAGAATCTCAAAGGAAGCATTTAAATTGAAGTCTTCTCTAAGAGAGGTAGAAGGCCTTGAATATGCCAAGGAAAGAGGACTTAGAAGAAGCCAACTCTGATCTTGGAGTTCCAGTTCCTCCAACTCAGAGGTAATGTATTTACAATATTAACGCTACCCAATCTGTGGTAGTTTATTATTACAAATATTAGCAAACATGTAGAAAATATAAGACATAAGTCATTGACTCTTTGGGTCCATGACTCACCTCTATGACCCTAGTGAGACTGGGGGACAATGGTTTTCAGCCTGGTAGGAAAGTTAATGAGGTTCTATCTCCAATTAACTACATAAACTTCTGGGCTGGAGGCATGGTTCAAATGGTAGACTGACTATTTTTAGCAAACAAACAGAGCATGAAGTATGTTGAAACCCCAAATTGGGAGAAAGAAAAAGTCCTTAGAAGAATACTATGAGAAACAGAATTATGAATAGGAAAGCAGAAATAAAAGAAATAAAGTTATAAATACAGACAAAGCTTCCCAATGTGAAATATCACACAAACTGCAATATTTAGGGTTTCCTTCCTGTACAGAAGAAATAAATGGTATTTCTACTTGAAGAAACTAGAGTGTAAAACGTATTCAATAATTGACATTAATTTTATGTTTCTATATTATAACTTGTTTTCCTACAAATTTATAGAAAAGTGTAGCTATGGAAAAATCAGTAAATATTTCATTTTCATATATAATTACCTATCTTTGCAAGTGTTGTCTAAAATTGATTTACACTAAAATTATTGCTATTGATATCCTTCTCAAGATTCCAAATGTTTATACTTTCAGCGTACCTTCCACAAAACTCATACCCCAAACACAAATTTAGTTTGTTCATGCAATCATAGGAACATAAACATATGGCTCCAAATGTTCATTACCTTTATCTGCTGTCATTAATATGGTATAACTAATACAATTAAGTATATACCCTGAGAGAAAGAAGATTCTTCCTTTTACATACATGCTTGCACACACACACACACACACACACACACACAAACACACACACACACACACACGAATGCACACACACACATACACACACATATTTACCACTCTAACTCAGTTTAGGTTCTTGACATTGGGTATCAGACAATGATCTAATAATCAAACTTTCATGCCCAGACATAAAATGCATTTATAATTCCATATATGTAAAACCATCAGATTATTCAAAATAATGAGAATATATAACAGAACCATCCAGGTCTTGAAACATCTACTCCCTGATTTCATTCATTCATGACAGTGCATTTTTCATATTATTTATGAATCTTTTTGAGTCTCTCTGATTAGTAGCCAAAAATATGCTATCATATAATAGAAAAGGTAGGTAAAATTAATTGCCCCTAGGTAATCCTTTATATGTCTTAACGAAAGACATTTTCTTCTTGTAGAGTCTGTTTCTGGCATTTTGCCTTAATGTCTACTATTAAGTTACAAAGGACATGCCATATTCCTTAGTTCATTTTCCCTAAAGGTTTTGCTATGGAGTTGACTCTGATTTGTTTGCTTATTCTAAATTAAATTTTCTCAACAACTTGAGTTACTGTTTATGTTACACCTAAGCCATTTGAAATATCAAAAAGAACTGGAAATTCACCTTGGCAATGATTTGGGAATGGCAATAGTGGTTGTGGGGAGATGAAAGACTTGAATTATCTAGAGTGCCTTAAAAGTGGCACTGTTATTTAAGGACTGATCATTTAGTAAGTGTGGTCTTCTTATTTCTTCTAGGAAGATAAAAGTATGCTTTTCATGATATTCTTGCCTGCAAATCACTAGAATTATTTCCTTTTTACAGTTTAGGCCCTGCTGCTACTGTAGTGAAACCCACAAAAAACTTCACAGCTGTGATAACTGCTTTAGATTTTGAAATTTTCTTCCAGTAGTCCTAGTGATATGAGCCCAATTCATGGAACACTCATATAATCCACAATTATAAGCACCACAATATAAAAACACCACATGCAAAATGTGGTTCAATTTTTCTTTGTTGCTTCATTTTTTTCTTTCTTATTTTTCTTCTATTTATTCGTTTTTTATTAAGAAAATATCTTACAGAGGAGTTACGATTACATGGGCTAGGTAATGAGTATTTCAGCATTGTTGCCTCCTCCTCTGTTTCCCATTCCCATTCCTTCCAATTCCTCCCCTGCCTGTGAGCCCCCATGTCAAAATTGTAAAGTTCTTTTTTCGACATAAAGTCTTGTACATCTCATTGTTGCAATGGGTCCACCTGTATCCATATTTAAATGATTTGTTTTTTCCTTTCGCCTCCACAAACTATACCAACATCAAATACAGTGAAAGCAGGGGTTATACTGTGGGGGAGGGACATAGAAAGCAACAAAGAAATTATTTTATAAATATGTCCAAAACAATCGCATGAAAGAAAAACAAATATTTTAATATACATCTTGGGGTTCATTTTCCCTAACATCAACTTATCTGACCATTTCTGATTTTCTCAGGCATATACTAGTTATTGCAAATAAGGGAAAACATGGGACCTTTGGTTCTTTGGGCCTGGCTTACTTCAACCTTGGAAAAAAACAAAAGAGTCATTTTTTTTTTCTTATTGATTGTCTTTTAAGGAGCTAAGTGCTCTTTATTTCTCCTAATTGTTGATGTTAGTTAAATAAATTTACCAGAATTTTCAAATAAAATAAGAAGATATATGGCATATTTAGTAAGAAAATAAAGCTAAACATTTGAGTGATATTTTTATTGTAGTCCCATTCTCAGTTATCCTCAAATAACATTGAGATAAGCCAAGCATATGTGTAAATTGGCACGAATCAAGCACACAGAACTCTGGAATCTTTGGGCTTTGATTTCTATATCAACTTCACCTAGAAAACAAAATTATCACTTGCTTCATTTCTTAAGCAATGTGTTTAATATGGGTTTTATTAATTTTATTAATAGATCTCAAAATCTATGGAATTGATGCATTGCATAAGTATTTGATTTCTTTCCATGGAATTAATATTACATTTATTTTTACCTTTTCACATATGAAATAATGACATTCTTGGGGATAAAACAAGCCTGATTTTCACTTTGATTACCAAAAGGGAACTATTAGGCACTTTGAAAATTTAACTTTAAATCTGAACTAAAGCAAGATGTCCCATCACTTATCCAATTATTCCTATAAACTAGAATATAACAAATTTTTGAATGGTAGGAAATTCAAAGTATACCTACTCTTTATAAAATAAGAAATAAATGATTGTGATAATATTTATTTTGCCTTCGACTAGAAAGAACCTTACTATAGATGAAAAAACTTGAATGGAAATGCCATAAAATTATGAAAAATTCCAGTCATTATGAGTTAGATGAAATAGTCATTTTTTGAAGGTCCCAAAATGAAATCTCTTGAAGCTTTCTTAGCTGTTAAATAAAATGTATTTGCACTCAAAATATTTCATTCATCTTTGCAGCAATGATATAACCAAACCACCTCCAAGTCAAATAGCTTCTCTGATTAATTCAAGTAGGTACTTAGGAACAGAAGTTATCAAAATTGTATAGAAATATCTACCCACCACACTAGAAATTAAATCTGAAATCATTAAGGATTGGGATTAATAATTAGCTTTCACTATGTTGCCATAAAGAGGTGAACCCTTTCTTTTTTTGGGGGGGGGGTCCGGTCTTAGGGCCTGAATTCTGGATCTGGGCTCTGTCCCTCAGCTCTTCAGCTAAAGGCTAGTGCTCTACCACTTGAGCCACAATGCCACTTCCGGCTTTATTTTTTTCATGAGGTGCTGAGGAATTGAACCCAGGGCCTCGAGCATGCAAGGCAAGTGCTCTACCACTGAGCCAACTTCCCAGCCCAGAAGTGAACCCTTTCAAGTGGGCATTGTTGTAGAGATTTTGTCACTGAGAACTTGTAATCAAAGAGGATGTTATGATCAAGTCCTTTTCTCCTCTTCCTACTTTTTCTTCTCTGTATCCTTCTCCTTCTCCTTTTCCTTCTCCCTCTCCCTCTTCCCCTCCTCTTCTTTTTCCCTCTCCCACTCTTATTCCTCCTCTTCTTATGTCCTGGCTTCGATGAATACACATACTCCATCACATGTTCCTGATATGGGGTAGTGTGCCACCACCATCCCAAAGCAATGAGGATAAGAAACATAAACTGAAATGTATAAAATCAGAAGCCAACATTAATCTTTTCCTCTTTAAAATTAATTTCATAAAGTGTTTTGTCATATTACTAGGAGACTGACACAGCATGCTGTCATTTATTATAAAGGATAAGATTTACTAGAAAAAAAATCTGACCAACATCGCCCTAATGAACTGATTGATTAAATTAAATTATATTAGGACAAATCGACTTTAAAATATCAGATATACTTCAACCAGAAGCAAAAAGTCACCTCTATGGTTTGATATGAAAAGGCAGCATAATTCAATCTGTTCCTCAATGAAAATGAACTATAATTGACGGTATTGTCAATTTCCTAAATGATGTTAGAACACTAAATAACAAATTTTCACTCAAACTGTGTGATGTAAAATTTACTTTGTCCCCTGTATTCTATCTATGTCTGGTACCCAAAATGACTTGTATTTTATTTTAATCATATTTTTAATTAACTTTAAGCAGTTGTATGTGAGTTGCTGTTTATGAATAGTGTTTAGTGAGTTTTTTTTTAATTTGTTTTCTGTCCTGAGGTTTAAACTCTGTGTGTGGGTGCTGTCCCTGAGCTCCTTTGGATGAACACTAGAACTCTATCACTTGAGGCAAAGTAGCACTTTCAGATTTTTCTGAGATTTAATTGGAGATAAGAATCTCACAGGGCTGGGAAAAGTGCTTGACTTGCATGCATGGTTCCCTGAGTTTGATAACTCAGCACCACATAAGCAAAAAAGAAGAAAGCCAAAAGTGGCCCTGTGGCTCAACTGGTAGAGCGCTAGCCTTGAGCTGAAGAGCTGAGGGAAAGTGCCCAGGCCAAGAGTTCAAGCTTCACGAAAGAACCCCTCACACACACAAAAAAAAGAATTTCACAAACTTTCTTGCCTGGGCTGGCTTCAATCCTCAATCCTCAGACCTCTGACTATAGGATTACAGGTGTGAGCCACTAATGCCTGGCTTAATATAATGAATCTTTTTTTTTCTAGTCCTGGGGCTTGAACTCAGGAGCTTGGGGATGTCCACTAGCTACTTTTCCTCATGCTAGCACTCTACGACTTGTGTCATTGTGTCAATTCCAGCTTTTTTTGTTATGTAGTACTGAGGAATCAAACCCAGGGCTTCACACATGCAAGGCAAGCAGTCTAACACTAAGACAGATTCCCAGGCCAATACAATGCCTCTTGATAATCATTATCTCTCGTCCTTCTCAATCCTATCTCATCCCTCAATTTACATAATTTTGTAGAATATTCACTGACTTGCAATATATATTAGAGATTATATTTTCTTAGTAGTCTTATTTATAAACATGCTAAAGTTATGCATTACAGAATTCTGTGATTTTAAATTCTAAATTATCACTCAGATTCACCCCATACTATTCTAAAATTTTTGCTAATATTAATGCAAATGCACTCTGTAATTCTTTGATAAAGTACAATGATTCTCAGAATGTTAAAGAGTTAGAGTAACAATATCACCTTCAGTTCTAGAACTACCCTCTCAAAATTCTCCAATATTTATTAGAAGTCACTTCCTCTCATCATTTCAACCTACCCTGCTCTTGAGCAGTTATTATTTCATGTTCTACCTCTACAGATGTACCAATTTTAAAAAGCTCATATAATTAGAAAATGTAGTCTATTTTATATATTTATATATATGTTATATATATTTATATATTTCTCCCATGTAATATTACTTTTTTCTAATAAGTCCATGTAAATTTTTCTCATGGTTGGAGCAAATTGTTTTGTATGCAGGCGTATAATTGTATAACATCCTCAATGGGCATTTCAATATTTTGATATATGTTATTGTAAAAGGTTTTACTATGTATATTCTTGTACATGTGTCTCATTGGACATAGGTTGAAATAATTTTGAATATAAAATTATGTTTCAAAATGCTGGATCACAGAGGCAACTCTCTATATAATATCTTAAAGATTGCCAGTATGTTTAACAAACTGACCATATCATTTTAAGTGCCAATCACCAATGTATAAGGATTCCAATTTCTAATTAATGGTTGTGTAGTGCAATCTCATTGTTTTTTATTATTTCCACTAATCTCTAATGTATGCAATGTCTAGGTATGTATTGATCTTTCCATATGTTCCTTGGTTGTTGTTATCTTACTATAGAGATATGTATTTGGAATTTTTGATAATTTCCTCATGATGGTTAAACTTTTTCATTGGCATTGATATGCTCTTAATGTATTTCTGATTCAAGTCTCTTTAAATAAATGTATGTATAACACACTATCTGTATCTATGTAAATATTCATACTTATGTTTATATATGCAAATACCTATATGTATTATACATATATATGTATATACAGATGTGTTCATACATGTATATAGACATATGTATATTATTATTTTCATTTGTCTGTAAGATATCATTTTACTTTATTTGCCAAACATGTCCTTTATTGATTTTACTTTATTTTATTTTATGGTAAAGATGTTGTACAGAGGGGTTTCAGTTACATGAGTAATGCAATGAATACATTACTTGATGATCAATGTTACCCTTCCCTTCCTTGTTATTGTCCCACTATACCTTCCTTTCCCCAGCTCCCACAATCCTATCTCCCCCACCCGCAGCATGAAGTGGTAAAGTTCATTTCCAATATACTGTCTTGTGGGTATCTTTGTTGCAATGGCTCATCCTGTGTCCTCGTTTCAGTGTTTTGTAATTTCCCTTCCCTTCCCCAGACTAGACATGTATATATAACATGCAGGGTATCATAATGGAGTACAGTGACACAGGGGATATGCCATAGGAGAAAGAACATATAAAGGAACCAACAACAAAAATGAATAAAATGACATTGTACATTTACAACAGTAACAATAAAGACAGAACATTCAAACATTTCCTTTATTGCCAAGGTAATTATTGCAGTTCATATCTTTATCATTTTTGGAACTTTGCAAAAATGTTTTGTAGCATTCCTTGTGGACGTACATGTTAAATTTTTGCTAAATCTATCTAGTCTTAAGTTACCTGACAGCTCTCTTCTGAAGCCAAAAACGCTTGGTTCCAAACCACTTGTATTTTTTCCTCGTACTAAGAATACTGACTCAAGTCCAGTGCCCAGGGTTCACACCTACAATACTAGATATGCAGGAGGCTGAGAGCTAAGGATCACTGTTCAAAGCCAGCCTGGGCACGAAAAGTCCGTGAGATTTTTTTCTCCAATAAACCACCAGAAAACCGGAAGTGGTGATATGGCTCTAGCCTTGAGCTGAAGAGCTGAGGGACAGCGTCTAGGCCAAGAGTTCAAGGGGCACGACTACCACCACCACTAACACCAACAGCAACAACAAAGATAATACGGAATCAAAAGCAATAGCATTAAGTAGTCTTAAAGATAGGCTCAAGTGTAACAATTTAGTATTATCTTAGATACCAACAGCCTTCTAGTCTAATGAGTCATGAGCGCTCAGAATGTTGACCAAAGTTCTTAGTTTCTTTACGCAATTACTGTAAGTATGTATTTACTAATCTATCTATCTTTTATTTCAACACAGAATCTGTTAATATCCTTTATGTCGTACTTGAGCACCAATGCTTTTGGAAGATATTTATTAATTGGTGTATCTTTATTGTATGAAATATACATTGAAATATTTCACACACTCACATATTATCAAGGGCCTGATTAACCCGTGTCTGTCTTTCTCCATTCTCATTTCCCTTTATTTTTCAATTATTTTCTGTGAATTTCTTTGTGCTATTTTCACATTTCATCAAAATGTATTAAAGTGCTATTCACACACCATCATTTAAAATTATACAATTCTTAATACAAAAGCAAACATCTAAATAAATGGAGATATATAGTTTGTGTGGATTGCAGGATACAATAGAGCAAAAATATAAATTGTCTCCTCCCCCTGTTTGGGAGGTCATTCATGGGGCTTGAAATCTGGTCCTGGGCATTGTCCCTTTGCTATTCAGCTCAAAGTGAATGCTCTACACATTGAGCAACTGTGTCACTTCTGGTTTTCTTGTGGTTAATTGGGCATAAGAGTCTGGTTTTAAACCACAATCCTCAGATGTCAGCCTCCTATGCAGTTAGTATCACAAGCATGAGGCAAAAGCACACAGCTACACAATTTTATTTATGTTTATGACAATTTCTAAAAACACCTGACCAGCATTCTTTGTATCATTGACAAAGAAAAATGAACTGGAATATATTTCTCTGTCCAATATTAAAGCTGCTAGTGTAAAATTGTTATATTTGTAGAGGAAAGACTGTACAGCTCAATGGGTCTATAGGGCACCAGATTAGCTCCACATAAATATTTTCAGGGAATATTTAATAAGGGTTAAAACCAAACACTGGTGGAATGACATTCTCTTTAATAAGTGATGATAGGTTAGACAGTATTGAGGTGAATTAAAAATTGAACATTGACTTAAAATAAGAATTAATGCAAATATTAACTTCAAACTGGATTAAAATACAGCATATAAAACAAAAAGAGTGATGTAAGTATAAAGCCAAGGAAGATGTATTGACAATTTTGGAGATGAAGCATACTTAAATTTGGCATTAAAATGATAGGAAAGGAAAACTTGATATAATAGAACTCAATATAAGTGTAAAATAATTTGGTCTGTGAAAGTTCATATACAAGTAGTGAATAAAAATTGGGAGCAGGTGGCTCATGAATATCATCCTAGCTACTTGGGAGGCTGTGATTTGAGTATTGCTGTTTGAAGACAGCCCACAAAGTAAATTCCCTGAGAATCTTATCTCTGATTAATCAGCAAAAAATCCAGAAGTAAGGAATGACTGAAATGGTAAATTGTTAACAAATTGCAACAAATCACAGGGACCCTGAGTTCAAGACCAGGACCATAGATACATGTACAACAGTAATAGTAGTAATGCTCAGAGTGATGATGATGATGATGATGATGATGATGATGATGATGATGATGATGATGATGATTATGATGATGTTGATTATGAAGATAATGATGATGAAGTGTATCCATAGTCAAGGATAAAATATTTGCAAATCCTATACCTGAAGAATGCTTCAAATTGAGACTCCACATAGAACTGTCAAAACCTAACATTAAAAAGAACATCAATTAGAAACCAGCAAAATAAGGCCGGGCGCTGGTGGCTCACGCCTGTAATCCTAGCTACTCAGGAGGCTGAGATCTGAGGATCGTGGTTCAAAGCCAGCCCGGGCAGGAAAGACCATGAGACTCCTATCTCCAATAAACCATTAGAAAACCGGAAGTGGCGCTATAGCTCAAGTGGTAGAGCGCTAGCCTTGAGCTGAAGGGCTGAGGGACAGCGCCCAGGCCCAGAGTTCAAGCCCCCACGACCGACAAAAAAAAAAAAAAAAAAGAAACCAGCAAAATATATCTTGTGAAAAATAAACACAATTGTGAAAAATAAACACAAGAAAAGCATCATCAGTCATCAAATAAATGCACATTAAACTAAAATGACATCATAAAACATGTTTGAGAATTACTTCACATAATACAATAATGACCATACTAAATGCTATCAAGAAACAGAGAAACTGGATGCTGGCAGGAATGTCAAATGGAAAAGCCACTTCTGAAAACATTTTGACAGGTTTCTAGGATATGACATTTGCAAATACCCACAGCACAGCACAGGAATTGAGCTCTTCAGGCTGTCTTATAGAAATAAAATCTAACATTCACCCAATGGCCAAAACACAGAGCCGTATAGCAGCATTATGTCCTCTAGTCGAAGAAATAGAAATCAATTCAGGCTTTCTTCAGGTGAATGGGAAATGATTTTTGCTACATTCTCTAATAACCGAACCAAAAGGCAACTCGAGTGAACACAATAAAATATTAAGACATAAAACAACAGGGAATAATCTACCATAGATTTGAAGGCAATTCTAAAAAGCTTATTTATTGCATGAGCTAGAATTTGGAGAAAAAAATGTGTTGGTTTCCAGGATGAAACAGGTTTGGGATGGGACAAAGAGAAATAGTGGGTTTAATTATAAAAGGGAAGCATGAGACAGACTCAATTTTGGTAAAGAAATGTATCTGAAAATATGGTAAATTCATATAGAGTTGATAAAATTATATTGGACTTAATATGTGCACAAAATAATTAAAACAACTGAAGTCTACTTAAGGTACACGTGAAATATTAATGTCCTACTTGTGATGTCATACTAGAAATATTTAAATCAATTGGAAAATGTATTCAAGGGATTTATCTGTGTTC
The DNA here is from genome assembly GCF_024711535.1 of Dipodomys merriami. Taxonomy (NCBI): domain Eukaryota; kingdom Metazoa; phylum Chordata; class Mammalia; order Rodentia; family Heteromyidae; genus Dipodomys; species Dipodomys merriami. The sequence continues at coordinate 46,735 of NW_027206546.1, read as the reverse complement.
TTCTTTGGGGGGGGGGCGCGTCTGGTCGTAGGGCCTGAACTCTGGGCCTGGGTGCTGTCCCTCAGCTCTTCAGCTCAAGGCTAGCGCTCTACCACTTGAGCCACAGCGCAAATTCTGGCTTTTTTCTTTTTGCTTATGTGGTGCTGAGGAATAGAACCCAGGGCCTCAGGCATGCAAGGCAAGCGCTCTACAACTGAGCCAACTTTCCAGCCCCTCTGTGTTCTTCTTATAACATCATAAATATCCATACTAACCTCAATAGAATTTAATGATATCTAGAAAACAGAAGTCAATATTAAGTGTTTACAATGAAAAATAGTGTAGGTCCAAGCTTGATCTGAAATATGCTTTGCTAATTATAAGGCAGAGATTTAGAAAACTGATATCCAGGGCCAGTTCTGACAAAAAAAATATGTGAAAAACTACAATAACAAAGTAATCTAGCTAGAGTGTGATCTCCCTGTTTTCTCACGTTTGTGGAAGCCATTGATAAGCGATCATTGCTAAAGGGAGGCTTTGCCTGAAAAATAATCTAAAGTGGTTAGAGCCTTAGTAACAAACATAAGTCTGTCTCATGCTTCCCTTTTAAAATTAAACCTACTACGGCTCTTTGTCCCATCCTGTTGAAACAGGAGTGGTTATAAAAAGAAGCACTGGTCTGAAGCCTCAAAATAAGGACCCCAGTCTCTGTGGACCAAACAGTCTCGTACATTAGGTGTTATTAAATTAACAAGCATGATTTTAGATTTTGAAGAGTAGGATTGTGCATAGTCACAGGCAATGTCTGCTATGTCAAGTAATCCAATCTCCTCTTTCACGTTACCCAATAGCCATGTTTCTACACAAATGACTACAATGAGATTGTATAAATGAGACTGTGACTTTTCCATCTCATGAATTAAAATTGTCAAATGATTTCTGTTTTCCAGATGTTTACACATTTCTCATGATCTTTTCTACTATTTTCTCTTCATTATTGATGTTCGTAGTACATTTTTGTTGTTGTCTTGTGTGTATATGCCATTTTTAGGGCTGGAACTCAATGTTTAAAGGTCTTCGTTGAATTTTTTGCTCATAGCTGGTGACACTCTATTCCTTGAGCCACATTCTCACCTTCTCTTTCTTGCTGGATAACCGGAGATAAGTTTTCACATTTTTGTCTGTATGGACTGACATTGAACTAAAATATTCACATCTTAGCCTCCTGAGTTTCTAGGATTCTCCACATGAATGGTTAACATCAATCATTGCTTAACTGTTATTTTAATTATGTGATAGAGGAAAGTGGAAGTATATTTGTGTTATGTGTGCAATTTTCAAATACAAGTCTGAATCAACTTGATATAATGTAATTGTTATCAATTTCAACAGTTAAATGAATGAATATTACACATTTTCACAGGAATATAATTGAAAACAAAAGGCATAATTTTTTTAAAAAACAAATAATGGAACCATGAATTTCTTTCACTTTACCAATCATGTTTAATATAAGTTTAATTAGCAGAATTCTATGACTAAAAGTAAATATATTAATTTTGTTACACAAGAAGCAAGGTGATTATACTTAAGAAGATATATTTCATCACAGCCAGAAGATAAGTTTTTGAGCATTCTCACTAAAAAGAAATGTTACATGCAGAAATTAATGGATATTATGTAGTCTGATCAATACACAACATATTATTGAATGGGATTAACACTTAATACTTCAGAAATATGTAAAACATAATTATGTAGTTAGGCACCAGTGGCTCATGCTTGTAATAAGAGCTACTAAGGAGTCTGAGAGCTGATAATCATGGTTCAAAGCCAGCCTAGGCAGGAAAGTCCATGAGATTCTTATCTCCAATGAGACAAAAGAAAACTGGCAGTGGCTTAAGTGGTAGAGCACTAATTTGAGCTGAACAGCTAAGGGAGAGTGTCCAGGTCCAGATTTCAAGCCCCACCACTGACAAAAATTAAAAATAAACAGTTAAAAATAAATATTTGGACATAAATGTTAAAATACATATTCTAAAAACTTTTAAATCCTCACTATATATGCTAGTTTATAGAAATATATAGAAAGGTTTTCTGGATTTACTTGTCATTGAATCAATTGTGTGAATCACACATTTCTCATTCAATTAATATTTGTATGATTATACACTTATATGCCATAAGTATAATTAACAGATATGTGATAGGCAGTGCTGTCTTAGGAATCTTCCTTGACATTCTAAAATAAACCCTTCTCCCCTAAAATCAATATGCCCTCCAACCTTGTCAGAGGTCTCATCTCATTGGAGCAGAAAAGTATAAGCCATAATCATTGTTTGGAACAACTATAACATATTACATGTATTTCATTTAGTTTAAGAACCAAAACTTCCAATTCATCTTAACCATGCCAGTAATAGCAAAATGTCTTCTGAGATTTTCAGTCTCTGAAGAGATGAAAATCTTTAATTATATATATATATATATATATATATATATATATATATATATATATATTTTTTTTTCTGCTTGACATCCTATATCTTAGGAAGATCTTTTTGTGTAACCTTGTGTTCCTGATTAGAAGGCCGGAACAAAGGCAATAATGAAAATAGCCAAGGAAAATACTTGAAAACAAAAAAGCAATCTCAGACACTTCCGTTTTCACAGGTTTCAATTAAAATATACGTTAAAATATCACGTTTTTGTTATCATTTAAAGAGCAATAATTAATCTTTAATTAGCACTGAAGAAGGGAACAGAAAACTTTCTTTGACGACACCTTGACTTTGAACAATTCAACATAAGCATAATGGATTTACTTTGTTGTTCTTGTAATTGCCAAAATAATAGAAAACAACACCCAAAAGGAGGAAAACACCTAAGCCAAAGCAGTAAACTTTTTCTTAAAAAATAATTGTGAGGGTCTAACTCTTTCAAAATCATGTTTGCAAAGAGGAAATGTATATTTGCTTGTGTGAACAATAAAAAATATAAAAATCCTTTATTAATGTTTTACATATCTTGACAAGATCTTATCGTGTTGAAGAAGAGGAAAGGTATGAAAAATTTCAAGATTGACTATTCCACAAGGTCATTCTTACTCATCAGCTATAGCGATGGAAGCAGCCTTGGTTACTCTTAGTATCATGCTTGGTTACATTTAGAAGCATTATATGTTGCTGGGTTATAAGCTGCAAAACCTTGACTATTAATAAAGAGTCATTTCCTAAGAGAGGAAAGTTGCTGTGTAAACAAACATAAAATATCAAGGCTTAGCATAGTGGAAATTATTTTCTAGCTATATCACATTGTGTAGGTGTAGATTTTGTTTCCCATTATTCCAGGGGGCCCATTTTTGTTATCTTTTTTTCACCATGTAGTGATCCTGTAAACACCCTGTACCATCCTGGGATTGCTGTATATTTACTGGATTCTCTAATTTCTGTTGGAAAGTTAGGAAGGATAAAAATTTGAGTTTCTGTTTCTGTTTTATCTTATATTTTATTTCTTTAGAAACTGTAACACAAAATTACAGAAATTGTCTTTATAAAATTAAGAGAAAGATTTCATTTCCATATTTTTTATTTACTTATTTATTTATTTTATTGTTAAAATACTGTACAGAGGGGTTACAGTTACACGGGCAAGATAATGAGTACATTTCTTATCAAGCATTGTAGCCGCCTCCTTTGTTTACCCTTCCCATCTCTTCCCATCCTCCCCTCACCCCCCACCCAATCGTTCCCGCCCCCCCCCCGCACCACAGTTGTGAAGTTCACTTTCGACATAACGACTTGTACATCTCATTGTTGAAATGGGTCCATCTGTATCCCTATTTAAACGATTTGTTTTCCCTTTCCCCTCCACAAATTATACCCTCATCAAATACAGTGTAAGCACGGGTTATCCTGTAGGGGAGGGACATACAAATCAACAAAGAAATAATCTTATAAATGTGTTAGAAACAATTGCATCAAAGAAAAAAAAACACATTTGAATACATATCTTAGGATTCATTTCCCTAACAGCACCTTATCAGATCTTTTCTGCTTAACTCTGATATATACTAGATATTGCAAATAAGGGATCTTTTCCCTATTCTTAACCTAGCCTTCTACTTTGTACTTAGTGATCCCCAAATGTGAAAATAAAGATTGGGGGCTTCTTATTTAAATATTATTCAGAATTTCAAGAATTCATTAATGCAAGGCCCTTAGTTATATGTACATCATATATGTGTACAAAGCTGGTGGCAACATTTTTCATATTTTCAGAAATTAGGGTACGTGGTGACTCTGTAGTTACATCAGGAAACGGCTGATGCCATTGGGTTAGTTTACTAAACCAAATCTGCTGTAACAAATTTCTGCAAGTTAATTGGATTGAATAATCCATATTTATCATTTTGCAGTACTAAAGGACAGAAATCTAAAAGGAGTCTCACAAGATTATAATCAAGCCACCTACAGACCTAAAATATTTTTTAGATGATTCTAGTGCAAAAGGCATTTACATCCTCTTCCGCTTTCCAGAAATTCAAAATCTGAGTTGTTGTCTTTTCCTTTATCTTCTAATGTAGCATCTTTACATCTTTCTTTTTTTTGGGGTCCGCTGGTGTGGCCTGAACTCTGGGCCTGGGAGCTGTCCCTTAGCTCTTCAGCTCAAGGCTAGCGCTCTAACACTTGAGCAGAGTGCCACTTACGGCTTTTTTCTTTTTGCTTATGTGGTGCTGAGGAATCGAACCCAGGGCCTCATGAATGCGAGGCAAGTGCTCTACCACTGAGCCACCTTCCCAGCCCTTTACATCTTTCTGATGGTTCTTACCTAATGTTGTCCCTTTTGAAGTACAGCTGGGATTTTATGTACCCTTTTGAGTTATACTTCCCCCATCTGATAATTATTCAAATTTGTGTTCATTGGGTAATAAAAGTTGATTATTTTAAAGAACACACACACATATAATGCAAATCTACATTTGAGGGATTAAAAATATGGGGACAACGATATTTTAGAAGGTATTTTACTGCCTAGCACAATGAGTGTGGAGAATTCTTTCTACTATAACCTATAATCCTTTCATTAATTTTGAACAACATATTTCTTCAATGAAATATAACTAGGAAAAAAGTAGTCCCTGAAAGCAATTAATCATGATTAAAACATTGTCATGTACTAGAAATCCTAAATGCCAGGGAGCAGCTCCTGAAGCAGTTCTGGCACTATCACTTTTTATACTTTCTGCTTAAAATCTTCTCTTTTCAAGAGCATTTGATTATTATTATTTTTGAATTATGGCTAATATGTTTATGACTGCTAATTTTAAAGAATACACCACCCAATATTGGTTGTCTTTTTCTCACGTTTTGTGTCTAATCTATTACTGAAACACAGCTATTTGAATTACATGAATTGTTTATTGAAGTTGAAACAGTGTGGAGAGGAAAAGAAAATATGTCTCTGTGGATATGTCACAAGAAAAGGTACCTCCAAGATATTTGTCTCACAATCATCTATTTTTCATTATTTTTAGATTCTGATAAAATTTAGCCTCTGAAGTCACACAGTGTTAATGCAGGTTTATATCATGCCTCCCAAAGGCAAACAACAAATTACTATTCATTTAAAATTTATTTTAAAATTTTAAATTTTTATTTATTTAGCTAACTATATTTTTAAAAAAGTTAACCAAGCCAAATGGCTTATTAGATATTTGGAGTCATGTTCAGACTCTATGGTGTAAGGCAGAAAGAGAAAAAAAATCATCTTTCCATTCTTCCTTGAGCCACACTGATTTATTCAACTGTATCTGAAAGAATGAAATCTTTATTTGAAGCCTTTTACTTGATATCCACCATGTGTCATTCTTCCTTTATTAATAATAGAATTTGGAGAAAAGATGAGAATTCACACTAGAAAAAGGATGAGAATTCACACTAGAAAAAGGAGAAGAGGAAAAGAGAAGCAGAAATCTAGATATTTTGTTCTTACTCATCTCAATCTCAAGGTCTAGATAATGATTGTGGATAATAGATACAATGCTCTAGAGTGAAAAACAAAAAGATAGATTATTCAGGCGGAGTTCCGGGAAGATGGCGGAGGAGAAGCTGGAATCTGAACAAGCTCTCGCATAGAAAGCAGTTTTAGAGTTCCAGTGAACAGTCCTAAGCCAGAGAATAACACCAAGTGTGCCATCACAGGACAGAGAGTTAGTCAAGAGAGGGGAAGCCAAGGAGACACATCTGAGTGCCTGCAGGGTCGCGGCGGCTACCACCGCAGCAGGGTCATACCTGAGACACAGAGAGTCCGGGACGAAGGAGCCAGACGCAGCGGACGAGCAGAAACCAATCAAGCCACAGGACCTCAAGCTGACCAGAGACTCCAACAAGAGACTGGTTACAGACAAAAGGGAGATACAGGATTCTTCCCACCCCTCCCCCCCAAAAAAAATCAAAAGACGTTTTTTTCTTTTTTTCTTCTTCTTCTTTTCTTTTTTTGTTTGTTTTTTTGTTTTTTGTTACCATATATATATATATATATATATATAAATTTTTTTCTCTTCTAAAACTTTTATTAATCTTTAATTTTTGCCTCGTCTGAAAAAATAATTGTTTTCCAGTAACTTTTTTTTTCTCTCCTCTTATAATTTTTATTTTAGGAATATGTGAATGGGAGTTTTCCTTTCTTGTCTTCTTTCTCTTTTTCTTTCTTAATTATCTTTTTGTTTTTGTCTAACTCTACTGAACTTCTGATCTGTCCTTCTCCCTTTCCCATCCTTAAAGTTTTTCACATCTCCTCTATTTCCCTCCCTTTCTCTAAAAATATTCACATTCCTCTCTAAATAGACGGTCTTTTAATCTCTATAATTTCATTAACTTTTACGTTTCTATTTTTTTTCTGGTCTCTTTTCATACCCCTTTCCGTCTCTTCTTTTTCTCTCTCTCTCTTCTTGCATCCTACCCAACCCATTTCCTGCATTGTGATTAGGACATAGTTAACTCTCCCTGTGCCTCCCCTCACCAATCTATTCTTATTTTTTACCCACATCTCTCCCTAATCCTAATAATTTCTGGTTTTCCAAATTCTTATCTGCAGTTCGAAGTACTTTAACATATAGTTGTTTGATATTGAATAGATGTATCTGTTGAACTAGATTGTATCTGTAGACTATTGACTGTACAAACGCAAACTTTGGTTGATGGTTGCCTTAAGATAGTGTTCTAGCACAAAACTGGTGCTATCTTCATCTCAAATGGGCAGAGTAAGCCGGAAAAACACAAGAAAAATGGCAAATTCGGGTATCTCAATTCCCAATCTTGATAATCAGGGATTAGAACAGATAAAGAATAATCCAGAGGAGAGTTCCCAAATAGCTCTACAATCACTACTAGCAAACATGATAAATGAGAAGTTTGACAATGTACAAAGGACTCTGTATGAGTGTGATAGGGAGAGAGAGGAGGCATCCCAAAAGTTTATACAGGAATATCACAAGCGTGAGGAAGCTACTCAAAAACTGATACAGGATTTGCGTGAACAACTTGAGAATACTCAAAGAGAAAGGGAGGAATGGCATGAGCAGGCTGAGAACACCCAAAGAGAACTGCAGGAATCCCACAAACGGGAAGAAAGAGAACTGCAGGAATCCCACAGACGGGAGGAAGCTAATCAAAGAGTAATTCAGGAATTGAGAGACCAGGTATAGAATACACAAAGATCACTAAAGGCATTCATGGAATCCATTAACAAAGAGCTGAAGGAAGTAAGGGAGACCACAAAGGGAATGCTGAATGGAACCCAACAGAAGGAATGGGAGTCCAAAGAAACCATAACCAATCAACTAAGTGATTTGAGAACAAACACCGAACACCAAATTAAGGAAGTAAAGAAATTCATACAAGACCTAAAACAAAGCTTCAATAAAGAACCTGAAGCCATCAAAGCTGACCAATTAGAAGGAAAAGAGATAAAAAAACAAAGTAGAGAGTCTTGACAGCAGATTAGACCATGCAAAAGATCGAATCTCAGGGATTGAAGACAGCCTAGAAATTATAGAGAAAGAACATACAACCATCCAAGACAAGTCCAAGAAATATTATAGGTCTATCCAACACCTGGAAGACACCATCAGAAGGCCCAATCTAAGGATAATGGATGTAGAGGAGCACCTAGAAACAGAAGTTAATGGTCTAGGAAATTTGTTTAACAGGATCCTAGCAGAGAACTTCCCAAACATACAAAAAGATAGGCCTATTCAGATACAAGAAGCTTTTAGAACGCCAAATAGACCAGACCAGTATAGGACATCCCACCGTCACATTATAATCCACACAGGATCAACCCAGACCAAGGAAAAGATCCTTAAAGCTGTCAAGGAGTAAAGGTTAATCACCTATAAAGGGAAACCAATTAGAATTACCTCAGATTTATCAGCAGAGACAATCAAAGCAAGAAGAGCCTGGAATGACTTATGCCATGCCCTAAAAACAAACAACTATCAACCAAGAATATTGTACCCAGCTAAACTCTCCTTCAAAACTGAAAGCCAAATAAAAACGTTCAATAGCAAAGAAAAATTGAAACAATACATCTCCACCAAACCAACCCTACAAAAGATTCTTAAAGATGTCCTACACATAGAAAACCAACAAGACCGCAACAAAGGCCAAGAAACTGCACCCAAACTGAGAATCCACAACCTTAGGAAGAACCCAGTTTTCGCAGCCCCCAAGAAGGTAGATAACATGGCATGAACTCCCAAATACCTCTCAGTCCTATCTCTTAACGTTAACGGACTGAACTCTCCAATTAAGCGACATAGACTGTCTAGTTGTATTAAAAAACAAGACCCTTGTATCTGCTGCCTGCAGGAGTCACATCTTGCCCGTAAAAACAAACACATTTTCAATGTTAAAGGCTGGAACAAAATCTACCAAGCAAACGGCCCTCATAAACAGGCGGGAGTTGCAATCCTAATATCAGATAAAATAGACTTCAAATTAAAATTCGTGAGAAGAGATAAAGAAGGTCGCTACATTCTAATTAAGGGATCTCTCCTTCAGGAGGATATTACAATTCTAAATATCTATTTGCCAAACAATGGAGCACCCAAATTTATCAAAGAAACACTACTTTCCCTCAAATCCCATATAGATCCAAAGACATTAATTGTTGGGGATTTTAACACACCACTCTCCCCACTAGATAGATCAACTCGGCAAAAACTCAACAGAGAAACCACAGATCTAAACAGCTGCATAGATCAACTAGACTTAACAGACATTTACCGAACATTTCACCCAGCAGCATCAGAATACACATTCTTCTCAGCAGCACATGGAACGTTTTCTAAAATAGACCACATTTTAGGCCACAAAGCAAACTTGTCTAAATTCAGAAACATTGAAGTTATACCTTGCATTCTCTCTGACCACAAGGGAATAAAATTATCACTCAACACCAAAATCCACCAAAGAAAGTCCGGTATCACATGGAGGCTGAACAACACACTGCTGAATCATGAGTGGGTCGGGATGAGATTAGAAAGGAAATTCAAATGTTCATTCTATTCAACAAAAATGAATACACAAATTACCAGCTCCTCTGGGACACAGCAAAGGCAGTACTCAGAGGCATGTTTATAGCTCTGAGCTCCTACATCAACAAATTGGAGAGATCTGAAACTAAAAATTTAATGACACATCTAAACCTCCTTGAAAAATAGCAGCAAGATAAACCCCAATCCAGTAGACGGAAAGAAATAATCAAAATTAAATCAGAATTAAATGAATTAGAATCCAAAAAAACTATTGAAAGAATCAACAAAACAAAGAGTTGGTTCTTCGAAAAACTTAACAAAATTGACAGACCCTTAGCAAACCTTATCAGAAAAAGGAGAGAACACACCCAAATTAATAAACTCAGAGATGAGAACAGAAACATCACCAAGGAAACAACCAAGATTCAGAACATTATAAGGGAATATTTCTTAAAACTTTATGCTAAAAAGTTTGAGAACTTGACAGAAATGGATCATTTCCTAGCAAATATTGACATGCCAAAACTAAACCAAGATGAGTTAAACCAGCTTAACAGGCCCATATCAAGCACTGTAATAGAAACAGCGATAAGAGACCTCCCAGCTAAGAAAAGTCCAGGACCAGATGGTTTTACAGCAGAATTTTACAAGGCCTTCAAAGCAGAGCTCACACCAATACTCCTCCAAGTCTTCAATGAAATTGAAAGAGAAAGCTCACTACCGAACACATTATATGAAGCCATCATAACCCTCATCCCAAAACCAGGCAGGGACTCATCAAAGAAAAAGAACTATAGACCCATTTCTTTGATGAAAATTGATGCAAAACTTCCCAACAAAATTTTGGCCAATCGACTTCAACAATTCATCCAAAAAAATCATAAACCATGATCAAACAGGATTCATTTCAGGGATGCAAAGCTGGTTCAATATATCAATTAATATTATTCATCACATCAACAGGAGCAAGAATAAAAACCACATGGTTATCTCAATAGATGCAGAAAAAGCATTTGACAAGATCCAACACCCCTTTATGATGAAGGTTTTGGAAAAATTAGGAATCCATAGAACATTCCTCAATACAATAAAGGCTGTATATGACAAACCTACAGCCAGCATTATACTCAATGGTGAAAAACTAAAGCCATTTCCTCTTAACTCAGGAACAAGACAAGGATGCCCACTCTCTCCACTTCTCTTCAATCTAGTATTAGAATGCATAGCTACAGCAATAAGACCAGATGCAGACATAAAGGGGATCCAAATAGGGAAAGAAGATATAAAATTCTCTCTCTTTGCAGATGGCATGATCTTTTATTTAAAGAATCCCATAGACTCCACTCCCAAATTACTCAAGCTGATTCAAAATTTTGGCAAAGTAGCAGGTTATAAAATTAACCCCCCAAAATCAATGACTTTTCTGTATGCCAACAATGAGAAAAGTGTGGCTGAAATTAGGAAAGCAACTCCATTTGTAATAGCCCCACAAAAAATAAAATACCTTGGAATTAACTAAAGAAATGAAGGACCTCTACGATGAAAACTTTAAAATCTTGAAAAAGGAAATCAACACAGAACTTAAAAAATGGCAAAACCTCCCATGCTCCTGTATTGGCAAGATGAACATCGTGAAAATGGCAATACTTCCCAACGCTATCTACAAATTCAACGCGATACCTATCAAAATTCCACCCTCATTCTTCAAGGAAATAGAAGAGGCAATCCAAAAATTGAAATGGAACAATAAAAGACCCCGAATAGCAAAAACGCTCCTCAAAGGAAAGAACACTGCTGGAGGAATATCAATACCAAATTTCAAACTCTACTATAAAGCCATAGTAATCAAAAGAGCTTGGTATTGCCATAAGATCAGACCTCAGGACCAATGGAATAGAATTGAAAACCCAGAAATGAACCTACAGACCTACAGCCATCTAATCTTCGATAAGGAAGCTAAAACAATAGAATGGAAGAAAGACAGCCTCTTCAGTAAATGGTGCTGGCAAAATTGGTTAACAACATGTAGAAAACTAAAGCTAGATCCTTATATATCACCCTGCACCAGAATCAACTCCAAATGGATCAAAGACCTGGAACTCAAAGCAGACACTCTGAAAACATTACAGGATGGAATAGAAGAAACCATATGTCTCCTTGGCTCAGGCCAAAGTTTTCTGAATAGAGACCTGGAAGCACAAAAAAATCAAAGAAAGGTTGGACAAATGGGATTGCAAACGGTTGCAGAGCTTCTGCAGGGCAAATGACATAGCTACCAAGATCAATAGAAAGCCCACGGTTTGGGAGAAGATCTTCACTAGTCATACAATGGACAAGGGTCTCATATCTAAAATATACTTGGAACTCAAAAAATTAAACCACCCAACAACAAATCCTGAAAGAAACAACTGCCCAATAAATAAGTGGGCGAAAGACTTAAAGAGAAGCTTCTCTGAAGAAGAAAGAAGGATGGCCAATAGACACATGAATAAATGTTCAACATCCCTAGCCATAAAATAAATGCAAATCAAAACGACATTGAGATATCACGTCACTCCAGTTAGAACAGCAAAAATCAAGAACTCTTAACAACAACAGATGCTGGAGGGGATGTGGACAGAAAGGAACCTTACTTCATTGTTGGTGGGAATGTAAACTTGTTCAACCACTTTGGAAAGCAGTATGGAGGTTCCTCAAAAGACTTCACATAGATCTCCCTTATGATCCAGCAATCCCACTTTTGGGCATTTAACCAAATGTTTACAAACAAGACCACACTAAAGCTACCAGCACAACTATGTTTATTGCAGCATTATTTACCATAGCTAAGATATGGAACCAACCCAGATGCCCCTCAGTAGATGAATGGATCAAGAAAATGTGATATATATACACAATGGAATTATATGCCTCCATCAGAAAGAATGACATTTCCCCATTTGTTAGGAAATGGAAAGGTTTGGAAAAAATTATATTAAGTGAAGTAAGCCAGGCCCAAAAAACATAGGTCCCGTGGTTTCCCTTATTTGCAATATCTAGTATAGGTATGAGTCAAGCGGAAAAGGTCAGATAATGTGATGTTAGGAAAATGAACCCTTAAATATGTATTTTAATGTTTTCATTTCTTTCATGTATGTGTTTCTAATGCATTTATAAGATTATTTCTTTGTTGCTTTGTATGTCCCTCCCCCACACTGTAACCCCCGCTTTCACTATATTTGATGTCACTATAACATGTGGAGGAGATGGGGACAAACAAGTCGTTTAAGGATTCAGGTGGACCTGTTCCAACAATGAGTACAAAATGTCATGTCAAAATCAGGTTTACAATGTCGGTGTAGGGGGGGGGAAGGGGGGTATGATTGAGTGGAGGGGAGGGGGGAGGCTGGGAAGGGAGGTGAAGGGTAAACAAAGGAGGAGGCTGCAATGCTTGGTAAGAAATGTATGCATTATCCTGCCCATGTAATTGTAACCCCTCTGTACAGTATGTTCACAAATAAAATAAAATTAAATTAAAAAAACAAAAAACAAAAAAAGTATAGATTATTCATGTATATATACATATATATATAATATGTATAAAATGGAATTCTATGCTTCCATAAGAAAGAATGTCACTGCCCTATTTGTTAGGAAATGAAAAGTTTTGGAAAAAAATAATATTATGTTAAGTAAGTCAGACCCAAATAAATATAGGTCCCATGATTTCCTTAATTTGCAACTAGTATATGTCTAGGATAATTTTTCCGACAAGCAGAAAAAGCTCAAAAGCTATGTACATATGAACAAAAAAAAATGATGCCAAGTGAAATGAACCCCAAGATATGGACTCAAGAGGGCTTTCCTTTTTGTTGTTGTTTCAAATGTACTGTGTGTTTTTTTGTGTTGTTGTTTCCTTTGTACGTCCTTTCCCCTATGGTATATCCCCTCTTGTCACTGTACTTGATTTTGGTACCCTGCATCTTGTATATCTATTTGTCTAATTTGGGTAGGGGAAGGGGAATACAAAACACTGAGACAAGCACACAGGATGACCCATTGCAACAACAATAACTACAAGACCGTATATTAGAAATGAACTTCACAACTTCGGGTAAGAGGAAGAGTGAGGGAGGTCGCAGAGGGAATGGATATTGGGAGAACAACAAGGGAAGGGGTAACAATGTTCAACAAGTTATGTACTCATTTTCTTACTCTTGTAACTGTAGAGCATCCTTACAATAAATAAAATTTAAAAATGAAAAAAAAAGAAAAAGATAACCAATAGAAAAAAGATATCTATAGAAAAAGATATCCCTACAAGTGATCACATGGAGAATGCATATTTATGAAAAAATATAATAGCATCAAACAGGAAATGTTACCTGTTTCTTTAGTACTTGTTTAGTTTTTATTCAATGCTGGTGTGCTGTAGTCAACTATCATAAAGGTATACAAGAATGGTAAGAAACTAACATCTCAATATCATATTCTAATATTAGCTTAATTCTGCCTGTATTATATGTATGAGGCTGTTTTTGAGTTTTGCCTCAATTTCACATGCTTTATTCTTCTAGTATATAAGTTGAATGAAGATTCCCTCTGGAAATATTCTATTTTTATAGCTAAGGAAAAACAGGTCAGCTGTTAGACAGACACAATGAGATAGAAATCTTCCCCCAGAAACAGCCTTTCACTACTTCTGGTTTAATTTTGTAAGCTGAAGTAAGTCACATGACCCATCTTGACATTGCAGAGTAGAGGTAAATCTCACCTACAGGAAGCTGATTCAGGACATAGAGTAATATGCCAAGATATGCAACATTTGAGATAAAGAGGTAAAAGAGTACTATAATACAGTTAATCATACTTGCTTTCTCTTGTCTCTGCAGGAAAGAAGCTGTTATGTATCTTTGTTTCTAAAACTACTGAGATCTTCAAATCATGTCTTTTATGCTTGGATGTTACAGGAATTAGAGAACATTTTGATACTGAGACAGCTTGATGAGAAATGTACTGGTTATCTTTCCCATGTAATTGTAACTCCTCTGTACGGTATTCTCACAATAAAAAAATTCTCAAAGAAAGCTGGAGTAATCATTTCAATATTACCTTTTGTTCAAGGGAAAGAAACCATTTTATAGACAATAATTTATACTTACTTATCTAGTATCTTTCTTTCCAGAAATGGATTTTTTAAATGAATGTGGCTATCCACCAGAACAAATGTCTTCATTTATCTTAATCTTCTACAGACAGTATAATCAATTAGATGTAAGAAGGAGTTCATCAGTAGCACTTTAAAAATGTGGAAAGGGAGTCAATATACATATTTTTCCAACATCACCTTCCACATCCTCCTTCCTTCCTAGGCAAAACACCCTATCAATAAAAAGGCTATGATATTTGGCTCTATACTTTGGAAATGGAAGCAGAATGTTATGGATGTCAGAGATGACGGTTAATAGTGTTTTACATAATAATGTCACATGTAACAGCCCTATGATTCCCGCGGATCTTAAAAATGTACTTCCTTAGTGATGTGATTGGAATGTGAGCCTTACTGGACTTAGTATTGTTTTCCACAACCTTTTCTACCACCTGGCCTAAATTTATAACACATAGTAAAAGAATGAAAAATAATGACATCTTAAGAATGTCCCATTATGACAATGATATGTACAAGACATAATGTATTTTTTTCTCTTCTAATATATGTTTTTATTTTTTTTTATTTTTTATGGTGAAAATACTGTACAGAGGAGTTACAATTACATGATCATGATAGGGAGTACATTTCTTATCAAGCATTGTAGCCTCCTCCTTTGTTTACCCTTCCCATTCCTTCCTATACTCCCTACCCTAGCACCCGGTCCTCCCCCCCCCAAGTTGTAAAGCTCATTTTCAACAAGACAACTTGTAATTCTCATTGTTGCAACAAGTCCAGCTGTATCCTTATTTAAACGACTTGTTTTTCCGCTTCCTCTCCACAAATTGTGCCGGTATCAAATAGAGTGAAAGCAGGGGTTGTACTGTGAGGGAGGGATATACAAAGCAACAAAAACGAATCTTATAATTGCGTTAGAAACAAATGCATGAAAGAAAAAAAACATTTAAAATACATATCTTAGATCATATGCCTAACATCACCTTATCTGACCTTTTCTTCTTGACTCATACATATACTAGGCATTGCAAATAAGGGAAATCATGGGACCTATGTTTCTTTGGGCTTGGCTTACTTCACTTAATATAATTTTTTCCAAGTCTTTCCATTTCCTGACAAATGGAGCAATGTCATTCTTTCTGATAGAGGCAAAGAATTCCATTATGTATGTATACTACATTTTCTTAATCCATTCATTTACGGAACGGCATCTGGGTTGGTTCCTGTTCTTAGCTATGGTAAATAATGCTGCAATAAACATAGTTGTGCTGGTAGCTTTAGTGTGGTCTTGTTTGTAAACATTTGGGTAAATGCCCAAAAGTGGGACTGCTGGGTCATAGAGGAGCTCTATGTGGAGTCTTTTGAGGAACCTCCATACTACTTTCCAAAGTGGTTGAACAAGTTTAAACTCCCACTAAGAATGAAGTAAGGTTCCCTTCTGTCCACATCCCCTCCAACATCTGTTGTTATTAGATTTCTTGAATTTTGCCATTCTAACTAGGGTGAGGTGGTATCTCAATGCTGTTTTGATTTGCATTTCTTTTATGGCTAGGGAGGTTGAACATTTCTTCATGCATCTATTGGCCATCCTACTTTCTTCTTCAGAGAAATTTCTCTTTAAGTCATTAGCCCACTTATTTATTGGGAAGTTGTTTCCTTGAGGATTTGTTATTGGGGGATTTAATTTTTTGAGTTCCAGGTATATTTTAGATATGAGACCCTTGTCCATTGTATGACTAATGAAGATCTTCTCCCAAACCGTGGGCTTTCTATTGATCTTGCTAGCTATGTCTTTTGCCATGCAGACGCTCTACAACTTCATGCAATACCATATGTCCCTTTCTTTGATGTGTAGTGTTTCCGGGTCTCTATTAAGAAAATTTTGACGTGCACCAAGGAGACCTAAGGTTTCTTCTATTCCATCCTGTAATGTTTTGAGAGTGTCTGTTTGACTCTGAGGTTTTTGATCCATTTGGAGTTGATTCTGGTGCAGGGTGATATTTAAGGATCTAGCTTTAGTTTTCTACAAGTAGTTAACCAATTTTGCCAGCACCATTTACTGAAGAGGCAGTCTTTCTTCCATTCTAATTTTTTAGATCCCTTATCAAAGATTAGATGCCTATAGGTCTGTAGGTTCATTTCTGAGTTTTCAATTGTATTCAATTTGTCCTGACGTCTGTTCTTGTGCCAGTACCAAGCTGTTTTGATTACTATAGCTTTATAGTAGAGTTTGAAATTTGGTATTGATATTCCTCCAGCAATGTTCTTTCGGTTGAGGAGCGTTTTTACTATTCAGGTTTTTATTTTTCCATATGAATTTTTGGATTGCCTCTGTTATTTCCTTGAAGAATGAGGTTGGAATTTTTCACAGGCATCGCCTTGAATTTGTAGATGGCCTTGGGAAGTATTTCCATTTTCACCATGGTAATCTTTCCAATCCAAGAGTATGGGAATTTTTCCCATTTTCTAAGTTCTGTTTTGATTTCCTTTTTCAAGTTTTTAAAGATTTCGTCATAGAGGTTCTTCGCATCTTTGGTTAAGTTAATTCCTAGGTGTTTTATTTTTTGTGGGGCTATTACAATGGAATTGCTTTCCTAATTTCAGCCGACATTTCTCATTATTGTCATACAGAAAAGCCATTGATTTTGGTGGGTTAATTTTATACCCTGGAATTTTGCCAAAGTTTTGAATTAGCTTAAGCAATTTGGGATTGGAGTGTATGGGATTCTTTAAATACAACATCATGTCATCTGCAAAGAGGGATAGTTTTATTTCTACCTTCCCTGTATGGTTCCTCTTTATGTCGGCTTCTTATCTTATTGCTTTAGCTAGTCATTCTAATAGTAGGTTGAAGAGAAGTGGAGAGAATGGACATCCTTGTCTTGTCACTTAGTTAAGAGGAAATGGCTTTAGTTTTTCACCATTAAGTATAAAGCCGGCTGTGGGTTTTTCATATACAGCCTTTATTGTATTGATGAATGTTCCATGGATTCTTAATTTTTCCAAAACCTTCATTATAAATCTGTGTTGGATCTTGTCGAATGATTTTTCTGCATCTATTGAAATAACCATGTCGTTCTTATCCTTTCTCCTGTTGATATGAGTAATAATATTAGTTGATTACCGTATATTGAAACAGCTTTGCATCCCTGAAATGAATCCTGTTTGATCATGATGTCTGATTTTTTGGATGAATTGTTGAAGTCGATTGGCCAAAATTTTGTTGAGAAGTTGTGCATCAATGTTCATCAATGAAATGGGTCTATATTTGTATTCCTTTGATGAGTCCATGCCTGGTTTTGGGAAGAGGATTAAGATGGCTTCATAGAATGTGTTCAGTAGTGAATTTTCTCTTTCAATTTCATTGTAGAGTTGGAGGAGTATTGTGCGCTCTGCTTTGAAGGCCTTGTAAAATTCCGCTGTAAAACCATCTGGTCCTGGACTTTTCTTAGCTGGGAGGTCTCTTATAGCTGTTTCTATTTCAATGCTTGATATGGGCCTGTTAAGATGGTTTAAGTGATCTTAGTTTAGTTTTGGCATGTCAATATTTGGTAGGAAAATGTCCATTTCTGTCAAGTTCTCAAACTTTTTAGCATAAAGTTTTGAGAAGTATTCCCTTAAAATGTTCTGAATCTTGGTTGTTTCCGTGGTGATGTTTCCATTCTCATCTCTGAGTTTAATTATTTGGGTGTGTTCTCTTCTTTTTCTGATAAGATTTGCTAAGGGTCTGTCAATTTTGCTAATTTTTTCGAAGAACCAACTCTTTGTTTTGTTGATTCTTTCTATAGTTTTTTTTGGGTTCTAATTCATTTAATTTTGATTTGGTTTTAATTATATCTTTCCATCTACTGGATTGGAGTTTATCTTACTGCTCTTTTTCAAGGAGGTTCAGATGTGTCATTAAATTGTAGGTTTAAGATCTCTCCTATTTGTTGATGTAGGAACTGAGAACTATAAACTTGCCTATGAGTACTGCCTTTGCTGTGTCCCAGAGGAGCTGGTAATTTGTGTGCTCATTTTTGTTGAATAGCATGAACATTTGAATTTCCTTTCTAATCTCTTCCTTGACCCACTTGTGATTCAGCAGTGTGTTGTTAAGCTTCCATGTGTTACCGGACTTTCTTTGGTTACTTTTGGTGTTGAGTTCTAATTTTATTCCGTTTTGGTCAGAGAGAATGTAAGGTATAACTTCAATGTTTCTGAATTTGGACAAGTATGGTTTGTGGCCTAAAATGTGGTCTATTTTAGAAAATGTTCCATGTGCTGCTGTGAAAAACATGTATTCTGACGCTGTTGGGTGGAATATTCGGTAGATGTCTGTTAAATCTAGTTGATCTATGTAGTTGTTTAGATCTGTGGTTTCTCTATTGTTTTTTCTGAGTTGATCTATCTAGTGGGGAGAGTGGTGTGTTAAAATGCCCAACAATTCATGTCTTTGGTCTATGTGGGATTTGAGGGAAAGTAGTGTTTCTTGGATAAATTTGGGTGCTCCGTTGTTTTGAGAATAGATATTTAGAATTGTAATGTCCTCCTGAAGGAGAGTTCCTTTAATTAGTATGTAGTGACCTTATATATCTCTCCTAACAAATTTTAATTTGAAGTCTATTTTATCTGATATTAGAATTGCAACTCCTGCCTATTGATGGGAGCCGTTTGCTTGGTAGATTTTGTTCCACCATATAATATTGAAAATGTGTTTGTTTTTACAGGCAAGATGTGACACCTGAAGGTAGCAGATAGAAGGATCTTGTTTTTTAATCCAACTAGACAGTCAAGGAAGCTAAAAAGAGACGTCTCAGAATAAGAGATAAAAAGGGCAAAGCAATACATGAGGAAATGTTCATCATCCCTGGTTGTAAGGGAAATGCAAATAAAAACAACTCTGAGATACTACCTTACCCCAATCAGAATGGTCCACATCATAAATTAAGCCAATGGCAACTGCTGGAAGGGATACAAAGAAAGAATCATTACTACATTGCTAGTGGGAATGTATACTAACACCACCACTTTTGAAAGCAGTCTGGAGGTACTTACGAAAGCTAAATATCGACCTGTCCTATGAACTGGCCATACCACTCCTAGGCATCTACTGTGAAAAACAGGAACGAGTGTACATAGACATACACACCTCTATGATTATTGCAGCACTGTTCACAATAGCCAAGATTTATAAACAACCCAGATAAGCCACAACTGATAAGTGGATAAAAAAATGTGGAACCTATATACAATGGAATACCATGTAGCCATTAGAAAGGACAAAATGAAGGTATTTGCAGGGAAATGGATGGAAGTAGACCAAATTATTTGAGTGAGGTAAGCCAAGAACAATGAGACAAATGGCATAAGGTCTACCTGATACGTAGATGCTAAAGCCAAAATGCAAGAAGGTATGACAAAGTAAACAGGACTCGAGAAACAACAGACAGCCACTCATTTTGTTGTATCACCATTAATGACTCCATGTTCTTGACTATGTAGACGGCAGAAATATGCACGCAATGGAGGGAAGCCAGGAGGAGGAACACAATAAGTGGAAAATGGAACAACATACAACAAAGGGGCCCATTAAATGCACTGGACATAGAAAAAAAATAACTAAGCAACCCAAACACAGGGATGGGAAGCGATGAATGAGAAGGAAAGAGGGCAAGAGGAAATAGCCTACATTAAATAAAAGGAAAAAAATGTAAATATCACCTGAGTTGGGAAAAATAATTTGGATTGTCAAAGCTCATAGAATTAACAAACTTTAGACCATGATAACAATAATGCGCCTTGTCAAGGTTAAAATGTGTTTGTGACTTTAACTAAGTATCACAATTCCACAATACTGTGAAATACATGTAATCACCTGTCTCAATTTTTACAAAAAATGTGAGAATGGAAGGGTTAGGAGGAATGGGTGACAATGTTATCAGATACCTTGTATTTGTGTACTGTTTTGTAGAATGGGAACTTCTTTGTACAACTATTCAAAGATGATAATAATAATAAGTGTTTAAAAAATAGACATTAGGATGAAAATAAAAATTTCAAATAAAAATAAGAAATTAAATCCAGTTGGAAATAAAATTTCTTTGAGGAGAGTAGTTTAGTTTATTCTATTGCAAGTCTCACTTCAGAAATAAATTAAAAAACTAGACCCCACGTAAGTGAAATAAACTAAGAAATAGAGTTGAAAAAAGAAAATAAGAAACTCCACCCACTCTTTCTTGCCTGGTCAGCTGGTGTGGGTAAAAATTCATCATGCTCCTGAATTAGAACCGAAGTGGCAAGGACCTTACTTGGTGGTGCTAAATTCACTGTCACCTATTATATTAGCACGAAAACAGCATTGGATCCATCAGTCTCAAGTGGAATAGGTAGTGGACCAATATAGATAGAAGGCTGCAAGATGAACTGTTAAGGATAAGACTTACTAAGTATTAATTAGTGCTAACTAGTGTGTTTCTATAATTTACTTGTTTTCTATTAAATTTACCTTTTAAGCCTGTTCATTTGGTGGAGTGAAGGGAATTTTTAGGATTTGGTTAGAAGGAATCAAGGATTTGATTGGACATAAAAAACATTGGGGGATATATGAAGCAGCATGGTACTAATAATGAGCAGGGACCAATAATCGATGTTGCCCCATGACCTGGCCCACTGGAGTGCATGGGGCATGCCACACAAGTGGGCAGGGCATGCTGCTGGAGGGGATAGGATGTCATCCTCACATGATGAGCTGTGAAGAATTGATTGGGGAACAGGCAGTTTGTGAAGTGATGGTTGAAAACTATTAGGTAGGAAACCCACTGGAGTGATGGAGGGGTTCAACCTATATATAGGCTGCATGATCAGAGCAATGGAATTGGAGAAAATCAAGGAATGACCTCCAAGGAAGGAAGTGGTGAGACAGCAGGAGAGGAAACACCTGGGCGAAGAGGAATTTGAGGGAGAACAGGAGGGGAAGGAAGCCAATTGGCTACCCGTCCAGAGAAGTGTAGTGGAGAGGCCTAAAGAGAAGAAAGAAGTGATGGAAGGGAAAAAAAGGAAATGAAGGAAAAGTCTATAAAGAAGGACGTAATAAGGGAAAAGGAAAAAGCCTTACCTACTGAAGTTTGGAACGTGGAGATGATAATTTGGGGGGTTGGTGTTTTGCAAACCAATTAACTATACCTATTGGACGTCTGAGGTTTGGTGGTTGGGGTTGGGCTGTCACTGAGTGTACAGCCCAGGACAAGGTAAATGCAGGCCCATTTCTAGTGTAAATAAAGTTATCTTCAATGTGCCTCATTGGATTGTCTTGTGTTTTATGCATCATAAGTGTGCAAGTTTACAAATTAATAGGCTCAACGGCCATGAGTTTTGTAAAATGTTATGAGGTCATAATAGGTTTGAAAAACCCAATGGAACAGTGATATCACAATGTCAATATGATGTCACAATATCGAGTGATAATACTATTTTGATGTTATACTTAGTTGGTGATGCTATAATGGTGATGAGTTCACAATAGGTTTAGCATTTTAAAATAGGTCACCATAGTTTTTTTTTTTTTAATTGTGAAAATACTGTACAGAGGGGTTACAATTACAGGGGCAAGATAATGAGTACATTTCTTATCAAGCATTGTAGCCTCCTCCTTTGTTTCCCCTTCCCATCCCTTCCCATACTTACCTGGCAGGGAAAATACCTCGATCACACAATAGGTTTATGAAGACAGTTATGATATCAGTTATGATGTCAGTTCCACCCAGGAGAAATTCAACCAGCCCAGGCAGAAAAAACTCCGCCCACAGAGGAGTGACTTTCTTCACCAGGTAAACACAGCCAGAGTCTGCCTCTTCCTACAACAGCCTAGAAAACAATTGAAATTCAGAAAACATAAATCCCGAGAAAAGCTCCAAGCTGGGCTCTGTGAGTGTCTCAGGAGTTAGCCCCTCAGGGTAAAGCTACTGTTTGCTGAAAGACCTCAACCCTACCCAGAACCTAGCCTCATCACAGCATCTCAAAACTAGAGGAAACAGCCATCTTTCTCTTTTGTGATACACCAAGCAGATCTCCCTCCCCCTGAACTAGCCTGGGGGGAGGATCAAAAAACCATGCCTAACACAGAGCATTTTCTGCCTGCCCAAACAGACAAGAAACCAATCAAGCCATAGGAAAACCAAACACCACAAGCGGAGCCGAGAGTCTACCAAGAGACTCGTTATGGAGACAGGGGAGATACAGGGTCTTCCCATTCACCCCCCCACAAAAAAAAAAAAAAAACAAAAAATCAAGTTACTCTTTTTTGAAACTTTTCTTAAATTTTTATTTTTTAAAAGTGTTTTCTGTTAATCTTTTTTTTCTCATAATTTTTATTTTTGGTGTGTGTGTGTGTGTGTGTTTAAACTCTTTTGAGCTTTTGGTCCTTTTTTACTGTTTTCATTTTTTTCTCTCTTTTTTTTTGCATAATTTAATTGCTGTTCTGCTCATCCCAAGATATATACCTGTCATTAATTATTAGACCTTATTCCCTATTGTGTACATACTTAATCCAGAAAATTATTACTCAATTCACAAGCTCTTAGGCTTAACTTCTTTAAAAGCAGTATCATCTCTTTATACCTACATAATTATTAATTAACTAAAATTAATATTTTTTATTTTTTTGCTTTCATGTTTCTTTCTATCCCTCCCCTCTTCTAATCCTATCCTTTTCTTCTCTCAGTATCATTTCTTTAAACGTACATAATTTTTAAGTGTTTCAATTCTTAAATTTAGTTTTTGTTTTTCCAATTTTCTTTTTTTTTAATTTCTCTCCTGTCATTCTGTCCAATCCATTTCCCTCTCTGAGATTGGGAATTGGTTAAATTTACTGTCCTTTTACCCCTCCACATCCCTCTAGTCATATTTGTCCCCACATTTTTTCCTGAAGCTAATAATTTCTGGTTTGCCAAATCCTTTTTTGTTGTTTGAAGCACAGTAATACATAGTTGTTTGTTTGATATTGAATAGATTGTATCTGTTGAATTAGATTGTATCGGCAGCCATTTTGATTTTGCAACTACAGGACTCTGGCTGATGCTTGCCTTAAAATAGTGTTCTAGCACAAAATTTGTGTTGCTTTTATACCAAATGTGAAGAAGTAGCCAAAAAGCACAATAAAAATGGCAAGTCCAGATATCCCAACTCCCACTCATGTTAATCAGGTGACAGAATTGTTAATGAATAATCCAGAGAAGCTCCTTAAAACCTGTACATACACTACTAGTAAACATGGTGAATGAAATGATTGAATTTGCAAAGGACTCAGTTTGAGCGTGATAGGGAGCGAGAGGAGGCAAACCAAAGATTAATACAGGTATCTTGTAAGCATTAGGAAGCTACTTAAAGATTAATGCAGGAATTGCAAAAGCAGGTTGAGAAGAGTCAAAGATAAATACAGGAAATGCATGAGCAGGCAGAGCACAGCCATAGAGAATTACTGGAATTGCGTGAATATGACGAAATTAATCAAAGAGTAATACAGGAATTATGAGAGCAGGGTGAGACTAGACAAAGATCAATAGAGGCATTCATGGAATCAATAAACAGATTGCTGAAGGAAGTCATGGAGACCACAAATGGAATGCTGAATGGAGCCCTACTGAAAGAATGGGTGTCCAGGGAAACCATAACCAATCAACTAAGAGATTTGAAAAACTGAACACAAAATTAAGGAAGTAAAGAATTTCACACAAGATCTAAAACAAAGCTCCAACAAAGATTTTGAAGCCATCAAAGCTGACCAATTAGAAGAAAAAGGAATAAAAAAAAGTAGAAAGTCTTGACAGTAGGTTAGACCATGTGGAAGATTCAATCTCGGGGATTGAAGACAGCCTATATATTATAGAGAAAAAATATAAAATTATGCAAAACAAATCCAAAAAATATGATAGATCTATCCAACATTTGGAAGACACCATCAGAAGGCCTAATCTGAGGATAATGGGTGTAGAGGAGCACCTAGAAAAAGAAGTTAATGGTCCAGAAAAATTATTTAACAGAAACCTAGCAGAGAACTTCCCAAACATATAAAAAGATAGGCCTATTCAGATGTAAGAAGCTTATAGAAAATCAAATAGACCAAAACAGAACAAGATATCCCACTGTCAGATTATAATCTGCACAGGATCAATTCAGACCCAGGAATGGAGCCTTAACGATCTAAAGGAGAAAAGAACAATCACCTATAAACAGAAACCAATTAGAATCATCCCAGATTTCTCAGCAGAGTCGATTAAAGGAAGAAGAGCCTGGAATGGTGTATGCCATGCGCTAAAGTCAAACAACTATCTGCCAAGAATACTGTACCCAGCTAAACTATACTTCATAACCGAAGGTCGAATAAAAACTGTCCATAGCAAAGAAACAGTGAAACAATGTATCTCCAACAAACCAGCCCTACAAAAGACAAAAGTATCCTACACATAGAAAACCAACAAGACCACAGTAAGAGCCAAGAAACAGTATTCATGGGAACAAAATTAGAGCTCAACACCCTTTGTGATAAAAGCTCTGTAAAAACTGTGAATCCAGTCAACATTCCTCAATACAATAAAGGCTTTATATGACAAACCTACAGCCAGCATTGTAGTTAATGGTGAAAAACTAAAGCCATTTCTTCTTAACTCAGGAACGAGACAAGGTTGTCCACTCTCTCCACTTCTCTTCAATTTAGTATTAGAATGCCTAGCTACAGCAAAAGACAAGATGCAAGTATAAAAGGGATCCAAATAGGGAAAGATGATGTAAAACTCTCCATATATGCAGATGACATGATGTTGTCTTTAAATAATCCCACCGACTCCACTCCGAAATTATTCATGCTGATTCAAAACGTTGGCAAAGTAACAAGGGAAAAAGTAACTCTCAAAAATCAATGGATTTTTTGTATGCCAACAATGAGAAAAGCATGGCTGAAATCAAGAAAGCAACTCCATTCATAATAGCCCATAAAAATTAAAATACCTAGGTATTAACTTAATCAAAGATGAGAGGGACCTTTATGATGCAAATTTTAAAAACCTGAAAAAGGAAATAAAAACGGAACTTAGAAAGTGGAAAAACCTCCCATGCTCCTGGATTTGAAGAATCAAATCGTGAAAATGACAATATTTCCCTAGGCTATCTACAAATTCAATGTGATGCTTATCAATATTAAAACTCATTCATCAAGAAAATAGAAGAGGAATTCCAAAAATTCATATGGAACAATAAAAGACTCTGAAGAGCAAAAATGTTCAACAGAAAGGATAGTGATAGAGGAATATTAATACCAAATTTCAAACTCTACTTCAAAGCCATAGTAATCAAAACAGCTTGGTACTGGCACAAGAACAGACCGCAGGACCAATGGAATAGAATTGTAAACCCAGAAATGAACTTACAGACCTATAGCCACCTAATCATCAATAAAGGAGCTAAGAAATAGAATGGAAGAAAGCTTCTTCTGTAAATGGTGCTGACAAAATTGGTTAATCACTTGTAGAAAACTAAAGCTAGATCCATATATATCACCCTGAAAGAGAAACAAAGGAGGAGGCTACAATGCTTGATAAGAAATGTACTCATTATCTTGCACATGTAATTGTAACCACTCTGTACAGTATTTTCACAATAAAATAAATAAAAATTAAAAAAAAGAATCAAATCGAAATGAATGAAAGACCTCAGAGTCAAAGCAGACACCCTGAAAACATTGCAGGACAAATTAGGGGATAACCTATGTGTCCTTGGCACAGGCTGAAATTTTCTTAATGGAGACCCAGAAACACAATAGATCAAAGAAAGTTTGGACAAATGGAATTGAATGAAATTGCAGAGCTTCTTAATTATTATTTACCATACCTAAGATATGCAACCAACCCAGATGCCCCTCAGTAGATGAATGGATCGATAAAATGGGGCAATAACGCTTGATAAGAAATGTACTTGTTATCTTGTCCATGTAATTGTAACTCCTCTCTATGGTATTTTTACAATAAAAAAATGTGGTATATATAAACAATGGATTTCTATGCCTCCATCAGAAAAAATGGCATTGCCCCATTTGTTACAAAATGGAAAGACTTGGAAAAAAATTATATTAAGTAAAGTAATCCAGGCCAAAATAAACCTAGCTTCCATGGTTTCCCTTATTTGCAATAGCTAGTATATGTCGGAGATAAACACAAACTGTCAGACAAGTTGATGTTAGGTGAAATGAAGACCAAGATAAGGACTCAAATGGTTTTTCTTTCTTGCTGTTGTTTCTACCATATTTACAAGATGATTTCTTTGTGGCTTTTTATGTCCTTCCCCATGAAATAGCCTCTATTTTCACTGTATTTGATGTTGATATAATTTGGGGAGGGGAAGAAAAAAACAAATTGGGATTCATGTGAACCCATTGCAACAATGACATATACAAGACGTTAAGTCGAAAATCAAACTTTACAACTTCGGCACAGGGGGACAAGGCACAAAGGGAGATGGGAAGGGATGGGACGGGGAAACAAGAAAGGAGGCAACAATGCTTGATAAGAAATGTACTCATTACTTTGTTCATGTAATTGTAAACCCTCGGTACATATTTTCACTTTAAAAAATCATGAAATAATAAAGTAAAAATCCATGCCAATATTTTTTTGCATGTCGTGGGGCTTGAATATTGAGCCTGGGCATTGTCCCTGTGCTATTCAGCTCAAGAATAACACCGTACCACTTGAGACACAGTGCCGTTTCTAGTTTGAAAGAGATATATTGGCACTAAGAGTCTCACACACTTTTCTGCCCAGGCTGGTTTTGAACCACTATGCTTAGATCACAGAATTTAGGGTAGCTAGGATTTCAGCATGGGCCACCAAAGCCCAGAATCAAGACAAGTTTAAAACAGCAAGCTTATTGAACCATCTGGCTTTTTCTAATAAACAATGTTATTTTTCAGCATTAATTTATAACTGTGAGTAATTTTTAGGTGTAACTTGGAATTTTTCAATAGAACCAAATATAACTGTTACTATTACTCGGTATCTTACAAAACCACTGTAATTGACTTTTCCAAAAGGCAATTATTACATACTATATTACTCATCATTATTATTACACTCTATATTACATATAGTGTGAAGTGAAAATAGTTTGGACCATTTCATACAAATTAGTAGATACTACTTTAACATTATAAATTCAGAACTGTGATTTTAAATGAAGGAAAGAAGATTTCCGAGTTAAAATGAAATATATATATGTAATGTGTCCCAACTGAATCAAAAATTCTGATTTTATACAGAGAAAAATATTTTCTTTCCACGAAAGTCTTTGAAGTAATACCATTGGAAATAGTGAGACAAGAGGAGAAAGAATTAAAATCATGTCAAACAATGTCTGTTATTCTGCTATCCCTTCCACTATGAAGACCTGCCCATTCCCAGTTGTCACAAAATTTCAAGTGTCTCTCTTAGAATCTATTTGGAATAATTCTAAATTACTGACTATTTTTGTAATTTCTGTTATATGAAACAAAATATTGACACAAAACAATTGAAATAAAACACACACATATGTTGAAGTCACCACAACTGGAAAAACAACCAACAAAGTAGAACTTCCCCTGAAACAAAAACATGTTTTGCCCAGTTCTTTTTAAGCACAAAAACCTCAAATACATGTTAACTTGGAGTAGAGCCATAAAGAAAACTGTGTCTCAGAAATATGGTTGTGCTAATTTGTAATTACATTCATCAAGATGAACCTAATGTAGCAAACCCCTTGAATGGATCAAATTGTTTAAAACGAATGTGACTCTATGAGGAGTGAGATCTGCACATATTTAAATGAATAAAATAACAAAATCAAGGCATACTTAAAAAATTCAGAAAAGCAATGAATAAGTCCAATATTATCCATATTGAGAACTAATTCCTACTGATTTAACAAGAAAAAATATGCAACTAATAGAATCTGAGCAGTGTACAAGAGTGTATATACTTTATACTATTCCAAAACTATACACTTCGTAGAAGATTAAATGTGGGTAATCTAAAGGAGAACATCAACACATGATATAAATGAAATGAAAAATCTCATGAAAAGAGACAAGTAGTTTCTGGAAAATAATAGCTTAACAAGTGGTGGTGAAAATCTTTCTAGTACTGAGAAAATTGCATACCTATTTATTTAGATCCCAAAAAAGACCCCAGTAACTCAAGCTGATTTGAAACTTTGGCAAAGTAGCAAGATACAGCTGTGACATTATTATGGATGTTGACTCTGGCATGGAATTCATTTCCTCTTTGATCTGACAAATGGATATATGAAAGAACATAATTTCTCCAACTAAATATCAAGACTTAACTAAACATATCACAAGAAAAGTCATAATGTAATCTGTATTGGTACTGGGATAAGAGAAAAATCGGTCATAGTGATTCTGTATTTATTGTAAATGTTGATGTTTCTTATAAATTATTTCCTTTAGTTTGCATTTTCAAAATATTGTGTTACATGATGTATATCTTGGTAACTAATTTTGAATGCCTCCTTAAATTTTGTCCTGTGTATAATGTATCTCTTCTATTCCTAACCCATGAAATGATTTTGATTCCAAAAACATTCTAATACCCACTGTTTATAATACACAAAATCTCATAAGCATGACACCAGTAAGCATTGGTTAACATTTAGATACCAAGGTCTCATGACTGATGAGGCCTATCTGCATGAGTTACATTGTACCTAGATTCCACAGCTTAAATTTAGCCACTGTTAAAAAATGTTTATATCTTTATTTATCACCCATCAGAGATTAAATCTGAGTATAAAGCCTAAGGAAAACGATAAAGAAAGAATTTAGCTTTTCTGTATATAAAGTAAACAAAATGCAGCATAGAGTAACTCACTGGTTTAAAGTCAACCTATTTCACCAAAACATTCTAAGCATTACCTTACAATGCGTTTAATTCTCATGAAGGGAATGGGGAATATGAGAAGAGGACTAACCAAGCACTGTCTCTAAATTTTGCTATAAACATTTCTGATAAAAACTGTTTGAATAATTGATTTAAATATATCCTAGTTTCATATACCAAATTACATTCATTAAATGGGATATAACAATTAACTAAAGAAAGTACTGGCAGAAAAAATGGCACCTCTATACTATGTGACACCCAATTCTGAGGTCTTTCATTATGCCTCCATTTAATGAATGTGATTGTTTAAATGTTTCATAAAGTAATAATTAAAATTGATCAGTATATTATAATCTAATTGTTTACAATTTTATCCTAGAAAAATTTAAGAACTTCACATTCATTCATGACATACATCACATTCCATTGGTATTCATATGGATAAGGAATGAGTTTCTTAGGATCTCCTGCCATTTGGAGGTGGCAGTACCAGGATTCGAAATGTGGGCTCCAGCTCCCACCCGAGGATAGGGAACTCACTGGTATGTTCAAAAATTACAACAAAACCAATGATTAGGCAAGCACCAGTGGCTCTCAGAAGTCCTCCTTGATACTTACAAGGTTGTGATAGGAGGATCATGGTTAAAGTCACCCTAGGCAGAAAAGTCATTAAGAGCCCTGTCCAACTTCAGGGCCAACAAAGCCAGAAGTATAGCCATATAACTCTAGTGTTCCAGGGCTAGCCTTAAGTAAAACAGCTCATGGACTTTGCCCAGATCCTGAGTTCAAGGTCCAGGAGTGGCAACAAACAGACATACAAAATAATCTGTGCAGCCAACTGCCTAAAGCAGGTCACCCTCTGCAGCCTTTATTTACATTTTATTATGAGGCCAGTGCAGGAACAGTCACAAACCAGGCAGGGGAAGAGAAAATCAGGTTTCTTAGAAGTAACCAGTATTCAGAAAATTAAAATTGGGGACCCAAAATGGTAGCATAATTATGTAAAAACTACCAATAAGAAAAAGATGAGGGGGCTGGGAATGTGGATTAGTGAGAGAGTGCTTGTCTAGCATGAAAGAAGCCCTGGGTTTGATTCCTCAGTAGCACATTCAAGAAAAAGCCACAAATGGACTTGGATGTCAGAAAGAAAAAAGGGAAAACTTCCCAGTCATAAGGTCTTCTGCAGTGTGCCAGGACACCAACATGGTCTTCACACAATCACTTCTCAGGCAGCCGAGGGCCCCAGAGTCAACAGGGCAGTGGCAGGTTCTAACTCAGGCGATGGGAACCAGAAGAGAAAGGGCTCTACCTCTCCATGGATTGGGGATTTGCCTTAATGATGTGGATAATGAAGGAAGGAGAATAGACTGACAAAGGTAGAAGAAGGGCCTTCAAATCTGACAGATGGAGAGTCAAAAAACCCACTCCCGATCTTAGCTTTGGTAAATAATGCTGCAATAAACATAGTTGTGCTGGTAGCTTTAGTGTGGCCTTGTTTGTAAACATTTGGATAAATGCCCAAAAGTGGGACTGCTGGGTCAAAGGGGAGCTGAATGTGGAGTCTTTTGAGGAATCCCCATAGTACTTTCCAAATTGGTTGAACAAGTTTACACTCCCACCAACAATGAAGTAAGGTTCCCTTCTGTCCACATCCCCTCCAGCATCTCTTGTTATTAGAATTCTTGATTTTTGCCATTCTAACTGGGGTATGGTGGTATCTCAATGTTGTTTTGATTTGCATTTCTTTTATGGCTAGGGAGGTTGAGCATTTCTTCATGTGTCTATTGGCCATCCTTCTTTCTTCTTCAGAGAAGTTTCTCTTTAAGTCATTAGCCCACTTATTTATTGGGCAGTTGCTTCTTTGAGGATTTGTTGTTGGGGGATTTAATTTTTTGAGTTCCAAGTATATTTTAGATATGAGACCCTTGTCCATTGTATGGAAAGTGAAGATGTTCTCCCAATCTGTGGGCTTTCTATTGATCTTGCTAGCTATGTCTTTTGCCATGTAGAAGCTCTGCAACTTCATGCAATCCCATTTGTCCAACCTGTGTTTGATGTATTGTGTTTCCTGGTCTCTATTAAGAAAATTTCGGCTTGCGCCAAGGAGACCTAGGGTTTTTCCTATTCCATCCTTTAATGTTTTCAGAGTGTCTGCTTTAACTCCGAGGTCTTTGATCCATTTGGAGTTTATTCTGGTGCAGATGGATATACAAGGATCTAGCTTTAGTTTTCTAGAAGTAGTTAACCAATTTTGCCAGCACCATTTACTGAAGAGGCTGTCTTTCTTCCATTCTATTTTTTTTTAGCTCCCTTATCAAAGATTAGATGGCTATAGGTCTGTAGGTTCATTTCTGGGTTTTCAATTCTATTCCATTTGTCCTGAGGTCTGCTCTTGTGCCAGTACCAAGCTGTTTTGATTAATATGGCTTTATAGTAGAGTTTGAAATTTGGTATTGATATTCCTCCAGCAGTGTTCTTTCCGTTGAGGAGCGTTTTTGCTCTCTGGGGTGTTTTATTCTTCCATATGAATTTTTGGATTGCCTCTTCTATTTCCTTGAAGAATGACGTTGGGAATTTGATAGGTATCGCATTGAATTTGTAGATAGCCTTGGGAATTATTGCCATTTTCACGATATTAATCTTTCCATTCCAGGAGCATGGAGTTTTTCCCATTTTCTAAGTTCTGTTTTGATTTCCTTTTTCAAGTTTTAAAGTTTTCATCATAGATGTCCTTCACTTCTTTGGTTAAGCAAATTCCTAGGTATTTTATTTTTTGTGGGGCTATTACAAATGGAGTTGCTTTCCTAATTTCAGCCCGACATTTCTCATTGTTGGCATACAGAAAAACCATTGATTTTTGAGGGTTAATTTTATAACCTGCTACTTTGCCAAAGTTTTGAATCAGCTTGAGTAATTTGGGAGTGGAGTCTATGGGATTTTTAAATACAAGATCATGTCATCTGCAAAGAGGGAGAATTTTATTTCTTTTTTCCCTATATGTATCCCCTTTATGTCAGCATATTGCAGCATTATTTCCCATAGCCAAGATATGGAACCCACCCAGATGCCCCTCAGTAGATGAATGGGTCAAAAATGTGGTATATATACACAATGGAATTCTATGCTTCCATCAGAAAGAATGATATTGCCCCATTTGTTTGGTAATGGAAAAGATTGGAAAGAATTTTATTAAGGGAAGTAAGCCAAGCCCAAAGAAACATAGGTCCCATGATTTCCCTTATTTGCAATATCTAGTATATGTATGAGTCAAGCAGAAAAGATCAGATAAGGTGATGTTAGGAAAATGAACCCTAAGTGTGGCTACCGCCTCGACCAGCAAGGAAGACGCGACACCGAACTCTTCTCTCTGCAGTTTATTCAGGACCTTTTAGTAATCTTCTGACCCCAACCCCGGGGAGCAATCCCCACAGCCTTAAGTACCCGCTGGGTAGCCAACCCTGATACGCCACGTGGGAACCACCAATAGGTTCAGGTGCGCGGAAGCAAGCCAGATTCTTTGCCTTAGCCATGTAAGGAGTTGTTTACCATGAGAGCACTCGCCATCGGGAAGGCGGAGGGCAAAAGCCGGCGCCATCTTCCAGGTGCGGCCTCTCACAGCTCTCTACAGTTCCCCCTTTTTTGTTTAAAGAACACAGATGAGAATAGAGGTCTGATCCCTGTTGTGCAATGCAAGGACTGCATACAAGCCTTCTCCCAGAGGGTACCTTCTCTAGGGATGACTCAGCCTGTCCATTGATTCTTTTTTCACAAGGACGGGAAAAGGCAAATCGAACCCGTGTGCAATCAAACATGCTCTCCTCGAGGGCAAAACTCATGCCTCTCGACTGCAGTACTTTGGCTTTGCAATCTGTGTTCATTGTTTTAGGGTGGCAAGCCACGCTTGGCGGGACTGACCTGCTCCAATGACTGTAAAGGCTTGGATAATCATGGCTGCACTGCGACGCTGAGAACCTCTAATTTGGCAAATGCACCACAGACATATCAAAGAGGCTAACACCAGAAGGCCTGTCAGGGCTCCTAAACCCGCCCATTCCTTAAGATGATTCATAGCAGCAGAGATCCATGAAGATAACCCCTCCCCCAATCCGGCATCCACTCAGGTCAAGTTCACCATGACGATGGCAACCCTGAGCTGTTCCATCAGGCTGTCGAACTCCCCAGTTCAATTACCTAAAAGATAACTAGACAACTGTTTAGACAAATTTGCAGCGTTTTTTAAATAGGTTTTTTCCTGGGCCTGAACTCTGGACCTGGGTGCTGTCCCTCAGCTCTTCAGCTCAAGGACAGCGCTCTACCACTTGAACTACAGTGCCACTTCCAGCTTTTTTCTCTTCTTTTTGCTTATATGGTACTGGGGAATCGAACCCAGGGCCTCATGAATGCAGAGGAAGTGCTATACCACTGAGCCACCTTCCCAGCCCCTTTCCTTAAGATGATTGGGTCATAGCATTAGGAGCATCCTCAGGCACAGGCACCCAACGAGACATGTGGGTAACTAAAGCATATTTAAACTTTGAGGCATTCCAGCATTGGGTTACTGCACGAGGTAAGTTCTTCCATACTCACAATGAACAAAAATGGGGGATACACGCACACAGAGGTAGGCCTGTGAGTAATAGAAGATTTAGGTTTAACACTTTGGCCGCCGCAACCCGTAGCAGTTGCCACAACACCAGTCACGGTACCAGAACCCGAAGAGGCTGTAATCAAGGAAACAGTTATGCATCATGTCGTACGGGCATCAGTCTCGGGAACACAGACAGGGTTCCCCATCTCGGTACTGGTCTTCCCGGTTGCACCATCGCAAGGATGAGCAGGAGGACCATCACCCCCCGCATCTCATGCCTCTTCACACTGGGATTTTCTAGTGAGGCGTTCAGGCACCCACACCGGATCTTGTTCGTCCTGAGGAAAAACACAAACAGAGCCTCATGCCCATGTCAGTACGGGATCGGGCCCACGTCAGAGCCCTGTTAAGACATCCTTCCATTTTACCATCCCTTTTGCTGGGCCATAAGGTTCATTATGTCTATCTGCTGCGGATTGACTCTGAGCATCCAAATTTAAAAAATTAATAGTAAATAAAGCAAGAGAAAGTCTTTCCTTTGGGGTACGGCCATGGCCAATTCCCCCCTTTTGTTTTTGTAGGCACTCTTTTATCGTGCGGTGAGCACGTTCCACAATGCCTTGGCCTTAGGGATTGTAGGGCAAACCATGTATAAGTTGCACCTCCATTTGATGACAAAAGGAGGCAAACTGTTGTCCTGTGTACACAGGTCCATTGTCAGTCTTAAGTTGATAAGGTTTTCCCCAGGCTGCCCAGGCCTCCAAACAATGGGCAATAACATTGCGTGCCTTTTCTCCAGCCAAGGACGTGGCATGTATAACACCTGAACAGGTGTCCACAGACACGTGTACATATTTTTGGTGTCCAAACTCAGAGATGTGAGTCACATCCATCTGCCAAACTTTTAGAGGGAGCAAACCCCGGGGATTAAGCCCAACACTGGGCGGATGCTGATAAATTACACATCGAGGACAGTCTAATATCACCTGTCTCGCATCGGCTCGAGAAATTTGAAATTTTTGTTGTAGTGCTTTTGAATTAACATGAAATGTTTTATGAAAGGTTTTGGCTCTGTCTAAGACAGAGCTAATAAATACTCATTCTTGTCTGGTCCATTGATCCACTACATCATTTCCTTTGCCCAGGGGTCCTGGCAGGCCCATATGAGCCCGAATATGCAAGGGATAAAAGCATGATTTTCTCTGCCAAATCAACTGTTGTAATTGTTGAAACAATGGACCAACCGGACTGGAACTCTTAATAGGTCCGGCAACCTCTAAAACCTTGAGAGCATTAATAACATAAGCAGAATCAGATATTAAATTAAAAGAAAACGGTCATGATTCAAAAACTTTTATAACAATTTTTAACTCTACCATCTGAGGAGCACCGGGCTGAAACTGGTGTTGTACCGGTCGTTGTGCCTCAACCATGTATACACCACATCCCGTTTTTGAGCCATCAGTAAATACATTAGGGGCACTTACAATAGGTTGAGAAGTCGTTACCTTAGGAAAGATAATTGGGTGTTCCTTGAAAAACCCCAAAAGGGGATGTTTTGGAAAGTGGTTGTCTATTTGTCCAGTAAAGCTACATTGTAAAATAGCCCAATCATCTATAGTAGCACACAAAGTTTGAACTTGATGGCTGGTGTAAGGAACTATAATGGTAGACGGGGCAATTCCAAAATACTGTAAGCATTGTTGAATTCCAGAGAGTGCAACACCAGCCACAGCAGTAGGGTAATATTCAATGGACTTGGCCGGTGATATTTTCGGGTGAATCCAAAACAACGGGCCTTCTTGCCACAACAACCCAGTAGGTTGAGACAAGGTAGGGAGTATACACAGGGTAATACTCTTGTCTTCCTGTATTCTCTGTAAGCAGGCATTTTTTAATCTCTCTTCTATCTTATGTAAAGTCTCTCTTGCCTCTTTGGTTAACTGTCTAGGAGAATCCAAAGCAGAGTCTCCTTGTAATATAGCATAAAGGGGTCTCAATTCATAATTTGGTAGCTTTAAATAGCTTCTAACCCAATTAATATCTCTTAACAATTTTTGAAAATCATTTAAGGTTTTTAGATTATCTTTTCTCAACTCTACCTTTTGTGGAGTAATGCAATTTTTACATATTTTCGCTCCTAAGTAATCTATAACCTGTTTCAGCTGTACCTTTTCAGGAGCTATAAACAGTCCTCTGTATTTTAGCATCTCAATCAAATCCACATACGCCTTTTCCAACATATGTTTACTCTTTGCTGTTAGTAAAATATCATCCATATAATGAATGCATCTTAATTTGGGATATTTTTGTCTAAGAGGGGCAAGAGTTTCATCCACATAAAGTTGGCACATAGTAGGACTATTGGCCATCCCCTGAGGCAAAACTACCCACTCATATCTTTTATCTAGCTCCTCATGATTGCAGGAGGGAATAGTAAAAGCAAACCTCACACTGTCTTGATCATGTAGGGGAATGGAAAAAAAAAAACAATCCTTTATATCAATCACAATAATGGGTCAAAAGGCCTGCAGGGAAGAAAGCAAAGGTAGGCCTCGTTGTACGGGGCCCATAATTTGCATCTGGTTATTGATGGTTCGTAAATCGTGTAACAAACGCCATTTTCCAGACTTCTTTTTAATAACAAAAATGGGTGTATTCCACGGGGATACTGATGGTTTAATGTGTCCTTGGGTTAACTGTTCCTGTACTAATGTCCTGGCGGCAGTTAATTTTTCAGAGGAAAGTGGCCACTGAGGCACCCACACCGGCTCATCCATTTTCCAGGATATGGGGATCCCTCTCCCAGTGGCCCCTAGGAAAAACCCAAGCCCTGCCTGTGGTTTCTCTGGTACACTTTAATAGGCTCCTTGTTCCCTCATAGAAATTTACCTAGTCTAAAACTGGGGTGATAACCCATACGCACCATCATGTCCTGTGATGCAGGGGAATAGTCATTACTTAATTTAAATCCCATTTCTTTCATAAGGTCTCTGCCCCATAAGGAAACCGGGAGCTCTAACACATAAGGCTGTATTATACCGGAATGTCCTACTTCATCACTCCAGTGCAGCTGTCTCGCACTCATGTCAGGGGCCTTAGCATATCCCAGACCTTGTAAGGTTTGGGAGGACGCTTGTACAGGCCATCCAGATGGCCAATCTTTTCTGGCAATAATGCTCCTGTCTGCCCCAGTATCCAAAAGGCCCAAAATTTTCTTATTATCAACATTGAGTTCAAGAACTGGTCTTTGGTCCAAATCAAGAGACAGGAATGTTAAGTCTGTTCCCGTGGATCCAAAACCCCATTTTCCTCTTAGCTTGGGCTGAGCCCCAAAATGGTCATGTAAACTGGGAAAAATCAAAAGCTGAGCAATTCTATCTCCTGGGAGATGGCTAAAATTCCTTTAGGAGATTCAACCATAATCTTTACAATTCCAGTACAGTCTGGGTCAATCACACCAGGATGCACCTTAAGGCCCCGCAGAATGGTGGATGACCTCCCTATCAACAATCCCACCGTGCCAGGCTCAAGGGGTCCTTGGAAGTCTGTGTCAACTAACTGGACCCCCATTCGGGGAGTTAATACAAGTCTGGTAGTGGCACGGAGGTCCAGTCCTGCTGAACCCACAGTGGCTCTCCGCGGTCCTTGGGGTGCTGGAGGGTCGGCCACTGTTCTGGGTAGTAGCTCCTGTCCTGGTACTCTACTGCCCCATATATTTGCGGGCCCTGAGGGCGGGGGCCCTGCTGCCCGTTTTTTGAATGGGCCTGCGTTAAGGTTCGACCGTTGATGTCTTTCACAGATCGGCATTCAACTGCCCAGTGCTTCCCCCTTTTACATCTAGGGCACAGCCCAGGCTGCTTAGGATGTTGTCCCTTTCCTGTTTCTATCACACTTCCTCTTTCAGGGCAATTACGCTTTATGTGTCCCATCTTGCCGAATCTAAAGCACGCACCTGAGCCTCCCCCTTTCTTCTGGGTTAATTGCACCACAGCAGCAGCTAATCCAGCATTAGTTAGTGGTCCGCTCAGCTCTCTGCAAACTTTCATCCATGCTTCTAGTCCCCTATTCTTATATGGGGTTATGGCAGCTCTGCATTCCTTAGTGCACTGCTCGTAAACAAGCTGTTTAATTAATGGCATGGCTGCGTCTGGGTCACCAAAAATTCTGCCAGCGGCCTCGACCATACGGGCAACAAAGTCCGAAACCGGCTCCATAGAGCCCTGCAGGATTTTGGTGAGATTGCCACTCACCTCGCCTTTATTTGGTAAGGCCTTCCATGCCTTTATCCCAATTTTATTGATTTGTTCATAAACTTGAACCGGGTAGCCTATCTGCTGATTGGCGAATCTCCCCTGTCCAAGCAGCATATCTCTGTCCCAAGCTGGGTTCCCCGCAGCCTGATTGGCTGCAGCCTCTTCACTAGCAAATTCAATCAAAAAGGCCTTCCAATCTAAATACTGACCTGGGCTCAAACAAGCTCGTGCGAGCCCACTCCAATCACCGGCTGTCATGCAATGTCTGTTTAGGGCCTCCACCTGGGCTACAGTAAAGGAGGCTGTGATTCCGTATGTCCGCACAGACTCAGCTAAAGATTTTATAACCTTAAAATCTAAGGGTTCATGATACCGCTGTCCCTGTGGATCCTGAAATATTGGACAGGCTAGATGTAACTCGGCTCTGACCGCTTTCCACACGCCTGGGCTGAAAGAACAGCCGGGGCTGCCACTTCCGGGGTCCTCCGCATAGAGCGGAGGGGCCGAAGGTGTGGGGCGGTGCACGGAGGGCGTGCATTCGTCTTTATCTGGGTCCTCTCTCTCCTTCCCTTTCCTCCTCTTTCTTATCTTTGTTTTTTCTATTTGTTCTATGAGTGATTGTAGTTCCTCTGAGTCTGTAGACTCAGAGGTCTCTAGTTCGGCAAAATCGGGGTATAACCGCCCCCTGCTCTCCTCCTTTTCGCTGTCTGCCCTCTCCGATCTTTCTTCCTGCAGCATTTCTAGGGCGGCCTGACCATTCTCTACCGCCTCACTGCAACGCTGGTCCTCGAGACAGCCTCTTATCAGTTTCCATATTGGTCTCACTCCGCTCTTAAGCATTCCTTGTTCAGAGGCAAAATCTAGGTCCCTCCCTAGTTTCTCCCAAGGGGCCACCGTGAGGCTTCCGGAGACAGCGAACCACGGGGCAACGATGTCACGTTCATTCAAAAATCTCTCTAAAGTACTCTTTTATTTTTAAGTTTTTTGACTGCAGTAGCTCATTGAGAGCCAAAAAAATTGGGTGCAAAGAAGAAGCGCCCATGTTTTAAACATTTAAAGCTGGTAAACAAACTTTTACTTTCACTTTTGGCTACTCTATTGACTAGCCCCGGGTTCTTGCTCTTTCCCTATCTTACTGAGAAGAGCAAAAATCCCCCCGCTCTTGTCACAGATTCCCCTTTTACCTGGGAACTTACTCCCCGCTCTTGTCACGGATTCCCCTTTTACCTGGGGACTTACCCCCGCTTTTGTTGCGGATTCCCCTTTTACCTGGGAACTTACCGGTGCACCACCCTGACCGCAGAGAGTTCTGAGTCCTCATTGGGGTTATGTCTGAGACCCCGTACGGACCACCACGTGTCGCTACCCGCCTCGACCAGCAAGGAAGACGCGACACCGAACTCTTCTCTCTGCAGTTTATTCAGGACCTTTGAGTAATCTTCTGACCCCAACCCCGGGGAGCAATCCCCACAGCCTTAAGTACCCGCTGGGTAGCCAACCCTGATATGCCATGTGGGAACCACCAATAGGTTCAGGTGCCCGGAAGCAAGCCAGATTCTTTGCCTTAGCCATGTAAGGAGTTGTTTACCACGAGAGCACTCGCCATCGGGAAGGCGGAGGGCGGAAGCCGGCGCCATCTTCCAGGTGCGGCCTCTCGCAGCTCTCTACACCTAAGATATGTATTTTAAATGTTTTTTCATGCATTTGTTTCTAACGCAATTATAAGATTATTTCTTTGTTGCTTTGTATGTCCCTCCCCCACAGTATAACTCCTGCTTTCACTGTATTTGGTGTCGGTATAATTTGTGGAGGGAAAGGGGAAAAACAAGTCGTTTAAATAAGGATACAGGAGGACCTGTTGCAACAATGAGAAGTACAAGTTGTCATATCGAAAACGAACTTTACAACTTGGGGGGGAGGATTGGGTGAGGGGCCGGAAGGAGGAAGGGAAGGGATGGGAAGGGTAAACAAAGGAGGAGGCTACAATGCTTGATAAGAAATGTACTCACTATCTTGCCCATGTAATTGTAACCCCTCAGTACAGTATTTTCACAATAAAAAAAAAACCCACTCCCTAAGACCAAAGAGCCAGGCTCTCTATTGTTAACCTAAAGATACCCTACGGTTCCCTTCACCTGGGGGAGGAAGGTTAATTAGTCATTGTTTGAAGAGGCTGAGAAAAGCCTGATACTTGTGTAACTCTGACAAATGTTTCAGGTTACCCCTCATTGGTGGCCGTGTCTGGAATTAATGAAGTGGTTTTGCAGCTCACTTACATGTTGAGTGTGTAAATTCTGCCTCCTAATTCTGTAGGCCTAGGTCTCTTCGCCTAGTCTGGCAGTTGAAACTGTTTTCTGCCTTCAAATATTGTTACACTGGAGTTCTTCCTGCTAACAGTGCTAGGGCTTAGAATCTGAGAACTTCATGTGAACCCAGGATTGGTCAATGATGTTTCTTGCCTGCTTTTATAACTCAAGAACTCTAAAAAATTTAGAGTGCAAGTAACTTCTCATTTCCAAGGGAAAAACAGGAAGCTCTTGAACATCTGACCTTTCAGCAATAGAAGTCAGAGTGTCATAGACATTCCAGCCCTGGTTGGCTTCATCCTGTGATCCTCAGACTTCAGCCTCCTGAGCTAGGGTGATGGGCATGAGCTACTGGTGCTCTTCTAGGTTCAGAACTGTAATAACATTGGCATTACAAGTCAACTGCTTATCACAAATGGCTTGGGCAGCATATTAGGCCTTTTAACATTGGACCTTTCTAACACAAGGTTATAATGCTAGTGTCTGAGAGGCTATGCATATGGATGGGCTACACTTGAACCTTGAGCTCTATCTACAATTCTGGTGTACATGAACATTCATTTTTCCAGAGAATGTTCTCCTAATTAACATATAGGAAAAGTAATTTGCTTAACCCTCACTTTTGTTCCAGTTTTGTGTCTCAAACTCAAGCCTGGGCACTGTCGCTGAGCCCTTCATCTCAAGGAGAACACTCTACCACTTGACTCACAGCACCACATGTGGTCTTTTTGTGGTTCATTGGAGATAAGAGTCTAACAGGTTTTCCTTGCCTACGCTGTCTTTGAACTGTGATCTTCACATCTCAGCCTCCTGAGAACCTAAGGTTCTTGTTGTGAGCCACAAGCATCTGGCCTGCTGTTTATGCCAGACTTGGGGCTTGAGCTAAGGGCCTGGGTACTGTCTCTGAGCTCCTTTTTCTCAAGCCTAGTGCTGTACCACTTGAGCCACTCCACAGCCTCTGGCTTTTTCTGAGTATGTGGCACTGAGGATTCAAACCTTACCATTCATGCATGCTGAGCCAGCTCTCTCCCACTAAGCCACATTTCTAGCCCCACCCTTACAATTTTATCCCTCAACTTGCCTATACCCATGTAAAGGCTTCTGAGTAAAAATTATCTAAAGAAATTCCTATAAGAAGGTTCTAAAGATAAAGAAGACAAAGTTCATAATTGGGAGAGACCCTAAACATGTGAAGACTGTGACAAATGCTTCCATTCAATTATGTATCATGTTTCAACACTTAATAAAATATTAATGAAAAATGAGTCAATGTCCTAAATTATTGTGTATAAATTTATAATAGATGTACAACATGTATTAAATATTATGTGTATAATAATACTAAATACAATAAACAATATGTAAATGAAAAGTAAAAAATAAAAATAAATACAAAACCAATAATAAAGATTATAATATGTAATAAACATACATATGTAAATGAATATCATATATTACATATATATAGAAATATTTTTTCCATTGCAGGGCCTTCATTCAGAAGCTGGCAACTTTAGCCTGAATTTCTTTTCCTAAAGGACAGTGAGCTTTGACGTCACCTGTGATGCAAAAGAGTTACCTGGATGGTGAGATCAAATCCCAGCAATGATGGAAATACTGGCCCCAGTTCCAAGACAGTGACTTAATTTCTTTTAAATGGAAGTAGTTTTGTTTATTCAGTTACATATTGAAAATTTTTAAAAAAGCAGTGTATAATTTTGTATATCTATCAGACACCTTTCTCTTAACCACAAAATGCTTGTCTGAACATTACTTTTCTCATTTTTTATGTTAAAAATGTTGTTCAGAGGGGTTACAGTTAAATGAGCATGGTAATGAGTACATT
This sequence comes from Dipodomys merriami, assembly GCF_024711535.1. Classification (NCBI taxonomy): domain Eukaryota; kingdom Metazoa; phylum Chordata; class Mammalia; order Rodentia; family Heteromyidae; genus Dipodomys; species Dipodomys merriami. Next base: position 4,167 of record NW_027206546.1, on the reverse strand, counting down.
TCCAATTGAGCATTGTTGCCTCCTCCTTTCTTTTCCCCCTACCATTCCTTCCCTCCCATCTCCACAACTACTCCCCGTGCCGAGCTCAGTGACTTAATTTTAATTTTTGGATTTGCATGGGGTTTGAACTCAAGTAGTGGCAAAACTGCACTTTCCCTCCCATTGGTACATATTTACCAAATTCAAATCCCAGGCTAGGAAAGAAAACTGGTAGAAATTCAAAACAAGGGAGCTTTATTTCTTTTTTAATTTAGTTAAATAATTAATTACTATTTTTATTTATTCTGTATTTTGCCAACATGGAGCTTCAACTCAGGTCATGGCAACTCTGTCTCAGCTTCAATCACCCTAGGGTGGGGCACCCTCGGACCCATAGCCAATCTAGGGATCCTAGGCCCAGAGGGATTTCAGGAAGAAAAAAAAACAGCATAGCACAAAAAGTGGCAAGCTGCAGAGGGCTGAGATTTTCAGTTTTTTTCTTTGCACAGTGGCTATCCTGGGTCTGAATAACATTGCTACAACGTGGACCTGAACTGCCATATCTGACGGCTGGCGTGCTATCAGGGAATCCAAAGACCAACCTGTGAACATAGGCCACGGGTTCAAATCCCAGTACTGACACCTACCAATGGCAGGAGATCACAAGAGACTCATTCCTATGCATTGGAATACCAACTGAAAGAGTAGTTCATGTTTCAGTCTAGTCTAAAATTGGATGTAATAATCCTAGGACGCTGATTGATCTTAATTAATAGGTTATTATGCATGAAAAGAATAATATTCGTTCAATGCCGATATAATAAATGCCTAAGAGTTGGTAGAAACGTCTTAGGTGTCATTCAATCATAGATAGATGGCACTGGCACTACTTACTAATAAATGTTTTTTTTTGTATACCACCCTCTGCCTATCCATTTATCACTCTTTTGGCCAAACCTGGAACTGGATCTCAGCACCTGGGAACCACCTGACAGCTTCATTGGCTAGAGGCTGCCATGCTCACATTCATCCATTCATGAATTGGGCTTGCTACACCCTGAGTTCACATCCCAGCACTGCCAAAATTTTAATGTTGGAGTAAGAAGCCAAGTGTGACACATGTTTTCCTTTTCTGTGAGAGTCCTGGGTGTCAGGCATGATGGAGAATATATTTACAAATCTGGATGCTGTGATAGGATGTAAACAATGTAATAAATGGTAGAGGGGTCATCAGAGTCAATGAAATAAATGGTAAATAAATGAATAAAACAAGAAATGATATGAATAACCACACCCAACAAAATATGGTCTGACTAGCTGTATGGAAGTATAAATCCTATCTTCAAAATGGATATAAGGAGTATATTTTCCATCCCTGAGGCTTGAATTCAGGCCCACGGAACAGGTCTGACTTTTGTCTTCAAGCATGTTCAGATTCCCTTCCGTCACAGTGCTGCATATTTACCCAGACCTTGAGTTCAAATCCCAGGCCTGGCAGAAAAAAAATGTCATGAATTGCAAACCAGGTAGCTAAAATAGGTCTACAGTTCGAATATAGTCATGCCACTTCCAGATGGTGGGAGATCTTAAGAAATTTGTTCCCATCCACAGTAATAATGATGGAATGTTATCAATGTCACAGTTGAATGATATGCTCATGAATGATACTTGTACACAATTAGACTTCATGATTTCAGTCAGCTGATTGATTTTATTTAATATCTTATGAAACATTAGAAGAATATTATTTCTCACAGGGACGCAATAATTTCAGGACACTGATTTACTTAATACTTTATTAAAGATAAAAATAATAACATTTATTCATTTATTTTTGTGGATCCTGGGGCCTGAATTCTGGGCCTGGGTGTTCTTCAGCTCAAGGCTAGTGCCCTATCCCATGGTTTCCCTTATTTGCAATAACTAGTATATGTCTGAGTAAAGCAGAAAAGGTCAGATAAGGTGATATTAGGGAAATGAACCCTTAGATATGTCCTGAAATGTTTTTTTTTTTCTTTCATGCGACTGTTTCTAACACATTTATAAGATTGTTTGTTGCTTTGTATGTCCCTCCCCCACAGTATAACCCCTGCTTTCACTGTACTTGATGTCAGTATAATTTGTGGAGGGGAAGGAGAAAAACAAATCGTTTAAATAGGAATACAGGTGGAGCCATTGCAACAAAGAGATGTACAAGTCGTGATGTCGAAAACGAACTTTACAACTTTGCTGCCGGGGGTGGGGTGGGGTGAGGGAGCAGGGAGGATTGGGTCTGGGGGCAGAGGGGAGGATAGGAAGGGATGGGAAATGGAAATAAAGGAGGAGGCTACAATGCTTGATAAAAAAAGTAATCATTATCTTGCCCATGTAATTGTAACTCTGTACATTATTTTAACAATAAAAAAATAAAAAAATAAAAAAATAATATTAATTACACAGAGGCATAATAAATAATCAAGAATTGCTAGGAATAAGTGAATAATGGATAGACATCTCTGGCACTCTGTAAAGATATATGTATTTATTAGTGTACTACAATCTGTGTGTCAATCTGTTCTTATTTTGTCAACCCTCTGGTGCTCAATCTCAAATCCTGGGAACTGCCTATCAGCTCAATTTGTTCCAGGATGGAATTCTGACACACAGTCATTCACGAATTTGGCCCTGTAGTCCTTGACTTCAGATGCCATCATGCCCAAACAATGAATCATGGAGTAAGAAACTGATGGTGACTCATGTTTTCCTTTTCTGTGAAAGTCCTGGGTGTCAGGTATAAGTGGAATACATATGCAGATCTATATTCTATTTAATCAATGTAACCAATGTTCTATGTGCCATATTTGTCATTAAAATAGTCAATACATGTTGGGTCTTTTTTTGCCCCTGAAAGATGGATGGGGCCCAAGGAAAGGTAAGTACGCCCCTCACCCGTTCCCCATTCTCTCTTAGCTCAGGAGGCATTCAGACACAGTGGGGAGTCAAGTCAAGCAAGAACTCATTTACTAACACACAGCAAGCACCTTTTAAAGGGAAAAATTGGGAGGAATGGAAGAGGAGGGAAAGGAACCAACCAATCACTGTAAAGGTCACACCATATCATGCACCTAAGCTTTATCCAATCAGATTTTAAGGTAAAAAAATTGGGCTGTGCCCACTCAACTCCCTCTCAACACCATCAATGCTGCCCCTGTGCCCCACAAACACATGAATAGAACAAAAATAAAATTAATAACTACACTGAATGCAGTATGGAGTCAACCTATGTATGTAAATATAAATCATATATTTAAAATGTGCACAAATAGGATGTATTCTAGTACTGGGGATAGATTTCAGATGTAAGGAACATACATTAATTTCTTGGCTTCAAGAAGGCTAGTTTCCCCTTTCAAAACAGTGCAACAGGGTTACCCAGACCATGAGTCCCAATCCCAGTTCTAGCAGAAAAAATGGCACCTTTATACTATGTGACGCCCAATTCTTATGTATTTCATTATGCCTCCATTTAATGAACGTGATTGTTTAAATGCTTCATGAAATATTGATTAAAATCGATCAGTGTCCTATAATATAATTGAGTGTAATTTTATCATAGAATTATTTAAGAGCTGCCCATTCAATCATAACATACATCATGTTCCATTGGTATTCATATAGATAGGAATGTGTTTCTAAGGATCTCTTTCCATTTGGAGTTGGCAGGACCAGGATTCGAACTGTGGGCTCCAGCTCCCACCATTTTAACTCGAGGATAGGGAATTCACTGGTCTGTCCAAGAATTGCAAGACCAATGATTAGGGAGGCACCAGTGGCTCTCAGAAGACCTTATTGATATTTACAAGGCTGTGATAGGAGGATCACAGTCAAATTCACACTAGGCAGGAAAGTCCTTGAGATCCCTGTCCAACTTCAGTGCCAATAAAGCCAGAAGTAGAGCTGTGTAGCTCCAATGGTAGAGGTATAGCCCTGATTAAAAGCAGCTCACAACACACACACACTCACACATACACACACAAACACACACACACACACACACACAGAGCAGTCTAATCATCTATCTGTTTATATATTGGCCATTCCTAGGGCTTGATCTCAGGTCCTCAAATTTGCCCGCCAACTTCTCTTGCATCAGACTGGTGTGCTAACATTTACCCACTCATGAAGTGGGCCTGCTAGGCCCTGAGTTCA